>NC_044032.1:304628988-305228988 GCF_901765095.1 Microcaecilia unicolor
TTTTTACAGGCGTGCTGAAAAATGGATTGCGCCCAAAACACACACCTATATTGGCGCATCTTAGTAAAGACCCTTAACCCTCCGTTGCCCAGGTACAAAAGCTTAGATTGTGAGCCCTCTAGAGACAGAGAAAGTACCTGCATACAATGTGTACAGTGAAGCAGCCACAGGAATGATTACTAGTAAAACTCCAGTTTCTACCCTGCCTCTGTCCAGCACTAACTGCAAGCACTTTGGCGGTCAGATATAACTGCTCAGGTTCCTCTGCCAGTTAAGCCACTCTGAATATCGACTTCATATGCACAATACAGGGCCAACAGACTAGAGTTGGTGGTCATTTGCTCAACCCTTAACGCAGTAGCGTAGCCAGACCTGAATTAACTAATATGAGTGAGCACTAGCACTATGTATATAGTTGAGTAGTGTTTCTTGGGATCTACAAAATAATGCCTTAGAATGCACTTGATGATGGATTCTCTGCCCAGTAACTGCATCAACATAAACAACATACTAGTTAAAAGGAACCGAAGCAGGACTAAAAGGCTGTGCAGTGCACTCCCAATGCACCGATTGGAGGAGGCCAACCAAATGGGTGGGCCTGAGCCGAGACTGGGGGGCCTGGGCTAGCCCCTGCCTTAATGATCAAGGAATTTCTGTCCCTGGTGACAAGTTTAACAGGAGTATTTTAGAGCAATTTGCTTTCAATGTAGCCAGAGGTCAGGTGCCTGACTCTCCTGCGTTTTATTTTCCCTTTTCTTAATGGAATGCTATTCAAGGAGCCACCTGCACATCGTCCTGCTATAAATTGTAAGCTCTTTTGAGAGGGAGTTTCTTTGTATCAGGTGTTCAGCGCTGCGTTCATCTGGTAGCGCTATACAAATGCTAATAATAATAATATAAAAATTTCTGTTCTGGCCGTTACTTCTCATTGCTAGTAAGAAATGAAAATCCCCGATTACATCCTATTAATCTGGTCCGTTTCAGTTCATTTGGACTTTTTCCCAATTTTGAGGATTGTTTTTAAAGTAAAAAATTATATAATTTGTGTTAAAAATGTTTTAATGTGCATTAATCAATGTAAACATTAATCTAACATAACATAGCAGGTTTATATATCATATCAAACCATATAGCTCAGAACAGTTCACAAATCAAGAAATAAAACAATATTGATTTTCTTCACACAATAAGAAATGAAAATAACCTATGACTAACAAGATTAACTATCTAACATTTAGGCATTTATTGAACAGCCACAGAACTGTTTGTGGAATTTTAAATAATCCTGTTCTAGACAAAGCTTAATAGGGAATAAATTCCAGTATTTTATGAATAAACTGAATAGCTTCTTGGTAGAAGAAATGAGTTGCAGGGAATAAGTAGCATGAAGATAAAGCTTATTTTCCTCATGTATTCCTACTATTCATGATGTATTGTAAGCCACATTGAGCCTGCAAAGAGGTGGGATACAAATGCAACAATAATAATAATAATAATTTTTGTGTACTGACCTGCTAGGCACGGAAAGATAAGCAGAACACATTCCACAGAGAATTTTCAAGACTAGACGTAAAAACCCAGGTTAGGCCTCCTCAATTCTATCTTGAGTCTAGTTAGTTCTAGTCTTGCTGAGGGCTATTTGCTAACTGCTGGAAGACTGAAATAACTCATCCTCTGTTCAAAAAGCCCTCATTAGTACAAATGCAAACATTTTCTTTTACATATACAATCACTCAGGAGAGCACCTTGACCAGAAATGCATCCCCTGTCCGTCCACCCAAATAACGATCACTTTTTTTTCCCTGGCACTTCTTGAGGTAATTTACAGATTACTGTAAAAAAACAAACAAAAAAGGAGTATATATCCTCATCTGATTGGTTTAAGCAAGATGCTTTCAGTCACATCTCAGTCTAGAAGATAAGGGGTCCTTTTACTAAGCCGCATGGATGACTATGAGGCATATTTTCAAAGCACTTAGCCTACCAAAGTTCCATAGAAATCTTTGGAACTACTGCTCAGCTACCGCATGGTCTGAGAGGTAATTTCATTTTTTATATGCATCCACTGCATGCGCTGCTAACCAGATTGTAATCGGCATGCAATTACCGCTCGGTTAATGTGCGAGACTTTACTACTAAGTCAATGGGTGGCAGTAAGGTCTCAGGCCCAAAATGGATGTGCGCCAATTTTATTTTGTCGCATGTCCATTTTCACGGCCCCCCCCCCAAAAAGGCCCTTTTTTGCAAGTGCGCTGAAAAATGGACCTGCGTGTGTCCAATATAGGCGTCTACATAAGCGCAGGCCATTTTTCAACACACCTTAATAAAAGGAGCCCTGTGTAACGTGCTTTTGGTCATATAGCACCCTGGAAGGTTAAGGTAGCTTTGTGACCAGCAGTACATCGTTTGGTTACTTTTTTCCTGGCACTTCTTGGTGATGTCTGAGCAGGTGAGTCTCTGCATTCCTAGGTTGGGGCTCTAATTAATCTATGGTGACGCCCCAGATTATATGATTGATTTACTTTATCTTCCGGCGAGGAACGAAACAGATCATCTCGTAATTATATGAATCTTCATTATCCCAGTTGCATTGGTCTTTAATACAAAACCACCTACTCGTCATTACCGAACTGTGTGAAAACGCTGCATGATCATCAAGACTTTAGGTGCTCTTTAAAGACCTTTCTGTTTTGTAAGTCCTACCCTACTGATGCTACTCAATAGACTCTACATTATATTGCCTCAAAGGACCATTTATTCCTTATTATTTTGTTCCTTATTTTACACATGTATCCTTGATCCTATTTCTTCTTGACTTGTAAGCCACACTGAGCCTGCTTGTGTGTGTGAAAATGTGGGATACAAATGCTGCAAATAAATGAATAAATAAATTTACAGATTACTGTTACATAAAAAGGAGTTTTGTCTCCTTCTGATTTAAGCAAGGTGTTTTCATTTATCACTCTGGAAGGTAAGCAAGGTATTTTCGGCCATGTAGAACTCTTTAAGGTAGCTGAGTGATCATTACTGGATCTTTTCTGCAAATCTCTCAATATACGTCCTCCTCCTTTCTCCTTCCTCTGTTTTTCATCTCCATGTTCCCTTTCCAGCATCAATCACTAAGATCCCTTTTCTTCTAAAAGAGGGCTAAATAAAGTAAACAGGCACACAGAAAATGCCTTTTAACAAAGTAAAAAAAACTTGCCAATATATGCAAATTTATGAAAATATATATATATAAAAGGCAACCCCAACGTTCTGAAGCCTCCACGGAAGTTGAGGCGCCCGAGATATCCGGTGTGCCCTGGAGTGTCTGCACCGCCCTCGCGTCAAAACGTCATGACGTCGAGGGCGGAGCTATGACACTCGACGGCCGAAACGGCCCACAGCGAACAAGGCAAGTAGCTTCGAGGGACGGAGGGAGGGGGCCCCTTGCTAGCGCCCGTTTCATTCCGCTCAGAAATGGGCATTTTTTCCTAGTATCATATAATGGTCAGATTTTTAAAATATCTGCCCCAGAATTTACCAGCTGTTGCCACAGAATCTTGAAAAATATGCCACAAGAAGAGGGGTGGGGGTAGGGTTACTATATGTTGTCCCCCCAAAAGGAGGACACATGCCCCGCCCCATTTCACACCCCGTCCCTTTCACACCCCACCCCACCTCCTTTCACGCCCTCGTTCCGCCTCCTTTCACATTTCCCCCCCCCTGTCACACACCCCGTCACTCCCTCCCCTTACCTTACTACTGCGAGGTCACGTCAACTCTTGGCGGCCATTTTGAATCGGCGCCGAGATCATGAACAGGAAGGATGCATGCAGGCAGCACTCCAGGCAGGAAAGAGGGGGCTCTTTCCTGCCCCGAAGGCGGAAGAGGTCACTAGACCACCAGGGCAGTAGTAAGTAAGGGGAGGGGAGGCTAGCAATCTGCCCGTTTGTCCGGATTTCTGGACAAACGGGCAGATTGGTAAAACCCGCCAGGTTGCCCGGACATGTCCTCAAAAAGAGGACATGTCCAGGTAAATCCAGACATATGGTAACCCTAAGTGGGGGTGGGATGCTGTATCCAGGAAAAAACAAAAACACGTTGCCAACAATCCATGCATCCTGAGGTGTTTCTACTCACTCACTTACAGGCAGCCTCTGAGTACTGGAAAGCTCAACCTGAAGGAAAAGGGGGCTGTTACAGCTGAAGAAGCATGCCCTTGGTGTTTTGAGGGGTCTTTTTACTAAGGTGCACTGTAAACTGTCCTGTGCTAGTGTAGGCACATGTTTCAGACAAGCGCAGACCCATTTTTCAGCCCACCTGTAAAAATGAAAATTGGCGCGTATCCATTTTGGATCTGAGACCTTACCACCACCTATGCACTTAGTGGTAAGGTCTTACGCATTAACTGGGCAGTAATGGTCAATGCGCGTTCAAATGCCAATTCCCGCGCGACAGAAAATAAAAATATTTTTCAGCGAGCACAGTGGACACATGTAAGAAAATGAAATTACCGCCCAGGCCACACAGTAGCCGGTCGGTAATTCCAAATTGATGTATGTTGGGCACGGGTAGGTCCCTACGCAGCTTAGTAAAAGGGCAACCTTCAAATCACCCTCTACAAGAGGAACAGAAATGCTTGAAAAGCCCGCAGCCAGTACCCAGCAGAATAGTGCCCTCACTCAGCCAGTAGGTGTCAATGTTGCACAAGGTCCAAAAGGAAGGTAGTTTTCTCAGATAAGTTTTAACAAAAAACAACACAGGAGCTATTTCCTAAATTCACCACAAAGCAACTACCATCTCAGCAATTTTAAAAAAAACAAAAAAAAAGAAGGCAGAGTGGAAATGCAGACATGTCATGTTAGAAAAATGAAATCTAGAGAAAGTGTAATTGCAAGGCAATGCCTCACTTCCAGCCCTAAGTTTAAACAAACAAAAAGAGAAATTGTCTGTGATTCAGGACACTGACAAAGAGTCCTTTCAACTGGCCGCCTTTTGTCAGCACTTCACTGTTATACAGTCCTGCTGCAGAGACAGAAATTGCACGTCAATAACAATTTTATGAAGATAAATTGGCTCTTGAAGACAGTAAAAAAGCACTGTAAGTTATCTGGTGTTTTGCTATCACAGAGCTGTAAATCCTGAATGAACAGGGAAAAACAGGACATTACAGATAAAGAGCAGATATTCATTTGAAAGCCTATATTTGTAATTCTAAATCAAGAGTTATGACAAATGCTTTTGTAACCTACCCTATCAGCAAGGTATTCTGACACAGAGATGTACAATTGATTCCTTTAATCATATAACTATTGCCATACTGGGACAGACTGCAGGTCCATCAAGCCCAGCATCCTGTATCCAACAGTGACCAATCCAGATCACAAGTACCTGGCAAGATCCCAAAACAGTACAATACATTTTATGCTGCTTATTCTAGAAATAAGCAGTGAATTTTTACCCAAGTCTACTTTTCATTTAGGAAGCTATCCAAACCTTTTTTAAACTCCGCTAACCTAACTGCTTTTACATTATCTGGCAATGAATTCCACAGTTTAATTACAGGTTGAGTGAAGAAACTATTCTCCAATTTGTTTTAAATGTACTACTTTGTAGCTTCATTGCGTGCCCCCTAGTCCTAGTATTTTTGGAAAAAGTAAACAAGCGATTCATGTCCCTGTTCCACTCCACTCATTATTTTACAGACCTCTATCATATCTCCCTTCAGTCGTCTCTTCTCCAAGCTGAAGAGCCCTCGCCGCTTTAGCCTTTCCTCATAGGGAAGACGTCCCATTACCTGTATCATTTTTGTTGCCCTTCTCTGTACCTTTTCTAATTCCACTATATCTTTTTGAGATACAATGACCAGAATTGAACACAATATTCGAGGTGCGGTTGCATCATAGAGCAATACAAAGGCATTATAACATCCTTACTTTTGTTTTCCGTTCCTTTCCTAATAATTCCTAACATTCTATGTGCTTTGTTAGCCACCGCCACACACTGAGCAGAGGGTTTCAACGAATCATCGACAATGCCTAGATTCCTTTCCTGGTCAGTGACTCCTAATGCGGAACCCTGCATTATGTAGCTATAATTCGGGTTCCTCTTTCCCACATGCATCACTTTGCACTTGCTTACATTAAGCGTCATCTGCCATTTAGATGACTGTCTCCCTGTCTCATAAGGTCCTTTTCACAATCCTCATGTGATTTAACAACTTTGAATAACCTTGTGTCGTCAGCAAATTTAATTACCTCACTAGTTACTCCCACCTCTAGATCATTTACAAATATGTTAAAAAGCAGGAGTCCTAGCACAGACCCCTTGGAAACCCCACTATCTACCCTTCTCCATCGAGAATACTGACCATTTAACCCTACTCTGTTTTCTATCTTTTAACCAGTTTTTAATCCACAATAGGACACTACCTCCTATTCCATGACTTTCTAGTTTCCTCTGGAGTCTTTCATGAGGTACTTTGTCAAACGCCTTTTGAAAATCCAGATACACAATATCGACCAGCTCACCTTTATCCACATGTTTATTCATCCCTTCAATGAAATGTAATAGATTGGTGAGGCAAGCTTTACTAAATCCATGTTGGCTTTGTCTCATTAATCCATGCTTTGAACATACTCTGTAATTTTGTTCTTTATAATAGTCTCTACCATTTTGCCTGTCACCGACATCAGGCTCACCAGTCTATAATTTCCTGGATCTCCTCTGGACCATTTTTTAAAAATCAGCGTTACATTGGCCATCCTCCAATCCTCCGGTACCACGCTTGATTTTAAAGATAAATTACATATTACTAACAATAGTTCCATAAGTTCATTTTTCAACTCTATCAGTACTCTGGGATGAATACCATTTGGTCCAGGTGGTTTGCTACTCTTCAATTTATCAAATTGTGCCATTCCATCCTCCAGGTTTATAGAGATTTCATTCAGTTTCTCTGACTCATCAGCTTTGAATACCATAAGAACATAAGACTAGCCATACTGGGTCAGATTAATGGTCCATCTAGCCCAGTATCCTGCATACAGCTGTGGCCAATCCAGGCCACAAGTACCTCGCAGAAACCGAAATTGTAGCAATATTCCATGCTACCAATCCCAGGGCAAACCTTTTTTTTTTTTTTTTAAACCCAGATACGCTAACCATTGTTACCACTTCCTCTGGCAATGAGTTCCAGATCTTAACTATTCATTGAGTGAAAAATATTTCCTCCTATTTGTTTAAAAGTATTTCCATGTGATTTCATTGAGTTTCCTCTAGTCTTTGTACTTTTTGAAAGAGTGAAAGATCGATTCACTTTTACCCATTCTACACCACTCAGGATTTATAGACCTCAATCATATCCCCCCTCAGCCATCTCTTTCCAAGCTGAAGATCCCTAACCTCTTTAACATTTCCTCATTTGAGAGGAGTTCCATCCCCTTTATCGTTTTGGTAGCTCCTCTTTGAACCTTTTCTAATTCCGCTATATCTTTTTTTGAGATACGGTAACCAGAATTGAATGCAAGTGAGGTCACACTATGGAGCAATACAGAGGCATAATATTCTTGATCTTATTTTCCATCCCTTTCCTAATAATTTTTAGCATCCTGTTTGCTTTTTTGGCTGCCACCACACACTGGACAGAAGATTTAAGCGTATTGTCTACAATGACACCTAGATCTTTTTCTTGAGTGCAGACTCCTAAGGTGGATCCTAGCATCAGGTAACTGATTCAGGCATCGGTATCCCACCCAAATCTTCCTCGGTGAAGACCGAAGCAAAGAATTCATTTAATATCTGTGCTATGGCTTTGTCTTCACTGAGTGCCACTTTTAACCCTCGGTCATCTAGCAGTCCAACCGATTCTTTTGCCAGCTTCTTGCTCTATACCTGAAAACATTTTTACTATGTGTTCTGATTCCAACGCAATCTTTTGTTCGATACCTTATAGAATAGCACCTAAGCACAGGTGCAAGTATAGCTGCTGTTTACCCTCATTTTGGCGCTTAACTTCTATGTGAATGCCGCAAGTTACATGCCTAATTGGCACCTAATTTGTGGCGCGCTATATCGAATTAAGGATATATCCTTAATGCCACATGGGTGTATAGATCCAAAATACAAGACAGGAAAAGTCCTCTACGACGACAAAGCACACAAGGTGAAAGTAGAGGCTGACCAAAGACGAGTCACCACAGGAGATATGAATCCAACAGTCTTTATTATTATACTTAAAAGAAAGACCCATGTAACTAAGCAAATGACCTTTGAAAATTGCCCTTATTATTTGTACGTGTATGTTCTGCCCTCTCACTGGGGTGACTGGCATACAGCTTAAACCAGAGTATAGAACATTACTATGAGAAGACTCAGAACTCTTGAACCCAAATCTTACAGTTCAGATGTGCCGGACGAGAGTTTTTGTCTTGCAAACTGAGGGCTTCTTTTACAAAGCCACGCTAGCGATTCCTGCGCAGCAAATGAGAGGAAGACCGTAGGAATTGAATGGGCTTCCTCTCATTTGCCATGCAGGAATTGCTAACTTGGCTTTGTAAAAGAAGCCCTGAGAGTCTGTTCTCCACCAGCTCTCTCTCCATGCAATAGAGAAACTGGGAGTAATTCAACAACATGCTGTTTATACTTTTACACTGGTAAAATCTTGATAGTTTCAAGGGATCATATAGCAATATTCAGCACAGGCAGTTTCAGCTCACAGAGCAGATATGCTGCAGACTAACTCTTACAGACCCGAGAGGGAGAGAAAGCATGCATAGAGAAAAAGGAAAGCCAACAGAAAGACACAGGTAGCTGGACACGTGTTCTGAAAGAGCCTATTACAAGGAACTACATTGTAATTTTATATCATGATTCTGTTCCATAAATTTTTACATTTTCATATGTTCTTATTTTGTATATTTATTTATTTATTTGTAGCATTTGTATCCCACATTTTCCAACCTATTTGCAGGCTCAATGTGGCTTACATTTGCCGTAATGGCGGTTGCCATTTCCGGGTAACAGAATACAAGTGGTGTTGCGTTAAGGTGCATACATACATGGTAACATAGATGGAACATAACATACATGGAACAGTTCATGGTATATATGTATACCATGTGCCTACATACATGGTAAAGAAGAATACATTATGGTATTGCATGAAGGTTCCTGAGTGACAATTGGATTAAACATTCATTAGAACGTTGATTATGGAGATTTTCTAGCTAAACGTGGAATAAAAATGCCAAACTTAATGACACTTTAATAGTGGGATTGCTACTACAAATAATAACCAGCCTCCCATCCACAGCTAAAATGAGTCTTCACACAGAAATTGATGGATCTTGTTTAGGGAGATTTAAGGGATGGATATGTGTGTACCCAGTTGCTCTGCTGGGTTCCTTTCTTCAAAATCACTCCCAAGTGATTCAGGCGCATAAATGAGAAAGTGTTTGACTTTCTGCGATACTACTTGCAGCAACTGACCTTTGTAATTGATTTTCCTCTTTCTGTCATAACTTAAAAATATCTTCCGCTTCCCTGTCATCACAGAATAGCAGTGACATCAACACAAGCATCCAGGCACCAAATCTTGAAGAATGCAATCTCTAGGTTTTGAATCAATTTACTACTACTACTATTTAGCATTTTTATAGTGCTACAAAGCGTACGCAGCGCTGCACAAACATAGAAGAAAGACAGTCCCTGCTCAGAGAGCTTACAATCTAATAGACAAAAAACAAAGTAAGCAAATCAAATCGTCCAACCCCTTTTTAAACTCTGCTAAGCTAACCGCCTTCACCACATTTTCCAGCAATGAATTCCAGAGTTTAATTACACGTTGGGTGAAGAAACATTTTCTCCGATTTGTTTTAAATTTACTACACTGTAGTTTAATCGCATGCCCCCTAGTCCTAGTATTTTTGGAAAGCGTGAACAGACACTTCACATCCACCTGTTCCACTCCACTCATTATTTTATATCTCTATCATGTCTCCCCCTCAGCCGTCTCTTCTCCAAGCTGAATAGCCCTAGCCTCCTTAGTCTTTCTTCATAGGGAAGTCGTCCCATCCCCGCTATCATTTTAGTCTCCCTTCGCTGCACCTTTTCCAATTCTACTATATCTTTCTTGAGATGCGGCAACCAGAATTGAACACAATACTCAAGGTGCGGTCATTCCATATAGAAGCCTGCCCTTGCAGATCTGCATTTTTATATATGTAAACCGCTTTGAAGTAGTTGCAATATACCACAGAAAGGCGGTATATCAAGTCCCATTTCCCTTTCCTTATTTGAGATTCCACATGGAATGTGCTTCTATTGAGATTCTGTTGCTACTATTTGAAATTCTACATGGAATGTTGCTGTTCTGTTAGCAACATTCCACGTAGAAGCCTGCCTTTGCAGATCAGCAACGCGGCTGCGCAGACTTCTGTTTCTGTGAGTCTGACGTCCTGCCAGACTCACAGAAACAGAAGCCTGTGCGGCCACATTGGTGATCTGCAAGGACAGGCTTCTACGTGGAATGTTGCTAGTGGAGGAGTAGCCTAGTGGTTAGTGTAGTAGACTTTGATCCTGAGGAACTGGGTTCAATTCCCACTGCAGCTCCTTGTGACTCTGGGCAAGTCACTTAACCCTCCATTGCTCCTGGTACAAAATAAGTACCTGAATATATGTAAAAACGCTTTCGATGCAGTTGCAAAAAACCTCAGAAAGGCGGTATATCAAGTCCCATTTCCCTTTCCCTTTGCAGCAGCTTGGTAAAAGGGGCCCTTACTGCCTCCTATTTAGGAGGCACTAAGGACTTTTGCGGTATGGTCGTGCTAACAGTTAGCACGGCAGTGATGTCAGGACACTAGCTGAATAGCACATCCACGTCCATTCTCTGCCTCCGACGTGTCCCCTCCAAAAGTACTGAGCACGTAGTCATGGGATTAAGAATCGGCTATTGGACAGAAAACAAGAGGGTAGGGTTAAATGTACTCAATTAATCACAGGAAAGTGGAGATCAGACAGGTCAACTACCATAAAAAACAGGGTCTCTATCAAACACCAAGAAACTCCCTTAACATAGTGTAGTTGATGGAGGAAAAAGGATCTCAGAAACCACACACAGAATTCAAAACACATTAAATGGTGCAATAATAGTTCTGGGTATTATTCATTGATCCTAAAACACCTCCATCCGGGGCTGGTGGTTGGGAGGCGGATCTAGTGCTTGGCAAGACTTCTACGGTCTGTGCCCTGAAAATGGCAGATACAAATCAAGGTCAGGTATACACATAAAGTAGCACATATGAGTTTATCTTGTTGGGCAGACTGAATGGACCGTTCAGGTCTTTTTCTGCCGTCATCTACTATGTTACATTCACATCTAAATTCAATCAATACTCAAGGTGAACATTGTAGCTTTATTTTAACTATTTTCAAATTTCTCTATGTCTAGACAAATTTTCTAATCAATATTTTTCAGTTTCCACACAATTTTTAATTTGATATATTTAAGAAGCAGCTCAAAAGCAGCCAATAATTAAAATGCCTGGGCATTTGAAAGCTAACTATTTGTTTCTTAAAGTTTAGTTATTGGCTGCATTTGAGCCGCTTGCTAAATACTGCAAATTGAAAATTGTATGGAAACTGAAAAATTTGATTAGAACATTTATCTAGACATAGAGACATTTGAAAATATGTTAAAAGCTACAATATTCATTCTGAGTATTTATTGAATTTGCACGTTACATGGATGTTTTTTTTTTTTTTTTTTTAGGATTGTGAATGATACCTGGAACTCAGTGGCAGACCTACCATTAGGCCACCTGAGGCGGGAGCCTCGGGCAGCAGTCTTCTGGGAGTGGCATATCCCCCACACCAGCTGCAGTCTGGAATCGCCCCCCTTACTTTTTTAGTCCCCTTCCCCGAGCCTACCTTTATTAAAAAACGGTGGTGGCAGCGATTCCTATTGGCTGCCCTGCCGCCGGCACCAGCCCCTTCTCTCTAGTGTGGCCCGTCATAACTTCCTGTTTCCTTGGAGGCGGGCCGCAGTAGAGACAAGAGGCCACTGCCGGCAGTAGGGCAGCCAATAGGAATCGCTGCCACTGCTGTCTTTTGGAAAACAAAAGGTAGGTTTGGGGAAGGGGGTTGAAGAAGGAAGGGGGAAGATGCCAGATCACCACCGGGGGGGGGGGGGGGCACGCACTATCTCAGCCCTCCCCTCAGGAAGCAGATTGCCTTGGGCTACCCCTGCCAGACCTAATATTGAACAGATTTAATGAGTTTTAAATTCTGCATCTGTGAGTGGGCTCCAATAACCTTTTTCCTCCATCAACTATATTATGTTAAGTAAGTTTATTGGTGTTTGGTAGAAACCCTGTTAGTTTTTGTATGGTAGGGTTAAATGACCATTTTTAATGGAGGAAGATGAATAGAAGAGTGCCACAGGGATCTGTACTGGGACCAGTGCAATTTAACATATTTATACATGATCTGGAAATCGGAAAGCCAAGCGAGGTGATTAAATTTGCAGATTACAAAACTATTCAAAGTTGTTAAAACACATGCGAACTGTGAAAAATTGCAGGAAAACCTTAGGAAATAGGAAGACTGGGCATCCAAATGGCAGATGAAATTTATGTGGACAAACGCAAAATGATGCACACTGGGAAGAATAATCCATTACCTGATGCTAGGGTCCACCTTTGGAGTCAGCAGACAATAAAAAGATCTAGGTGTCATTGTAGGCACTACACTGAAATCTTCTGCCCAGTGTGCACAGTGGCCAAAAACAGCAAACAGGATGCTAGGAATTATTAGAAAAGGGATGGTAAATAAGACCAATAATATTAATAATATGAAGGGATTAAGGCAAGTCACCTCCTTTTAGAAAGGACATCCAACTCAGAATGTGGACTTCCACGTAGGTATTTCACACATCATCTAACTTCTCCTACATAAGAGCACAACTATGGAACGCACTCCTAAAAACTGTGAAAACAATCCATGACCACCTAAACTTCAGGAAATCACTAAAAACCAACCTCTTCAAAAAGGCTCTACCCTACACCAGGCAACACAACAATACCAATGATCGTACTGGACAATATATAATCTCCACTCCCCTCAACCCTCATGATATCTGATACACATCTTCCTCATTCGACCACAACATAACCTTGTATTTGTTTCTCATCTGGACTTGGCGAATGCCTTTACGGTACTATGTAAGCCACATTGAGCCTGCAAATAGGTGGGAAAATGTGGGGTACAAATGTAACAAATAAAATAAAATAATGTCTCTGTATTGTGCCATGCTGCGACCTCACCTTGAGTACTGTGTTCAATTCTGGTCACCGTATCTCAAAAAAGATATAGTGGAATTAAAAAACGTTCAAAGAAAAGCTGTCAAAATGATAAAGGGGATGGAACTGCTCTCATATGAGGAAAGGCTAAAGAAGTTAGGGCTCTTCAGCTTGGGGGGGGGGGGGGGGGATATGAATGAGGTCAATAAAAACCTGAGTGCTGTAGAACGAATAGAAATGAATCAATTTTTTATTCTTTCAAAAGTACAAAGACCGGGGACACTCAATGAAGTTACATGGAAATATCTTTAAAACAAATAGGAGGAAATACTTTTTGACTCAAAGAATAGTTAAGCTCTGGAACTTGCTGCCAGAGAGTGTGGTAACAGAGGTTAGCATATCTGGGTTTAAAAAAGGTTTTTCGACAAGTTCCTAGAGGAAAAATCCATAGTGTTATTGAGATGGACATGGGGAAGTTACTGCTTGCCCTGGGATTGGTAGCATGGAATGTTGCTACTAATTGGGTTTCTGACAGGTACTTGTGACCTGGATTGGCCACTTTTGGAAGCAGGATACTGGACTAGATGGACCCTTGATCGGCTTTTGGATGGACCATTGGTCTGACCTAGTATAGCTATTCTTATCTTAGCACGCATAGGTGGCAGGACTCCTAAATCAGATCTAAAGAGATACGTCCTTAGTTTTTGATGGAAACACTTATAATTCTGTATTCCTCTGCGGTGCTATTGACATCCTGGGCCCCGCCGACATTGTCCACCTCCAGCTGCTGTCGTTTGCCCTGGTGATCACTTCCACTCTCCTGGCCGCATACTGCTTTCTTCTGCACTACGTCTGCGCTTCCTGGGTATTGATGCAGTTTCCCCTGCCGAGAACTGTTGAGCCATTCTGGTCCATCTCAACATCTGGATTTCCACCGTCCATCTTAGTCTCTCTTCCCTTTTTCTTCTTACCCTGTTCCTTCTCCCCTATCTAATGTAATTGTATTTGATTCACCTGTGCATTGTAAGCCACTTTGAGTCTGCTTCAAGTGGAAAAAAGTGGGGTATAAATGTTCAAAAATAAAATAAAATAAATAATTAAATTGGAATCATATCCATTTTATATGCCTAACCTCCAGAAAAAGAAGATTGAATCACTTGCCTTTTCTAATTCTAAGCTCAGAGCCCGTGACATATTCGAGTAAAGTTGGTAGTCCCATAGCTGAGGCACCTTGTAAGCTAACTTTGCACACCAGGTAATGAAGGGTACATGATTTGCCCAGCGTCACAAGAAGCATCAGCTGGATTTGAACCCTTGCTTTCCCAGTTCTCAAACTGGTGCTCTAATCATTAAGCACTACTCCTGTCTTCTTCATTTTATGAAGCTCAATCAGTGTATACTGAATGGTATGTTGTGGAGCATACAGATAAACATAAGTGATACATAAGCAAGATTTACAACATAATGAAAAACAAGCACACTTGCAGGAGCATACCTCAAACCCTGCTGCTATGAAGGAACCCCTACATTCAATTAGCTAAATGACAATAATGTGAACCCCCTCCCCTCCCAATTAACTCAGAATTCCAGGTAGTGAACATGCTGAGGACTAGGGATGCTCCTGGGCATCAAAATGTGAACGTCTATTTTGGCTTGCTTCCCTCTACTGAATACTGTGCAGCATGGATTGTTACTTGGTGGCTCAGTTCCCTACTGACAAGCTGGTGCTCATAAGACAGAGCTACAAGGAACCCTGCAGCATTTTTCCAGCCCTGTCACTATCACTGAGATTTAAGGGTAGTATTTTGAAAGAAGCAGGGCCAGGGAAGAGACAAAGTAAAACAGGAATGCCTTTCCTAAAAATATTACATCCTGAACCTGACTGTATTACCACGGGGTCAGCATGCTCCTGTCACAACACTGCTGGATGAAGAATGCAGGAAAAAGAAGCCGGACTTCACCCAGGTGACAAGCAGGGCTTTTAAAAGCAACATGGCTGCACCGAAGCAAATTAACCTGCCACATTGCCTTCTCTCAAAACTGTCAGCCTGTCTGAAACTGGCTGGACTGATAAAAGTGGAGGAGTGGCCTAGTGGTTAGGGTGGTGGACTCTGGTCCTGGGGAACTGAGTTCGATTCCCACTTCAGGCACAGGCAGCTCCTCGTGACTCTGGGCAAGTCACTTAACCCTCTATTGCCCCAGGTACAAATAAGTACCTGTACATGTAAACCACATTGAGCCTGCCATGAGTGGGAAAGCGCAGGGTACAAATGTAACTAAAATAAAAAATAAAATAAAATAAAAGGGTCTGGCAAGGAAAAAAGCACATCTATATGGCGTTTTCAAAGGCACGTATGCTATTTACCTTCTTTGGCTGTCCATACAAAAGAGCAGATGCAAAGTATGTGGTGAAAAGAGAGGGAAGCAGGTGATGGGTGCAGAAGTTCTTTTTTTTTTTTAATTTTTAGAAGTCTTTATTGTACTGATTTAGATACATAACAAAGTAAACACATCGTGAAACATTTCCAGATTGTAACGATACTGGTTATACAGAAGTAAACAATGATCTTGATTCGTATCAAGTCTAACTGAGATCTTCAAGTAACTTCAACTTTTTTATGTTTATACAAACACTACCCCCTACCAACCTAACCCCCCCCCGCCCTACAGCCCCCCTCCCCCCTCCCTCCCCCCGTACCCTGCTGTAAAGACTCCTTCCTCTGTGTCGGTCCAGTGACATTTCCCCTACTTAGCGTTCAGGAATGGTAACCATATTCTCTCCCACTTAGGCACGATCTTAGATTTAACTGCAGTCAATCTCTCCATCTCACACACATATCGCAGCTTGGTAAGCCAGCGTACCAGCGGTGGCACCAAAGGCGACTTCCAACTCTGAGCCAGATTCACTCTTGCTGTCTGTAAGGCTCCCCTTGTCAGGTGCCATTCATGCTCTCTGAGACCCTCTGGTCGCTGACCCAATAGGAATATTAGTGGATGCCACCGCACAGGTCTACTAACCCATTTTTGAAGGCGTGCCTGCACCGCCTTCCAGTACGCTTTTGCCTTTGGACATGTCCACCATATGTGGCCCATTGTACCCACAGCCCCACATTTCCTCCAACAACTTTCAGGAACCTGCACAAACATATGGTGCAGACGCGCCGGAGTGAGGTACCAGCGGAAAAAAACTTTTATTGTATTCTCCTTCATAGACACTGACCTCGCTGAGCGCATTGTTTCCCTTTCAAGCTTCAACCATTTTTCATCCGTTAAAGTAAAATCTAATTCCTGCTCCCACCTTCTCCTATGTAACAGCGAGGGCTTCTGGTGTGCGACCAAAGCCGCGTATAGAAAGGTGATCATACCCCTTGTACTATGATATTGCACACACACTTCCTCCATTGGGTGCGTTTCCCTCGTAAGGCAGGCCACGTATTCAGATCCTTTCAAAAAGTGTCTCAGCTGTAAATAAACGTAGTAATCACTTTGCCGCAACCGGAAGTCGTCCCTCAGGGCCTCAAAGGAAGCCACGTCCGCTCCTACATGCAACTGGCCCATCATGTCCAATCCCACTTCCGCCCAGCGCTCTATGACTGGGTTCCCAATGCTCGGTCTGAACAGCGGGTTGTCAGCTATTGGTGCCAAACCTGACACAGGTGGCTGCCGTTCAATAAACATACGATCCCAATAATAAAAAGTGGCCTGCACAGTCGGAGGAAACCGCTCAACCCGCCCTCTATATTTCTTGGGTAACCACATTAAGCTGCCCAGCCTGCGGGACCCCACCATGGATTGTTCCAAGTGTACCCAGAGCTTATGGTCCTCCCCCCTGAACCACTCTACCGCCGACCTAGCCTGAGCAGCCCAATAGTACCAACACAAATTCGGCACTGAGAGGCCGCCTTGATTTTTACTCCGATACAAGATAGCCCGTGCCAGCCGAGGTCTCTTCTGATTCCATATAAAGCGCAACAGGCGATCCTGCAAAGTGGACAAGTATGACCGGGGCACTCTCAAGGGAAGTACTTGAAAGAGATACATTAGTCGGGGCAGGATGTTCATTTTGATCGCCGCTATCCGGCCTAGCCAGGACAGTCCCGAATGAGACCATCTATCCAAATCGCTGTAAATCGCCTTCTGTAGTGCCGGGTAATTAACAGAAAACAACTCTGACTGTACCGCAGGAATCTGCACCCCTAGATATTGTATGGATCTAGTTGACCACTTAAAAACAAATGACGCTTGCAGCGATTCAAACACCCTTGACGGCACTCCCACCGCCATACCTTCTGACTTATTAGCATTGAGCTTATATCCTGAGACTCGCGAATAGTCCTCTATTTCCTTTAGTAGGTTAGGCAATGAGATTAACGGGTTAGTTAAAGACAATAGCACGTCGTCCGCAAATAACGCGATTTTATATTCCTGCCCCCTCACCTCAACCCCTGATATGTTCACGTTCTCTCGGATGGCCGCCGCCAGTGGCTCCATTGTCAAAGCAAACAACAACGGAGACAGCAGACATCCCTGTCGGGTGCCCCTCCCCAGCAAAAACGCACCCGAATTCCCACCGTTGACCCTAACACAAGCTTGTGGTTGAGTGTAAAGCGATTGGATCCAAGATCTAAATAAGGGCCCTATCCCAAATCTGTGCAGCACCCTATCCAGGAACCCCCAGTGGACTCGATCGAAGGCCTTCTCCGCGTCCAGCCCCAGCAGGACCAACGGACAGGCCCGCGACCGAGCCCAGTGCATCAAGTCCAGGGTTCTGCGCACATTGTCCATAGCCTGTCTCTTCGGCACGAATCCCACCTGATCCGGGTGGATCAAGGTAGGCAGCAGCCCCCCTAAACGGTTGGCAAGCACCTTGGCCAAAATTTTTACATCCGTATTCAATATTGATATGGGACGATAGGAAGCACATTCCGCTCCATCCTTCTGAGGCTTAGGTATTACCGCCACCCAGGCATCTAACATGGTTCTAGGCAATGCCTGCCCATCTCTAACCGAATTGATAACCAATGTCAGGCAAGGCGCCAGTTCTCGCGCAAACTGCTTGAAAAACTCATTAGTAAAGCCGTCCAAGCCTGGCGCCTTGCCCGTCGGCAGGGCCTTTATAACCTGCAGCACTTCTTTTAATTGCACTGGGTCATCCAGTTCTCTTCTCTGCTGTTCGGATAGTACAGCCAGCCCTCTACCAGCTAAGTATTGATCTATCCCCCCAACCTGTACGGCAGCATCTTCCCTGTATAGTGACTCATAGAACTGAGCAAAGCGCTCTCTAATTTGGGCGGACTTATACAACATTTTCCCATTCACATCTTTCACACGCACAATGTGTCTATCAGCTCTCAGTTTTCTTAATTTCCGAGCCAACAACCTCCCTGGCTTATTAGTCCCTTCATAATACACCTGTTTCAATCGTGCATGAACAAACTTCAAGCTCTCCTCATGTAGCGCATTCAATTCCAGTCTCACATCTTGCAGCTTACGGTAGTCAGCTACCCGACCTGATGCCCTGTATTTTATTTCTAAATCTCCAATTTGCGCCATACATTTCATCAGGCGCTCTCTGTGGGCCCTATTTCTGTGACTAGCACACTTAATAAAATGCCCTCGTGCCACCGCTTTAAAGGCATCCCATACAGTGCTCAAAGCTGGCCCTGAGTCCATATTGATCTCAAAGTACTCTTTCAGGACCGGGAGGAAATCCGCTACAATCTGAGGATCCTGTAACAAACAGTTATTAAATGACCACCTGCGGTCTCTTCGCTCCCCCTCCAGAGAAGGAACGACAACCCAGGCCGGTGCATGGTCTGAAATTGTGATATGTCCAATGGCGGATTCCCCTCCTCCGTCCACAAGGGTCTTGTCTAAAAAAACATAATCTAGTCTAGAATAGGACAGGTGCGCTTGAGAATAAAAGGTGTAGTCTCGCCCTCTCGGATGACATAGCCGCCACCAGTCACACAACCCCATTTCTTCTACTAAGTTCCGTAAAGCACGTGACATGTTGTAATCAGCTTTAGCAGGAGGTGTCGACCTATCTAAGCCAGGTTGCATAGTTGCATTGAAATCTCCAGCCATGAACACCCTCCCCCGAGCGAAAAGTTGCAATTCCCTATGAAGGTACTTAAAAAACCCCTCCTGGTGCTCATTAGGGGCGTAAATGTTGGCCAAGGTAAACTCCTCCCTCTCAAGCTGCACATGCATAAAGAGAAAACGCCCCGCAGTGTCTCTCCTCATGTGGAGAACCTGTATATGGACATCCCTGTGAAACAAAATAGCAACTCCCCTTTTTTTCCCCCCTTTAACATCAGAGGCGCAGTATACTCCCGGATACATTTTGGAAGCCAATAGCCCCTCATGCTTTGGTAACATGTGCGTTTCCTGTAAAAACACCACCTTCGGGCACATTAAGCGCAGCTCACGCTGAAGGGCGTGGCGCTTGTATGGTGAATTAAGCCCTTTTACATTATAGGTAAGCACTTTGAAATCAGACATTATTCTTACTCAATATATCACTCCTGTAAATCAAAGCAAGGTTAACACTCAGATCATCATTTACCCAGATCCCCTCCTCTCCTTCACCGAACCCTCCACAGATAATATAACTCCCCGTCCCCCCTTCTATACCCCATAACACATACATTCCCTGATAGAGGGCCCCCCCTCCCCCCCCTGTACTCCCTCCCACCCTCCCCTTCCCTCCCTTAAGTCCACTAGCGAGGTACTGAATCCCCCGTCTAGGAATGTGAAAGGAAGAGCCCATTAACCCAATCAGCTACCCAAGACCCCTCCCTCCGCCCCCCCCAACCTTACCCCTGCTTATCACTCTATAGTCTCTCCTCTGTATTACTAAACCCCTCCCTCATATGAAAATAGTTCGCCCTTTTCCAATACATTGCAGATTCTCCCTCCCCTGCACTCTTAAGTATATAATTATATTCAACATAAACAAGTTAACACTGCTCTCCACTATAGATCACCGGTCATGATAATGCTGTCAATTCAGGTGCATGTCCGAGTCTTTTTCCCCTTGCCCTGGACTCGCTGCCATTTCTGCAGCTTGGCTCGCGTAGTCGGGTCCAATTCCGCTGGTGGGCCTTCTGTGGTCACCAGTCCCTCGGATCGTAAGATCTTCCACACTTCCTCCAGGGACCGGGTTCGATACAAACGCCCTCCTGTCGTGAAACAAAGGGCAAAGGGGAACGCCCATCTGTAGGGAATTTTGTGCTTCATTAAGGCTTCCAACGCTGGCTTCATCCCTCTCCTCAAGGACAAAGTATGTGCCGACAGGTCCTGGAAGATTTTAATTTGTGCGTCGTTATACTCAATGTGCTGTACCTGGCGCGCTTTCTGCAGCACCTGCTCCTTTATGGTGAAAGTTGAAAAGCAGACCACGATATCCCTCGGTCTATTATCTGACCGTCTTCCTAATGCTCTATGTGCACGTTCAAAAGTAACGTCCAGAGAGTCTATCAGTTTGCTACAAAGCAACTTTACAATGGCGCCAACATCTTCTTGGTCTCCCACTTCCGGAACTCCGCGAAACCGCAAGTTATTGCGGCGCCCTCGATTTTCCAAGTCGTCTAATTTAATTTGCATTTCTGCATGCGAGGCAAGTACTTTCGCAAGACGAGTCTCAGTCTCTATCAACTTTTCGGCGTTCTCGTCCACTCTAACCTCCAGGTCTTCCACGCGGCCTCCCATCTCCCGGAGATCCACGCTCAGCACATCCATCTTTTCCAGGATTTCCTCCTTTGAAGCTGTGATTTCTTTGCGGATCTCCGCTAGAAATCTCGCTAAATCCTTGGGCAGGCTCCGCTTACCCGTTGATTTACTCGACTCACATAGGGAGGGAGCTGAATCCGAGTCGGAGTGGGAGGCGGGTGCAGAGGAGAGCACATGGCGCCGCGTGGTCCGGAGCGCTGGCTTCTCTAAGGTACGATCGCTCTCCTTCCGAGCCGTCGCCATCTGTTTCGACGGGGACTTTCGCATTAAGTTCCACACACTACAGGGAGCGTTATATTACCAAATTTAGCCCGTTTGACAAGCTGAGGAGCGCTATTGTAGCTTAATTACAGAGGGTTGCGTCGGAGCTAGACCCCTAGGCAGCCATTCAGGTCCGTGACGTCACTTCCTCCATTGTTAAACAATTTCTAGTTTTAAAAGGGAAAAAAAATGAAATCAGGTGTATTATTTTCACTAATATTGGACAATAAGTATGTTTCCAATGAAACTGATGGACTATGCACCGTTATGGTCCTGAAGAAACCAACCAGATGATCAATGTGGAATAATGATTTAGATAAATAATAACTGGGGATAATCGGGTTAATACCACGTTTTCTTTGTTTGCTGTTGCTTAAATTGATCTCCTTGTCTTGTTTCACTCTCCCTATTTATTTTGTGGTCTAAGAAAGAGAAAGATTGTATAAAATCCATTTATCTTGTTGAGATTGTTTTCTTCTAATATTGTTTTAATGTACAATCATCTCTGTTTTACTGTTTTGCAAGTGATCCTTGTAAAATGAAAAAATTATAAATAAATGATTAAAAAAAAAATCATTGGATACACATTCATGTACATTACTCTTCTAATTTCTTCAGACTTGGGGTGTCTTCCTAGTTTTGCAGATTTTCTACCCTCGATGCAAACAACTGTGGAAATGTGGCTGTGTCAGGCTTTGTGTTAGCAATACAAAGAGCAGGAGCCCTGAGAACTGATCTGGTGGATCAGCATTAGAACCTTATAAAGAATTTTGTAGGATACAGGGAGCAATGTCCAGACAGAGGGGATAGCATGGCCAAATTTTTCCTAACCACAGAGCAATTTGAAGGTTGTTTTTTGAACCAATTAAAGTTTGCAGATTTAGGCAGACCAAGGAAAAGCAAGCTAAAATAAACAAATTTAGAATGACCAAGGCCAGGAAATGAAAAGATGGGAGCTCAAGTAATGGCTGAAGGGAGCTACTCTTCCTCAGAGTAAATAAGCTAGAGGATATCAACTGGGAAACAAGAATGAAAGGAGAACTCTTGGTCAAGAGTGACACCCCGAATCTTGATCACTGTCTTGTATGGGAGAAGAATGCTCTTTATAGAAATCATGGGTACCAGTGGAAGGGGCTTTCTGGAGAGAAAAAAAAATCGAAACTCAGACTTTATGATGTTGAGGTTAAGTTCACTGTCCAGAAGCCAATCAGCAACACTATCTTAGAAGATAATGTGCTAAAGTTGATGGGGGAATGACAGTCGAGGGGAAAGAGAAGATGGGTATCACCAGCATAAATGAAGAATAAGAAGCTGAGGGACTGGAGTGGGTTAGAGTGGTGAGGAAGATGTTAAAAATAATAAGACCCATGATGGAACCTTGGGGGACAAGAAGTGGAAATGACAGTGGAATAATGAATTACAAATAAACAATTGTTAACATAGGTATGAAGTTCACCAGATTTTACTTAACTTAATCAGGTGTCACATCTTGCGGGTTTCTCACACGCCTTGACCACGACCAACGATGGCCGCCGTTTCGTGGATCTGCCTCAGGGTACTGTGGTCCACGTGTGTGCTGAAAAAGAAAACAAAAAAATGAGCATCTGTGCTCAAAAAGAAGGCAAATAAGGTCAAAAACTCCAGAATACCTCCGCAACGATAGTCATTCAATAGACACGTGAAGGCAAAAAATGGCTGTTCTTTTTTCGCCAATGTTACTATTACGTAAGATCTGCAGTAGTACTTTAAATTATAAATTTTGTTTCGTTAGCTACATGACATAGGTAGTTGCCCTTTAAGTCTTCAATGCTGTTTGGCTGTACCTAAGCACGGCATCTGACGTAGCCGGCTATAAAGAACGGCCATTTTTTTGCCTTCACTTGTCTATTGATTGACTATTGTTGCGGAGGTATTCTGGCGTTTTTTTTTTTACCTTATTTGCCTTCTTTCTGAGCACAGATGCTGATTTTTTGTTTTCTTTTTCAGCACACACGCAGACCACAGTACCCTGAGGCAGGTCCACGAAACTGCGGCCATCGTTAGTCGTGGTCAAGGCGTGTGAGGAACCCGTACGATGTGACACCTGATTAAGTTAAGTAAAATCTGGTGAAATTCTTGCTATTTCAAGTGAAGTTATGAAATTGACAATAGCACTACAGAGGTTTTCTGGCCGATGATGAAGAAGTCCAGCCCCTTGTGCTTTGTTGCCTGGGGCTTCTTGAGGCCTTTCCTCTGTTTAAATTCAGACCTTAGCATGCTTTATTTCTGAAATCTCCCTACTGTCTAGATTTTCAACTATATATATAAAAAAAAAGGGAGACAGACTCCTGTTTAGTTAACATAGGTATGAAACCAGGAAAGAGCAGTACCAGAGACATTGAGATCAGCCAGCCTTTGAAGGAGTTCAATGAGGCTAATACTCGATCCCCAGGGGCACCCCACACCCTGATTTCCCCTTCCAAGATGATTCCTTATACTCTTACCCCCCAATTCATCCTGATCCTCACAAATAGAAAAAATAGCCCTGGTGTATACTGCCTACCCTCCATCCCGGACTCCTCCCCAAATAAAAAATAAAATAGCCCCAATGTCTGGCAGTACCCCACCCCAACCTACCTTCAATCTCTCCCCCTCTTGATGCCTGTTATTAGTCCTCTTATCTCCTTCTTCCTTAGCCCATCCATTCTCATCCATCCTTTATTTTATATTTTTAAAATTATTTTTATTGCTGTAAACCATATAGATGCCATTGATGGATACCTGGCTACCACTACCTTTTCCACTTCAAATCTCTCTCTTCAAAAACTCTATGAATAACCACACAAACTATAGATGCCCTCTTCACACTGCACAACACTACTGTAACTCCACCAACATGTAAATTGTAAGCCACTTTGAACCAAAACTTGTTTTTGGATCAATAGTGGGATACAAGAATGCATAAATAAAATAAAATACCCCTCTGAAGGGACACCACCTTGTAGTGGTGGAGGGGCTTCTGTGTTTCAATGACTCAGAGGGCTATGCTGAAGGGTTACCCATATCAGATAGGCCTCTGAGGAGAAACCAGGCAAAGAGTGTCCCAAACTGAGAGAGTGGTAAGATGGTGACCTGAAGTTCGTATGCCCAGCGGTCCAGCTGCTCTCTGAAGTTTTGTCTTCTTTATGTAAATTCCTTCTCTGCAATTGCACTTTCCTTAACTGAGAGGAAGGGAACAACCAGCGGTCAGCCGCTGATGGCCAGCGTTTTGTCCCCTGAGCAGCAAGTGTGGGACCGCTGCGCGTACTGCCCACAGATGAAAGGGTTGGCGAGTCCTTTGATTAGCACCGGCGAAGGAGCGTCAATGCTCTTGGACCTGGAAAAACAACTCCATCGCTCCCAAATTGTTCAACTACCATGTCCAAAGGAGTGGAGGAGTGAGTTAGAGGCATATGCTGAAACGGAGGACGTTTACAGCAGAACCCGAATCGGCGGAACCACTCCTAAACACCTCAAGAGAAATCACCTTGGAGGTTTTGGCTTCCATGGAGGTTACATTGAATGCCATCTGGAAGGCGCTTCGGGACCTGACAGCGGTAGTAAATAACTTTGTTTCAGATATAATCTTATTGGAGAGTTACATGGACAATTTGACTGAACCCTTTGAGAGTGAAAAATTGATATAATAAATGAAGTTCTACATAATGCTAGAAGTGGTTATGATCCTGAAAATGATAATGGACCAGAAACTTTGAATGATAAGATGGATGTTATTGTGGATGATTAATGTCGAGATTATTGTTTTTCCCAGAGTTCCAGGTATGACTCCTAAAGTTTTGCTCAGAAATATTTCCTTAATTATTACTTCGAAAAGAGTGAAGCCTGTGAAAACTGGGATTGCTTTAATCAGTGGGATTTGAATTAGAGACTTTATATGTATTGTTAAATAATTTCTGGTTTTTAAAAGAGAGAGAATGTAATCAGATGTATTATTTCTAACTAAAATCTGGACAATAAGTATGTTCTCAATGAAATGAATTGACTATACACTGTATTTGGTCTTGAAGAAACCAACCACATGATCAATGTGGAATAATGAATTAGATGAGTAATATCTGGGGATAATCAGGTTAATACCATGTTTTCTTTTTTCTGTTTACTGTTTAATTGATCTTCTTGTCTTATCTCACTCTTCCTATTTTTCTTCACTTTGTGGTCTAAGAAAGAGAAAGATTGTATATAATCCATATATCTAGTTGGGATTGTTTTCTTCTTATCTTGTATTAATGTGTGCAGTCATCTCTGTATTACTGTTTGCAAGTGACCCTTGTAAAATGAAAAATTATAAAGAAATGATTAAAAAAAAATAAAATAAAAAATAATATCAAGCATTGCAAGTAAGTAAGTAAGTAAGTAAGTAAGTAAGTAAGTAAATAAATAAATATTGCCCCGGAAAATAGCAGCAGACCCCTGATCCCCCCAGTCACCAGGCACACCTACAGGAAGAGGCAAGATTGATGTGTACTTCCTCCTGCCTCAGAACTGCCACATTCAAAATTTTATTTTTCTTTCCATGGATTTGTATACTGCCTTTCAGCTACAGTATAAAGGCAGTTCACAATCAAACAGTAATTAAAAAAACTGCCATCATACAGACCACAAATCACAATATATGTTATGAGACTTAAGAGACAAACTTAGGGCTCCTTTTACTAAGCCACATAGGTGCCTACATGCGCCGAACACGTGCCAAATTGGAGCTATCGCCCAGTTACCGCATGGCTTTTTCGGTAATTTTAATTTTGGCTCACGACTGAAAAATATTTTTTATTTTCTGGCACACATAATGGACGCGCGCCAAGTGGCATTTAATGTGCATAGGTCATTACTGCCCAGATTCATTACCGCTAGGTCTATGACTGGCGGTAAGTTCTCCGACCCAAAATGGACCCGCAGCAATTCTGATTCTGCCGCACATCCATTTTCGGCAAAAAAGGGCCTTTTTTACAGGCACGCTCAAAAATGGATCGGCGCACGCCCAAAACCTGCGCCTACACTACTGCAAGCCATTTTTCAGCGCACCTTTGCAAAAGGACCCCTTAGGGAAGGAGAGAACACAAGGAAAGGGAAGGTGCATAGCACAACAATATATTCCTGAAGACAAAGGGGATGAGATTTGACATTAAATACAATACAGGTAATTATCTTATACCTGAGGCAATAGGGGTTTAAGTGGCTTGCTCAGAGTCACAAGGAGCTGCAACAGGAACCAAACCCAGTTCCACAGGTTCTCAGCCTACTGCACTAACTATTAGGCTATGGAGACACAGAAGCAAAGTCAATGGCATGCACCGTGTGGGGTCAGGCTGTCAATGGAATTTTCCCTTTATGTGATAGTCTAAGCAGAGATTACCAAATAAGGGACAATGTCCCTTATCTGGTAGACTGACACTATGCAGTGCAACTCATGATGCATGGCATGGGACCAGTATCTGCCATTTTGGAAGATAGTGGTGCTGAGGCAGGAGCAAGTGGGCATCATCCCTGCCTCTTCTTCAAGATACACTAGATTGTTTGAGGGGACCGGGGAGGGGAGGGGGTACCATGAGACACCAGGGCCATTTGCTTGAGAAGGGGTTGGGCGATCAGAGTCACAGGGGGTGGGGGTATTGGAGATCGGGTCATTTGTTTGAGGAGGGATTGAGTGATCATTGTAAGCTCTTTGAGCAGGGACTGTCTTTCTTCTATGTTTGTGCAGCGCTGCGTACGCCTTGTAGCGCTATAGAAATGCTAAATAGTAGTAGTAGTAGTAGTAGAGTCACAAGGGGCGGGGGGTCAGGCTATTTTTGATAAGGGGGAAGGGTATAGGCAGCCCCTCACCTAGTAGTGGGCTTTTCTGAGGTATCTTACTTCTTGTCATGCACACATGTCCAGGCAAGTTGTGTGCAGTACAGATTTGTATATATTAGCAGCCTGCATTGGCACAGATATTTTGTTAAGTTTTCACTAAAACCATGGCTTCAAAAATGCAGCTTTCTGCATCAACGCTCACAGGGACCAATGCAGAAAGCTACTAAATACAGAAACATACCACTAACGAGGCATCTGCAAGGATGTTACTGGGCACACAATGCAGAAGGGGGTTCAACGGACTGGACTGGGCTAAAGTCTGGAACGGGTGATAGTCCATAGCAGCCACCGGTTCTGGCCACCAGAGGGCGAGGTGAGCACAGACGTAACACAAAGATGGTGACGGAACAGGCGGCTTTTACTGTGCCAGTGGGAGAATGCATCCAGGAGATTACCTGTTCAGGATTGGCTGCACTGACAGACAGCCTAAACAAACTGCAATCAGCAACTGATGAGTTAAATGAAAGTGTGCCTCAAACTGCAGGAGACTTTTGGAGATGGAACAGCGGCACATGGCGGAACAGTTGTCTGAGATCCGCAAGGAGACTTCAGAGTTCAAGCCAAACTAAACTCTGGAATTCGTTGCCGGAGAACATGGTGAAGGCGGTTAGCTTAGCAGAGTTTAAAAAGGGGTTAGACGGTTTCCTAAAGGACAAGTCCATAAACCACTACTAAATGGACTTGGGAAAAATCCACAATTCCAAGAATAACATGTATAGAATGTTTGTATGTTTGGGAAGCTTGCCAGGTGCCCTTAGCCTGGATTGGCCGCTGTCGTGGACAGGATGCTGGGCTCGATGGACCCTTGGTCTTTTCCCAGTGTGGCATTACTTATGTAAACTGGAAGACCAAGAGAACCAGCATAGGAGGAACAACTTGCGCTTGGTCGGGCTACCTGAGGCAGTGAAAGATGCTGATCTAAGATTGATCAGGCTACCTGAGGCGATGAAACTGCACTAACCACTAGGCTACTCCTCCACTGCCATGTTTAACATAATTGTTAATACAGTGGGGGAAATAAGTATTTGATCCCTTGCTGATTTTGTAAGTTTGCCCACTGACAAAGACATGAGCAGCCCATAATTGAAGGGTAGGTTATTGGTAACAGTGAGAGATAGCACATCACAAATTAAATCCGGAAAATCACATTGTGGAAAGTATATGAATTTATTTGCATTCTGCAGAGGGAAATAAGTATTTAATCCCTCTGGCAAACAAGACCTAATACTTGGTGGCAAAACCCTTGTTGGCAAGCACAGCGGTCAGACGTCTTCTGTAGTTGATGATGAGGTTTGCACACATGTCAGGAGGAATTTTGGTCCACTCCTCTTTGCAGATCATCTCTAAATCATTAAGAGTTCTGGGCTGTCGCTTGGCAACTCGCAGCTTCAGCTCCCTCCATAAGTTTTCAATGGGATTAAGGTCTGGTGACTGGCTAGGCCACTCCATGACCCTAATGTGCTTCTTCCTGAGCCACTCCTTTGTTGCCTTGGCTGTATGTTTTGGGTCATTGTCGTGCTGGAAGACCCAGCCACGACCCATTTTAAGGCCCTGGCGGAGGGAAGGAGGTTGTCACTCAGAATTGTACGGTACATGGCCCCATCCATTCTCCCATTGATGCGGTGAAGTAGTCCTGTGCCCTTAGCAGAGAAACACCCCCAAAACATAACATTTCCACCTCCATGCTTGACAGTGGGGACGGTGTTCTTTGGGTCATAGGCAGCATTTCTCTTCCTCCAAACACGGCGAGTTGAGTTCATGCCAAAGAGCTCAATTTTTGTCTCATCTGACCACAGCACCTTCTCCCAATCACTCTCGGCATCATCCAGGTGTTCACTGGCAAACTTCAGACGGGCCGTCACATGTGCCTTCCGGAGCAGGGGGACCTTGCGGGCACTGCAGGATTGCAATCCGTTATGTCGTAATGTGTTACCAATGGTTTTCGTGGTGACAGTGGTCCCAGCTGCCTTGAGATCATTGACAAGTTCCCCCCTTGTAGTTGTAGGCTGATTTCTAACCTTCCTCATGATCAAGGATACCCCACGAGGTGAGATTTTGCGTGGAGCCCCAGATCTTTGTCGATTGACAGTCATTTTGTACTTCTTCCATTTTCTTACTATGGCACCAACAGTTGTCTCCTTCTCGCCCAGCGTCTTACTGATGGTTTTGTAGCCCATTCCAGCCTTGTGCAGGTGTATGATCTTGTCCCTGACATCCTTAGACAGCTCCTTGCTCTTGGCCATTTTGTAGAGGTTAGAGTCTGACTGATTCACTGAGTCTGTGGACAGGTGTCTTTCATACAGGTGACCATTGCCGACAGCTGTCTGTCATGCAGGTAACGAGTTGATTTGGAGCATCTACCTGGTCTGTAGGGGCCAGATCTCTTACTGGTTGGTGGGGGATCAAATACTTATTTCCCTCTGCAGAATGCAAATAAATTCATATACTTTCCACAATGTGATTTTCCGGATTTAATTTGTGATGTGCTATCTCTCACTGTTACCAATAACCTACCCTTCAATTATGGGCTGCTCATGTCTTTGTCAGTGGGCAAACTTACAAAATCAGCAAGGGATCAAATACTTATTTCCCCCACTGTATGTGCTAACTGCTAACATACTACATTAACTCTTAACAAGCTGCATCAAATCTTCAACACAGTGCTATGCTCTTGATGTGTATTAAAAGCCATGTTAAACACCTAACATAACTTATGGTTATAGTTTATGATTTATTTAGAGTTTCTATACCACTTCCTTTGACCTACAGATCTAAGCAGTTTACAATCTAAAATCATCTTAAGAGAGGAAGTCCAATTGTAATAGGAGAGAAATGCATTCATTCAAAATTAATCATAGCAGTTTGACAGTAAATAGGTCTTTTAAAATAAGAAATGAAGTGGAAAAAGAGCCATCTAAAAATATGGGAGAGTAGGACTTATTATAAAGCTTTCTACACATATGAAGCCTCTTTTACCATGGAAAGTGGCTTCAAAACAATTGTGCAACTGGCATGGTTCAATATGCATCTCTTCACCATTTGCTAATAGGAATTTCCATGTCAGGTGTTTAACACAGCAATTAGCAGATTGATTTTTGAAAGAACACAAATGCCTAATGCCACTCAACCTCAGTGTCACTGATGTGCACACCAGGGAGTCCAGTCAACTATCCTACTGCATCAGTACAAGCTGTCATCTTCTGGATACAGAGAATACTGGCAAGTTCCAGGGCTGCTGCACCACTCCTTATACTAATGATGTTGTCATTGGAAAAGCCCTGTTCTCTGCCTCCACCTGCTAGAAAGTGACATAAATCTGTCAAGACTTTCTAGCAAGATTATAAGGAATCATTCATGTTTAGTGCAGTTTGCTGGCTTGAAAGTAAATCCATATGTAGGTCAATACCATATATTTGTATGAAAAATATACTAAAATTAGCTCGTTTTCTAACTTCTCTTTAAGTATATTTTATGTGCTAAAAGCCTTACTACCTGGGAAATAACTTCAGCGGGCTGAAGGCATGCACTAAGCACAGCTTTATATTTACTATTACACTTTTATACCTTCTGTTACAATGTTCACAAACAAAGATATTAAAGATAAAATTGAGGCTTCAAAGAACTATTTGCACAGTACTCCAGAAATACTTAAGAGAATCTGATCCGAATGAATAGATACTTTGAAACAGTTTCTCTCACAACTTTTTCCAATAGAATCAAACTGAGTTTCATTATTATTTTGTCATTCTAATTCCATGTGCAAGTCCATAAACCACTACTAAATGGACTTGGGAAAAATCCACAATTCCAGGAATAACATGTATAGAATGTTTGTATGTTTGGGAAGCGTGCCAGGTGTCCTTGGCCTGGATTGGCCGCTGTCATGGACAGGATGCTGGGCTCGATTGTCTTTTCCCAGTGTGGCATTACTTATGTAAACTGGAAGACCAAGAGAACCAGCATAGGAGGAACAACTTGCGCTTGGTCGGGCTACCTGAGGCGATGAAAGATGCTGATGGTTTGTGTTTTGGGTCTGTGAGTGCTTTCTAGGAACTGTGGGATCCCTGGGAGTGTGGCCCCAGTGTCTTAGAAATCACCTGGGAATAACTTGAGAGTGGGAGACTAGCTCAGAGGCAAGCAGGACCCAGTCAGTGGGTCCTGCCCTATTCACCCCCATCCCTCACCACCTCACCATCTCTCTTGTCCCCCTCCTCCTTCCTAGCCCTTAATCTCCAACACCTCCTTCCTACCATTAACCCTTCACCATTCCTCCTAAGTGCACCCCGTATTCGTCGCCCGACCTCCCCCACCCTCCTCCGCACTCTCTTGCTCCTCCTCCTGCTATCCGCGGGAGACATTAATCCTAATCCAGGCCCCCCTCACGCAGTGCTTTTTTTGTAGAAAAAAAGGTGCCGGTACTGACTGTGGGCGGAGTCACCACATATGACCCCATCCCTATTATAACCACACCCACATTAGCCACACCCCTTATACCAGCCATAGCGCATATAAACATAGTAACATGGTAGATGACAGCAGAAAAAGACCTGCACGGTCCATCCAGTCTGCCCAACAAGATAACTCATATGTGCTACTTTTTGTGTATACCCTACTTTGATTTGTACCTGTGCTCTTCAGGGCACAGACCGTGACATCATTAAAAATATTATACTAGTATAGGAGAAAAAAATAATGTGATTTTTTTTTCATTATAAATAATTTCTGTAAGCTGTTACAGTTCCAGTATACCCAGTGCAAAATAAGACAGCAGATGTAAATTCTCAAATTGGACATATTCCAGACACTAAAATGAAAATAAAATGATTTTTTCTACCTTTGTTGTCTGGTGACTTTGTTTTTCTGATCATGCTGGCTCAGTATCTGATTCTGCTGCTATCTGTCCTCTTAACTCCGTTTCCAGGGCTTCCTTTCCATTTAGTTCTTTACTTTTCGCCTTTCTTCTTCATTTCTTGCCCTACATCCGTATGTAAAAGCTGGGTCCTCCGCAGACTTGACTGTCCAGTGGATCCAGCTTCTGCCTATTTTCTACATCCATGTGCAGATTTTCTCCTCTCTTCCTTTTCCCTCATCTCATCTCCTTCCTCACTCTCTTCCCTCGCCTCCATCCATGTCCAGCATTTCTTTTCTCCCCCTGCCTTCCACTCCATCCACCCATGTCCAGCAACCCTCCTCTCCCCCTGCCCCCCTCCAGCCACCCATGCCATGCCCAGTGATTCTCCTCCCTCCCCTGCCCATGTCCAGCATGTATCCTCTCCCCCTGCCCTCCTCTCCACGTCCAGCACTTCTCTCTCCCCTCCCCTCCATGCCCAGCATGTCGCCTCCCTCCCCTGCCCTCCCCTCATCCATGTCCAGCAATTCTCCTCTCTCACCTGCCCATGTCCAGCATGTCTCCTCTCCCCTGCCCTCCCCTCCATGTCCAGCGATTCTGCCCTCCCCCTGCCCTCCCTTCATCCATGCCCAGCAATTCTCCTCCCTCCCTGCCCATCGCCAGCATGTCTCCTCTACCCCATGCCCTCCCCTCCATGTCCAGCATTTCTCTCTCCCCTCCCCTGCCCTCCATGTCCAGCATGTCACCTCCCTCCCCTCATCCATGCCCAGCAATTCTCCTCTCTCCCCTGCCCTGCATGTCCGACATGTCCCCTCTCTCCCCTGCCCTCCCCTGCCCTCCATGCCAGCAATTCTCTCTCCCCTGCCCTGCATGTCCGACATGTCCCCTCTCTCCCCTGCCCTCCCCTCTCCAAATCGCGACGAACCGGCCGGCGGTGAAGACAGCAGTATTCACTGACGAAGGCACGCAGAAGACGCAGGGCGCGCGCAAGCAGGTTCGTCTTCTCCTCTGATCTCGCGTTGCTTCCCTCTCAGTGCGTCCCGCCCTCGAAGGCTGAGAGGGAGGCAACGCGAGATCAGAGGAGAAGACGAACCTGCTTGCGCGCGCCCTGCGTTTTCTGCGTGCCTGCATCAGTGAGTACCACTGTCTTCACCGCCGGTCGGTTCGTTGCGACTTGGAGAGGGGAGGGTAGGGGAGAGAGGGGACATGTCGGACATGCAGGGCAGGGGAGAGAGAGTTGCTGGCATGGAGGGGAGGGCAGGGGAGAGAGGGGAATCGTGACCGGAAAAATTAAATGGACGGGAGCGGGACCTGAAAAAAAAGGTGCCGGTACGCCGTACCGCCACGTACCGGCACAAAAAAAGCACTGCCCTCACTTATCCTCCTCCTATCCATGCAAACGATTCCGTGATGTCTCCAACCTCGTCTCTATTCCCCTTCTCCCCCCCTCTTCCCTCCCCTTCTCATGCGCCTTGTGGAATGCCCACTCGATCTGCAACAAACTGCCCTTCACCCACGATCTCTTCATCTCTCGTTCTCTCCAACTGCTCGCCCTAACTGAAACCTGGCTCTCCCATGACGACTCTGCCTCAGTCGCGGCCCTTTGTCATGGAGGTTATCTCTTCTCCCACACTCCCCGCCCAGATGGCCGCAGTGGAGGCGTCGGGCTACTTCTCTCGCCCTCCTGTAGTTTCCAACCCCTCCTCCTACCGCAGTCTCACTGCTTCTCGTCCTTTGAAGCTCACTCCATCCGGCTATTCTACCCATTACCACTCAGAGTTGCAGTCATCTATCGCCCCCCTGATAAGCCCCTCTCTTCATTCCTTACTGACTTCGACGCCTGGCTCACCGTCTTTCTTGATCCCGCATCTCCATCCCTCATTCCTGGTGATTTTAACATTCACGTTGACAATCCATCCAACTTCTACGTTTCTAAATTCCTCACTCTGATATCCTCCGACTATGCTCTACCACCCCTACTCACCGTGATCGCCATTGCCTCGACCTCGTTCTCTTCTCTTCCTGCTCACCTTCCAATTTCTGCACCTCAGTCCTTCCTATTTCAGATCATCACCTAATCACCCTCACTCTTCATCACCCTCCCCCTCAACCTCGCCCAACTATAACCACTGCCTTCAGGAATCTCCAAGCTGTCGACCCCCCTACCCTATCCTCTCACATCTCCACTCTCTTCCCTTCCATCTCGTCTTCTGAATCTGTCGACACGGCTGTCTCTACCTACAATGAAATTCTCTCCACTGCTCTGGATACCCTAGCACCATCTGTCTCTCGCCCCACTAAGCGCATTAATCCTCAGCCCTGGTTAACCCCTTGCATCCGTTACCTTCGCTCCTGCACCCGCTCTGCTGAACGACTCTGGAGGAAATCTCGCACCCTGTCAGACTTCACCCATTTCAAATTCATGCTATCCTCCTTCCAGTCCTCCCTATTCCTTGCCAACCAGGAATATTATTCTCAATTAACCAATTCTCTTGGCTCCAACCCTCGTCGCCTCTTCGCCACCCTCAACTCCCTACTTAAAGTACCCTCCGCTCCCACCCCCCCCCCTCTCTCCTCAAACACTAGCTGACTACTTCCGCGATAAAGTGCAGAAGATAAACCTTGAATTCACTTCCAAGCCTTCTCCTCCCTGTGACTTCTTAACCCACTCCCTCAACCAACCTAACCTGGCCTCCTTCTCCTCCTTCCCTGAGATCACCGAAGAGGAAACTGCTCGCCTTCTTTCTTCCTCTAAGCGCACCACCTGTTCCTCTGATCCCATTCCCACCAATCTGCTTACCAACATCTCTCCTACAGTTAACCCCTCAATCTGTCACATCCTCAACCTCTCTCTCTCCACTGCCACTGTCCCTGACACCTTCAAGCACGCTGTAGTCACACCACTTCTCAAAAAACCATCACTTGACCCCACCTGTCCCTCCAACTACCGCCCCATCTCTCTTCTACCCTTCCTCTCCAAATTACTTGAACGTGCTGTCCACAGCCGCTGCCTTGACTTCCTCTCCTCTCAGGCCGTCCTCGACCCGCTTCAATCCGGCTTTCGCCCACTACACTCAACAGAAACAGCACTCTCTAAAGTCTGCAATGACCTGTTTCTTGCCAAATCCAAAGGTCACTATTCCATCCTCATCCTCCTCGACCTATCTGCCGCCTTTGACACCGTCAATCATAATTTACTTCTTGACACACTGTCCTCATTTGGGTTCCAGGGCTCCGTCCTCTCCTGGTTCTCCTCGTATCTTTCCCAACACACCTTCAGAGTATTTTCTAATGGCTCTTCTTCCACCCCCGTCCCGCTCTCTGTTGGGGTCCCTCAAGGATCTGTCCTTGGACCGCTTCTTTTCTCGATATACACCTCTTCCCTGGGCTCGTTGATCTCATCACATGGTTTCCAGTACCATCTCTATGCTGATGATACTCAGCTTTACCTCTCCACTCCCGACATCACAGTTGAAACCCAGGTCACAGTTTCGGCCTGCCTTTCAGACATCGCTGCCTGGATGTCCAACCGGCATCTGAAACTGAACATGGCAAAGACTGAGCTCCTTGTCTTTCCACCCAAACCCTCTTCTCCTCTTCCCCCATTTTCTGTCTCTGTTGACAACACCCTCATCCTCCCCGTCTCTTCAGCCCGCAATCTCGGAGTCATTTTTGACTCCTCCCTCTCCTTCTCTGCCCATATCCAGCAGACAGCTAAGACCTGTCGCTTCTTCCTCTATAATATTAGCAAAATTCGCCCATTCCTCTCTGAACAGACCACCTGAACCCTCGTCCACTTGCTCGTTACCTCTCGTCTTGACTATTGCAACCTTCTCCTCGCTGGCCTCCCGCTTAGCCACCTATCCCCCCTTCAATCTGTCCAAAATTCCGCCGCACGTCTTATCTACCGCGTGAACCGATACTCTCATATCACCCCTCTCCTCAAGTTGCTTCACTGGCTCCCGATCCGCTACCGTATACAGTTCAAGCTTCTCCTATTGACCTTCAAGTGCACTCAATCTGCAGCCCTCCATTACCTCTCTACCCTCCTCTCCCCATATATGTTCCCACCCGTAACCTCCGCTCTCAGGACAAATCACTCCTTTCTGTACCCTTCTCCACCACCGCTAACTCCAGACTCCGCCCCTTCTTCCTCGCATCACCTTATGCCTGGAACAGACTTCCTGAGCCCATACGCCATGCGCCCTCCCTGCCCATTTTCAAGTCCTTACTCAAGGCCCATCTCTTCTCCCTTGCTTTTGGTGCCTAACCACCTTCCCATTCCTGATACCTACACTGACTACATAGTTTTTACCTTTAGATTGTAAGCTCTCTTCAGTAGGGACTGTCCTTCCCCATGTTTAAACTTGTACAGCGCTGCGTAACCCTGGCAGCGCTATAGAAATGCTAAGTAGTAGTAGTTAGTGAAATTAAGCTTGCGTGGAGGAGGCGGCAGGGTAGGCAGCGCGGCAGCGAATATTGCAGCAGGAAAGCTTCTGCTGGCAAGACTTGGTGACCTCCACAAGTCAAACCAGCAGACTTTGGGGGCCCAAACCCAAACTGGGGGGGGGGGGGGGGCAAGCCCACCCATAGCTATACCACTGGCATAGGATGTTCCTGGGTGGGGACTTCAACATCACAGCAGACCCCACTATTGAGTGTAAACCTCCTATGATACTAAGGGGGTTAATTATTTGGCCTAACATCTTGAGTTTATAAATACCTGGAGGACTCTGCATCCTCATAAGCAGGATTACACCTTTTATTCTAATGCACATGTCTATGCAAGATTAGATTATATAATTATAGATCAGAGTCTGTTTTCAAAAGTACAAAGAATCGAGGAACCACACATCTATGGTCTTGGATCATTTCCTGGTGAGTTTGTCTTTGAATCTCACTACAAAACAACAAGTTGTCTTGATGCATGGAACCTCATCTTTATAATGATCAAGATTTTAGGATTTTTTTTCACAAGCCAAATGGCTCGATTACTGTACATAATGATACCCCATATGTGGACACAATTGGTTTTTGGAATGCCTCTAAGGCGGTGCTCAGGGATCACACATCATCTCTTTTGTTTCTCATCAAAAACAGAAAAGGGAGAGGTTAACTGCTTAGTTTGATCTAACAACTCCAGGCATTCATATGTACTCACCTCAGGACTTTAGATGCTGACACTAAATTGGCCTATCAAGACATCTGGAGGAAAATAAAGGCCCTATTAAATACATGATCACTAGCCTTCAAATCTGGAGATCATTCTCACCCTGTCAAAATCGGTTTAGTTCTTGTTTAATCAGTAAGAATAAATCCTGTGGTAAATCTCTATTTATCATAATCTTTTCCCAAAAATATCTCTTCTTCTCTTGTATTTTAGCTGTTTTTTATATAATGTAATTTATTTTTGTCAGGCTTTTGACTCTTCAGTATTAGATCCCACTCAAAAATGTCCCATTTGTCTACATTTATTTTTCATAGCTTTCAATTAACCTGCAATGGGCTGAGAACCTGGGGAACAGGGTTCGATTCCCAACTGCAGCTCCCAGTGAACCTGGACAAGTCACTTAACCCCCCATTGCCCTAGGTAAATAATTTAGATTGTGAGCCCACTAGGGACAGAAAAAGTACCTGCAATTAGTATATGTAAACTGATTTGGTTTCACTCACAGAAAGGCAGTATATCAAATCCATGATCTTTTATCATTTATATCGAGGAAATGTTCTCTCTCTCTAGAAGATCATCGTCAAGATAAAACTTATTGCCAAACCTGCACTAGATCTTGATAACATCGTAAGTGTTGCCATACAAGCCCAGTATCCTGTTTCCAACAATAGCCAATCCAAGTCACAAGTACCTAGCACAATCTCAGAACAGTAAAGGAGACTTTATGCTACTTGTCCTACGAATAACCAGTGGATTTTCCAAACTCCATTTTAATATTAGCTTATAGACTTTTAGGAAAGTATCCAAAGCTTTTTTTAAAACCCTAAGCTAACTGCTTTTTACCACATTCTCTGGCAACAAATTCCAAAGTTTAATTACACGTTGAACAAAGAAATATTTTCTGTGGTTTGTTTTACATTTACAACTTAGTATTTTTGGGAAACAATAAACAAGAGATTCACGTCTACCTGTTCCACTCTACTCAATATTTTATAGACCTCTATCATATCTACTCTCAGTCATCTCTTTTCTAAGCTGAAGAGCCCTAGCTGCTTTAGCTTTTCCTAATAGGGAAGTCATCCCATCCCCTTTATCATTTTTGTCGTCTTTCTCTGAACCTTTTCTAATTCCACTATAATTTTTTTTGCACACGGTATTCGAGGTGAGGTCGCACCATGGAGCAATATAATGGCATTACAACATTCTAGTTGCTTTATTAGACGCCGATGCACACTGAGAAGAGGGTTTCATTGTATCATCAACGATGACACCTAGATCCTTTTCCTGGGCAGTGACTAATGTGGAACCTTGCATCACATACAGTGGGGGAAATAAGTATTTGATCCCTTGCTGATTTTGTAAGTTTGCCCACTGACAAAGACATGAGCAGCCCATAATTGAAGGGTAGGTTATTGGTAACAGTGAGAGATAGCACATCACAAATTAAATCCGGAAAATCACATTGTGGAAAGTATATGAATTTATTTGCATTCTGCAGAGGGAAATAAGTATTTGATCCCCCACCAACCAGTAAGAGATCTGGCCCCTACAGACCAGGTAGATGCTCCAAATCAACTCGTTACCTGCATGACAGACAGCTGTCGGCAATGGTCACCTGTATGAAAGACACCTGTCCACAGACTCAGTGAATCAGTCAGACTCTAACCTCTACAAAATGGCCAAGAGCAAGGAGCTGTCTAAGGATGTCAGGGACAAGATCATACACCTGCACAAGGCTGGAATGGGCTACAAAACCATCAGTAAGACGCTGGGCGAGAAGGAGACAACTGTTGGTGCCATAGTAAGAAAATGGAAGAAGTACAAAATGACTGTCAATCGACAAAGATCTGGGGCTCCACGCAAAATCTCACCTCGTGGGGTATCCTTGATCATGAGGAAGGTTAGAAATCAGCCTACAACTACAAGGGGGGAACTTGTCAATGATCTCAAGGCAGCTGGGACCACTGTCACCACGAAAACCATTGGTAACACATTACGACATAACGGATTGCAATCCTGCAGTGCCCGCAAGGTCCCCCTGCTCCGGAAGGCACATGTGACGGCCCGTCTGAAGTTTGCCAGTGAACACCTGGATGATGCCGAGAGTGATTGGGAGAAGGTGCTGTGGTCAGATGAGACAAAAATTGAGCTCTTTGGCATGAACTCAACTCGCCGTGTTTGGAGGAAGAGAAATGCTGCCTATGACCCAAAGAACACCGTCCCCACTGTCAAGCATGGAGGTGGAAATGTTATGTTTTGGGGGTGTTTCTCTGCTAAGGGCACAGGACTACTTCACCGCATCAATGGGAGAATGGATGGGGCCATGTACCGTACAATTCTGAGTGACAACCTCCTTCCCTCCGCCAGGGCCTTAAAAATGGGTCGTGGCTGGGTCTTCCAGCATGACAATGACCCAAAACATACAGCCAAGGCAACAAAGGAGTGGCTCAGGAAGAAGCACATTAGGGTCATGGAGTGGCCTAGCCAGTCACCAGACCTTAATCCCATTGAAAACTTATGGAGGGAGCTGAAGCTGCGAGTTGCCAAGCGACAGCCCAGAACTCTTAATGATTTAGAGATGATCTGCAAAGAGGAGTGGACCAAAATTCCTCCTGACATGTGTGCAAACCTCATCATCAACTACAGAAGACATCTGACCGCTGTGCTTGCCAACAAGGGTTTTGCCACCAAGTATTAGGTCTTGTTTGCCAGAGGGATTAAATACTTATTTCCCTCTGCAGAATGCAAATAAATTCATATACTTTCCACAATGTGATTTTCTGGATTTAATTTGTGATGTGCTATCTCTCACTGTTACCAATAACCTACCCTTCAATTATGGGCTGCTCATGTCTTTGTCAGTGGGCAAACTTACAAAATCAGCAAGGGATCAAATACTTATTTCCCCCACTGTAGCTACAGTTTGGGCTCATCTTTCCCACATGTATCACTTTGCACTTGCTCACATTACCAGTAAAAACAGGAAAATTGGAGAACAAAACAAATTCAGGCATACAAAAAAAGTCTCTAGATAAAGTGCAAAGAAAATGTCAGAATTTTAACTCATCAAAAATGGAAAACTCATCCACAAATATTCATATGGTAAATGAGATAATATTCAACATTTCCATTTTCATGAATACAATTCTGACAATTCTTTGCACTTTATCTGGAGACATGTTTGTATGCATGGATTTGCTCACATTAAACATCATCTCCCATTTAGATGCCCAATCTCCCAGCCTCGTAAGGTCCTCTTTGCAATTTTTCACAATCCTCTTGCAATTTAACAACTTTGCATCATCAGTAGTTATTCCCATTTCTAGATTTTATATATATATATATAGATAGATATATATATAGATATATATATATATATATATATATATATAGATATATATATATATATATATATATATAGAGAGAGAGAGAGAGAGAGAGAGAGAGAGAGAGAGAGAGAGAGAGAGAGAGAGAGAGAGAGATAGATAGATAGATAGATAGATAGATAGATAGATAGATAGATAGATAGATAGATAGATAGATATAGCATAGACCCCTGGGGAACCCAACTATCTACTCTTCTGAATTGAGAGTACTGACCACTTAACCTTACTCTCTGTTTTCTATCTTTTAACCAGTTTTTAATATACAATATGACAATACATTCTATCCCATAACCAGTGGCGTACCAAGGGGGGGGCGGTCCACCCCGGGTGCATGCCGCTGGGGGGGTGCCACGGCGTGCGCCTGTGGGCTCTGAGTTCGCTACGTTAACTTCGCTGGTTCGCTGCAGCTCGCTCCCTCTGCCCCGGAACAGGTTTGTTTTTATGTACCCCTCTCTAGATCTCCGTTGGACCCGTGCCCACGGAGGTGAAGAGAGGGTTTCAGAAGGCTCATTCTAAGTCTGTTAAATGAGATCACGGTTTTCTGACTCCTAGCACCTAAGTGCATCTTTGTGTATGTACGCTCCCACATTATGGGTAATTGGGTAGGAGTTTCCCTACTTATGTGGATATCATAGAGAATGATTTTGTCTGTGTAGGTGTATTCAGTGAAATAAATATGTAGCCAGGAAATGGATACCGACAAGAGGGATAAGTGGTGATAATGATTTTAATTCTTACCCAATACAAGTTCAATCAATCTGGCACGCTCATCAGTCTAAGTCTCAGGTTGACCGACCGTAGTTCTGCCCTCTGGGTAGAGTTGGGGAAAAGTTCCAAACTCCGCCTAAATTGGCAGATCTTAAATACCCTCTCCTTGCCCATTAAACCTAATGGACACACATTTTTTTCATATGTGAATCATATTTTCTGACAGCTTAGCTCAACCGCAGATCGGAAGCCCATCTCACCCTCCCTTTTACCTATTTCACAACAACTGTCACATCCTGAGTTGTAAACAACTTTTCTAAGACACAGAGACAAGTATTCATATCTCATGAACAGGACTCCATCTTACAAAACCAGACTCCATTTTATTAACCTAACTCCTTACTATTCCAGCCATTTATTCCTTCACCTTGGCCCTTAGACTGTATGTGGATGTCACACCAGATTCTGGTAAGGTTTGCCAACCGGTCCTGCTTGGGCAAGTACTCAGCTGCAAAGCCATCATCAGATTTCTGGCCTAGTCAGTGCTTCTTAGCAGCCTAGGCTATAGTGCTCGGCCCACCGCTATTCCAGTGGAGGGGTCTCAAGTTGTAACACATATTAACAGGTTACGACAGGTCATGTGAAATATAGGCACCAGCGCTGTCGGAAGTCCATTTAGGGGAGCGGTCGCTCCCCTGGAGACCCACCTAGCTATGCCTCTGATCTTCAGAGATACGGCCTCTACCAGAACCGTATAAAGACAGGAGCTCTAGAGACCAAAGCCAGCTGATGCTACCATCTGACTTTTTTTTTATTTTTATTTTATTTAAATTTTCCAATATATCACCATATAAAGTGAATATGCAATCGGCATTATTTAACATTAGGAAACAAAATGATAAGTATATCTTTACAGCCCATTTGTCCACAAGTTAAAGAAATTTGATTCCAAGATTAAGGAAATTAAAAAAGAAAAAAAAATACAAAAATTAATAATCAATAGATGCTTCCTCTGGTTCAGACCCCAGCCTGCTAAATTAGGAAAGGTTTACTATATTCACATCAACTCTTGCATCAATAAACTCTTTCAACTGTTTTGGATCTACAAACTGAAAATGTTTACCCTCAAGCATCACATTACAAAAACAAGAAAATCGCAAAACAAAATTTGCTCCCAATGCCACCACCCTGGGGCGAAGTTCCAAAAAGGCCCTTCGTCTCATCTGTGTAGGCCGTGAGAGATCTGGAAAGATACGGACCTTTGAGCCCAAAAACAGATTTTCTAAGTGTCTCAACGAAAGTCGTAGTACGGCATTCCTATCAGGCTCCAATGCGAAAGTGGCAAGCAGAGTTAACCTCTGAGTAACTATTTCTAATGAGCTTTCTAGGAATGAGGTAAGATTCATTCCCTCCCCTATTACGGGGGGATTTCCCACCACCACTCCAGTACTCCCGATGTAATAAGCCCGTGTGATGGGAGTCCTTGTCCATCCCCAGGATGTCCACCAATATTTTTTAACCATCTCCAAAGGAGAAATTAACGGCGATTTGGGAAAATTAAGAAACCTAAGGTTAAGCCTTTTAGTCTGATTTTCAAGGTATTCAAGTCGTTTATGTAGGAAATTATTGTCTTTAACCAAAGCTGTTTCTATAGATCCCATTTCTTGAATTTTGATATCCACACGTTCCAATTTCTGGGTTTGCTGTGCAGTCACTTGTGCTTGAAGCAGGGCAGCCTCAGAAAGAATTTCAATATCAGAAGAATTCTGCTTTAAAGTAGTTTACATAAAGGTTTGGATATTGTAAACCATATCCCATAGTGACTCCAGCATCACAATTGCTGGTCTAATCACTCCACTAGCCACAGGAGGAGATTGAGGTAGACTATCAGCCCGAGCTAACTTGGAAACAATAGCTTGAGGCAATACCTTTGAAGCCTGTTGTAGTAATGTTTCCCGAAGTTGAGAATCTATCTCGGTTGCTGCAGTCACACCCTCAGACAGGACCAGCTGAGCCACTTCGGCGTCTGTCTCTGTTTGAACAGCCAGCAACTCTCTTCCAGGCTGGGGAGGTGCAATTTGCTCCACAGGGCTCAAGGAAGCCCCGTTTCCACTCTCAATCGACTCCAAAGGGCCGAGAGCTGCAGTGGGGGTCGAAGTTCCCTGAGGATCCGGTTGCTGCCTGGGAAATTGCAGGGTTGTTTGTTTCATCGTTGAGGAGGTCACAGGAACCAAGGGAAATTCCTTTACCTTCCCCCTCCACTTCCCCATGATTAACGAGGCTACAGAGGCACCGAGAGAAACTCACAAACACAGCAGCCTCCAGGAGCAAACACAGGTGTGTCTATTCACAGCGCCATCTTGGAAACTCTTCATAAGTACTTGTATCTACCATCTGACTTTTATTTTCATTTCAGATTTCTATCAGCCATCCTTTCTACTGCTGCACAGAACTTCCAGGGTTATTCTGAATACAGATATTCGTCTGGTGTCCTGTACTGACATTGTCTGTTACCCTCATCTAAATCCAGGCTGTATGCCAGCTCGATTATTGCTAAAGGGGGAACAGCTGGAGGCCTGAATGCAGGGCTGAGCCAGGACTTGTTTGTGTTTATTCCAACTAATTTTCTGATAGGGGCCTCTGTCCTTTAATCCTTCTTGAGCTACCTCACATCTGCATATAATTCTGTTACCCTGGGAATAGACATGAGGCTAAAAGGCAGGACAAGATAACTGATAGTGGTGTTTTCCTACCTGTAAAACTAAGTTACTCACTTGTAGCAAGTGTTCTCTGAGGACAGCAGGCCAAGTATTTTCACATGTGGGTAACATCATCCAACAGAGCCTGGTGTAAATGCTTCCTAGTGCATGTTAGCTAAAGAAAGTTGTAGTAGTGCCCCACCGCTCATGCACAGGTGCTTTTCTGCTTGAAGCACGAGCACGGGTCTATCAGTCAGATGATATATTTGAAGATGACAATTCTTAGGGGAGATGGGAGGGTATACTTGGCCTGCTATCCTAAAGAATACTTGCTACAGGTAACTTCGCTTTCTCTGAGGACAAGCAGGCCAGCTGTATTCTCACATGTGGGAATCACTAGCTACCAGGCTCACTGAAAACAATGATAGAACAATAGGAGCTGGCTGAGGCTTCTGGATCTGTGGCCACAACAGAGTCTATGCATCCCTCACCCATAGCACAGAGCCTAGACGCAATATAGAAAGTATCATAGGTGCCTCTGGTCAGATAGTCCTGCACTCCAGCTCCTTCTTGGCCAACTGGCAAAGCTCTACGGCCTGCTCCTGAGCATCGATGCCTAATAAAGCTTTCTCCCAAATGAGTCCAGAGTCTTTGCCTCTCTACCTGGGGGAGCTGAGGCATGAGTCCTTAAACTCCTGGCCCATTTGACGGCGAATTCAACCATCAAGCAGTAGTGAGACAATTGTGTCCTTTCGATATGATATTGCATATCTACCCTCTTTTGTATGACCTGCACTTAAGAGGGGAGATTCCCAGTTCTTAATCAGTGCATCCTTCAGGATAGAGTGTAGCAGAATCATGACCCCTTCCTTAGCAGACTCGTACTCCAAGACTGATAGCCTCAGTCTCCAACTTAAATGGGATAGATGATGCCATCTCCTTTACAAACCAGGTGAAAGAGAGACTCTCAGGTGGAGATTTATGTCTGTCTTGTGGTGGGGAAGCATCAGGAGGGATACCATAAGACTCCTCCTCTGAGAAGTAATGTGGATCTTCCTCTGACTCCCATGAGCGGTCTAAATCAGATTCTTCAAAGTACTCTGGATGGACTGAGTGAGTGTGCACCTGCTCCATCTCAGTGGGACCTTGCTCATGCTCCCAAAGGGCGCTGAGGTACAGCCCTATCTTTCTCATATAAAGTCAAGGGCAGTACCGCACAGGTTGATGTCAATACCCGTTGAGGCACCAGATTCAAAGACCAATTCACAGGCAGAATCTGGGCCTGAGGTGCAGCTAACAGAAGTGCCCTCAATGACTGTGCAAAGTACAAACGGAAAACCTGCACCAGTTCCTCCCTGAGCATGGCCTGGTATTGCTTATCAAGGACAAATATTGACAAAGGCCGAGGAGCTGGTTCAGAGACAGCATGAAAAAGGTCAATATCGAGCCAGAAGTGGGAACCTGGCTGGCCGATGGCTGGTAAACTGGCACCTCCACTAAAGAGTGGGAGCAGTCCTCTCGGTGCTAGCGACTTCAATGCCCTAGCGCTCCAGGCACCATGTTTCAAAGAGGATCGATGCTGATGCTTCTTAGGCTTCCCTCGACACTGCATTGTGATTCCTTGGTGCCAATGAGGACATCGTCAAACCCATATGCATCCTCGATGTCGGGTGCAATGCTGACTATCCTGGGACCTGCTATCAGCACCCGATATCGAGCAATGTGGAGACCTCCTCGATGCCGGTGTTCTCCCAGAGTTTGATGCAGCCTGGGCAGCCATCAAGATCAATGCTACCAGTGCCAATGTCAATGAATCAGCCTTCGAGGAGCCAAAACGTTTTTCCTGCTGGACCTGGCACACCTTCTATGTCCTCAACTGTATTTTTAAACAGAGAGAACAAGTATCAGCCTGGTGGTTAGGCCCAGGCACCCAATGTACCAATTGTGCAGGTCCATAACAGAAATCATCTGATTACACTGGAGCCCCTCTTGAAGCCACTGGGGCTCTTCTTAGACATTGGAAAAAGAATTGTGGCCAATTAAACTCCACAACCTTGAAAGTAAAAAAAGGGGCACAACTCAATTTGAGGTCAGTGCTCAGGCCTAAGCGGGCCTAAAGAGCCACGAAAAATAAGAAAACTTAGGCAGAAAAAAACTAAGAAATGACAGTGAAAGGCATAAAAACTAAAATATTGACGAAAAATAAGTATAAGATGATCAACCTGTATGGGAAAGCACTTGGAAAGATGAAGAAAAAACACAATGAGGGGAGATCGCAAAGATGCATCCTCCTAGTTCGGATGAAAAGAGACTGATACACACTCATGTGTCAGCAGGAAGGCACCCGCACATGTTCGGTGGGGACACTGCTACAACTTTCTTTAGCTAATACATGCTAGGCAACATCCACACCGGGCTCTATCGGATGACATCACCATATATGAGAGTAAATTGGCCTGCTTGTCCTCAGAGAATTTGTGATAGCTCCTGTGACTGGAATGTATCTGGATGTGAGTTAAGCATCTTTAAGTACAGAAAACATAGCCAATTGTTTTCCTGGATGACGAGGAATACGGTGCACAGGGAAAACATCCTGAACTTTTCTTTTGCCAAATATTTGTTCAGGGCTCTTGGGTCTAAGATGGGACGAAAGACTCCTGTTTTCTTAGGGACCAGGAAATACTTGGGAGTATAATCCCTTCCCTTTTTCCCTTGGTGGAATGGGCTCAACTGCACTGGCCTGTAAAAGGGAAGAGAGCTCCTGTGTAAGTAATTTCCAGTGCTGAGAGTTCAATTTTGAGGTTCTTGGTGATCAATTTGGAGGGAGTTTTCACCAAAGTATAACTCATGCAGACTATGAGGACCCACTAGCCTGAAGTTACAAGGGGCCACCTTTCTTGGAAAAACTTCAGCCTCCCTCAAACTGGTAGGCCATCCAGCAAAGTTTATTTTGGAAACAGTCAAAATCTTGTCTTACTTAGACTGAAGAGCTTGCTGGGACTTCTCAATCCTCTGTTGCTTCTGATGGGAGCCAGAGCTCTGGGACAGAAGGGAAGGGAGGAGGGTACCCATGCCTTTGAGAGTAGTAGGACCTCCTTTGCCCTGTGCCCAGAAACCTCACAGGAAAGGGTCACAACAGGAGTGGGCCAGGAGAGTGACTTGATGGTATCAGTTCTCTTGATAAGGTCAGCGACCTCCTCTCCCTTGTCACCAAAAGGGTTATCACCACAGCAGAGGACATCCACCAGCTACTCCCAAACTGCAGGCAAGCAGCCAGAGGAAACTGCATAACCGTATACCCATAGCAGAGGCCCTGTATGTCATGTCAAAAGCACCACAGGTTGCCCAAGCCATGTATTTTCAGCACTCCTGCTGCTTGGCTATCATCTGTAGGAGCTCTGCAGCCTTATGAGCATGTAGAATGTCTGCAAGTTCTGCCACACTGTTCACTAAGAACTTCAAGTGCATGCTCATAAAGACTTGGTAAGAATGTATGTGGGAGGTTCCCATAGCATTCTGAAACACTCCCCCCCCCCCCCCAAAAAAAAAAAATACTCCAAAGTCCTTGCATCCCTTCCCAGGAACACCGAAGAGCAAATCTGACCACCACTGAATGGTGTGGAAGCTGGAGCTTCTGAATGTGGGAGACTTCTGGACTCTACACATGGGGGGATGGCGGTCTCCCACTGCTTCATCTGTACTGCCTGAAGGATGCTGTGAACGGGCATTGTCACAGCTTCCTTAGGAGGGGTGTAAAAATCAAGGATGTCCAACATCTTGGCCCTGAGCTCATCCTTGACATCTAAGTTAAATGGGGTGGTTTCAGCCATCTCCCGAAAAAAATTGGTAAAGGAGGAGAACTCCTCAGGAGGAGGCATTCTCCTTTCATGGAAAGTGGGGGGAGGGGGAATGCCTAAGGATCCCTCTTCCGAGAGAATCTCCAGGTCTTCTTCAGAATCCCAGGAGTGGTCTGTATCAGACTCAGCATAGTACTCTTTGAGTCTGCACCTGCCTCAGTCTACTGGACTCATAGTGAGGCTCTGGTTGAGAGTGCTCTGGGTGTGAGTGCCTTGGGGGCGGCAGCTCCAAGGTATACTTGGTCTACTGGACTCATATCCAGGCTCTGGATGAGAGTGCCTTGGTGAGTGCTCTGGGTGAGATTGCCTTTGGAGAGGCAGCTCTAAGGAAGCTGCCTCTTCTATGAGACTGAACAGCTACACCATCTCAGCTGACGCCCATCTGGGCAATGGAGTCAATGCATAACCAATAGACAGAGCAGGGGGAGACCGCTTTCATGCCAATATATCCCCAGTATCTGATGAAGCTCCAAGGACCATGGGGACCGGTGCCTCCGATGCCAAAGTTGATGCACCAGATTTCTCAATGCCAAAATAATTTTGCACTGCTCCTCACGACTCCTCATGGTTCTTTTTGACACCTGCTGACAGAGTTTACAAAAAGAAATATTAGGTCTGGGGCATTGGCAGGCCCCAGACATGACAGGCACCAATACAAGTGTCAGTAAGTGACATGGTCCTGGCACATCAGGTGAAATTTTTAATCTACTGGGAGTTTTCTAGAACATGTTGGGGAAAATAGCCAAAGCAAACAGCTAAATTGTGAAAAAAGGTAAGGCAAAAATCATACCGAATGAAGCACTCAGACCTAAAGAAAAATACAGAAAACTTGTAAGTCCCGAAAACACTAGAAACTATAAGGTAAAGCAGGGAACTAAAGGAATGCTAGTCCTGTGCAACATTTACACAAAAATATGAAAGAAAACAAGGTTGCAAGCCAAATTAAAGAAGTGAGCTGCAGAGAGAATGTAAGAGCACATCCTCACTGCTCCATGTAAAGAATCAATATACCTGGTCCCATGTAGCAGCAGCAGGTGGGAAGTACTCTGTGACAGGCTCCATTGGATACATCTACAAAATAGGGTCCCCAAATTTTTTTTGTTAGCGGGGAGTATAAATATAGTGCTGAAAAAGAACCCTAACGCTATTTAAAACTTCATAACCACAACTATTAAGATACCTCAAAGATTGAGGAAAATGACCTCAGTGGTGACTCATTTCACATGACCTGCTCAGGGTCATGGTTCGCCTGCCTCCTCATCGGTCAAACTGCTATTCCTTGCTCAATTTTGTATTTTTTATCACATATTTTAAATTTTATATCAATTATTTAATGTTTGAAACACAAGAACTGAAAATAACTTATCTCAATGTGAAGGACTGGATGCCAACAAGCGCCATGTTTAAACGACAGCTGCTTCTGAGAATGGTCCAGTCTGAGTCAAGCAGTCATTCCTTCACATTCATTTCTCCTAAGGCTCCGTTGGATGACATCACCCTTATGTAGCACTATAGTGTTTTGCATGTCATTGAAGAATGATATTAATATATGTCACTGTATGTGTTTACATGTATATTTTTGAAAAGGTAAGCCACAAATAAGAATAATATACATAGAAGCATTGCGATACAGAATAAATATAGATACAATGCCATTATTATTCTTAAACATATGGATTCCTAACTAAGGCCAGAGGAATGTTACTTTCTTAAATTAAAAAACAAACAAATATTGGAAGTTAGCAAAGCCTATTTTTCATGAACCAGACTAAAGGGAGAATTAGTTAAAAATGCCAATAGATACTATAGCACCTCAGACATTGAGACATATGTTATTTTTTTTTTTTTGGGGGGGGGGGGGAGAGGAATTATGGTTCACCAAGAGCTGATAGTATTATGCATTGTACTGATGAGATACAGTACAAATTGGACTGGTGCTGCTTATTGTTGTATTTTGAAATCTTTTAATAACAAAAAAGAAAAGCAATGTCAATAGTAATAATCAGTAAAAAAAAAAAAAACTGTATCAAAAATGTCACTAACTTTTAAATTACTTCCACATTCTGCTCGCCTCTACAAATCAATCTTACCCTGTAATAAGGCAAAACCAGAGTGCAAATAGCACAATATGGATCCATTTGGGCAACTGATGCGTTATATTCTCTCTCAGCATGAAAGTTGTGCTTTCTTCGCTGCCAAAGGTAGACAAGAGGTTTGGCCCAAGACTCTGTTTCTTCCACTTCCTCTTCTAATAAAGGAATCTCAGAAAATTCTTAAGAAAAAAAGAAAGTATTTCGTTCTTAGGATGAAGGAAAACATGCAAGGAGATATTATTAACCTTCATGGATTATCAAATGAATTACACACATTTTTATTAGAAACACCTGCAAATACAAAGTAAAGCTAATCAGTAACATCAAGCCAAATTTTTTTCTTAGGAATTTAAAGAAAGCATTTCTAACTGGGTGCCTGGTAGGAGCATAATATCTACAGGAATGTATGTGCCTCCTTTCCTTTTTAGAATAATGGTATAACTGCTTAAATATACACTTAAAAATTAGGTGTGAGTACATAGCCAGCCTTACAGTGGTATGTTAGCACCTAAATGCCATAATACACGTAGCTTATAAGTTACTTGTATAGATGTGAGTCCTGTTCATACTCCACCCATGTGTATCCCCCCTTGCAAATACATGCTATGTAAGTTAAGTGTACAGAATAGTGCTTAGGCAGAATTTTTGCAATTACGTGCACATGTGCATACATATGCATGTAATGCCATTATTCTAAATATTTTATGAACTGCATCAGTAAGCATGTGTTATAGTATTATAGGTGTGCACTATGGGTAATACTATAAAAGTGCACACCACTTTTATGTGAGCTGTGTGTACGCATTCCTGAGGGTGTAGTTTGGGTGGAGCAGAATGGAATTCCGATATATGCACATTTTATAAAATAGGTTTGCACACTGTAAACTCCTCCCTTCTTCCGTAGGGTGCGGCCTCCTCCCAGTGTGCAACTGTGGGCACAGCACACATACACTGGTTGAGCAAAAATCCCCTTTTATTGTAGTTCCAATACTCCTCAATACAAGAGCGTTGTTCACTGGGCACTTCCTCCCCCCCCCCCCCCCCCCCCCTTAAACTCAGGAGAAAACAATTCTGAGGTCCTCAGCTTTTAGCAAGTGCAGCTTCCAAACAGAAATCCACAATCCCCAAAATATCAGAGAACAAAACAGGTGAGCTGAGATCCCACCTCGGTCAATTCCCCCCCTCCCCTCCCAAATAAAGGTTACTTTAATTCCAAGTGTTCTACAGTTAGTAGTCCTTGGCTTCCACAAAGTCCAATTCAGTTTCTCTCCTTAGCCAGGAACCACAGTACTTTGGTTCTCAGACTGAGCAGTGCTCCACCCTCTGCACAGCAACAAACACTCTGTGGCCTCCCACACACTATTCTCTCCAACAGGCTCCACTCTCCTTCCATTCCATGTCCTTTTTCTCCTCACCACAGATCTCCTCCAGTCCTCCGTTCCTCAAAGACTTCAGGAAGGCAGCTCTCTCTCTCTTCACCAGGTGGCAGGAATTACATACTGCTTCCTAATGCAGGGAAACTGGTCCTCTTGGTTCCTGCTCCCCCTCCTGGCCGCTGGTGTTTCTGCATTCCCCTTACTGCTGATGCTTGGGCCCGCTCCCAGTAAGGGAATCCTATCCAAGTTTTGGGTCCCACCTCCTCCCCTGCTGGCTTCTGGGTACAATAGTTCTAACTCTACTGGCTTTAAGGGAGACTTCAAGGACCCTGTCCTATTACAACACATTTTAGAGAATATGCTCAAATTTCTTTGGAGCAGGTATCAGGGGCGTAGCAAGACACCCACATTTGGGTGGGCCTGGGCCCAAGATGGATGGGCAGAACTCCGCCCTGTCCCACAAGCAATTTGGTCTCTCACTCTCTTGCCTGCATGCCATATAGTCTCTCAAACATCCTCCCTACCCCGCATACCTTTTAAATAGCAGAGTTGCACCGGCAGTGAGCAGCAACTAATACACACTGCTCATGTTGGCCCCACAGTCTTCCCTCTGATGCAATTTCCTGTTTCCACATAGGTGGGAATACATCAGAAGGAAGGCTGGTATGCAGGAGGGACGGTTGTTGGGAGTTTTCGGCTAGTGGGGCTTGGGGATCCCTGTCAGCCACATCATAGGCATTCTACTACTGGGTGGGCCTAAGCCCAAAATGGGTGGGCCTGGGCCCATCCAGGCCCACCCTTGGCTACGCCACTGGCAGGTATAAATTTGTGCACCTGCATGTGTGTGCCACTGTGTTGATCTGGAAGCCTATTTTATAAAGACACTAGTAAAAAAGCCCGTTTGTGACACAAATGAAAGGGCGCTAGCAAGGTTTTCCTCGGAGTGTGTTATGTTTGGCAGAGTGTATGTGAGAGTGACTGTTTGAGAGTCAGAGTGAAAGTGTGAGTCCAATCCATGCTCCTCTGTCACCTGGCCCCTCCATTCATCCCTATCCAGCAATTCCCTCTTCCTGAGTCCTGCCCTTTCCAATCCATGCCCATCCATGCTCCTTTGTCACCTGCCCCCTCCATTCATCCCTATCCAGCAATTCCCATCTCTCCCTGAGGCCTGCCCTGCAATCCATATCCATCCATGCCCATCTGTCCCCTCCATTCATCCCTATCCAGCATTCCCCTCTCCCTGAGTCCTGCCCTTCCAATCCATGCCCATCCATGCTCCTTTGTCACCTGGCCCCTCCATTCATCCCTATCCAGCAATTTCCCTCTCTCTTGAGGCCTGCCCTCCCAATCCATGGCCATACATGTTTCTCTGTCACCTGCCCCCTCCATTCATCCCTATCCAGCATTTCCCTCTCTGCCTGAGGCCTGCCCTGCAATCCAATCTCATCCATGCCCATCTGTCCCCTCCATTCATCCCTATCCAGCAATTCCCCCTCTCCCTGAGTCCTGCCCTTCCAATCCATGCCCATCCATGCTCTATCTGTTCACCTGGCCCCTCCATTTTCCCTATCCAGCAATTGCCCTCTCTCCCTGAGGCCTGCCCTGCAATCCATATCCATCCATGCCCATCTGTCCTCTGCCCCCTCCATTCATCCATTTCCAGTAATTCCCCTCTCTCCCTGAGCCCTGCCCTCCCAATCCATGCCCATCCATGCTCCTCTGTCCCCTGCCGCCTCCATTCATCCTTTTCCAGCAAGTCCCCTCTCTCCCTTCCATGACCCCCCCTCGCATCCATGCCCCTCTCTCTCCCATGTGGCAGCCTGGGCCGGCCTCTCCCCCCCCCCCTTCGCATCCATGCTGTGGTTTCTCCCCTGCCCTCCCGCTCCCATTGTTGTAGTTTACTGGCCACCCTCTTCTCTCCCCCCAACCTGCGTTTTTTTTTTTTGTTTCTTGTTTTTTAAATTTACCTCCGTGGCGGTTCTGGCAGCGATAGCGTCAGGGAAGGAGGCGGCGCTCTCGACGTCTAGCCTTCCCTTCGCTGTGTTCCGCCTTCTTTTGACGTCATCCTTGACGTCAGAAGAAGGCGGAACACAGCGAAGGGAAGGCTAGACGTCGAGAGCGCCGCCACCTTCCCTGACGCTTTGCTGCCGAGCGATGCGATTGGTTGGTCATAGCTCCGCCCTCGACGTCATCACGTTTGACCGCATGGGCGGGGCAGACACAATGCGATCTCACCCCCTTCACTTTGCTAAGAGAGGCTTAATAGAACGTTGGAGGTGCGTTTTATATAGAGAGATATAGCTGCATAAGTTGCTTTTTTAGAGTTCTCACATACGTGTACTGTTATAAAATTATCCCCCACCCCATCACCAAAAATTAAAAAACAATACTTCATTTCACTCCTGGATAAAACACTGGCCTCATAAAATAGCATCTGATACTAGTACACCAGCCACAATGTTTGCCTCAATTACCTGCTCAGTTTGTGCTAAGTTGACAAATACAAAGCAAAGTTTCTTGGAAAGTGACTTTGAAAAAAAATAGATTTTGAAAATATATTGATCTATAAGGTAACATTTTTTCACACCTGTTAATTCCTTTGAGTACTGTAAGAGCAGTCCAGACATGCATGTTGGGTCCCTTCCAGACCAGGAGATGAAGGCAGAGAAACCGAAAAGTTCCAGGGACATCACCAGTATAAGGTCTAGTGCGGCCTGGAATTCTCCAGTATGCCACTGCCAAAGCAGAATTAGGTCCACCTTACCACACACCCGTAAGCGCCATCAAACCACAATTGAAGTTACTCACATGTAGCAGGTGTTTTCTGAGGACAGAGGGCCAAGTATTCTCACTGTTGGGGTGACGTCATCCAACACAGCCTGGTGCAGATGCTGACTAGCGAGAAGACTGCAGTAGTTCTAGCAGCATCCCACCATGCATGCACTACTGCCTTCCCACCTGATGCATGAGTGCGGGTCCTCAAGTCACGTAATTTAGCTAAACAAGTCAAACTCCAAGGGAAGGTGGAGGGTTTGTGAGGATACTTAGCCTGCTGTTCAAAAGGTGGTAACGAAATCCTAACAAATCAATCAATAAATTCTCTACCTTGTCTACAAAAATATTGTCTCCTTGGCAAGGTACATCTGCCAACCTCTCCTGAACCACTGGTTCCAGGTCACAGACATGAAGCCACGGGAGTCTGTGCATCCCTACATCAATGGTGGAGAGTCTGGACACAATATCAAATGAATAGTAAGCACCCCTGGCTAGATACTTCCTTCACTTCAGCTGCTTTTTGGCCAACTGGTGAAACTCTGCGGCCTGCTCCTGAGGGAGAGAATCCGCACGACTTAGCATACTGTGCACCAAAGATTTCAAGTAAAGGTTCGTATTGAGCTGGCAGGACTGGATTCAGGCAATAAGCATCAAGGCCTGAAAAGTCTTCCTCTCAAATGAGTCTAGTCTCCAAGTCTCCCTACCTAGGGGAGCTGAGGCATGATTCTTGGAGCTCCTAGCTCATTTGAGGAAAGATTTGACAACCAAAGACTGGTGAGGCAGCTGGTCCCTCTCGAGTCTGGGAGCCTTCTGGATTTCCATTTTTCATCAGTGCATCTTTAAAGATAGGGTGCAATGGTTCTGTGACCCCTTCCTTAAGGGCGACTCACAGCCCAGAACAGATAACATCTCTCTCCTGGGCTCCTACTCCATCTCCAACTTAAATGGGATGTCTGAAGCCATCTCCTTGATGAGACCAGTGAAAGAGATACCCTCAGGTGGAGAGGGATTAGAAGGGACCCCTAGAAGACTCCTCCTCCGAGAAGTAGTGAGGGTTTTCCGAGTCCCATGAACTGTCCCAGACTCCTCTTCATACTCAAATCGGACTGAGTCTGTGCCATCCCTGGCTCAGTGGAACCACATCCATACCCTGAGGAGTGACAAGGTACAGTCCTACCCTCATATTCCATGGAAGCTTCCTCCCCTAACATTGAAAGTGGTGCTGAATGTGTCGATGTTGACAGTGATGATCTTTCCACAGGCACGGATGGAGCATCAGGAAGAATGTGGGGCTAATCCTCAGTTGGCGCAAGCCCTCTTGATGCTTGAGTGGATTGCAATTGCAGTATCTGTGCCAATTCCTCCATGAGTATGGCTTGGTACCCACTCACTGAATGAAGGGATCGGCAAAGTCAGGGGAGCTGGGAGAGAGGCACCCTGAGCATATGTCAGTGCTGAACCGGAAGCAGCAATCTGGCTGTTCGATGACTTGAACAACAGCACTTCTACCAAATAGGAGGTGCACTCCCACTGATGCCAGCGCTTCTTGGGTACTGGCAATGTCCATGCCCCGGAACTTCCATCACCGTGCGTTAAATGGGCTGGATGTTTATACTCCTTGGGCTTCCTCCGACACTCAGCATCGTGGTCCTTCAGTGCCGAGGACACTGTCGAACCTGTATGCACCCTCAGTGTCAGGTTCGATGTCGACCGGTCCTGGGCCTACATTCATCACCCAATGTTGATAGTGGTGGAAATATCAATGCTTTTGCAATCCCAGTGGTTACTGAAGTCTTAGTAGCCATCAAGGTCAATGCTTCCAGTGCGGATGTTGATGGATTGGCCGTCGAGAAGCCAAAAGTCTCTCCTCTTGGACCTGACTACTACTACTACTACTTATCATTTCTATAGTGCTACTAGACGCACGCAGCGCTGTACACTTGAACATGAAGAGACAGTCCCTGTTTGAAAGAGCTTACAATCTAATCAGGACAAATAAGGGATAAGGGAATTAATAAGGTGGTAAAGATAACACATACAAGGGTACTGTAGAAGTGAATAGGGATTAGGAGTTAAAAGCAGCATCAAAAGGTGGGCTTTTAGCCTAGATTTGAAGAGGGCCAGAGATGGAGCTTGATCTACTGGCTCAGGATTGTATTCCAGGCATAGGTGCAGCAAAGATAAAAGGAACGGATTTTGGAGTTGGCAGTGGAAGAGAAGGGTACAGATAAGAGAGATTTACTTAATGAATGGTGTTCCTGGAGAGGAGTGTAGGGAGAGATACTGAGGAGCTGCAGTAGTTCTAGCAGCATCCCACCATGCATGCACTACTGCCTTCCCACCTGATGCATGAGTGCGGGTCCCTCAAGTCATGTAATTTAGCTAAACAAGTCAAACTCCAAGGGAAGGTGGGAGGGTTTGTGAGGATACTTAGCCTGCTGTTCAAAAAGGCGGTAACGAAATCCTAACAAATCAATCAATAAATTCTCTACCTTGTCTACAAAAATAAGAGGAGTTTGAACTGTATGTGGAAACAGATAGGGAGCCAATGAAGTGACTTGAGGAGAAGGATAATATGAGCACAGTGACACTGGTGGAATATAAATTGTAGGAGACCTGTGAGAAGCAAGTTGCAATAGACTAAGTGAGTGGTGATAAGACTGAGGATAAGGGTTTGGTAGTGTGCTCAGAAAGGAAAGGCCAAATTTTGGTGATATTATAGAGAAAGAAACAACAGGTTTTAGCAATCTGTTGGATATGTGCAGAGAAAGAGAGAGAGAGGAGTAAAAGATAACCCCAATGTTACGAGCTGATGAGACAGGGAGGATGAGAATGTTAGCCACAGAGATAGAGGATGGGGGAAGAGGAGAGGTGGGTTTAGGGGGAAAGACAAGAATCTCAATCTTGATCATGTTTAGTTTCAGATGGTGGTGAGACATCTAGGCAGCAATGTCAAAGAGGCAGGCTGATACTTCGGCCTGGATTCCTCCTGAGATTTCAGGTGTGAAGAGGTAGATCTGGGAGTCATCAGCATAAAGGTGATACTGAAAACCATGAGATGAGATCATAGCACCAAGGTAAGAAGTATAGATGGAAAAAAGAAGAGGTCCCAAGACAGAGCCCTGAGGTACACCAACTGATAGTGGGATAGAAGCAGAGAAGGATCTGTCAGAGTATACACTAAAAATGCAATGGAAGAGATAAGAAAACCAGGAAAAGAACAGAGCTCTCAAATCCAAGTGAGGACAGCATATCAAGGAGTAGGCAGTGATCAACAGTGTCAAAAGCAGCAGATAGAACAAGAAGGATGAGGACAGAACAGAGACCTTTGGATCTGGCCAGGAATAGGTCACTGGAGACTTTAGCAAGGGCTGTTTCAGTTGAGTAAAGAGGGAACAGATTGAAGTGGATCAAGAATAGCTTGAGATGAAAGAAAGTTAACACAATGGAGGTGAACAGCACGTTCCAGTATCTTGGATACGAAGGAGATGGGGCAATAATTAGAAGGACAGGTTGCGTCCAATGAAGGTTTTTTGAGGAGTGGTGTAACTATGACATGTTTGAAGGCATCAGAAACAGTTGCAGTGGAAAGTGAAAGAGTGAGGATATGACAGATAGAAGGGATGACAGTAGGAAAGATACTGCTAAGTAGATGGGTAGGAATAGGATCAGAGGAACAGGTAGTCAGTTTGGAGAAGGAAAAAAATGTGCACTTTCTTCTTTAGTGATTTCAGAAAAGGAAGAAAAGGAGGCAGGGGTTGAAGGATGGTTGAGAGAATGGACTGAAGGAAGGAGAGGTGGAGGTGACTTGGTTGAGAATTCAAGGTTAATATTGTGAACCTTATCGTGAAAGTACTCAGCCAGTCTGGGGAGAAAGCAAAGGGGGAGTTGGAGGTGAAGGAACTTTGAGGAGAGAGTTCAGTGTGGCAGAGATGCCGAGGGTTTGAGCCAAGAGAGTTTGTCAACTGGATGTAGTAGTCCTGTTTGGCAGACTGGAAGGAGGTCAGCAAGAATTTGAAATGTATGAAGTCAGCATGGGATTTCAGCCAAAGGCATTCGGCAGATCAGGAATAGGAACGTGGATTCTAAAGGTCAGCCAAGACTGGGGTTTGTTATGCCTTACAGAAAGGGGAATTGGAGGAGCGAGAGTATCCAGATTAGAGGTGAGAACAGTATTATAGGAAAAGACAGCCTCATTGACAGACATGGATAATATAGTGGTTGACAAGAGGTTTTAAACACTGGAGGACAAAGTAGAAGAGTCAATAGTATGAAGATTCCTAAATGTATTGGTGGAGACTGGACGGACTGGGGGGGGGGGGGCTGTTTGAGTGTGAAAGTTATCAGATGATGGTCAGAGAGGGGAAGAGCTGAGGTGCAGAAACTGGAGAGAGAGCAGTTGGAGAAGAAGATAAGATCAAGACAGTGGCCATTCTGGTAAGTAGGGGTAGTGGAGCACAGTTGAAAATTTAAAAAGGATGTTAAAATCCCCAAGAATGAGGGAAGGAAATGAAGGTTCAAGAAAGAAGGAAAGCCAAGAGTCAAAGTAAATGAGAAAGGGAGAAAGGGACTTGAGTGAATTCTGTAAAATTGATGGTATTATGATGATTTTTTTTTCTAACAATATATATATCACTTTCTTTCAAGATTGTATGCTTGAAAACATTATTGTAAAAAATTTATAAATAAAGTAATAATAAAAAAAAAACAAATTATGCTGTCATTCCCATCCTCTTCTAGGGATCTTAGCTGGTGATTGAAGGTGATTCTGGGAACATTGTTCTGGGTCCCAGGACTGCAATATTTGAGCATGACTGTTGTGCTTTTCTGTCACGCTCTTTTAGATTTATGTTTTTATGTAAACCACTTTGAATTCTCTATGCCAGTGGTTCCCAAACCTGATCTTGGAGACACCCCAGCCAGTCAGGCTTTCAGGATGTCCACAATGAATATTTATGAGATAGATTTGCATGCTGTGGAAGCAGTACATGCAAATCTCTCTCATGAATATTCATTGTGGATATCCTGAAAACCTGACAGTGAATGATACATACCTGTAGCAGGTGTTCTCCGAGGACAGCAGGCTGATTGTTCTCACGACTGGGTGACGTCCGCGTCAGCCCCCACCAACCGGAACAAAACTTCGCGGGCGGTCCCGCATGCAGGGCACGCCCACCGCGCATGCGCGGCCGTCTTCCCGCCCGTGCGTGACCGTTCCCGCTCAGTTGAATGACAAGCAAAAAAGATGAACGCAACTCCAAAGGGGAGGAGGGAGGGTAGGTGAGAACAATCAGCCTGCTGTCCTCGGAGAACACCTGCTACAGGTATGTATCATTCACTTTCTCCGAGGACAAGCAGGCTGCTTGTTCTCACGACTGGGGTATCCCTAGCTCTCAGGCTCACTCAAAACAAGAACCCAGGTCAATTTAACCTCGCAACGGCGAGGGTACAACAGAACATTGACCTACGAAGAACAACTAACTGAGAGTGCAGCCTGACCAGAATAAATTCAGGTCCTGGAGGGTGGAGTTGGATTTACACCCCAAACAGATTCTGCAGCACCGACTGCCCGAACCGACTGTCGCGTCGGGTATCCTGCTGGAGGCAGTAATGTGATGTGAATGTGTGGACAGATGACCACGTCGCAGCCTTGCAAATCTCTTCAATAGTGGCTGACTTCAAGTGAGCCACCGACGCTGCCATGGCTCTGACACTATGAGCCGTGACATGGCCCTCTAGAGTCAGCCCAGCCTGGGCATAAGTGAAGGAAATGCAATCTGCTAGCCAATTGGAGATGGTGCGTTTCCCGACAGCGACCCCTATCCTGTTAGGGTTGAAAGAAACAAACAATTGGGCGGACTGTCTGTGGGGCTGTGTCCGCTCCAAGTAGAAGGCCAATGCTCTCTTGCAGTCCAATGTGTGCAACTGGCGTTCAGCAGGGCGGGTATGCGGCCTGGGAAAGAATGTTGGCAAGACAATTGACTGGTTAAGATGGAACTCCGACACCACCTTCGGCAGGAACTTTGGGTGGGTGCGGAGCACTACTCTGTTATGATGAAATTTGGTATACGGAGCATGAGCTACCAGGGCTTGAAGCTCACTGACCCTACGAGCTGAAGTAACTGCCACCAAGAAAATGACCTTCCAGGTCAAGTACTTCAGATGGCAGGTATTCAGTGGCTCAAAAGGAGGTTTCATCAGCTGGGTGAGGACGACGTTGAGATCCCATGACACTGTAGGAGGCTTGATAGGGGGCTTTGACAAAAGCAAGCCTCTCATGAAGCGAACGACTAAAGGCTCTCCAGAGATGGCTTTACCTTCCACACGATAATGGTAAGCACTAATCGCACTAAGGTGATTCCTTACTGAGTTGGTCTTGAGGCCAGACTCTGATAAGTGCAGAAGGTATTCAAGCAGGTTCTGTGCAGGGCAAGAACGAGGTTCTAGGGCCTTGCTCTCACACCAAACGACAAACCTCCTCCACTTGAAAAAGTAACTCTTTTTAGTGGAATCCTTCCTAGAGGCAAGCAAGACACGGGAGACACCCTCAGACAGACCCAACGCAGTGAAGTCTACGCCCTCAACATCCAGGCCGTGAGAGCCAGAGACTGGAGGTTGGGGTGCAGCAACGCTCTGTTGTTCTGCGAAATGAGAGTCGGAAAACACTCCAATCTCCACGGTTCTTCGGAGGACAACTCCAGAAGAAGAGGGAACCAGATCTGACGGGGCCAAAAGGGCGCGATCAGAATCATGGCGCCGCGGTCTTGCTTGAACTTCAGTAAGGTCTTCCCCACCAAAGGTATGGGAGGATAAGCATACAGGAGGCCGGTCCCCCAATGAAGGAGAAAGGCATCCGACGCTAGCCTGCCGTGTGCCTGAAGTCTGGAACAGAACAGAGGCAGCTTGTGGTTGGTCTGAGAGGCGAAAAGGTCCACCGAGGGGGTGCCCCACTCTCGGAAGATCTTGCGTACCACTCTGGCATGGAGCAACCACTCGTGCGGTTGCATGACTCTGCTCAGTCTGTCGGCCAGACTGTTGTTTACGCCTGCCAGGTACGTGGCTTGGAGGAGCATGCCGAACTGGCAAGCCCAACGCCACATTCCGACGGCTTCCTGACACAGGGGGCGAGATCCGGTGCCCCCCTGCTTGTTGACGTAATACATTGCAACCTGATTGTCTGTCCGAATTTGAATAATTTGATAGGACAGCCGATCTCTGAAAGCCTTCAGTGCGTTCCAGATCGCTCGGAGCTCCAGGAGGTTGATCGGCAGATCCTTTTCCTGGAGGGACCACAGACCCTGGGTGTGAAGCCCATCGACATGAGCTCCCCACCCCAGGCGAGATGCATCCGTCGTCAACACCTTCGTGGGCTGTGGAATTTGGAATGGACGTCCCAAGGTCAAATTGGTCCGAATGGTCCACCAGTGCAGTGAAGTGTGGCAACTGGTGGAGAGGCGGATGACATCTTCTAGATTCCCGGTGGCTTGAAACCACTGGGAAGCTAGGGTCCATTGAGCAGATCTCATGTGGAGACGAGCCATGGGAGTCACATGAACTGTGGAGGCCATATGACCCAGAAGTCTCAACATCTGCCGAGCTGTGATCTGCTGAGACGCTCTGGTCCGTGAAGCCAGGGACAGGAGGTTGTTGGCCCTCGCTTCGGGAAGGAAGGCCTGAGCCGTCTGGGTATTCAGCAGAGCTCCTATGAATTCCAGAGACTGGGCTGGCTGGAGATGGGACTTTGGGTAATTTATCACAAACCCCAGCAGCTCCAGGAGTTGAATAGTGCACTGCATGGACCGGAGAGCTCCTGCCTCCGAGGTGTTCTTGACCAGCCAATCGTCGACATATGGGAACACATGCACTCCCAGCTTGCGTAGATACACCGCTACCACCACGAGGCACTTTGTAAACACCCGTAGGGCAGAGGCGAGCCCAAAGGGCAGCGCACAATACTGAAAGTGCTGTGCGCCCAGGCGGAATCTGAGATACTGTCTGTGAGCTGGCAGTATCGGGATGTGAGTGTATGCGTCCTTTAAATCCAGGGAACATAGCCAATCGTTTTTCTGAATCATTGGCAGAAGGGTGCCCAAGGAAAGCATCCTGAACTTTTCTTTGACCAGGAATTTGTTCAGGCCTCTCAGGTCTAGGATGGGACGCATCCCCCCTGTTTTCTTTTCCACAAGGAAGTACCTGGAATAGAATCCCTGCCCTTCCTGCCCGGGTGGCACGGGCTCGACCGTATTGGCGCTGAGAAGGGTGGAGAGTTCCTCTGCAAGTACCTGCTTGTCATGGGAGCTGAAGGATTGAGCTCCCGGAGGACAATTTGGAGGCAGGGAGGCCAAATTCAGGGCGTATCCGCACCGCACTATTTGGAGAACCCACTGATTGGAGGTTATGAGAGGCCACCTTTGGTGAAAAAATTTTAACCTCCCTCCGACCGGCAGATCGTCCGGTACAGACACTTTGAGGGCGGCTATGTTCCCATGGATCCAGTCAAAAGCTCGTCCCTGGCTTTTGCTGTGGAGGCGCAGGGGGCTGCTTAGGCGCACGCTGTTGACGCGAACGAGCGCGCTGGGACTGTCCCTGTGCCTGACGAGGCCTTCGGGCCGGCTGGGTGTACATACGCTTGGGAAAAGCATAGGGCACAGCCTGCCGGGCCCGGGAAAAACGTCCACCTGCTGAGGTGGATGCTGAAGGCGCCCGATGGGAGAGCTTGTCGAGGGCGGTTTCCCGCTGATGCAGTTGGTCCACCAGCTGCTCGACCTTCTCACCAAAAATATTATCCCCCGGCAAGGGACGTCGGCCAGTCTCTGCTGGGTGCGGTTGTCCAGGTCAGAGGCACGCAGCCATGAGAGCCTGCGCATCACTATACCTTGGGCCACAGCACGAGATGCCACGTCACAGGTGTCATATATACCCCTGGACAGGAACTTTCTGCACGCCTTCAGCTGCCTGACCACCTCCTGAAAAGGCCTGGACTGCTCCGGCGGGAGCTTGTCAACCAGGTCCGCCAGTTGCTTCACATTATTCCGCATGTGGATGCTCGTGTAGAGCTGGTAAGACTGGATGCGGGTCACGAGCATGGAAGATTGGTAGGCCTTCCTCCCAAACGAGTCCAGAGTGCGAGACTCCCGCCCCGGGGGCGCCGAGGCGGTATCCCTCGAACTCCGTGCCCTCTTGAGAGCAGAGTCCACGACCGCCGAGTCATGAGGCAATTGGGGCCGCATTAACTCTGGGTCTGAGTGGATTCTGTATTGGGACTCTGCTTTCTTGGGGATGGTGGGATTAGATAGTGGTCTCACCCAGTTCCGAAGCAGTGTCTCTTTAAGGACATTGTGCAACGGTACCGTGGAGGACTGTCTAGGTGGTGATGGATAATCGAGGACCTCGAGCATCTCAGCCCTCGGCTCATCCACAGAGACCACGGGGAAGGGAATGCATATAGACATGTCCCTGACAAAGGAGGCAAAGGAGAGGCTATCAGGAGGCGAGAGCTTTCTCTCTGGTGAAGGCATGGGGTCGGAGGGAAGGCCCACAGACTCCTCTGAGGAGAAATATCTGGGGTCCTCCTCCTCCCCCCACAAGGCCTCTTCCTCGGTATCGGACATAAGCTCGTGCAGCTGAGTCCTCAACCGAGCCCGACTCGACGTCGAGGCACCGAGGCCTCGGTGTCGTCGAACGGTGGACTCCCGCGCCGGCGGGGATGAAGCTCCCTCCATCGACGGGGACTCCACCTGCGTGGCGGTCGAGACCGGTGCCGCAAGCGGCGTCGAAGGCCTCGGCACTGGGCTAGAGCTCGCCGGCGCCACAGTCAACGGCGCCGAGGGCGCAAGCACCCCCGGCGCCGGCACAGTCTGGCGCATCAGCCCTTCCAGGATCCCCGGAAGGATGGCTCGGAGGCACTCGTCCAGGCCCACTGCCGGGAAAGACGGGGGGGCTGGTAGAGGCGTCGGTGCCAGAAGCTGCTCGGGTCCAGGAGACTGCACCGAAGTGCTGGGACCCTGACGCGGTGGTACCTCTACTACAGAGGGGGACCTCTCCTCTCGACGCGGACGCTTTCTCGGCGTCGACTCGTCTCCGGCGCCGGGGGCCGGATGCATAGATGGCGACCGATGACGGTGCTTCTTTGATTTCTTGCGATGCCCGTCATCGGCGCTAGGTGGAATGGAGGAGGAGGAGGTCGATCCCCCTCGGCCTCGAGGGACCGGGTCCAACAGGGTTCGGTCCCGAGGGCCCTGGGTAGAGGGAGTGACTGGGGCCGACTGCCCACGCAACCTCTCACCCCTGCCGTCACCGGAGGACCGGCGGGCCGACGGGATCTGTGCTCCTGGGGTCGATGCCATCGGTGCCGATTTCGCCGACATCGATACCGGTACCGAAGAACCGGCCGTCGATACCGATGCCGTCGAGGTCGAGGGGCCGGCGCAAGTTCCAAAAAGACGGTCCCGCAGAACTTGCCTCGCTACTTGAGTCCGTTTCCGGAGACCAAGACACAAAGTACACGACTTGGTATCGTGCTCCGGCCCGAGGCACTGGAGGCACCAAGCGTGAGTGTCGGTCTGCGAGATAGGCCGGCCGCACCGACCACACTTCTTAAATCCACTCGTTACCTTCAAGGACATCGACGGAAAAATCGCGTCGGCGAAGTCAAAGTCGTCGATGGTGGCGGTAAAATCACACCTCGAAAAGAAATCGACCGCGCGGCCACAAGGCCGCAACGTGACGCCCCCGCTAGAAGACGAGGGAAAAACAGTACAGCGCGTTTTTTTTTTTGGGGGGGGGGGAAACTAGAAAACTAGAGGAAAACGCGGCAACGAAGATAAACGAAAAAATAAATGAAGATTCGCGAACAACGCAATCCGGTTTCCGGGACTGAGAACGAGAGAGGCGTTAACACGTCTCTCTCCAGGCGCGGAAAAGAAAGGACTGTGCGGGAACGGTCATGCACGGGCGGGAAGACGGGACCGCCCGCGAAGTTTTGTTCCGGTTGGTGGGGGCTGACGCGGACATCACCCAGTTGTGAGAACAAGCAGCCTGCTTGTCCTCGGAGAATCGCTGGGTGCCTCATGGACCAGGTTTGGGAACCACTGGTCTATGCAACTAGCACAGTATATCAAAACCTAACGAATGAAAAACAAATTTTCTTGTTTTTCATGAACTAGAAAATGTTCAGCCTGGTATCCAAAGTGAGTTCTGCATCTATTCAGGTTCTGAGTACGCTGATGTCATAACCTGGCTTGAACGAAGTAGAAAACAGTACAGAACAGACCGGTAGATGTAGAAAAAGCACAACTTTATTCAAAACAGAGCACCCAGGCTGTGTCAGGGGTAGGGCTGAAAGGGACATTTGCACAACTTTCCCTAAAAACCAAAATCAATCTCAACAGACTCAGCACATTTCAAACAGGGAAGCAGCATTTCTCTTTAACAGTAAGTTCTGTATCTATTCAGGTTCAGAGTACGCTGATGTTGTAATCTGTCACAAAGACACCTATTTCAGTGCCAAACTATTGTACCATAGTAAACATTTCAAAGACCAATTCCTTTCGCATCATGGATGGTGTCTTACTGCTCAGTGCTAACAACTCCTTCTTGTTGAAGTGCCTGTTGACAGCCTCAAGGATTCTTTTACTTCTCCCTCAATTATGGTAGAGGTAAATTAGCAGGACAGGTCCTCTTGGGTGGCCAAAGGGGAAGTACCTGGAGACCACTACATGCAATTTTTGTACGTTCATTTCCACGGTTCAAAGGAAAATGGTGTGGAAGTCTCAATGCTGTCATATGATGCTCACTACCGAATATCTTTAACACAGAACTTAATCACAAGGAATCTTACTTGTATGCAAAACAGGAAGAGCAGGAAAACTCCCCATTCCCGAGCCTATTTTTCAATCTGCCCCAACTAAATGCCTGACCTCTGCAACACAACAAAACTAAAGAACGTAATGGACATAACACAAGTCTTCCATTGTACGACTCCCTAGTGTGGCTAGGCCACATGAACTTTATCTTACCACAACATCACTTTGTATTTGTTTACACCGGAGTCTGTAACACCTCTCTGGCACTATGTAAGCCACATTGAGCCTACAAACAGGTGGGAAAATGTGGGATACAAATGTAACAAATAAACAAATAAAATAAATAAGTCTTGAATCCAAGATTGAGAGGCCCAAATTCTTCTCCAGTGGCTGAAGCAGATCCTGTGCAATTTTAAACTGATGTCTCTGGTGCTGGTGTGTAATTATTTCTTTTGTGGTCATGATATTGACTAACTGTAATCTCAAGATCTGTGGTCTTGATTCAGTTCTTTCAGTAGAAGACACAACCATGGACACTGACCCAAACAGCCCAAGCAAACTTTATGATGGTTCATAAGTATATAAGTATTGCAATACTGGGATAGACCGAAGGTCCATCAAGCTCAGCATCCTGTTTCCAACAGTGCCCAATCCAGGTACAAGTACCTGGAAAGATCCCAAAAAAGTACATTTTATGCTGCTTATCCTAGAAGCAGTGGATTTTCCCCATTTTAATATTGGTCAATGGACATATTCCCCTTGATTCTATAAAGGGTGCGCAAATTTCCTTGCTCAACTAAATTGGCTAACAAGTCAATTAGCGCCAATAATTGAATGCTAATTATTAGTGTTAAGTGACAATATTTTGGATTTGTGCACATATCCTCCTATGCACCATTCTATAAAGATTGTGGCCATGGGAAGTGCATGAGTGGGTTGGGGGTGTTCACTAAAAATGCACTAAGTATTACTGAATACCAGAGATCCGTGTCTAAATTATATGCCAGGATAAACACCAGGTTTCAGCTGGTGTAAATCTTCATGCCCAAAGTTTGGCATGGAAATCAGCTCTAAAGCACTATTCTATTCTAGAACAGCACTCTGCGTGGATTTTTTCAGCGCTATTTACTGAATCTAGTCCATTGTGGCTGCAGTGGATGCAAAATTCTAAGCAGCTGGAAAATCTTTAAAACAGAATCACGGGAGTGTATATTTCCAGGAAAACATTTGCTTAGGCCGTAAAAATCTAGAACAAGAGAAAAGCATGGGGACAAACAGCTGAATCCACTATATTCTATGCTTTCAAGTTTTAGAACATCTGATTAAGAAACAATACAAAGAGGAACAACAAGTACATGAGGAGACCTAACAGTGAACAATATGAAAAAACAAATCAAGAAAGAAAGAAAGTAGGGCAGGACAATGGGCAACTCCACAAGAGCCAAAAGGGAGGTCCAAGATAAGAAGTTCATTTGTAAAGCACCACAGTTGAACATACCTGACACAGAGCCATGTTTTGGCAAAGGTTGCCTGCCTCAGAGGTCACAGAATCGTATAAAGTGCTGTCAAATTGTTCAGTGCTGTGCTATCAGAACAGCTGTATGTATAATTCCAAAACGTATTCACCCCAAAGCTGAAGAAAAATGCGGGAAAACAAAACGGTTGTGTGTTGGGTCTGTTCAGTTGTGGTGCTTTATCAATAAACCACTTGTTTTGGACTTCACTTTTGTCTCCTTGTGGATTTGCCATTGTCCTGCCCTACTTTCTTTCTGGACCTCCATCAATGTATGGCTTTTCACTGGTTCTGACTGTGGAAGAATAGCTCACGAATGCATTTGAATAGGGAAATGCACCCATGCATTCCTGCAGACAAAACTAAATTGAAGGGACTAAGAATTTCTCTTCCAGAAGGTTATGGAAGATTTTGTGCATTGACACCCCATGTGTGACTGGACTTTCTGCTGTTCTCTGGAGAAATCTGTATTACTATTAATACAGTGCAAACTGCTTTTATAACTCTGGAAATTACTCATACATCTAGAGGATACTGCAGGAAATATAGGTGTCCTTTTACCAAGGTGCACTGAAAAATGGCCTGTGGTCGTGTAGATGCATATTTTGGGCGCGCACAGAATTATTTTTTAGCACACCTACAACAAAAATGCCTTTTTTTTGCCAAATATGGATGTGCGGCAAAATGAAAATTGCCACATGTCCATTTTGGGTCTGAGAACTTACAGCAAGCCATTGACCTAGTGGTAAGGTCTCACGCAGTAACCGGGCGGTAATGGTCTACACGTGTCAAATACCACTTGATGCATGTAGCTGCCACGCACCAGAAGATAAAAAATATTTTTCAGATGTGCGTAGCGGACGCGCGCCAAAATTGAATTTACCACAAGGGCCAAGTGGTAAGCAGGCGATAACTCCAATTTGGCACAAGTTGGGTACACGTAGGCGCCTATGCGGCTTAGTAAAAGGGCCCCATAAATCTCAGTTTTCTTAATTAGTGATTGGATAATATAGTTTATAGTTTTCACATACATGATGAATCTAAGGATCTTCTCAAGGGTTTTAGCAACGGCAGTCTTGACTGGATGCAATTTAGAAAAATATAGCATACCAAATGTTATAGGATACTGCAAATGATATTACATAAACTTGTAAATGATTTCTGACTATACAGTGATTCTTGTTTAATTACTCAATAGAACACTGGAAGGAAAATTATAGAATTTGCAGAAATCAGTCAGGATGCAAGAAAAACTTTAAAATGCATCCATGCGGCAATTAAAAGAATCAAACTGCCTCTCTTCTTCTGAATATTTTTTATAATACTTCAGTATGTTAAGGAAATTAATATAGAAGACAGAAAAAGAAAAAAAAACTAAAACCAAGTTTCTTACAGTACCTTCGTCACTGGCTGTCTGCTGTTTAACCAATGTCATTGGTGATCTAGGTGGAGGCTTATTCAAGGGATGGCGCCAGCTCTTGGTGATGACCTTTTTCTCTCTGTTTACTGTTGTCTCAGAGAACTAGAGAGAACAAATACTCATATTTAGATTGTGCAAGACAAAGGACAAACTTCTAACGTAAATTTCATAGAAATCAAAATTTGGAACTTAACAATGGAGCTCTTTTTCCTACTTAGAAGGAGACAGAGGGTGGTGTTAGGGCATGATTTATGAGAGAAGAGTTTTTACGCATTGTTATTAATAAAAGCTATAAATCATTATAAAAGCATTCATATTTATAATATTCAATCTGAAAGAACATATTAATCTATAAGTGATACATGTATGCCAGTTGTTAATGCAATGCGCCCTTTCTTTTCAAACACCATGGATTAATCTATGAACCACAAGCTTTTATATAAATGATGAAATACCATCCAGCAACTAAATCACATTACTTGCCACCTTCTCAAAAAAATATTTCTAAGAAGAACTTTCTATATCATTGTATTTATGTTATTTTTGAAACTTTATAGATCTTTTATATGATCTTCAGATAACATAGAAAAAATACTGAATCTCGATGAATTTCTTATGCAGTACTGTGCAATCATCATTGATCCAAATTTTTAACTTCTTTTAACGTATTATAATCTTATGTAGAAAATATCAAAAGCCACTTAGCTTAAAAAGCCAACATAGCCAGGTTTCGATCACTTCTTCAGGATCGAGGTTCAAAATATTCTGTCAATCTCTCTTTCTCAGCATCATGAATATTCTTATGGTATTGATTTTTAATCCCTGCACATTGAGGTTTGGTCCTATTTATTGGATTTACATAAATGAAAGTACAAATACACAGGGGATCGATACTCAAAATATTTGCTCTGCTACAAATTTCTAGCAATGTAAATCTACCTGGGTATAAATGTGGCTTAAACTATTTAAATTTGTGCAGTTGAAATTATTATCTATATACATTTCCCTTGGGGAATAAAGGAGTCATTCATAGGACAGGTGACATGATACAGATGCTCAAACATTTGAAAGGTATTAATCCGCAAATGAACCTTTTCCGGAGAAGGGAAGGCGGTAGAACTAGAGGACATGAATTGAGGTTGAAGGGGGGCAAACTCAGGAGTAATGTCAGGAAGTATTTTTTCATAAAGAGGGTGGTGGATATGTGGAATGCCCTCCCGCAGGAGGTGGTGGAGATGAAAACAGTAACGGAATTCAACATGTGTGAGATAAACACAAAGGAATCCTGTTTAGAAGGAACAGATCTACAGAATCTTAGTGGCGATTAGGTGGCGACACCGGTAATTGGGAAGCAAAACCAGTGCTGGGCAGACTTCTATGGTCTACGTCCTGATCATGACTGAATAGATATGGATGGGCTGGAGTGTAAATTTTAAGGGGTTTCGACGTTAGCTTCAGAACTTAGTACAAGAACAGTGCTAGGCAGACTTCTACAGGGTGTGCCCTGAGAATGGCAAGGACAAATCAAACTCTGGTATAAAGTATCACATACCACGTAAAATGAGTTTATCTTGTTGGGCAGACAGGATGGACTGTACAGGTCTTTATCTGCCGTCATTTACTATGTTACTATGATAGGATTTCAAACTAAGCTAGTCAGCACTACCGTGCTAAAATTTATACAAGTAATCCCAACCATACAAATAGCAGGCCTAAATCTACCTGCTCAAAAGCTGAACCATAGACACAGAAAACAATGGCAAATAAAGTCAATCTAACATATTCAGACTGGTCATCCATGCCAACTAATAAGCTCTGCAATCTTTTCTTCTCCCTCAGAGATCCTCTGTGCTTGTCCCATGCTTAACTGATTCTTTTTCATAACTGTGTCTTTATTGAAAGCTAACAAACAAAGGACAGCATCCAGTAACAAACAGAAACACTGACATCCTGGCATGTATAACACACAGCTGTCCCCCAAAATTAACAATAACTCATAATAGCTAGTAAAAATAACTAATAAAAATAGGTAATAAAAATAACTACGAAATAGCTAATAAAAATAACTAAGAAATAACTAAGAAACCTTACACCCCCTACTCCTTCCTTCCCCTGTCCTAGAACCTACAGTGTGCCCTTCCTACTGAAGATACCTCCCCCACATTTCTTTATAGCAATTCTATTTTTTAGCTTGTAAAGTAGTCAGTCTATGGCGTTCACATTGAATACCCAATCTCTCCTTAATCTTATTCAAAAATGGACACCAGTGAGAAGCAATAAGCAAACGAGCTGTAGTAAAAACTAAAAGCATTAGTTTACCATAGCCCTTGTTATCCCTTCTACTCTCCCATTAAGCAAGGTAGTTTTCAGAGTACTCGATACAGGTGCCTCAAGAAGCTGATGCACATATATAAACACCTCCCTCCAAAAGTCCTGAACCTTGGGACAATTCCACCAAATGTAACTATAAGTTCCCAACTACCCACACCCTCTCCAACACAATCTCCTCTTTCCAAAATGGCCTACATCCTGAGGGGGGAATAGTACTATCTCATCAAAACTTTAATTCTCTACAATTTGAGGCATATAAGACAGGTTGTGAGTGCACAGTGAGATCTCTGTCCATTCCTCCTAAGAGAACTCCCTACCTAGATTTTTCTCCCACGTCCTTCTATAACTAGACGTCCAATAACCCAGGGCACTGAGGAGGTCGTATATTAAAGATATGCAGCCCCTGCTAACTCGCTGCCTCACTAGCATCTCAAAAGCAGATTTAGTATCCCTGCCCATAATATAAGCCTTTCCATTGTGTTTAACCTGAAGGTAAGGAAATAAATCACTACTCGCTAACTTATAGTGGTCTTGCAGAGTTCTAAAATCCAAAATTTGCTCATTCTCTATAAATTGGTCAAAACATATAAGTTCCTGCTTTTCCCATCTGTGCAACAAATTATTACCCCTCCCAGTAAGAATTTTTCTGTGTCCCAAAAGTTGAAAATAGGACCATAGCTTCCTATGTAGCAAAAGGGGCAGAGCCTTAAACCACACACCCAGAGTAGCCTGGACAAACAGAGTCTGAACACTACAAATGTCTTTAGACACCTTAGCCACCCATGGAAGATACTGTAACTGACAGTCGATAGCCCTTGCCCTACCTGTACCCATGGTTTAGAAGGTTGTAACTGTTACTCTAACAATGCTTTAATTTGTGCAGCATAATAATATTTTTTTCAAAATTAGGGATTCCCATCCCCCCTTTTCCTTAGATTGAAACATAGCCTCCCGAGCCACCCTGGATTGCCTGCCTCCCCAAATAAACCAAAAAATCATTTAGTGCCAATGCTGAAACATTGTGGGAGGTATTTCTATAGGAAGTACTTGAAATAAATAAACCTAAGGAGAACCATCATTCTCACTGCCTCCATCCAGGACAAAATTAGTTTGTCCCACCGCCCTAGAACTTGATTAATGCTCGTCAAAAGGGGTTCATAATTCCAACTAAAAAGCGTTTCCCAGCCCTTCTCTTTTGCCAAACGTTCTTTGCGCTTGGAAACTGTTATAGCTCTCAATTCCCACAGTAAAACAGTTTTCAAGCACTCCCAAATAGTGGTAGCTAAAAAAGTCTTGCAAGGATTATGAACCAGGAACTCCCGTATAACCCCTTCAATGTGGGAAATTACTTTCTTATCCCTGAGCAGATTACAGTATCATTCAGCCACCAGTATTTTGTGAACCCTCTAGAAGGCACAAGCTGCCAATTCAACCACACTGGTGCATGATCAGACCAACTAATTAATTAACTTCAATATCTACTGTCTACCCTACCCACTTACCCTCACTCCACAAATAAGTAATCTATCTTCAAGTAGGAATTATGAACAGGTGAAAAAGATGTATAATATTTCTCCTCATACAGAAAAAAGCAGCACTGGGATATCCAAAAATGAATCATCAAATGTAGAAACATGTGCATGTGTCATAAGTCAAAACACATCGACGATAATGAAGGTGCAGGCAATATGGTAAGGAAGTATACATAACAAATTTTTATGCACTCTCAAAATCATAGTGTCATGAGTATTGGGATAAAAGAACTGATAAAAACATAAAAAATATTTTTAAAATAATATATATTTTTTTAAATTATGTTTTATTATATGACACTTCATTATCGTCGATGTGTTTTGACTTGACACATGCACGTTTGTACATTTGATGATTCATTTTTGGATTATCCCTGATAAATACTTTACTCTTCACTGATTCCATTATATTCCATAGTAATTCCGTGTTCTCATTATTCAAATATTTGACCATTTCTATTCCACATTTTTATTTTTTCATTGATTTTATTATATTTCACAGTATGCTTTTATGATTTAATATTTAACATTATGTTGTATGTACATTTATACGGTGTGTTTTCTTAATTTTATCTTTGTGTTTTTATGCTAGACCCCTGAGGCAGGCGCTTGTCCGACGAAACATGACCCGTGTTGGGTCTTTTCTAACAATAAAGGACGGCTGTTATCTCTTTCTTGAAGGCCCGGTGTTTTTTTTTTCTGTATGTTCTGTATGCTTGTATGCTGCAAAACCCTCTCTTTTGTGCCTGTGTAATATTTCTCCTCAAAATGTCTCTCCCTCCAAATATCCACTAATGACAAAGTGGCCAAAAATTTCTGCAAAGTTTTCCTACCCTGTTTTTGGCTATCACCCCTCCCCTAAACTAGGTCTCCCACCAAATTAAAATCCCCTCCTATCAATAGAATCCCCTCCTTAACTTGCAAAACCTTCTCTAGTAACATTTCCAGAAATTTCCCCTGCCCCATATTCAGGGCATAAACACACACCAGTGTCACTTGTACCCCTGTACCCACCCACCCTCTTTCTTATATTCCTTATCCACATCCACTGTGACCCATAATGCAAATAAGATATCCATCCCCCTTTTTTTCTTTTCAAGCTGATTGCCATACACATTACAGACAAGTCCTTAGAGACCTGCAACTTTTCATATACTTTCATAAGATGAGTTTCCTGCACATTCAGCAGTTTCATTTCTTTTAGAAGCAATTGCCTCTTACAAGGAGAGATTAAACCTTTAACATTAATAGTAACTACTTTAAGTCTCATATGATTCCACATACCATGGTGCTAACTGCTCTTTCCTATATAACATAATAGCCTCACAGAAATGTGGCCAAGCTTCCTACATAACCTTCCCCTACATCCCATCTCCTCTCCCACTCCTAACACCCCTTCTTCCCGTACAAGAACCTCTCCCTTCCCCACCCCTCATCACCCTCTCCCAAATGCACTCTCCCACTCCTCTCCCCATGACTTCCCAAGATAACAGCAAGGCTACCTGCTCGCTCATGTCACCCCAATATATTCACCCTAACACACTCTCACATTCATCCCCCATTACCAGGCATCAAATCATTCCCTTCCCCGCCTATTCTTAGTCCCTGCATACCCACACAGTCACACCACAACCAATGTACAGAACATCCAGTCCCAGGCCTCGACATCGTAGGTACATAAGTATTGCCATACTGGGACAGACCAAAGGTCCATCAAGTCCAGCATCCTGTTTCCAACAGTGGCCAATCCAGGTCACACATACCTGGCAAGATCCCAAAAAAGTTCAATACATTTTATGCTGCTTATCCCAGAAATAAGCAGTGGATTTTCCCCAAGTCCATTTTAATAATGGTCTATGGACTTTTTCTTTAGGAAGCCGGCCAAACCTTTTTTTTAACCCTGCTAAGCTAACCACCTTTACCACGTTCTCTGGCAATGAATTCCAGAGTTGAATTACACATTGTGTGAAGAACAATTTTCTCCAATTCGTTTTAAATTTACTACTTTGTAGCTTCATTGAATGCCTCCTAGTCCTAGTATTTTTGGAAAGAGTAAACAGACGCTTCACGTCTACCCTTTCCACTCCACATCATTACATCCAGGACATTGCAACAGTAAAAATCCAAATTCAGCTTTGCAACAAGATCTTCAACGGCCATTCTCTTCCTCCTCCAGAAGATGGATCTCCGCATCGCCCTGTGACCTCATAGGTTGAGCTGGCAAATCCATCACTTGACATCGAAATTGAGCCAATTTCAGCGCAGATGCTTTCCATGATTGCTCCACATGCAATATGGGTATTTACAGTTTTATTTAATACAGACCTTGCTTTTATTTATGTATTCTTGTATACCACTGTTATCCAAAAACATGCTTCGGTTCAAAGTGCCTTACAATTTACATTCTAGTTGAGAGTTACATTTGTGTTTAATCGTTATGGCATATAGAGGACACCGATGGTCTATAGAATTTTTCTGAAGGGCAGTTTTGGGGGAGGTAGGATGATAGTTTATGTGGTTATCTGAAGGATTTTCATGAGGTAGGTTTTTAGAGGTGGGACGTTGACAGAGGCAGGACAATAGTTTGTGTGGTTTTCTGAAGTTTTGATGAGGTAGATTTGTTGAGGAAGATTTGTAGAGGTAATACATTGATAAGCTTACGTATTTAGCTATAGAATATTTTTAAAAGGTATGCTTTCATTTCTTTCCTGAATTGAAGGTAGTTAGTGATGCTTCTTGTGGCTTTTGGTATTGAGTTCCACCATTTGGAACCCAGGTAGCTAAAACCTGCTGTGTAAATGACTTTATAGTTTATGTTTCTGCAGTTAGCTAGGCGAAGGAATAGATAGTCTTTGCTTTCTGGGCTTGCCTTTCTTGGGGATAGCTCAATCTCTTATCCTTCTCAGCTTCTATAGTGTACTGAACCATTTTGTTGTTACTGCTGCTATTTGACTGTCCAGTGATAGATGTTTATTGAGAATGATTCCTAATATTTTTAGTTGTAACATAGTAGATGACGGCAGAAAAAGACCTGCACGGTCCATCCAGTCTGCCCAACAAGATAAACTCACAAGTGCTACTTTTTGTGTATACCTTACCTTGATTTGTACCTGTCCTTTTCAGGGCACAGACCGTATAAGTCTGCCCAGCACTATCCCCGCCTCCCAACCACCAGCCCCACCTCCCACCACCGGCTCTGGCACAGACCGTACAAGTCTGCCCAGCACCATCCCTGCCTCCCGCCACCGGCTCTGCCACCCAATCTCGGCTAAGCTCCTTAGGATCCATTCCTTCTGAACAGGATTCCTGTTTATCCCACGCATGTTTGAATTCCGTTACTGTTTTCGTTTCCACCACGTCCCGTGGGAGGGCATTCCAAGCATCCACTCCCTCCCCTCCCCCACCCAAATAAAACCCTAATCCCACCAAACAAATTATTTATGGTGGTTTTAACCTTACGTGTTTCCACCACCGAGCAGCAGCACCAACCCCCACCCTCACCCACCTTTCCACCTCCTGGACTGCCCTAAGCACATCCCAACTAACCCGCTCCACAGACCTATATTCCTGGTGCAGGGAGACCCCGCAATGCGCCATCCAGAGGTGGAACCTGATGATTGGGTGGGGATTTGGGGGGGTTGTATATATGTACATATGTTGATACTCTTGTGATGTAATTTTTTGATACTACTGTTATTATTCTTGGTATCCGTTTTATCAATAAAAGAGTTCTCCAAGCATCCACTACTCTCTCTGTGAAAAAATACTTCCTGACATTTTTCTTGAGTCTGCCCCCCTTCAATCTCATTTCATGTCCTCTCGTTTTACCGCCTTCGCATCTCCGGAAAAGGTTCGTTTGCAGATTAATACCTTTCAAATATTTGAACGTCTGTATCATATCACCCGTTTCTCCTTTCCTCTAGAGTATACATGTTCAGGTCTGCAAGTCTCTCCTCATACGTCTTGTAACGTAAATCCTATACCATTCTCATAGCTTTTCTTTGCACCGCTTCAATTCTTTTTACATCCTTAACAAGATACAGCCTCCAAAACTGAACACAATACTCTAGGTGGGGCCTCACCAACGACTTATACAGGGGCATCAACACCCCCTTTCTTCTGCTGGTCACACCTCTCTCTATACAGCCTAACAACCTTCTAGCTACGGCCACCGCCTTGTCACACTGTTTCGTCGCCTTCAAATCCTCAGATACTATCACCCCAAGATCTCTCTCCCCATCCGTACCTATCAGACTCTCCCCGCCTAACACATACGTCTCCCGTGGATTTCTATTCCCTAAGTGCATCACTTTGCATTTCTTCGCATTGAATTTTAATTGCCAAACCTTAGACCATTCTTCTAGCTTCCGTAGGTCTTTTTTCATGTTTTCCACTCCCTCCGGGGTGTCCACTCTGTTACAGATCTTAGTATCATCCGCAAATAGGCAAACTTTACCTTCTAACCCTTCGGCAATGTCACTCACAGATATATTGAACAGAATCGGCCCCAGCACTGACCCTTGAGGCACTCCACTACTCACCTTTCCCTCCTCCGAGCGAATTCCATTCACCACCACCCTCTGGCGTCTGTCCGTCAACCAGTTCCTAAGCCAGTTCACCACTTCGGGTCCTATCTTCAGCCCATCCAGTTTATTTAAGAGCCTCCTGTGGGGAACTGTGTCAAAAGCTTTGCTGAAATCTAAGTAGATTACGTCCATAGCTCAATTTGGTATGCTTGATGATTGACTGCAGTGTTTTGAGCAGTGGAGTTGCGCTTTTGTATTTCGACTTCTTGAGTATTAGTCTTGCTGCTGTGTTTTGGACAGTTTGCAGTGATTTTACTGTGGTTTCCTTGCTCCCTACATATGCTGCATTGCAGTAGTCTAGTTGGGATAGTATTGTCGATTGTACCAGTATTCTGAAGGATTGTCTTGGAAAATAATCTCTTATCCTTCTCAGCGTCAATAGTGTACTGAAGCATTTTGTTGTTACTGCTGCTATTTGACTGTCCAGTGATAGATGTTTATTGAGAATGATTCCTAATATTTTTAGTTGTGTTTCGATTTGGTATGCTTGATGATTGACTGTGAAACTTTGGTAAGATGTGGGGTTGTGTGGGCTGGATAGAACCAGGAATTTGATTTTGTCTCTTTTCAGTTTGAATTTGAAAGTTGTTGCCCAGTTTTCCATGAGGACCAGGCCTTTTTTAATTTTCTCCATTATTTCTTTGACTTTGTTGTAAAAAGGTATGTAGATGGTAACGCTGTCTGCGTATATGAATGGGTGTAAGCCCATTGCTTCCATTTTTTTCCGAGTGGTGCCATCATTACATTGAACAATATTTGTGAAATTGGAGAACCCTGTGGTACCCCACATTCAGAGATCCATGAGGTTGATATCTGGTTAGTCATTTTTACAATGTAGGATCTTGTCCTTTGGAAACCAATGAACCATTCTGCAACTGCTCCACTGAATCCCATACTGTTGAGCAGGGTCATTAGTATTGTGTAGTCTATTAGGTTGAATGCACTTGACATGTCGAATTGTAATAGCAATATGTTTTGGCCTTGGTATATTAAGCTTCTGAACTTTGTTATCAGTGTAGTTATGGCTGCCTCTGTGCTGTGTTGTAGTCTGAAGCCTGATTGGGCGTTGTGAAGGATTGTGAATTGTACCAGGTATTCCATTAGTTGCTGTGCTACAAGGTCCTCCATCGTTTTGGTCAGTAGTGGTATTGAGGCCACTGATCTGTAGTTTGTGATGTCGCTGATTTTGTTTTTTGTGATTTTGGGAACCGGTGTTAATATTATGTCGCCTTTGTCTGTTGGGAACTGACCTTTTGCAAACACGAATGCAATGTGTTTGATGAAGCGCTCGGTGAACCAGTCCAGTGGGTCTTTCATTATGTAGCTGGGGCAGTTGTCTAACATGCAATATATGCATGTGCGTATTTTGTCAATAGTTTCTTTACTGTGTTTTAGTGCAGGTGATTTAAATATTGACCATGATCTGTCTGCCATGGTGCAGTTGTCGTTTGTTTCATAGTCTTGTAGGAAGTCAGTGATGGATGTTTATGATTTTGCTAGGTTTGATCTTGTGTTTGCTAATTTGTACTTGAAATATTATGCTAGTTCATTTGCAGTTGGTGGTGTTTCATTTGATGCCAATATGTCTTGGGTTTTCATGAGTTCCAATATTTTTTTCATATTAGTTTGTTCAAGGTTTGCATATGTACTGTAGTGTTCTGCTTCAGCCTTCTTTATGTTGTTTGTATATTTTCTTATAGCTTTTCTCCGTGTGGTTTTATTTGTATCTGTTTTGTTTTTGACCCAAGTTCTTTCTAGTTTCCTGTATCATTTTTTCATGTGTAGTAGCTCGTCATTAAACCAGGGGCGTGGCAGTTTTTATTTCTTGTTTTCGTTATGAGTGGTGCTATTTTGTTTAGTGTGTTTTTGCTTGCTTTGTCCCAGTTTCTCACGAAGTGTATGTCCTTTGGTGTTACATTGTTCTGTTCATTTATCACTGTAGTCACTTTTTTATGCTGGCCTTCAATGGCGATCAGAAGGCTAAAAGGAAATGGCCAGTGGTATTGAATATTTGCTTGCCATAGGGCCACTGGAACGTCCCTAAATTCTCTACAACGTTACAGAATTAAGTTTTGAAAGATCTCAAGTTTATGACTGTCCCAGATCACACGCCTTTATCTCTGGCTTTCTTCAACAGCATCTCCTTGTCCTTGTAGTTATGCAAGCAGGCCACAATATCCCTGGGCAAGTCTTCAGTTTTCGGACCAAGAGGTTTATGAACCCTATCCCCCTTAAGTGAGAGTTCATCCCTTCCTACGGAGGCCTCCCCTTGAATGTACCAACTCTTTGTAGATCTGTTGCATAATCCACTCCGCATTTTGTAAGCCTCCATGTCAGGCACCCCTCGAATTCTGATATTTGTTTTGTAAGCCCTCCACATGGGTGAGAAAACTGGTTTGTGTCCTTCGCAAACCTTGTACTGCACTATTAAGTCAGGTAGTCAACTCATCCTGCTCACTCAATCTGCACTTCACTTTATCCATCTGTTTGGCAACTCCACAATATCTTAAGAATTTTTTTTGAACGCATCCATAATGTGTCCATGAACCAGCTGAAACTCATTCTTAATGTCAGCCATCCATTCGTGCAGGTCCCCTTTGGTAAGGGCTGATGTTTCTGCCCCCTGCAAATAGCTCTGTATGCCCCGCACCTCCATCTCCTCCTCTGAATCACTCTCATCCGACAGCAGAGGCTCTGCCATTTTTAAGGGTTGTGCTGTCTTCAGACTTCCCCTCTCTGACGCCCTCTGAGCCTCCTTTGTGTGCTTTTTCACCAGCTCAGTCTTGGCATCACTGTTATTTAATATCTTCCTCTCACCACTATTACTCTTTGCAGAATCACTTGGCCTCAACATCTTTGCCTATGTGGATAATATACAAATCCTCGCATAGGTAAGCCCTACTGACATCTTCTCCATCTGGTCTCTCAATGCTAAACTAGATGAAATAGCAGCTTGGCACTATGCCCATAAACTCACCCTTAACTAAAAGAAATGCACTGGTATTATCTTTGCCCATCAGACTCTTGCTTCCTCTGTTGGCTCTATCACTATAGCTGGTCACTCCATCTCTCTAATATCATTAGTCAAGGTCCTGGGTGTTATCTTGGATGATGCTTTAACTTTATGCCCCTAAATTTCCAAAACAGTGCACACTTGCTTTTGAAACTCAAAATGCGCTATTGTGTTTGATAACTGCTCACCACCTCAGCACTCCGTGTGCGTCTTCACAGACTTGTTCTTTCCGGGCTGGACTACTGCAATGCACTGCTGTAGTGAGTTCAGAAAAAAAAAGACAGTCAGTGCTTGCAATTTGTTCAGAATGCAGTCACTTGGCTCTTTACTGGAGCACAATGTTTTGACCACATAAACACCACTTTTGAGGGATGAACACTGTTCCATTTAGAATTTCATAGAAATTACTTCTCTTCGTCCATACAATTCTCCAATCAGATCATCAGCCTCCTTACTTACCATGATACTTAATCACCCATTGTGCTCCCAGGATGTTTCGCTCCTCCCAAAATCATCTGGCACAAGTCCCTTCCCTTTGCTCTATTTGTCTATCTACTATTTGTTCTCAAATATTTAATGGGATGGGCCTTACTCTTTGAAGCTCACTTCCTCTGGTCTCCCTGCCCACCTTCAAGTCCCAACTTAAAGCCTATTTGTTCACTATTGCTTTTGATTCCAGCTGTTCATCACTGACCGCTGGTGCAGATCAGACTACATAGTGGCATCTTTCCCTGTCCATTCTTCAATCTCTAGCAATTCCTATATCCCTTTCTCTAGGTTTTTTTTAATCTTTCCCTTCCTGTCTTTATTGTAGTTCTGTTAATTTTCTATTGTGATATTTTGGCTTTATAAACCACCTTGATGGAACATCCCCCCAGGCCAAACATGCAACCCACCCACAAAAAAGGACATAGTCTAGACACAATTACCCACAAATTCTCATCAGAACCAAATATCACACTAATAGACACAAAATGGATAGCCAGGCCATGGTCCGACCACTATAGTGCAAACATTTCCCTCCACTGGAAAACAAAAAAAAATACAACAAAAACAAAAGCAACAAACATATACTACGAGAAAATAGACCCACTAACATTCTACGCTGACGAATGGACAATACCTATAGACTCACCCCAATTTCTCCAAGATTGGGATAACAGATGCAGAACAATACTAGACAATATAGCACCACTTCAAACCAGAACCTCACATAGAAAAAACTCAATACCATGGCTCAGTGGCGTTCCTAGCCTCGATGACACCCGGGGCGGATCGCCGATGCGCCCCCCCCTCCCGCGAAATGACACCTCCCCCCCTCCGGGAGCACGCCGCTGAGGGGGGGGGGGGTGCCGCGGCGCGCGCCTGTCGGCTCCGAGTTCTCTACGCTAACTTCGCTGGTTCACTGCAGCTCCATCTGCCCCGGAACAGGAAGTAACCTGTTCCGGGGCAGAGGGAGGGAGCTGCAGTGAACCAGCGAAGTTAGCGTAGTGAACTCGGAGCCGACAGGCGTGCGCCGCAGCACCCCCCCCCCCCCCCCCCCAGCGGTGTGCACCCGGGGCGGACCGCCCCCACTGCCCCCCCCCTTGGTACGCCACTGCCATGGTTTAACGAAGAACTGAAAGAACTAAAAACACAGGTCAGAAGACTAGAAAGAGCATGGAGCAAGAAAAAAAGACACACACACACACAAAGACTGGAAACAACTACAAAGAAAATACAAATACACTATCAGACACACCAAAAGGACCTATTACAAAACCAAATAGGACCAAATTACAAGGATACACACAAACTCTTTTCACTCGTAAACAATCTTCTAAACACTACCAAGGTCACCTACAACAACTCAGATACCCCATCAACAACCAACCTTGCAAATTACTTCAATGAAAAAATAATAAAGCTCCGACTCATGATACCGACCAACACAACGGATTACACAAATCTCCTGGAATGTCTAGACCCAAAACCCGGAAAATGCCCAGCAGACCGATCATGGACCGACTCTGACAAGCTCTCAGTAAATGAAATCTCACATTGGCTTGGAAAATACGCCAAATCACAATGCAAATTAGACTTCTGCCCTAATAGTCTAATAAGATCCGCACCTAAACAATTCAAAACAGACCTCACGAACCACAAAAATTACAGGCTTCAAAATGGACTCTTTCCCATGGATAAAGGAAACATCCTACTCACTCCACTACCGAAAGATGCTAAAAAAAGCACAATGGACCTAACCAACTATCGACCAGTAGCATCTATTCCACTCATGACCAAACTCATGGAAGGCGTAGTGACAAAACAACTCACTGAATACCTATACAAACACTCAATTCTGCACGAGTCTCAATCGGGATTTTGGTCGAATCACAGCACCAAAACTGTACTAGTGTCCGCAATGAACTCATTCAAACAGGCAATTGCGACTGGTAACAACATCCTCCTCCTGCAATTCGACATGTCCAGTGCCTTTGACATGGTTAATCATGATATACTAACACACATACTAGAATACTTCGGAGTAGGAGGCACAGTTCTCAAATGGTTCAAAGGATTCCTGACCACAAGATCATACCAAGTAACAACGAATGCGGAAAGATCACCCCCATGGATACCAGAGTGTGGAGTCCCCCAGGGATCCCCTCTCTCACCAACACTATTCAACCTAATGATGATACCTCTAGCCAAACTACTAGCCAATCAAAACCTCAACCCCCACATTTATGCAGATGACGTCACAATCTACATCCCATTCAAACAGGATCTAAATGAAATCACCAACGAGATCAACCAAAGCCTACAAATAATGCACACTTGGGCAGATGCATTCCAACTGAAGCTTAACGCAGAAAAAACACAATGTCTTGTACTCACCTCACAACATAACACAAGAAACTTCTCCACTATAATCACACCATACTGCTCCCTTCCCGTCTCACAAAACTTGAAAATTCTTAGAGTCACCATTGATCGAAACCTCATTCTTGATACCCACGTGAAAAACACGACAAAAAAGATTTTCTACACCATGTGGAAACTCAAAAGAGTAAAACCTTACTTCCCGAGATACATCTTCCATACCCTGGTACAGTCAATGGTAATAAGTCATCTGGACTACTGCAATGCACTATACGCCGGGTGCAAAGAACAATAAAAAAACTCCAAACTGCGCAAAATACAGCCGCCAGACTCATATTTGGAAAAACTAAATATGAAAGTGCAAAACCCTTGAGAGAGAAACTTCACTGGCTCCTACTTAGGGAACGCACTGCGTTCAAGATCTGCACGATTGTACACAAAATCATTCACGCAGATGCCCCAATCTACATGCTAAACCTCGTGGACTTACCTCCCAGGAACACCACACGATCATACCGCAAATTTCTCAACCTGCACTACCCCAGTTGCAAAGGACTTAAATTCAAGCTGATGCATTTAACTACCTTCTCGTACATGAGCACGCAGTTATGGAATGCACTACCTACAGACTTGAAAGCAATCAGCGGGACAACTGTCTTTCGAAAATCTCTGAAGACATTCTTCTTCAACAAGGCCTACAATGAGAACCAATAGCCTCACTAAGTCACCTCACCAACCCGCTCAATTGTGAACACGCAACTCTACAACTACCCTAATCTCCTTCTTCTTTCTTCCCTTCCCCATCACTACACATTACTAACTGTATCTAATATCCTGAAATGAAAATGTTAACAATCCTATGTAAGCCACATTGATCCTGCAAATAGGTGGGGGAATGTGGGATACAAATGCAATAAATAAATAAATCAAGTATAAATAAACATGGAAAATTGGAAAAAAAAATCTATGTCTGCAGTTGAACCAAAAATAAAGTCAGATGGCTGTGTTTTGGTAGATAAATCAGAAACCAACATTTTAGGTGTGATTTTAGGCCATACATGTTCAAATTGCAATTGTAATTAGGTCCTCATTCTCATACTTATGCTTGATCCATAATTTGTACCCCTAATAAAATGTCAAGGATCTAGCAACAGTAATCCATGGCCCTGATCTCCACCTGCTTGAATTACTACAATTTGAATTATTACAAATATGGCAGCTCATATTTTGTCAGAACTTTGATCTATAGAATAATCCCAGCAATAGAAAAAAATAGGCTGATAAAGACCATATGGCCAATCCAGTTTCCTCATCCATAGAGAAACTGCACTGGCTGTCAGTCAGTTTTCATTCTCAGTTTAAAATCCTAATCTGTTTATCTGAAAGACCCTTTGTAAGGATAAACAAAGCTGTTTGAAAAATTGTTTCAGGCAATTCCTCTCAGGGAGAGTGTTACATTCCTCTCAAGACAGCTCAAGTTGATTATGCTACAGATAACAGGATTTTTTTTTCCTTTGTAGGTACAGAGCAAGATAAAGGCATAGGTAAACTAGATACATGCTTAGGGACCAAAAATTTATGAGGCACTCTCTCAGATGTGCAAATTCAATAGCTCTCAAGCCAGACTTTAGTCATAAGTCAGCTGTTAACAAGAAAGCTGGAGAAAGCCAGTGCCACTGTCAACTGCAAAAGTTAGTCTATTCTACCTATTTTCTGTGCATTGTATTTCAGTTACCAGAAGTTAGTGAGCAACAGTTCTTAGCCACTGCTTCCACCTCTGGTAATTTTTTCTTTGCTGCCAGAATCACATGGAGCTCTAATCATTATCATTTTGAAATGTATTTATATGATTATGGAGGCCCCAACATTGACGTGCTTTAAGCAAACAAACAAGAGCTAATCATGCCCTGTGTGGGTCCTAAAATGTAGAATTATATGCCAAAGGTCTTGAAAGCTAGAGATATGTATTTATCCTTTTACAACCAGTATAATGCATGGGTTTCTATAAACAATTTGCAGGGAGTAGGAGTTTAGCAGATTGGAATGGTTGCAAAAGAGACCATAGTAGATCAGGTGTCCTTAAATAAAAAATCAGACAAAAGATTGCAAATGAACACTGTCAGCTACTGAGCAAGATGTAAACAGCAACAACAAACATACTTTGAAATGTCTATATGCGAATGCCAGAAGCTTAAGAAATAAGATGGGAGAGTTAGAATATATTGAACTAAATGAAAAATTATATATAATAGGCATCATTGAGACCTGGTGGAAGGAGGATAACCAGTAGGACACTGCTATACCTGAGTACAAATTATATCGTAGTGATAGGGTAGATTGAATCGGTGGAGGGGTAGATTTGTATGTTAAGGATGGCCTTGAATAAAATAGATTAAAAATTCTGCAGGAAACAAAACACATCTTGGAATCCCTATGGATTGAAATTCCATATGTAAAGGGGAAAAGGATAGTGCTAGGAGTGCACTACCATCCACCTGGCCAGGATGAACAGACGGATGAAGAAATGTTATCAGAAATTAGGGAGGCTAACAAACTAGGCAACACAATAATAATGGGTGATTTCAATTACCCTGATATTGACTGGATAAATGTAACATCAGGGCATGCTAGGGAGGCAAAATTCCTTGACTAAATCAAGGACTGCTTCATGGAGCAACTGGTACAGGAGCCAACAAGAGAAGGAAAAATCCTTAGTGAAGTGCATGATCTAGTGCAGGAGGTAATGGTTCTGGGGCCGCTTGATAACAGTGATGATATGATCAGATTTGATATCGGCTTTGGAGTAAGTACACACAGGAAATCCAATATGTTAGCATTTAACTTTAAAAAAAGGAGATTATGATAAAATGAGAAGAACTGTGAAAAAAACTTAGAGGGGCAGCTGTGAAGGTCAAAAACTTACATCAGGCGTGCATGCTGCTCAAAAATACCATCCTGGAAGCCCAGGCAAAATATATTCCGCATATTAAAAAAGGAGGACAGAAGACCAGACGACAGCCGGCATGGTTAAAAAGTTAGGTGAAGGAACCTATTAGAGCTAAAAGAAAATCCTTAAGAAAATAGAAGGATCCAACTGAAAATAATAAGAAACAGCAGAAGGAATGGCAAGTCAAACGTAAAGCGCTGATAAGGAAGGCAAAGAGGGACTTTGAAAAAAGATCACGTTGGAGGCACAAACACAGTAAAACAAATTTTAGGTATATTAAAAGCAAGAAGCAGGCAAAAGAATCGGTTGGACCACTAGATAACCGAAGGGTAAAAGGGACACTCAGGGAAGCCAAAGCCATAGCGCAGAAATTAAATTAATTCTTTGCTTCAGTCTTCACCGAGGAAGATTTGGGAGAGATACCAGTGCCATTTGATTAGAAAATGACGAATCACAGAAACTGAATGAAACCTCTATAAACCTGGAGGATGTCATGGCGCAATTTGACAAACTGAAGAGTAGCAAACCTCCTGGACCGAATAAGTATTCATCCCTGAGTTCTGGTAAAATTGAAAAATGAACCTGTGGAACTATTGTTAGTAATACATAATTTATCTTTAAAATCAAGCATGGTTCCGGAAGATTGGAGGGTGGCCATTGTAACGCCAAATTTTTTAAAAGGTTCTAGAGAAGATCTGGGAAATTATAGACTGGCGAGCTTGACGCTGGTGCCGGGCAAAATAGTAGAGATTATTATAAAGAACAAAATTACAGAGCTTATTCAAAAGCATGGATTAATGAGACAAAGCCAACATGGATTTAGTGAAGGGAAATCTTGCCTCACCAATCTATTACATTTTCTTGAAGAGGTGAACAAACATGTGGATAAAGTTGAGCCGGTTGATACTGTGTCTGGGTTTTCAAAAGGCGTTTCAGAACGTACCTCAAGAAAGACTCCAGAGGAAATTGGAGAGTCATGAGATAGGAGGTAGTGTTCTACTGTGGATTAAAAACTGGTTAAAAAATAGAAAACAGAGAGTAGGGTTAAATGGTCAGTATTCTCAATGGAGAAGGGTAAATAGTAGTGCTGTCCAATTAACTATTCAAATTGATTCGTCGATTAATTTTGGACGAATCAATTTGAATCGATTTGTTTTGGAAAAAAATTGGGAGTTCCGATCCGGGATTTCTCCACCTCCCTCCCGCTGTCACCCAAGCTGCTGTCGATGCTTCCCTCCCTTTTTCCTTCACGCTGTCACTGAAGCCACTGTAGCTACCCAAGGTCTCTCTCTTGTTAGCGCAGGCAAGAAAGTCTTTCTATTGGCGCAAAGCCGGAACAGGAACAGACATCAGGGGGCGGGACCGGCAGCCGAGCCAACAAGGCAAGTAATGAGGTTTAATAGGAGTGGAAGTGAGTCACCTATCTAGTCCACTGTAAGCAAGTAATCTGTGTGTCCACTCCCCTGGCACAACTGTCATTGCTCAAAACAAAGCAAGCAAACCTATGAGCTGCTGCTTCCACGTTGTCATTCTTTATTGTTCATCCACATCTGTAACAAGTCTAAAGCAGTTTCAGTTGGATAGGCAGTGCCTTCGGTGGAGGAGAAAATAAATAACAATTAAATATCACTAAAACAGCTGGTAGAAACAACAATTATAAACTCTGTAGTTGGTGCCCATTTTCTTCATTGTTCTTCTATACAATATAGAAGGCCAGATTTCAGTGAGGATATCCTGTTTCCTGATGGGTTTATTTTAACTGTTGTTGTAATCTGCCTTGGGAAGCCTGGTGTTATAAGGATGATGAAATATATTGAAATTAAATGGAAGTAGAATTAAACACTCCTTTCATTGGGAAACATGGAATCACATCTTTATCTGTTTTGTAGGTTTACCTTTTAGATACACAAATGGATTATTTTGTTTCGAACATGTTTCAGGGGCAAGCAAACCACTGGTTTAACTTTGAGCAGCAGCAATAAAATCACAAAGAAAGGCGCACCTGCATAAAGTGACTATGACCTTGCCCAAAAACTCGTTTATGTTTTGCAGGCTTTTGAGGAAGCCACAACAATTGCATCTGAAGAACAGTGTGTACACCAGCCACCTCTGTGCCCTCAGAAATAATTTTTTCTGCTTCTGGACAAATTACAGCTGCAAGACGCAGTTGTCTGAAGCCAGCCAAAGTGGACAAAATGATTTTTCTTAATAAAAACTGGAAGATGTAGAACTTGACCATACTTCACTTTTCACATAATGTTGTGCATGGCGTTCTCACACTGAAGTCTGCCTTTGTTCAATTGCTGCTGCCTGTTTTTTTTTTTTTACCGTGTGTTATAATATTAGCATGTGGGCCTCACTATTTCAATCAAGTTAAATCGAAAAAACCAATTTTTTTATGAAAGAATCAAATCGTACTGAATCGAAAACTTTTTGACTGAATCGGACAGCACTGGTAGACAGTGGGGTTCCCCAGGGGTCTGTGCTGGACTGCTGCTTTTTAACATATTTATAAATTATCTAGAGATGTGAGCAACTAGTGAGGTAATTAAATTTGCTTACGACACAAAGTTATTCAAAGTTGTTAGATTACAAGAAGATTGTGAAAAATTAGAAGAGGACCTTACAAGACTGGGAGACTGGGCATCTAAATGGCAAATGACATTTAATGTGAGCCAGTGCAAAGTGATGCATGTGGGAAAGAGGAACCCGAAGTACAGTTACATAATGCAAGGTTCCACGTTAGGAGTCACCGACCAGGAAACAGATCTAGGTGTCAACGTTGATACCCTCTGCTCAGTGTGCGGCAGTGGCGTTAGATATTATTAGGAAAGGAATGGAAAACAAAAATGAGGATGTTATAATGCCTTTGTATCATTGGCGTACCAAGGGGGGGGGGGGGGGGGGGGTGGGGGCGGTTCGCCCTGGGTGCACGCCGCTGGGGGGGGTGCCGTGCGTCTGTCGGCAACGCTAGTTCTCTGCTCCCTCTGCTCCGGAACGCGTTACTTCCTGTTCCAGGGCAGAGGGAGCAGGGCACGGCACCCCCCCAGCAGGTAAAGATGCACCCAGGGGGAGGGGGTGTCTGTCGTTTTGCCGGGGGGGGGGGGGGGGGTCACGCTGCACCCGGGGGGGCACTGCACCCGGGGGGGGGGGGGGGGGCGCATCGGCGATCCGCCCCGGGTCTCAGTCACCCAAGGAACACCACTGCTTTGTATCGCTCCATAGTGCAACCGCATCTCGAAGGTAAAATTATGTATCATACCTGATAATTTTCTTTCCATTAATCATAGCTGATCAATCCATAGACTGGTGGGTTGTGTCCATCTACCAGCAGGTGGAGATAGAGAGCAATCCTTTTGCCTCCCTATATGTGGTCATGTGCTGCCGGAAACTCTTCAGTATGTCGATATCAAAGCTCCATCCACAGGACTCAGTACTTAGAGAATTACACCCACAAAGGGACACTCTGCCCAGCTCACCACCGCCGAAACGGGGGAGGGGAATCAACCCAGCTCATCCCACACAAGTGAGGGAGGGGAATCCATCTAGCTCATCCCCGCGGAGCGGGGGAGGGACACCACACCCGCCAATGCGGGGGGATCTGGCTTATCCTGTGACCGCAACCGCGGGAGGAGCTGGCTGACCCTAACACCGCCGAAGCGGGAGGGATATAAGGCTGCCCTACTGCCGCACGAAGCGGGAGGGAGCGCCGGCAGAATTTAGGTCTCAATCCAGCCCCGTAAAACAGAGGGGAGAGGAATGCAGCAGCTCACTGTAACACAAAATCGTCTCAACTCCAGAAGAATTCATTCAAAAAAACTTGAACACGAAGACTCCTGAACAGGAACTGAAGACTAAACTTGAACCTGAAATGCAACCAGAATATAAGCAGTACAGATATCTGGGAGGGGCTATGGATTGATCAGCTATGATTAATGGAAAGAAAATGATCAGGTATGATACATAATTTTACCTTCCATATCATCATGCTGATCAATCCATAGACTGGTGGGATGTACCAAAGCAGTACTCACCCAGGGCGGGACATAGAAATCCCTGACCACAACACTGGCGCTCCAAACCGGGCCTCCGCCCGAGCAGCCACCGTCAAGCGGTAATGACTGGAGAAGGTATGAGCCGATGCCCAAGTTGCCGCCTTACAAATCTCTTCCAAGGAGACGGACCCAGCTCTGCCATCGAGGCCGCCTGTGCTCTAGTGGAGTGAGCCTTCAGCTGGATAGGCGGCACCTTCCCCGCGGCCACATAAGCCGCTGCCATGGTTTCCTTGCCCCATCGTGCCACTGTAGGCTTGGATGCCTGCAGACCCTTACGAGGACCTGTGAACAGCACAAACAGATGATCTGACATTTTCGGAAATCATTGGTCACTTCCAAGTATCTGATGATGACTCGTCTCACATCTAGATATTTGAGAGCAGAGTACTCCTCTGGGTAGTCCTTCCTACGAAAGGAGGGTAGACAGAGCTGCTGATTCACATGGAAACGAGAAACAATCCTGGGCAGGAAGGAAGGCACCGTGCGAATAGACACTCCTGCCTCAGTGAACCGCACGAAGGGATCTCGACATGATAGAGTCTGGAGCTCGGAAACTCGTCTGGCTGAAGTGATAGCCACCAAAAAGACTGCTTTCAACGTCAGGTCTTTCAGAGATGCCCTCGACAAGGGTTCAAAAGGAGGCTTCTGCAAGGCTCTTAGCACTAGATTGAGATTCCACGCAGGCACCACCGAGAGCAGAGGAGGGCGTAGGTGATTAACTCCCTTGAGAAAGCGCACCACATCTGGCTGCGAGGCCAGGGAAGCACCCTTCAGGCGACCCCTGAAGCAAGCCAGAGCCGCTACCTGGACTTTAAGGGAACTGAGCAACAGGCCTTTCTCCAGACCTTCTTGCAGGAACGCCAAAACTGAAGAAATTGGAGCAGTGAAGGGAGAAAGAGAGCCTGCCTCACACCACGATGCAAAGGTACGCCAAACCCTGGCGTAAGCAGTAGAAGTAGAGCGCTTCCTCGCTCTCAGCATAGTGGTGATGACCTTGTCTGAGAAGCCCTTCTTCCTCAGATGCTGCCGCTCAATAGCCAGGCCGTAAGGTCAAAGGGGGAGGGATCCTCCATCACCACGGGACCCTGATGCAACAGGTCCCGCTCTGCTGGCAGAGGGCCGTGAGAGCCTGATCAAGTCCGTATATCAGGGACGTCTGGGCCAGTCCGGACCCACCAGGATTATCCGGCCCGGATGCTTTGCCACCTGGCCTAGCACCCTGCCCAACATGGGCCAGGGCGGGAACACATAGAGAAGCTCCTGTGTCGGCCACTGTTGGAGAAGAGCATCTACTCCCAGAGATCAAGGGTCCCGTCCTCTGCTGAAAAAACGCGGCACTTGGCAATTGGCCGATGACGCCATCAGATCTAGGCTCGGCTGGCCCCAGCGCATCGTGATGTCCAAGAACGCCTAAGCACATAGCTGCCACTCTCCGGGATTCAAGGTATGGCGACTGAGGAAGTCCGCCTTGACATTCATGACTCCCGCAATGTGGGCCGCCGACAGCTGTTCCAGGTTCGCTTCCGCCCACTGGCATAGATTCATGGCCTCCTTGGCTAGAGGGGCGCTCTTGGTACCTCCCTGGCGATTGACATAGGCCACAGCCGTGGCATTGTCCGACAGGACCCGTACTGGCTTCACCGCCAGTACTGGGAGAAACTCCAAAAGCGCCAACCGAATGGCTCCGAGTTCCAGGAGGTTGATAGGCCACTTTGCCTCTGCAGGAGACCAGAGCCCCTGCACTGTCCTTCCCAAGCAGTGGGCTCCCCAGCCCGTCAAAGAGGCGTCCGTCGTGACGACAACCCACTCCGGGGTGAAAAGAGGCATTCCTGCGGACAGCTTGTCTGGCCTCAGCCACCAGCTCAGCGCCTTGCGCACCGCTGGATCCAAAGGAAGGCGCACAGCGTAATCCTCTGACATTGGAGTCCATCGCTGCAGCAGAGAGTGCTGTAGAGGTCTCATATGGGCCCTGGCCCAGGGCACTACTTCCATCGTGGCCGTCATAGAGCCCAACAGCTGCACATAGTCCCAAGCCCGAAGAGGAGAGGCTACTAGGAACTGGTCCACCTGAGCCTGAAGCTTGACAATCCGATTGTTTGGCAGGAACACTCTGCCCACTTGGGTGTCGAAACCAACTCCCAGATACTCCAGGGACTGAGTCGGGCGCAGCTGGCTTTTCTCCCAGTTGATGATCCACCCCAGGGAGCTCAAAAGAGCAATCACCCGGTCTGAAGCTCTGCTGCACTCTGCATAAGAGGGGGATCGGATCAACCAGTCGTCCAGATAAGGACGGACTTGTACTCCTTCCTTTCGTAGGAGGGCCGCGATGACCACCATTACTTTGGAGAAAGTCCGCGGAGCAGTAGCCAACCCGAACGGGAGGGCTCTGAACTGGAAGTATCGGCCCAGGACTGCAAAACGCAGAAAGCGTTGATGAGGAGGCCAGATGGGAATATGCAAGTAAGCTTCCTTGATGTCCAAGGATACCAGGAACTCCCCTGCCTTCACTGCCGCTATAACAGAGCGGAGGGTCTCCATTCGGAAGTGTCGAACTTTCAAGGCCCGATTGACCCCTTTGAGGTCGAGGATAGGCCGTACAGAACCTCCTTTTTTGGTACCACAATTTAAATGGAGTAACGTCCCTTGCCAAGCTGATCTTCTGGCACCGGAACGACCGCACCCAGGCGGATCAGATTGTCCAAAGACTGCTGCACTGCCACAGCTTTGACCAGAGACTTGCAGGGAGAGTGCACAAACCCGTCTCTTAAGGTTCGGCAGAACTCTAGCTTGTAGCCGTCTCTGATGACTTCCAGCACCCAGGCGTCTGAAGTTACCCTGGTCCACTCGCCCAGAAATGAGGATAAGCATCCTTCAATCTGCTCTGGGCCATGGACCAGTGCCCCGTCATTGGGTACGAGACCCTGGGGGAGGACCGGAGGACGCACCTCCGGGACGGCGGTCTCTGCGAAAGGAATGCTGCTTGGAGGAGAAGTTCCTTTTGAAGGAAGAGGGGGCAGAGGAGCCCGACTTGCCCAGGCGATACCGACTGGCTTCCTGAAACCGTCCTTTGGAGGAACCGGGGCGGGCACCACTGGCCCGAGCCCTGAACTCCGGTAACCTCTTGCCCTTAGACGTGCCGAGATCGGTCACAATCTTGTCCAGCTCGACCCCAAAGAGCAGCTTGCCTTTAAAAGGCAACTTAGCCAGGCGAGACTTAGAGGCATGGTCAGCAGACCAATGCTTCAGCCAAAGCTAGCGCCGTGCAGAGACTGTCTGAGCCATACCTTTAGCTGAGGCTCTCAAGACATCATACAGCAAGTCTGCCAAGTAGGCCAAGCCCGATTCCAGGGCCGGCCAATCAGCCCTCAAGGAACGATCCAAGGGGGAAGCCCGCTGCACAATCGTCAGGCACGCCCTGGCCACATAGGAGCCGCAAACTGAGGCCTGCAAACTTAAAGCAGCCGCCTCGAAGGACGACTTTAAAGCCGCCTCCAATCTGTTGAATAAAAGCATAAAAAATAGAAGTGGAAAGCTTCAAAGAACATGCAGAGCAAGCTGTGTCAACATTAAGACCTCCTGAGGCATGAGAAAAGATTGACGGACATTAAACATCAGCCAAAGGCACGGCTCCAGAAAGTCTGGCAAGAAGGGGGAGCATAAGAGAAAGCAGATGTTCTGCACATGATTAACAGTTTGTGGTATTCAGAGACTTGCACAGGGATGTTGTATAGTCAGATGCCAAAGAAAAATGCTATATAAGACCAATGAGAGATCTGAGCAGTAAGCATTCTGACTGCTTTGTCTGAACATGCTTCCTGAATACCTCATAAAAGGTATCCAGTACAATTGTAAATAAACTTTTTATATGGAATATGAAATTCGTCTAGCCTTTTCTTCAAAGTGGCGAGCCAGCCAGGAGCGAAGATTTATGCCGCACACGGAAAAGAGAAGGCGAGACGAATGACAAATTAAGTGTTTGTTGTTAATGAAAGTTTTTACAGGATTGGATTTTGAGAGCAAGTGTTGTTTAAGCCTGATTTCTGTGCACCACGGAAGTAGGAGTGATCAACCTACTGAAGTGGACATACGGGTGATGACTCCTGGGCTTGCTAAAGAGAAATAAGAAGACGCGTGAGTAAGCTTACATTGTGGACTTATTAGTGGTATATTTGTTTAGCTTTGTAGTTTTCTTTTTTGTATATTTTCTTTGTTTAGGTGCATTAGTATATTTTTGTAGGTTGTGGCTTTATAGGAGAAATTGTAATAGTCAGAATAAAATGGAAGGGAAAGGGGCAGATAAGAAAGAAAAAACCCCTGTATATGCCTTGTATTTAGATTTAGATAGTTCAAAAAAATGCACCCCTTTGCAGCATGTCATAGAATTATTCCCGTTAGAAAAAAAACAGATTGAAGAGACACATGAGAAATGGATCAAATATGATGCAAAGGATTCTTTTTTGAGCTGGTCTCAGTATGGATCGTTTGAAAAAATACAGCAAGAACAGGAAAAGCAGCCTTTGGTTCAGCCTGAAGGTTGAGGAATGTCATCTGGTTTTGATTTCTCGGGTGTCTGGTTTAGGCTACAGGTTAGAAAGGTCAGGAAGAACTGAAATTTGTTTTATTCCTTTTAAAAGATTGTTTTAGATTAGATTTAAATAAGTTCTTTGTCTTATAGGGAATTCTGATCTCTGTTTATTTTAAAATATGTGTTATTCTGTTTAATTAATAAGTTCTAGTTCTCTATGTGGAATGTCTTTGCAATTTAACTTTGTTTGACCCTTTTTTAAGTGAGATTCCTGCAGTGTTAAGAGATCATCTGGTTTGAATTAGTCACAGTCCTAGCTAGTTTTGTGTGTAGGGCTAATAGGTGAAAGAGGTGATTTAAAATCTCTAATAACCTCTGAACAATATGATTTGTCAACATAATTTGAGGCTGAGGGACGGCTACGGGTTAGTCCCGAGACCTCAACAAAAACCAAAGGTAATCCTGTTCAAATTGACACCCAGACCGTCAAAGGCAATTTTTAGGGAAACCCATGTAGCTGCAGAGCTTGTGAGAATGGATAAAATCAAATGTGGGGAGTTACTAAAAACCTGTTGGAAGTTAAACATCTCCCCTTCCCCCGTGACAAGGGAGGACCTACATCACTTGAGGATGTATAGAATGAGGCATATCGGTGGACTAGGATGCCGCAAGGCTTTACTGATAGTCCATCGGTATTCTCAAAACAACTAATGATGGATTTAAAAGATTTCAGGAGTCAATTGCCTGACACGGTGTCATTGTTTGTCTATGTAGATGATATTCTATTGTCTGCTGAGACTGAAGCAGAATGCCTAGAATGGACTAGAAAATTATTTTTGTTATTAGGAGAGTTAGGATATAAATGTAACAAGGAAAAATGTGTTATAGCTCAGTCTACTGTCACCTTTTTAGGACAAAATGTGTCAGCAGCACATAAGGTCATTATACCGGAAGTTATATCTATTTTAAATGAAACCCCGGTACCGCAAACAGTTACCCAGTTACGTGCTGTTTTGGGAATGTTAAATTACTGCAGACAATGGATACCAAATTATACACAAAAAGTAATGAGACTTTATAAACATTTGAAACTGCCCGCAGCCACACCAAAGAATACACTAATTGTGTTGGAAGAGCAGGATAAGATAGTGCTGGCTAAGATTGTGAGGGATTTGTTATCCCCAGGACCTTTAGCAGAAATAGATATACAATCACCTGTGCATTTGTGGGTAAAAGACATGGGAAACAGTTGGGCAGCTATGATTAATCAAAATAATGAAGTAAATACACCAGTAGCTTTTTTATCAGGCTCTTTTAATCATGTGGAAAAGGGAACGTGAAGGTAGAAAAACTGCAGTTGTGTGGACCCCGGCCCACACTGAAAGGCCAACCTTTGAGGCACTAGGTAATGCAATGGCTGATGCAGCAGCAACGGAGGTGGTTAAGCAAAGTGAAAAGATTTTGTATAATACTAGACAGACACAGGAAGGGCCACTTACGAATGTAGATAAGATTGAAATGTGGCAGCCAGAGGGACAGGAAAGTGAAAAATGGTTGAAGAGAGGATGTATGAAATTGGGAAGTGAATGGTTTAATGCAGAAGAAGGATTACCTTGTATGCCAATGAGTCAGGTGATTAAGGTATTAACTGAGTGGCATGCAACCATGCATTGGAATAAGGAAACAATGAAACAACAATTTGAGCAAAGATTTTGGACTTTAAAAATTGATAACCTGATTCAACAGGTTGTGCAGAATTGCATGGTATGTAATATTAACATACCTAAACGAGGTCCTAAAATATCACCTGGGACACTTCCAATACCAGAAGGCCCAGCAAAAGAATGGTATATTGATTTCACTGATATGATTGTTCCAGTGCAGGGAAAAAGATATTTGTTAGTTTGGGTGGATGCTTTTTCAAGGTGGATAGAAGCATTTCCATGTAAAAGGGAGACAGCACATGAGGTGGTACAATGCCTGGTAACTCACATTATGCCAAGACATGGGTGTCCGTCTAGAATAATTTCTGATAACGGGACACATTTTAATAACAGTGTTTTGAAAGAAATGGAAACGATTATGGGTTTAACACACAGAAAAGTATCAGTGTATCGCCCCACCTCCAATGGTTTGGTGGAGCGCTATAATGGCATTTTAAAAACAAAATTGAGAGTTTTACTAAAATCTCTCAATAAAGAAATGGTGGGAAAATTATATACATGGCTTGATGTATTGCCATTAGCATTAATGACAATAAGGGCCCAACCTAATGGGCGTACTAAATTGTCCCCATTCCAAATTCAGACAGGACGTCATTTCTTCCCGATGCAGACAGCAAGTACTGATAGCACAGCTCAGTACTGGCAAAAGCTACAACCAATGTTGAACCTGACGAGTGATATGATCCGAATAAATGTAGTATCACAGGCAGGGACTACTAATGATGTTTGTGCTTTTAAAGTAGGTGATCTAGTACTACGAAAGAACTTTACACATAAAACATGGAAGGATCCTGTGTATGTAGGGCCTTTTGCTATCACGGCCCTTACTCAGACCGCTGCCCGTCTGGAAGGTCATACTTCTTGGATACACTTATCAGATATTCGACGAACTAATAATATTGAAATGGACAAAGAATAAACAAACATCATGTCCCTAAACATGATGGTATTGGGATGTTGTTGTTTTGTTGTTGTTTGTTAATTTTCTCAGCGGGATGGACAATGAATACATATGAGAATAGACTTGTTACAGTTGCCGAGATGTTGAATTTGACTGATTGTATCATATGTGCCCACCGACTGACATCATCCTTGTCCTTGCCAGCCATGATATATGGGACTACAATGATAAAATCATGTCTGTTATCCCAATAATACCTGTGTAAGGGATGATGGAAACTTCATTGGACAAATGAGACTATTTATAAGCAAGCCTTGCTTATGGACAAGTATCCACAGACATCATTTTGGTGTCTAATCAATAGTATGACAACTGAAAACATTCCCCCGATAAAGTGCAATTACACGCACAATGTTGTAACAGGTAATTGGTCTATAGGAGGAAGTACAATGAGTATAAATGTCACAGCCACCAAAGAAAAGTGTGGCAATAAAACAAGCTGCAATAAGACTTTAACTCAATGATATGTAACAACTGATTCAATGAATGTTAATACTTTGGAATATGCTTTTAATTTGTGTAATTTTTAATGCCACATCAGCTAATGAAAAGTAAGAATGAATGACAGTGTATTCCCCTTTGATGAAGCTCACTGTCCTATAAATTATATACCTCAAGAGATATAAATTTTGTACCCTAGTACAATTGAATCTGTTTAATGCTGTGTAACATGTGTATTAGCATGTTTGCAAAGATGTGCCAGGATGCTTTTAAAATGACAATGGTAACTGAAATCAAGAATGAATAGAACTTTAATATGTCAGCCAAAAATATTGAAAAAGCGTGCAGAAACTGAATGCCACAAACATGGGGGAGGAGATTTAGAAGGGAGGTAAGGAGAAACAGACTGGAGCTGAAACAGATGTATGAGTCCTGAAACAATCAGTCCTCAAGGGAGGATTTGTTGAATAAAAGCATAAAAAATAGAAGTGGAAAGCTTCAAAGAACATGCAGAGCAAGCTGTGTCAACATTAAGACCTCCTGAGGCATGAGAAAAGATTGACGGACATTAAACATCAGCCAAAGGCACGGCTCCAGAAAGTCTGGCAAGAAGGGGGAGCAATAAGAGAAAGCAGATGTTCTGCACATGATTAACAGTTTGTGGTATTCAGAGACTTGCACAGGGATGTTGTATAGTCAGATGCCAAAGAAAAATGCTATATAAGACCAATGAGAGATCTGAGCAGTAAGCATTCTGACTGCTTTGTCTGAACATGCTTCCTGAATACCTCATAAAAGGTATCCAGTACAATTGTAAATAAACTTTTTATATGGAATATGAAATTCGTCTAGCCTTTTCTTCAAATCTTCTGTCTTGGGCGTCCTTTAGGGCCGTGCCACCTTCCACGGGCAACGCCATTTTCTTAGTCACCGCAGTGATTAAAGAATCCACGGTAGGCCAAAGAAAGGCCTCCCGTTCACCTTCAGGCAGAGGATAGAGGCGGGACATAGCCCTAGCCACTTTAAGGCTCGCTTCTGGGAAATCCCATTGAGCTGAAATCAAGGTGTGCATGGCTTCATGCACGTGGAAGGTTCTAGACGGGCGCTTCGTCCCCAGCATAATGGCAGAGCCAGCAGAGGCTGAGGGAGAGACGTCCTCTGGCGAGGAAATCTTCAAAAGCTCATGGCCTGCACTAACAGGTTGGGCAAATCCTCTGAGCGAAAGATCCGCGCTGCAGAGGGGTCATCCGCTCCATCCGAGCGGGAATCCGTCTCCTCCAAGGAATCCCCAAAGGACCGTTGGGAGAACTCAGATACACTGCCCTCATCTACATCAGAGGAGACAGAGTCCTCTAGGGCCTGGAAATCCACCCGAGGGCGTTTACTTCCGGAGGCCTCAACCCCTTTATCATACAGGGGAGCAGGGGCAGCGTTTTGCATAAGAAAAGCCTGATGCAGCAGCAAAATGAACTCAGGGGAGAAACCCCCCAGACTGTGCACTTCTGCAGCCTGGGCCACGGCCCTAGACGCACCCTCAACCAGCGCTCACAAGAGCGGGGGAGAAACATGCTGCGCAACCAAAATGGCGTCCGTCGCGAAACTCCGAGAAGGAGCCGCGCGGGAAGAACGGCACTTAACTTTTGCCACTTTCTTGCCGTCGCCCGAATTAAGGGCGACCATAGCATTAATGTCTCCCACCTCGAGGGCGGCCCAAGAAGAAGCCGTCCGAGCAGAGTGGCCGGCCAAAATGGGGGGGGGGGGGGGGGGCGAGCAGCGGGGCATGGACGCTTATGGCGGGAAAAACCGCTGCACCGGAGGAAGAACCGGGACACTGACCGGACTCCAAACTGACGCCCAAAAAAAGGCGATTCAGGTTTTGAAACCGCGGTCCGGGGAGCGATTCTTCGCGCCCTCGCCCTCCGACGCCATAAGCCACATGGAGACCGATCGGGGAACCCCCTGCCCGCTACAAAAGGTAAAAATTACCTGCTTCTTGCTCCGAGCTGTAACAAACTGGTGTCCCAGTGAGCAGCTGCAATAAACGCTGATATAAACGTTGAAATAAACGCCCTTAAAAGACGTTCAAATTTTTTTTTTTTTTTAACGGAGCCAGCGGGAGGGGGGAGAAAAGGAGGGCCCTGGCACCACCAGGTTTGCACTTGCTCAAGAAGAGCCCTCAACCCCAGGTACTCAATAAAACCTAAGAATTAGGCTTGGCGACCTAGCCAGAGCTGCTGCTGTGTGTGACCACCACCTGCTGAGATAGAGAACATACTGAGGAGTTTCCGGCAGCACATGACCACATCTAGGGAGGCAAAAGGATTGCTCTCTATCTCCACCTGCTGGTAGATGGACACAATCCACCAGTCTATGGACTGATCAGCATGATGATATGGAATATTGTGTTCAGTTCTGGTCACCGCATCTCAAAAAAGATATGGTGGAATTAGAAAAGGTATAGAGAAGGGCAATGAAAATGATAAAGGGGATGGGACGACTTCCCCATGAGGAAAAGCTGAAGTGGCTGGGGCTCTTCAGTTTGGAGAAAATATGGCTGAGGGGAGATATGATAGTGGTCTATAAAATAATGAGTGGAATGGAACGGGTAGGCATGTTTACTCTTTCCAAAAATACTAGGACTAGGGGGCACACAAAGTAGTAAATTTAAAAGGGGGGAAGGGGAAAGGGAAATGGGATTTGATATACTGCCTTTCTGAGGTTTTTGCAACTACATTCAAAGTGGTTTACATATATTCAAGTACTTATTTTGTACCAGGGGCAATGGAGGGTTAAGTGACTTGCCCAGAGTCACATGGAGCTGCAGTGGGAATCAAACTCAGTTCCCCAGGATCAAAGTCCACTGCACTAACCACTAGGCTACTCCACTCCACTAAAATGAATTGGAGAAAATATTTCTTTACTCAACGTGTAATTAAACTCTGGAATTCCTTGCCAGAGAATGTAATAAAAGCAGTTAGTTTAGTGGGGTTTAAAAGAGGTTTGGATGGCTTCCTAAAGAAAAAGTCCATAGACCATTATTGAAATGGACTTGGGGAATATCCCCTGCTTATTTCCAGAATAAGCAGCATAACATGTATTGTATTATTTTGAGATCTTGCAGGTACTTGTGACCTGGATTGGTCATTGTTGGAAATAGGATGATGGGCTTGATAGACCTTCAGTATGTCCCAGTATGGCAATACTTATGTACTTTTGTTGCTTGTTTTGTTGGACAGTCTATTCTATTTCTGTGATGACTGTTACCTGGTAATGTTTACAATCATTGATTTTTTTTATTTTTGCATTTTAATATTATGATTTGTAATTCACTTTGAGACTTGCAGCTGGGCAAAAAATACATGAAATAAGATATGCTTCATTTTCCCCCAAGTACATAAGTATTGCCATACTGGGAAAGACCAAAGGTCCATCGAGCCTAGCATCCTGTTTCCAACAGTGGCCAATCCAGGTCACAAATACCCGGCAAGATCCCCAAAATGTACAAAACATTTTATACTGCTTATCCCAGAAATAGTGGATTTTCCGCAAGTCCATTTAATAACGGTCTATACACTTTTCCTTTAGGAAGCCGTCCAAACCTTTTTTTAATCTCCGCTAAGCTAACCGCCTTTACCACATTCTCTGGTAACGAATTCCAGAGTTTAATTACACGTTGAGTGAAGAAAAATTTTCTCTGATTCGTTTTAAATTTACTACATTGGAATCTTTCATGAGGTACTTTTTCAAACGCCTTCTGAAAATCCAGATACACAATATCAACCGGCTCACCTTTATCCACATGTTTGTTCACCCCTTCAAAGAAATGTAGTAGATTGGTGAGGCAAGATTTCCCTTCACTAAATCCATGTTGCCTTTGTCTCATTAATCCATGCTTTTTAATGTGCTCTGTAATTTTGTTCTTAATAATAGTCTCTACCATTTTGCCTGGCACCGACGACGTCAGACTCACCGGTCTATAATTTCCCGGATCTCCTCTGGAACCTTTTTTAGGTACTAGTACATTTTACATGCTCACTGGTGTGGTCTTTAATTTATCAAGAATACATTTCAGAAAGAAACTACTGTAAATAGATGTTAAAGGAAAAATGGCTTTCTAGCCACCATTGTTCTATTTCAGTTTCAAATTAGATCTTTTAAAATTAAAAGTTCAGATTTCTTTGCCAAGTCTATATATTATGCAGAATGTTTAATAATCAGCAACTAGATTAGAATAGAATGTTCTATGCCTGTCTTTCTTAGACAAAATACATGGACTACATGGCAAATGCAACCTAAAAATAAATAGTCATCTCGTACTTATCTTATTCTGCACTATCCTTCCTGCAGGAATCTAAAGTACAAGTCACTCTATGCTTCATCCTTTTCATACACCAGCCCGCAATCCTGGAATGCCTTGCCGAGACAACTGAGACATTGGATCACCTGACATTTAAGAAATTACTAAAAACTTATTTGTTTAGTAAAGCCTATCCCCAAGCCCCCAGTGCTCTTTAAACCCCTATTTCCGTTTGTCAGATTTCCCACTTTTTTGCCTTTGTCTGCTTTCCTTTTGTTGCTCCCGATTTCCCATCCGTATTCTCTTATTTAGCTGCTTACGTTCTGTATTTGTTACTTTCTATTTTACTATTATATCCTGTTGTATTATGTAATTTTATTGTAACTTTGTTAGCCACATTGAGCCCGCACATGCTGGGAAAATGTGGGATACACGTGAACCAAATAAATAAATAAATATAAATAAATAAACAAATAATTAAATTTCCTTTTCTTTTCTTGCCCAAAGCAAATTCTATGAAGGGATTTTATCTCTTCATAATTTATATTTACCTTCCTGAATGTGTACAAATTTTAGTCAATATCTGAGACAAATAATAAACACAACAGGTAGACTGCATGAGCCAATAGGTCTTTAACTGCCATCACCTACTATGCTACTTAAAAGCTGGCTCCAGTAAAATATCCCAGCAAATACATGGGCACTGGGTTCTCAAATAGGAAAAATGTGAAGCAGATTCCCTGTTAAAGCAAAATCTAACATACCCTGCATAAGATTACAAACAGAGAGCTCTGACAAACAAGAAGGTAAAACAGAAAAATATGCAAGTCGGAAGTTCAGCTAAGGAAACTCTGCTCCTACATTTAGGATCTATTTTAAAACAATCAGATAAAAAAAATTGCACCTATGACATACAGTGGAGGTTTCCAAGCCACTCTTTCCATTATTTATTATGTTCCGAATTTCTCCAGGTTCCAAGCCGTTGTCAGTACTGTCAAGATCACTGGCACCATCATCTGTAGATAAGCTGCTAGTTTCTTCCTTTTCCAGGTTTTCAGCTTCAAGTGAAACATGCACATACGGCTTCTGGAATGATATAATCTCTTCAGTTTCTCTCTCACATTTTAAATCACCTTCTATTTTTTCAGAACTGGCAGATGCAGTCGTGTAAACAGATGATTCCCCAAGTCTGGATGAAGCAATGTAGGACTCAATTTTATATTCCTTTTCAGTTTTTATTTCTTGCATTGTAGAAGTAGAACTGAAAGCCGATTCGGTACAACTGGTCCCTAAGGATCAAAAACAATACTTTGTTATTCCTTTATGTCATACATTATTCTTACATAATCCATTCATACAAGAGTAGACAAACCACAAAGCAAGATGAGAGTAATTTACATTTTCAAATTATTATTTTTCATTTACTGATTGAAACTAATATAATTTGAAGAATTACTTAAGGCTATAAAATAGAATATTTGTCAAAGTATAGATGAGGTTTTAGCTTTGGTGCGAGGAACTTGAAACACATCATTTAGGATTATTTTCAGAAATAACGTACGATATAAAAATATCAGTGCTACCCTTGGTTTGTCCATTGGCATTATACTTATTCTTTTCTTTTTAGTTCTATTTCCTCCTTTTTTTAAATTTCCATTCTTAATTATGAACTGCTCAGATAGTTCAGTGTTGAGGTAGTTTAGCATTCAAATAAACTTCCTCCTTCCAAAGACTTTTAAGACTTAAGACTTGTTGGGAAAACATGTGTTAAATAAAGGATCAAAGTAAAAGTCAAAAGTAGCAGCAGAGCAGGTATTTCTATTTTGAAGGATGACATTTATAATGCAATGTACATAGGATACTTGTAAAGTCTCCAAATAGAAAATCAATGGAAACAACCTTCATATCTTCACAGACACAACAGTAGAACATGGTTTAAGACAAAGACTTTGCAGCCTGTAGAATAACATATCCCCAAACCTATGACCTGAAGTCTACCTTGGATCAAGTGTTTCTGATTCATTGTGCTTGGAGTTCACAGATAGAATCAGGCCCAAGCAGCAAATGTAACTACCTTTTTTCCAACCCATGTACTCCATCTATCATCTTTTTCTCCTGCTTCCATCCCCTCCCTGCCCATCTTCAAATCCTTGCTCAAAGCCAACCTCTTCAATGTCGCCTTCGGCACCTAACCATTATACCTCTAGTCAGGAAATCTAGACTGCCCCAATTTGATTGTCTGCACATTTTGTCCATTAGATTGTAAGCTCCTTTGAGCAGGGACTGTCCTTCTTTGTTAAACTGTACAGCGCTGCGTAACCAGGGGTGTGCTGGTAAATTTTTAACAACGGGCTCTCTCTCCGGGCATAGCCGGCCCAGAATTTTTTTTTTTTTTTTGGGGGGGGGGGGGGGGGGGAATACATGCCTCTCTCTCCCCTCCCTTGTGCGGGCACGCTAGGCATACCTTTGCCGAGCCCCACCAGCCAATAAATGGACTGCCACCATTCTCTGCTGCTTGTTTCTGGCTCTGAGCAGCATGATGGAACCTTCTTGCGCTTGCATGAAAAGTCCCAGCCTGATGCTCAGAGTCAGAAACAAGGAGCAGGGAGCAGCAGCAGTCTATTTACTTGGCTAGTGGGGCCAGCATCACTGCCAGCAAAGTAAAAGAGAATTCAGGAGGGGGCCCAAGCCCACATTTTGGGAGTCAGTTGTTAAAGTAGCCATGGGGAGGCCTACTTTAACAACTAGCTCCCAAAATTCTTAAAAACTTAACAAATGGCTCTCGCAAGCCTGTGAGAGCCCGCTCCAGCACACCACTGTGCGTAACCCTAGTAGCGCTTTAGAAATGTTAAGTAGTAGTGATATACTGCCTTTCTGTGATTACAATCAAAGCACTTTATATATTATATATTGCTCAGATCCTCCTCCTCCTCTGTCCTCTAACTTATTCAGGATGGATAGGCTAAAAAGTAAAGAAGGAGTGTTGTGATAGTTAAAAAAATTATATTAACACAACATAACTGCAGGACGTAAGATATATTAACACAACATAACTGCAGGACGTAAGAGGCAAAGAGGTAACAATCTGAGTGAATTTGGACAGAGGGAATAAAACATTTAAATTCATATGATATGCAGACCTCCTATCCAGACACAAGAAAGACATTTAATTAAACACATTCAAAAAATTACTATGAGAGAGGATGTACTATTGCAATGTCGCTCCAATATACCATGTTAAGACATTCTTGCTTCAGTTATCTAGATTTAAGGAGATTCTGGATTCTCTACAAAGAGAGCTCTTCCAGCAACCAGTAACAAAACCAACATGGGAAGAAGTGATATCAGACCTGGTGCCTACAAATGTGGAGAGTATTTCTGATGTCACAGTGGGTCACCACCTATGATATGGTGACCGTCAAATGATGTGGTTCAAGGGGACAAAGTCTCCAAATGAGCTAGGCTGGCACATACCATGATAGTAAGGAACAGTGATATGAAAAAGTGTCTCCCCCACCCCCAAATCCCCCTATTATTACATATATATCACACTGAATAGGTTCTGATCTTTTAAAAAATGCAATATTAGACAAAAGAAATCTGAATAAAAACATAACACAGTTGGATTTTTTTTTAAATTGTATCTTCATTTATTTAATGAACAAAGTTATTCAATACTCATGTGAAAAAGTAACTGCCCCTTTAATTAATAAACCAATTGACCAAATTTAATCGAAAATTAGATTCAGTTGATTGAACACAGCCAGGCTTATGTGCAGCCAGCCCTACTGAATCTAAACCTCACTATAAATTGAACATTACATGAATGCTAAGTTATGATCAAAGGACATTCCAGAAAAGATTTTTTAAAAAAGTTGCTGAAATACATCAGTCTGGAATGGGTTAGAAAGCCATTTCTAAAAGTCCTGGACCTCCAGCGAACCTCAATGAGAGCCATTAACTGCAAAAGGAAAAGACTTGGAGCCACAGTGTTTATGTTTATTTTACATTTGATATACTGCCTATCTTGTTCAATAAAAACGCTTATATTTAAAAATTAAAATGACGAAAGACAATGCCATTTCTTTGATAGAAAAGCTGAACCACACAGCAGAAAAATAGTTTTCACAAGCACACTACCAAAATAACAATTACATGTGTTATACAGAGTCGCTGGGCTAGGTAAAAGAACACCCTCTTCAGGACCATTCTCCTAAAAATTTAGCTTGATGAGGCATGAGCATGCCATGGTCTTGTACAGACCTTAACACCCTACTAAGACGGCTGGCAATAACAGCATGCAATATGCGCCAACTTCAACATCTTAAACTTAGGGCCCTGTTTACTAAGCTGCTCTAGAGGAGCGCTAGTGTTTTTAGCCCACGCTAACCATGCAGATGCCCATAATATTCCTATGGGCATCTACATGGTTAGTGCGCACTAAAAACATTAGCACACCTTAGTAACCAAAGCCCTTAATTCTATGCACTATAGGTAACCAATGATAGCTTTTATATAAAGGTGTAATACGATCATATTTCTTAAGGTTACCTAACAGCTGGGGTCTTTTACAAGACGCAGTAGCATTTTTAGTGTGAGCTAAATGCTAGAGATGCCCATAGGAATATATGGGCTTCTCTAGCATTTATCGCACGCTAAAAACACTAGCGGGCCTTTGTAAAAGGACTCCAGCCGTATTTTGTAGTGTCTGAAGTCTCTTCAAATTTGCCAGAGAAAATCCTGCATACACTAATTTGCATAATCTAGCCTTGAAACTACAAACGCATGGATTAACGTGTTCAATGTGTTTTCATCCAAATAATGTTTCACTAATCTTTACTGCCTGATTGAACAAAAGCCCTTTCTAACTACACTTGACACTTGCTCAAAGCTTAAATTAGCATCCACAATGATCCCCAGATATTTAAAAGTGCGCACTGGGGTTATCGCCACACCAAACAAAACAGTCTGCAACTGTCCAGTAATCCAAAAAAGTTTGCTTTCTTTTCAACATTAAAAAAGTTGAATAAAGGAGGAAGTGACGTCACGAGCCTGAATGTCTGCCTAGGTTCGTTGCTCCGACGAACCCCACTCCTTAATCAGCTATAATAGCGATAATTCGCTCCTGCACAGAGCTTAATTTTATAGAGCAGAGTAGCACTTGTCGTGCTGAAGCGGTAGCGGACTCTTTGTGGGTATGGCGACTGCGAGGAAGGAGAACGAACGCCATTCTGTAAAGCAAACGGCCCGAACTCCGCGGCACCATGTGCTCTCGTCTGCCCCCGCCTCGCATTTGAACTCCGATTCGGCTCCGTCGATGTCAGAAACGGGTACAGTCTCTGCTAAGCGGGGGCTTCCCAAAGATTTAACAAAGTGGTTGATGGATATCCGGACGCAGATTAAAAGCTCTAAAGATGAGATACTGGAGAAAATGGACGCCCTGAGAGTGGGATTTGCGTGAGTTGGGAGGCAGAGTAGAAGATCTTGAGGTCAGAGTGGATGAGCAAGAAGCAAAGCTTGGCGAAGCTGAGGCGGGCTGCACGAAAGTGTTCGAATTATATACTGACTTGCAGTCTAAAGTCGACGATCTGGAAAACCGTGGACAACGAAATAATTTGAGATTTCGGGGAGTCCCGGAGGTGGGGGACAAGGAAGATGCTGTCACGATTGTTAAAACACTGTGTGGCAAGTTGTTGGGAATTGAGGAGATTGCTATTGAAAGAGCCCACAGAGCACTGGGGAAAAAACTGGATATTAGACCCAGAGACATTGTTGTTTGCTTTACTACTTTTACTACAAGAGAGCAGGTGTTGCAGCGTGCAAGGCAGATCCAGCACATTGATTACAAGGAAGCTCAAGTGCAGGTGTATCAAGATTTGTCTGCGCATACCCTGTCCCTGCAGCGCGAGATGAAACCTGCCTTGGATATATTAATTCAGCACAAGATCGTGTATCGCTGGGCATTTCCTTTTGCCCTTTGTTTTATGGCGGGAGGAAAAATGCATCGGATTCGCACATTGGCGGAGGTCTGGCAGACCCTGAACAGCGAGGGGTTGGTGACAACGGATGCTCCAACAGCTGACTTAGCAGCTGTAACGCGGGCTAAACTACAACAGTGGATGCGAGCGCCGGGCAAATCCAAGAGTGCAAGATCTGCTCCTTGATTGGACTGTAGGCTTAAGGTGCTCTTATACTACAGTTAAAACAGTGGACTTGGTTCTTTTGTGAGCACTGTACACTGTACTGCGTTCAGGTTTGCAGCATTACTATGTTATGTATTATTTGAGTTGTATGGAGCTAAGGGTGGTAGTGTTAGGGGGTGGGGAAAGTGGAGTGAGTGTGTAAGGGAAATTGGTGGGAGTGATGGTTAGGATAGATCTGCTTGTGGATGTAGGGGTAGGAGTGTGGGTTGTGGGGGGGGGGGGAGGAGATCGTGGGTAGTTGTACGGGTAAGTGGGGTCTTCTTTTCTCCGATTATACCTAGCTTAGGAACTATGTCCTTCGCTAGAGGTGGGATCTGGGGGGGGGGGGGGATAGGGGGGAGGGAGAGGAACCTAATAGGGGAGAGAGAATTATGGGTTGTTGGGCTCATGTTCTTCTGTGGGGGGGGAGGGGGTATTTGGGATAGAGGTGTTAAGGGGGGTGGGGGGAGTTGGGGTTGGGAGGGTGGTAAGCTCCTTTCGGTAGTGATGTATTCTTACCAGAACATACCAAATGGCAAATTTTAAGATACTTACCTATAATGTAAAAGGGCTGAACTCTCCATATAAAAGACATGCACTGTTTTGTGTCAACAATGCTTAATAAAGACTTCTATACATTAAAAAAAAAAGTTGAATAAAATTGGTGAAAGTGCTGACCCTTATGGTAAAATTATGTATCATACCTGATAATTTTCTTTCCATTAATCATAGCTGATCAATCCATAGACTGGTGGGTTGCGTCCATCTACCAGCAGGTGGAGATAGAGAGCAATCCTTTTGCCTCCCTATATGTGGTCATGTGCTGCCGGAAAACTCCTCAGTATGTCGATATCAAAGCTCCATCCACAGGACTCAGCACTTAGAGAATTACACCCACAAAGGGACACTCTGCCCAGCTCACCACCACCGAAACGGGGGAGGGGAATCCGTCCAGCTCATCCCCGCGGAGCGGGGGAGGGACACCACACCCGCCGATGCGGGGGGATCTGGCTTATCCTGCAACCGCAACCGCGGGAGGAGCTGACTGACCCTAACACCGCCGAAGCGGGAGGGGTACAAAGCTGCCCTACAGCCGCACGAAGCGGGAGGGAGCGCCGGCAGAATTTAGGTCTCAATCCAGCCCCGTAAAACGGAGGGGAGAGGAATGCAGCAGCTCACTGTAACACAAAATCGTCTCAACTCCTGAAGAATCCAACTGAAAAAACTTGAACACGAAGTCCTCCTGAACAGGAACTGAAGACTAAACTTGAACCTGAAATGCAACCAGAATAAAAACAGTACAGATATCTGGGAGGGGCTATGGATTGATCAGCTATGATTAATGGAAAGAAAATTATCAGGTATGATACATAATTTTACCTTCCATATCATCATGCTGATCAATCCATAGACTGGTGGGATGTACCGAAGCAGTACTCACCCAGGGCGGGACATAGAAATCCCTGACCGCAACACTGAAGCTCCAAACCGGGCCTCCGCCCGAGCAGCCACAGTCAAGCGGTAATGCCTGGAGAAGGTATGAGCCGATGCTCAAGTTGCCGCCTTGCAAATCTCTTCCAAGGAGACGGACCCGGCCTCCGCCATCGAGGCCGCCTGAGCTCTAGTGGAGTGAGCCTTCAGCCGGATAGGAGGCACCTTCCCCGCGGCCACATAAGCCGCTGCAATGGCTTCCTTGACCCATCTTGCCACTGTAGGCTTAGCAGCCTGCAGACCCTTACGAGGACCTGCAAACAGGACAGACAGATGATCCGACTTACTACTACTACTACTACTATTTAGCATTTCTATAGCGCTACAAGGCATACGCAGCGCTGCACAAACATAGAAGAAAGACAGTCCCTGCTCAAAGAGCTTACAATCTAATAGACAAAAAATAAAAAAATAAGCAAATCAAATCAATTAATGTGAACAGGAAGGAAGAGAGGAGGGTAGGTGGAGGCGAGTGGTTACAAGTGGTTACGAGTCAAAGGCAATGTTAAAGAGGTGGGCTTTCAGTCTAGATTTAAAGGTGGCCAGGAATGGAGCAAGACGTAGGGGCTCAGGAAGTTTATTCCAGGCGTAGGGTGCAGCGAGACAGAAGGCGCGAAGTCTGGAGTTGGCAGTAGTGGAGAAGGAAACAGATAAGAAGGATTTATCCATGGAGCGGAGTGCACGGGAAGGGGTGTAGGGAAGGACGAGTGTGGAGAGATACTGGGGAGCAGCAGAGTGAATACATTTATAGGTTAGTAGAAGAAGTTTGAACAGGATGCGAAAACGGATAGGGAGCCAGTGAAGGGTCTTGAGGAGAGGGGTAGTATGAGTAAAGCGACCCTGGCGGAAGATGAGACGGGCAGCAGAGTTTTGAACCGACTGGAGAGGGGAGAGGTGACTAAGTGGGAGGCCAGCAAGAAGCAGATTGCAGTAGTCTAAACGAGAGGTGACAAGGGTGTGGATGAGGGTTTTGGTAGAGTGCTCGGAAAGAAAGGGGCGGATTTTACGGATGTTGTAAAGAAAGAAACGACAGGTCTTGGCGGTCTGCTGGATATGAGCAGAGAAGGAGAGAGAAGAGTCAAAGATGACCCCAAGGTTTCGAGCTGAGGAGACAGGGAGAATGAGAGAGCCATCAACAGAAATAGAAAACGGGGGGAGCGGGGAGGTGGGTTTGGGGGGGAAAATGAGAAGCTCTGTTTTGGTCATATTTAATTTCAGGTGGCGTTGAGACATCCAGGCAGCAATGTCAGACAAGCACGCTGAAACTTTGGTTTGGATGCAAGGTGAGATATCAGGGGTAGAAAGGTAGATTTGGGAGTCATCAGCATAGAGATGGTAGGAAAAGCCATGGGATGAGATTAATGAACCAAGGGAAGAAGTGTAGATAGAAAAGAGGAGGGGACCAAGAACAGAACCCTGAGGTACGCCGACAGGCAGAGGGATAGAAGTAGAAGAGGATCCACCAGAGTGAACACTAAAGGTGCGGAGGGAGAGGTAGGAAGAGAACCAGGAAAGGACAGAGCCCTGGAATCCAAGTGAGGACAGGGTATCGAGAAGTATGCTGTGATCGACAGTGTCAAAAGCAGCGGAAAGATCAAGAAGAATGAGGATGGAATATTGACCTCTGGATTTAGCCAGTAATAGGTCATTGGAGACTTTAGTAAGCGCAGTTTCGGTTGAGTGGAGAGGGCGAAAACCAGATTGTAATGGGTCTTACGGAAATCATTGGTCACTTCCAAGTATCTGATGATGACTCGTCTCACATCTAGATATTTGAGAGCAGAGTACTCCTCTGGGTAGTCCTCCCTACGAAAGGATGGGAGACAGAGCTGCTGATTCACATGGAAGCGAGAAACAATCTTGGGCAGGAAGGAAGGCACTGTGCGAATAGACACTCCTGCCTCAGTGAACTGCAGAAAGGGCTCTCGACATGATAGCGCCTGGAGCTCGGAAACTCTTCTGGCTGAAGTGATAGCCACCAAAAAGAGGATAGGCCGTACAGAACCTCCTTTCTTTGGTACCACAAAGTAAATGGAGTAACGTCCCTTGCCAAGCTGATCTTCTGGCACCGGAACGACCGCACCCAGGCGGATCAGATTGTCCAAAGTCTGCTGCACTGCCACAGCTTTGACTGGAGACTTGCAGGGAGAGTGCACAAACCCGTCTCTTAAGGGTCGGCAGAACTCTAGCTTGTAGCCGTCTCTGATGACTTCGAGCACCCAAGCGTCTGATGTTACCCTGGTCCACTCGCCCAGAAACGAGGACAGGCGTCCTCCAATCTGCACTGGGCCATGGACCAGGGCCCCCGTCATTGGGTACGAGACCCTGGGGGAGGACCGGAGGACGCACCTCCGGGACGGTGATCTCTGCGAAAGGAATGCTGCTTGGGGGAGAAGTTCCTCTTGAAGGAAGAGGGGGCAGAGGAGCCCGACTTGCCCGGGTGATACCGACAGGCTTCCTGAAACCGTCCTTTGGAGGAACCGGGGCGAGCACCACTGGCCCGAGCCCTGACCTCTGGTAACCTCTTGCCCTTAGACGTGCCGAGATTGCTCACAATTTTGTCCAGCTTGACCCCAAAGAGCAGCTTGCCTTTAAAAGGCAACTTAGCCAGGCGAGACTTAGAGGCGTGGTCAGCAGACCAATGCTTCAGCCAAAGCCGCGCAGAGACTGTCTGAGCCATACATTTAGCTGAGGCTCTCAAGACATCATATAGCAAGTCTGCCAAATAAGCCAAGCCCGATTCCAGGGCCGGCCAATCAGCCCTCAAGGAAGGATCCGAGGGGGAAGCCCGCTGCACAATCGTCAGGCACGCCCTGGCCACATAGGAGCCGTAAACTGAGGCCTGCAAACTTAAAGCAGCCGCCTTGAAGGACGACCTTAAGGCCGCCTCCAATCTTCTGTCTTGGGCGTCCTTTAGGGCCGTGCCACCTTCCACTGGCAACGCCGTTTTCTTAGTCACCGCAGTGATTAAAGAATCCACGGTAGGCCAAAGAAAGGCCTCCCGTTCACCTTCAGGCAGAGGATAGAGGCAGGACATAGCCCTAGCCACTTTGAGGCTCGCTTCTGGGACATCCCATTGAGCCAAAATCAAGGTGCGCATGGCCTCATGCACGTGGAAGGTTCTAGGCGGGCGCTTCGTCCCCAGCATAATGGCAGAGCCAGCAGAGGCTGAGGGAGAGATGTCCTCCGGAGAGGAAATCTTCAATATGCTCATGGCCTGCACTAAGAGGTTGGGCAAATCCTCTGAGCGAAAGATCCGCGCTGCAGAGGGGTCATCCACTCCATCCGAGCGGGAATCCGTCTCCTCCAAGGAATCCCCAAAGGACCGTTGGGAGAACTCAGATACGCTGCCCTCATCTACACCAGAGGAGACAGAGTCCTCTAGGGCCTGGAAATCCACCCGAGGGCGTTTGCTTCCGGAGGCCTCAACCCCTTTATCAGACAGGGGGGCAGGGGCAGAGTTTTGCATAAGAAAAGCCTGATGCAGCAGCAAAATGAACTCAGGGGAGAAACGTGCTGCGCATCCAAAATGGCATCCGGCGCGAAACTCCGAGGAGCCGCGCGGGAAGAACGGCGCTTAACTTTGGCCGCTTTCTTACCGTCGCCCGCATCAAGGGCGACCATAGCACTAACGTCTCCCAGCTCGAGGGCGGCCCAAGAAGAAGCCGTCCGAGCAGAGTGGCCAGCCAACATGGAGTGGGCGAGCAGCGGGGGATGGGCGCTTATGGCGGGAAAAACCGCCGCACCAGAGGAAGAACCGGGACACAGACCAGACTCCAAACTGATGCTCAACAACGGCGATTCAGGCTTTGAAACCCCCGCATCCTCGCTAGATGCGCACACGCGGACCGGGGAGCGAATCTTCGCGCCCTCGCCCTCCGACGCCATAGGCCACGTGGAGACCGAACGGGGAACCCCCTGCCCGCTATAAAAAGGTAAAATTACCTGCTTCTCGCTCCGAGCTGTAACGAACCGGTGTCCCAGTGAGCAGCTGCAATAAACGCTGAAATAAACCAGGTTTGCACTTGCTCAAGAAGAGCCCTCAACCCCAGGTACTCAACAAAACGTAAAAATTAGGCTTGGAGACCTAGCCAGAGCTGCTGCTGTGTGTGACCACCACCTGCTGAGATACAGAACATACTGAGGAGTTTCCGGCAGCACATGACCACATATAGGGAGGCAAAAGGATTGCTCTCTATCTCCACCTGCTGGTAGATGGACACAACCCACCAGTCTATGGATTGATCATCATGATGATATGGAAGGTACTCTTTTAATTAACATAAACTTCACTCTTCCAATATTAAGGTTTAACAATATGTGAAAACCTCAGTGGTGCTACTTGCCTGTGATGATCACAGTATGGATTTTTCAAACTATCCTGTGTTAATGAATCTTTAATATTTTCAATCATGTCACACGACTAATTCAAAATAAACCTATTTCCATTAAGATAATGCTGGAGTGTCTTATATTCATCTTATGGCAGAGTATTTGTCAGACGGGGGACCTGACGCTCAACACGATCATGTTTCGCCCCTACGGGATGTCTCAAGGACCGTCCCCTGAAAGGAAATTTTTCATTCATTAACAAAGCCACATGTGAGGTGAAGTTTTTATACTACCCCACAACTATGCCAAACCCTTATCATTAAAACCAATACCTTATAATATCAGTAGTGCCAGCTCAGCTCATACTAAAGAAGTGTCTCTGCCAAGATGGTGCCACGGTTCTTTTCTCTACTTTATATACTAATGACTAAATTTATGTCATTCAACCCCAGAACTCCGATTGGTCTAGATCATTGACATCCATTCCAACTCTAAATTTAAACCTTTTGAAATAACCAGATTTAATGCAAAAATCTCCTGCTGTTCTCTGTAGTTTAATAGAGCCTCAGTGGAACCTCCCTCCCTCCCTGTTTCAATACAATCAATAATCCGCCATTGTAGGTCAGAAATCAGATGTTGATGGGCCATCCAATGTGTCACTATAGCAGCTTAGATATTCTGATTATTTATCCGTGACTTATGTTCAGTGAGTCTAAGACTGATAGGTCGACTATTCCTACCAAAATAAACCAAATTGCAGGGACAAAAAATGATATAAACCACAATCCCTGTCCTGCAATCCATATCCCTATTGGATCTATACCACCTACCAGTCTGAGGGTCTGTCCATACAGGGCCTTCCAAAGTTAGGTTACACCATTGACACTGCCCACAAGCTCTATGTGCAAAACTCCTTTCTTTCAGGGTCATGACATCTGTTTCTTCCCAAAACCTCCCCCACCATTTTACCCCGCCTATACGCAATAGTAGGAAACATTCTGAAACAGGGATACAACTGCATGACATGCCAAAGCATTTTAAATACCTGCCCTACCTGTTGACTAATTTCTGTATAAGGGAGCTCAAAAGTAAAAATCTCCTCACTACGGGGTCCTTTTACTAAGGTGTGCTGAAAAATGGCCTGCAGTAGTGTAGATGCGTGTTTTGGGCGCACGTACAATTATTTTTTAGCGCACCTACAAAAAATGCCTTTTTTGGGGGGTCAAAAACAAACGTGCGGAAAAATAAAAATTGCTGCTTATCCAATTTGGGTCTCAGACCTTACTGCAAGCCATTGACCTAGCAGTGAGGTCTCATGCGGTAACCGGGCGGTAATGGTCTACGCATGTTAAATACCACTTGATGCACACAGCTGCCACTCACCAAAAAATAAAAAATATTTTTCAGACATGCATAGCGGACACGTGCCAAAATTGAAATTACCACAAGGACTATGTGGTAGCCGGGCGGTAAGTCCAATTTGGTGCAGCTGGGCGCGCTTACAGGCTTATTTTCGAAAAAGAAGGCCGCCCATCTTCCAACACAAATCGGGAAATGGGCAACCTTCTCTCAGGATTGCCAAAATCGTGGGGATGACCAAAGATCACGGGGGCATGTTGGCACCGTAGCAAAGGCGGGACTGGGATGTTGATTAACAGATAGGCGTCCTCGGCCGATAATGGAAAAAAGAAGGGCGTCCTTGACAAGCACTTGGCCAACTTTACTTGGTCCATTTTTTCTTGTGACCAAGCTTCAAAAAAGGTACCCAAACTGACCAGATGACCACTGGAGGGAATCCGGGATGACCTCCCCTTACTCCCCCAGTGGTCACCAACCCCCTCCCACCCTAAAAAAAAACTTTAAATATATATTGTTGCCAGCCTTTATGCCAGCCTCAAATGTCATACCCAGCTCCATGACAGCAGTATGCAGGTCCCTGGAGCAGTTTTAGTGTGTGCAGTGCACTTCAGACAGGCGGACCGAGGCCCACCCCCCACCTACCTGTTACACTTGTGGTGGTAAATGTGAGCCCTCCAAAACCCACCAGAAACCCACTGTACCCACATGTAGGTGCCCGCCTTCACCCCTTAGGGGTATGGTAGTGGTGTACAGTTGTGGGGAGTGGGTTTTGGGGGGGGGGGCTCATCACCCAAGCTAAGGGAGCTAAGCACCTGGGAGCAATTTCTGAAGTCCACTGCAGTACCCCCTAGGGTGCCCGGTTGGTGTCCTGGCATGTCAGGGGGACCAGTGCACTAAGAATTCTGGCTCCTCCCACGACCAAAGGGCTTGGATTTGGTCGTTTTTGAGATGGGCGTCCTCAGTTTCCATTATGGCTGAAAACCGGGGACGACCATCTCTAAGATCGACCATCTCAACATTTAGGTCGACCATCTCTAAAGTCGACCTAAACAAATGTTGAGATTTGGGAGTCCCCGACCGTATTATCAAAACAAAAGATGGGCGCCCATCTTGTTTCGATAATACGGGTTTCCTCGCCCCTTCACGGAGGCCGTCCTGCGAGGACGCCCTCATGAAAACTTGGGTGCCCCGTTTGATTATGCCCGTTAATGTATCTGGCATTATTTTAACCCTTTTTGTTCTGGCATTTTCATTGTTTTGACTGATTTCTAAGGTAAGAATTGTGTTTTTAGTTTCTTTCAAAGGTTTTACTTTCACTTTATTATTTAACCACTGCCCCTTTAAAATCACATTTTTTCATGTTATTCTTTTAGCATTTTGAAGTGTCTAAGTGCCGTGCATATGACTTTTCCACTTCTACCCACAAATTATTTTATTGAAATATTTTACATATATATTTTTTTAATTTTACAAGCTTTTCAAGGTTGCTCCTGCTCTGTTTATAGGGAAGATTTTTTTTCCCTACATGTCTTATGACTGTGTAATATGCTATGGGGTTCATTTTCAAAAGAGCAAAATGTCCAAAAAGTGTCATAAAGCACCATATGGCCAGATTTCTTCTCAAAACCTCCAAATTATTTTTGAAACCTGTTTTACAGACGTTTAGCTATGCATTTCATCTGCAGTGTGTTCAAATCGTAAGGGAACGTGTCAGGGAGTTTCGAAAGTGGGATTAGGGCATGACTAACACTTGATATTTTACAGCCGCAATGGAACAAAACAAAACGTCTAGGACAAAAACGTCAACGTTTTGGTCTAGACCTGTTTTCAGAAAGAATAAGGGACAAAAAGGTGCCCCAAATGACCACTGGAGGGATTCAGGGAAGACCCCCTCTTACTCCCCAGTGGTCACTGACCCCCTCCCACCACCCAAAAATGTGAATAAAAACAGTACCCACCAGCTTCTATGACAACCTCAATGTTATATAGCCAGGCCCATCAGAGCAGCATGCAGGTCCCCGGAGTAGTGTAATGGTGGGTGCAGTGCACTGTAGACAGGTGGACCCAGACCTATACCTCCCCATACCTGTTATATGTGGTGGAAACTGTGAGCCCTCCTAAACCCACTAAAAACTCACCGTACACACATATAGGTGCCCCCTTCATCCATATAGGCTACTGTGGTGGTGTTCAGTTGGGAGTAGTGGGTTTTGGAGGCTCAGCAGACAAGATAAGGGAGCAATGGTGAGATGTGTACCTGGGAGCATTTATACGAAGTCCACAGAACTGCCCCCTAGGATGTCCCACTGCTCTCCTGGGATATCTAGAGGACCAGTCTGCTAAAAATGCTGACCCTCCTACATCCCAATGGCTTGATTTTCTCTGTCTTTCACTTGTACTTTTTTTTTTTTTTAATGGCCTGAAAAGATAAACACATACAGCACAAAACCGTCCCCCCTGTTTACTAAGCTGCACTAGAAGCTGTTGATGCGGTAATGTCAACACAGCCCATTCGCTTTGAATGGACATATCGGCATTGCCGTGTGGCTTAATAAACAGTGTGGCTTGTTACAAACAGTATTTTTGAAAGAAAAAAAAAGATTTGGATTTTGAACATTTAGCGCAAAACATCCAAAGTCCAACTTAGATGTTATATAAAAAATGCCCCGCCACATGTGAGATTTGTACCATTTGATCCTTAATTTCTGCATATTCCTAGTGCATATTGCTGGCTGCTGGCATGACTTTGTTTAGTGTGCATGTGAGACCTGTACTATTAGGTCCTAACAAGTTTAATTAGTCACTTTCATGCCTGCTTCAGTATAGAAGCTAGTGAGATCGGTACCATAAGATCCTAGCAAACTAGTTTACTGGTATATATTCCTCCTCCCTTTACAATTGAGGTCTGTATTATATGAGCCCACAAGTGTATTATCTCTAATTTTTCTGGGATATTGCCACTATTCAAACATAGTTTTTAAGTCTATACGTTAATCGCAGATGAAGATGAAGAATATTATAACGTCTCTGTATCGCTCCACGGTGCAACCTCACCGTGAGTATTGTGTGCAATTCTGGTCACCATATCTCAAAAAGGATATAGCAGAATTAGAAAAGGTTCAAAAAAGGGCGTCAAAATGATAAAGGGAATAGAACTCCTCTCATATGAGAAAAGGCTAAAGAGGTTAGGACACCAGTTTGGAAGAGAGACAGCTGAGGGAAGATATGACTGAGGTCTACAAAATCCTGAGTGGTGTAGAACAGGTAAACGAATCGATTTATTACTCTTTCAAAAAGTATAAAAACTAAGGGACACTCAATGAAGTTACATGGTAATGCTTTTTAAAACGAATAGGAGGAAACATTTTTTCACTCAACGAATGGTTAGGAGTGCCTAGTGGTTAGTGCAGCGGACTTTGAACCTGGGGAACTGGGTTTGATTCCCACTGCAACTCCTTGTGACTGTAAGCGAGTCACTTAACCCTCCATTGCCCCAGGTACAAATAAGTACCTGTGTATACTATGTAAACCGCTTTAAATGTAGTTGCAAAAAATCACAGAAAGGCAGTATATCAAGTCCCATTCCCTTTCCCCTTTTAAATTCTGGAAGTCATTACCAGAGGATGTGGTTACAGTAGTTAGCATATCTAGGTTTAAAAAAGGTCCATGGGATTGGTCACATGAAATCTTGCTATTTGGGATTCTGTCAGGTATTTGTTACCTGACTTTGCCATTGTTGGAAGCAGGATACTGGGCTAGGTGGACCATTGTTCCGACCGTATGGCTATCCTTATCCTATATAATAATTTGCACCTCCAACATTCTACGTCTGGATTCATAACATCCGTTCCCACTAATTGCCCCGCCCTCTCATCAAAACGTAATGACGTCAGATAGCGGAACAATGAGGGGGAAGGGAACGCTGGAGGCGAGATGATGTCAGGAGGAGAGTCTCGCGGGACATCGAGGGGAGGGAGGGAGGAAGGGGAGGGCAGGGCAGAGGAGAATTGATGGACATGGATGAGATGGGAGGACAGTCATATGCGCCCCGTATAAGAGGCTGCCCAACCGTGACCTTCCCCTGGCTGCTGCCCTCCCCCCCAAATGCAGGGCTGCCTGGCGCAGCAGCGCTGCAGCCAGGCAGATCTCAGATGGTCCCTCCGCTCCTTCCCTCCCTCAGCTCCCCGATCGACAGGAGGGGAGGGCAGGGGAGATAGAATTGCTGGACATGGGTGGATGGAGGGGAGGGCAGGGGAGAGAGGAGAATTGCTGGACATGGATGGATGGAGGGGGCAGGGAAGAGAGCAAATTTGCTGGATATGGATGGATGGAGGAGAGGACAGGGGAGAATGGAGAGTTCCTGGACATGGATGGACGGGAGGGGAGGGCAGGGGAGAGAGGAGAATTGCTGAACATGGATAGATGAAAGGAGGGGGCAGGGAAGAGAAAATTTGCTGGATATGGGTGGATGGAGGCGAGGGCAGGGGAGAATGGAGAGTTGCTGGACATGGATGGATGGATAGAGGGAAGTCAGGAAAGAGATGCACATGGATGGAGGGGAGGGAAGATAGGAGAAATGCTGGACATGGATGGAGTCTGCGTTATCTTTTAAAAAATACTATAAATAAAAATCACAAAAAATAAAGATTAAAACAACAAAAAAAACATAGATAAAACAATCTGTATCTCATACCCCTGGAGCATATTACTCATTATACACCCTTCCCAATTATTACTTATCATGACAGAACATTTCTCCTAACGGTTCCCTTAAAAAACAATCGCCATTACAAGATAACCTTGCTAGCGCCCGTTTCATTTGTGTGAGAAACGGGCCTTTTTTATTAGTGTTCTTATATTGATCTCTCTCTTTTAGCTCTTTCTTCCCTTTCTTTTTTTGTCTCTGTCAACTACCTACAACTTTCCACCTCCTTCTCTCAAGCCCCTTGGCTCTCCCAGTTCCCGTCTCATTCCTTACCCTGCCTCCTAATCCCTTCTATCTTTCCTCTACTCTATTTTTCTGAATTTTTACCCTCTGTACATATTATCCTCCTCTCACTTATCTCCTTGACAATCCCCCATGACCTCTCCCTTATGGTTTTCACATTCCCAGATTCTTTCCTCCATCCACCCCCCTCCATTTGTTGGCCTTCATCCCTTCCTCTCTCTTCCCTCCCTCCATGCCCCTGTGGTCCAGTATCTCTTCCCCTCTTTTCCCGCCATTCCTGCCCCTGTGGTCCAACATTTTTCTCCCTCCCCTCCACCTTCAGATCCATCATTTCTCTTTCTTCCCCTTCACCCCTTAGATCCATCATTTCTTCCCTTCTTCCCCTTAGGCCCATTACTTCTACCCTTCCTCACCTCCAGGTCCATGGCTTCTCCCTCCCTCTCTCCTCTCTGGTCCATGGTTTCTCCCTCCCCCTCTGCCCTTCCGCTCAATGGCATCTCTCCCCCACTCTAGCCCATGGCTTTTCTCTCTTTCTTCCCTAACTCCTTGCCACTCCCCAGGTCCACTATTTTTCTCTGTATTTCCTACCCCTTTCCACAGGTCCAGCATTTTTTTGTTCCCTCCATTCCCTTCCCTCCACCGCCTCATAGTTCAAAGATTTTTCTCTTTCTTCTATCCTCCTTACCCCCAGTCAACCTCTCTTCCTCTCTCTTTCCCTCCCTCCCTTAAACCAAGAACCACATCTTCAAGGCGGATTCCCAGCAGCAGCAGTAATTCACTGATACTGCTTTTAGCCTGCTTGGAGTCTCTCTTCTGCTATGACCCACCCCCTTCTTGAACTTAAAACACAATACTCGTTTGTTAAATGATATATATATATCCATTAAAAAAAACTGATGGTATGACTAGATAATTTTTGCACTTTGTCAGTGTGGCACGAGATGAAAGGTTGAAAATCACTATTCTATGGAGTCAGGCCTGCATTAAAGAAATCCTACTTCATCAATCCAAACTGCACCACCTGCTGAAGGTAGAGAAATACCGACATGTTTCAGGACTGCACCACATAATATATCGGTGTTCTCTGCCATCATCTGCTGGTCAAGGTATATAACCCCACTCATCAGAGCTGGTCTAGCAGGCTGATAAAGATCCTGTTCAACAGCATGTACTATCAAATGACTTACTTAGGAGTCTCTACTCAGGATGCTTTGTTATGAGAAAAATAATTTGTTTAAAAGCCATTACATATGAACGTATATTTAGTCAAAAAGTTAACATTTCCCCTTAAGTGGTTATATGAGGAATTTGAACAGGAAAATGCCATTTCATTACTAAAACCTAAACAATGACTTTATCTAGAACAGTGTGAATGGTGTATAGATAAATAGATATAGGTATCTGAAGATGGCATTATATAACTCCATATAACATGGCCTACCGACACTAATTCTGCATGTTAGAGTGTCCAATTCATTTTATAATCCTGGTTTTGTTAGGAGTAATGATCATAGTCTTACACAGTTTTCTATTAATAGTGAAGAGAAACCTGCAAATGGTTAGATTTCATTAATAAAAAATAAATCAATATTCAGTATTAAAGAAATTATATCCCAATCAATTCTTAATAAAACTTACACTGATAATAGCTCTAGGCATGCTGAAGTTTCAAGTTACAGGTTACTGTATTTCTTCCTTCTCATAACCTTAAGGCTAAGTAGCATTAATTACATGGAAAAGTGTGTTTTGTCTCATATAATCCACTAATTTATGGCATCATAACATGAATAGCCAACAACTTATGAGGGAAGTATCAGTTCTTATCTCACCTGAGACCTGGATATTATCCAATAAATTGTCATCCAGCTGCACTCCACTAATGCTGCTCTCTTTCTCAACAGGCACTTCTGTGTTTTCCAGCTTTACTTCTTTTGGCTTTTCATTGACCTTGAGGCCATCTGTAGCGGTTTCAGTGGTTGCGAGTTCTGCATCAACTATTACTGCAGATGTTCTCTCATCGTCTCGAGTTTTAAGCTTTTTAGACTTAGATCTGAAACGCTGAACGCTGTTATGGAAGATACTGCAGTCAGAGTGGAATGTCTGACTTCAACAAAAGCAAAACATTTATCAATATAAATGTCCTATTCATCTGCTAAACATAGCAAGAAGACTGGCAACTGTCATCTTTCGTACTGAGATACTGGTTGTAGTTTTTTTTATTCCTTCCAACCCAACAGAGGTTGGAAAGAATTACACAAAGAAGTCAAGAACTGTAAATGTCGCAGTTAGAGATTAGGGCAAGAAGTTTGAAGTGAATTTCCCTAATCTTCCGATCCCCCCCAAATTACCCCATCCCCCCAAACTTACCCTTCCCCACAACTGATCCACCCCAAAACTGCCTTCACAGACCAAAACATACCTCCTCACCTGCCATACCACCCTACGAACTGTCCCATGCCAAATACTATCCCCTAACTGCTCCAGCACCCTGCAAAGAATCTATCCCCCCCAAAATATCTCCACCATTCCACATTCAAAAACTATCAAACCAAACCACATATTGCTCCCCCCAAAATATATCCCCTGCACCTGCCACATCACCCCTAAACCATCCCACCCCTTAAAACTTCCTCTTACTACTACTACTACTACTACTTAACATTTCTAAAGCGCTACTAGGGTTACGCAGCGCTGTACAATTTAACATGGAAGGACAGTCCCTGCTCGAAGAGCTTACAATCTAAAAATACAAATGTACAGTTAATCAGATAGGTCAGACAGATTGGGGCAACCTATATGTTCGAAAGGTTAGGTTCCGAATGCAGCATTGAAGAGGTGAGCTTTAAGCAAGGATTTGAAGATGGGTAGGGAGGGGGCTTGGCGTAGGGATTCAGGAAGACTGTTCCAGGCATAGGGTGAGGCAAGGCAAAATGAGCGGAGCCTGGAGTTGGCAATGGTGGACAAGGGTACTGAGAGGAGGGATTTGTCATGTGAGCGGAGGTTACGGGCAGGAACACCCTGTAAACTGTTCTACCAACAAAAACACCCAAACTATCTACCCACCAAAATAACACCCTATAAACTAACCCCTGCAACTGACATGACACTCCACAAATTACCCCAATCCCAAAATTATCCCCAATGACCCTCCACCCCCAAAACTGTCACCCACAACTATACTCAAGTGGAGGGGCATAATCGAACGGGGCGCCCATGTTTTCCTGAGGACGTCCTCGCAGGACGTCCCCCGAAGGGGCAGGGAAACTCGTATTAACGAAACAAGATGGGCATCCATCTTTCGTTTCGATAATACGGTCGGGGACGCCCAAATCTCAACATTTAGGTCGACCTTAGATATGGTCGTCCCCGATTTTTGGTGATAAAGGAAACCGAGGACGCCCATCTCAGAAATGACCAAATCCAAGCCATTTGGTCGTGGGAGGAGCCAGCATTCATAGTGCACTGGTCCCCCTCACATGCCAGGACACAAACCGGACACCCTAGGGGGCACTGTAGTGGACTTCACAAATTGCTTCCAGGTGCATAGCTCCCTTACCTTTTATTTTTTGTATTTTTTTGTTACATTTGTACCCCGCTCTTTCCCACTCATGGCAGGCTCAGTGCGGCTTACATGGGGCAATGGAGGGTTAAGTGACTTGCCCAGAGTCACAAGGAGCTGCCTGTGCCTGAAGTGGGAATCGAACTCAGTTCCTCAATTCCCCAGGACCAAAGTCCAACACCCTAACCACTAGGCCACTCCTAGGAGATGCAGGTGATTTCTCTTTTCAAGAAACTATATCCTCGCACATTCTCTTTTCAAGAAACTATATCCTCGCACACCTTGTGTGCTGAGCCCCCTAAAACCCACTCCCCACAACTGTACACTACTACCATAGCCCTTAGGGATGAAGGGGGGCACCTAGATGTGGGTACAGTGGGTTTGTGGTGGGTTTTGGAGGGCTCACATTTACCACCACAAGATCAGCAGTAAGCAACTCAGCAGATATACTAGACTGGATTACCACAGATAATTTAGACCTTCTTTTCATCACAGAAACCTGGTTCCACAGCCCTACAGACCCCGCCATATTAGAGACATGCCCACCAGAATACAAAATCACCCACTGGACAAGAAATGGAAAAAGAGGAGGCGGAATAGCCATAATTTACAAACCCGAATTCACCATCACAACCACGGGCAAATCTACTTCTTCACAACTTGAAATTGCCTCGACAAGAATCACTCACCCAAACCTACTAGGACACCTCAACGCAATCCTATTTTACAGACCACCAGGAAAATGGCAAGACTCCCAAATGCAACTCATGGACTTCATCTCGAACACATATGTCTCTGCCTCAAACATCCTCATCATAGGAGACATCAACCTACACCTTGAAGACGACACCTCTACAGGCACATGAGAATGCAAAGAATTCTTAAAACTTTGGGATCTGCACGCACCTAACACGCACAAAAGGACATACACTAGACATCATTACACACAAATTTGATCCAGACTCAAACATACTACTTACTGACACAAGATGGACACCCACACTATGGTCAGACCACCATAAAGCATATGTCTCCCTCAACTGGTGAAAAACACACATAAACACAATCAACAAACACGAATAAACAACATACACCACGAGAGGAAAAATAGACCCCCACAACATTCTGGCAACAGATCTACCAGAACGAATGGTTAACAAATGCTGACACCATCCAATTCCTCCAAGAATGGGACGATATATGCACAACAACATTAGACTAAATCGCCCCAATCCAAACCAGAACATCACATAGGAAAAAATCAAATCCATGGTTCACCGAAGAGCTGAAAAAACTTAAAACACAAGTCAGGAAATTAGAACGCGCGTGGAACAAAAAGAAAGATGAAAGAACACTAAATGCCTGGAAACTACTTCGGAGGAAATACAAATATACCATAAAACAGACTAAAAGACTACATTACAAAACAATGATAGGACCCAACTACAAAGACACACACAAACTCTTCTACCTTGCGAATAAATTGCTAGACACCTCACCAGCTACAAACAACAGCAAAGACATACCAGATGTCGACAACCTTGTGAAATACTTTAAGGAGAAAATTATACAACTACGACTTAAAATACCCACCAGCACTATTGAATACGCCACACTTCTAGACTGTCTAGACCCAGAGGACGGAATTTACCCAGCAGACAGAACCTGGACCGAATTCGAATTATTATCAGAAGACCTCATCTCTGAAACACTTAAACGATTTGCTAAATCCTACTGCAAACTAGACAAATGCCCAAACAACCTCATGAAATCAGCTCCTCGACAATTTGTAATAGACCTAACGAACCACGTAAACTTCATGCTACAAAACGGACTCTTCCCAAAGGAAAAAGGAAAATCTTACTCACCCCAATACCCAAAGATACAAAGAAAAGCGCAAGCGAAATAACCAATTACAGACCAGTAGCATCCATACCACTAATAACCAAAATAACTGAAGGGATGGTAACAAAACAACTTACAAACTATTTAAACAAGTTCTCAATACTGCATGATGCCCAATCAGGATTCCGATCGAACCACAGCACAGAAACAGTACTAATTACCCTAATGACTAAATTCAAACAAATGATCGCAACCGGCAACAATATACTTCTCCTACAATTCGACATGTCAAGTGCCTTTGATATGGTTGACCACGGAATTCTATTGCACATACTTGAATACTTCGGCATCGGAGGAAATGTCCTAAACTGGTTCAAGGGGTTCCTAACCCTGCGTTCATATCAAGTCACATCAAACTCAAATACGTCCGCTTCATGGACACCTGAATGTGGAGTACCGCAAGGATCACCCCTCTCACCAACCATTTTCAACATAATGATGATCCCATTGGCAAAACTCCTATCAAATCATAACCTCAACCCATATATATATACGCCGACGATGTAACAATATACATCCCTTTCAAACAAGATATCAAAGAAATATCCAACAAAATCAACCAAAGTCTACACATCATGAACACCTGGGCAGATGCATTTCGATTGAAACTAAACGCGGAAAAAACTCAATGCCTAATACTCACCCCCCAATACAACACGAATGAATTTACCACCTTAAACACACCAAAACTAAACCTTCCAATCTCAGAAACTTTAAAAATCCTTGGAGTCACTATCGATCGCCATCTAACACTCGAAACCCATGCAAACAACACAACCAAAAAGATGTTCTACTGCATGTGGAAACTGAAAAGAATAAGACCATTATTCCCAAGATCCGTCTTCCGCAACCTAGTGCAATCCCTCGTACTCAGCCATCTGGATTACTGCAATTCACTATACGCAGGTTGTAAAGAGCAAATACTGAGGAGACTTCAAACAGCCCAGAACACAGCAGCCAGACTCATCTTCGGAAAACCAAAATACGAAAGTGCAAAACCCTTACGAGAGAAGCTACAATGGCTCCCACTTAAGGAACGCATTACTTTTAAAGTATGCACATTAGTCCACAAAATTATTCACAGTGAAGCTCCAGCCTACATGTCTGACTTAATAGACCTACCACTCAGGAACGCTAAAAGATCATCTCAAACTTTCCTTAACCTCCACTTTCCTAATTGCAAAGGCATAAAATACAAGGTGCTTCACGCATCAACCTTTTCTTACATAAGCATGCAATTCTGGAATATACTACCACGCAACTTGAAAACAATCCACGAACTAACCAACTTCCGCAAACTACTGAAGACTCATCTCTTTGATAAAATTTACTGTAAGGATCAATACACATGAAGTCCACACTCACTGTTCCAGAAATACACCAATACATTCTTTTCTGAACTCTCATCCCCCGTAATTTTATCACACTTAAACCTTCACTCACAGAAAATGTTATACCGAATGTTCTTTTGCTAAGGTTCTATTACCCTATTAATTTCCCGTTGTCTCTTTCCATGTTCCATTGTTCTTTTCCTTGTCCTATTCCCTAACGATACCTTGACTCTGTCTTCGCTTAACTTCTCACAATGTAATCCATAACTGATTTGTAACAAATCGTATTTCCATTATTTACAATGTATTGTAAGCCACACTGTGCCCGCAAATAGGTGGGAAAATGTGGGATACAAATGCAATAAAATAAAATAAATAAATAAATATTCCTTTATTTCATTTTCTTTGATATTAATTCAACTGAAAACTACTTAAAAACTGTATAGTTTTCTTTATTGGTTGCTATGTATATTGTCAAGAAACATCTGTTGAAATGGGCCAGGCAAACTCTGCAAATATTTATGTCCACAAGTTGGGGGGGGGGGGGAGGGCATGAGATGTACTCAGGAATCATGAGGTTAGGATTGCCAATTGTCTGTTGTTGTTTTTTTTTTTTTTTCAGAAGTCAGCAGAATTTTACATTAATGACCAGAAGATAAAATAATAGATAATTGATCTGCACGTTTTTCCTGAGTTAAAAAACCTCTATCTGTAGTTCTCTATTTGTCCATACCCCTTCCCCTCGCGAATGAGCCTACTCTGTCTGTGTGCATTGTAATTATCAGAAGAAAATGTGCGTAGGATCCAGCTAAGGCAGAGAGAAGTAGGACTGGAAGGCAACTTTAGTCAGAGGAAAGGAAAAGGTGATCTGGAAAAAGCTTATGTGCTTTACAAGTGAAGCTTCTGCATCTGATGGGAAGTAAAAAATTATTAACCCTCTCCAAAAAGACAATATATTTACATAGGAGAAATAGTTCTAAAGCTGCAGTATATATTTATATATTTATTTTATTTATTGTGAACATTTATATCCCGCATAATCCCACCAAGGCAGGCTCTATGTGGCTTACAATGTTTGAGGAAAAGTACAACATAATAGTACAAGCGCAAAACAGAGAATAAAGTAGATGAGGGGAAGAGAGGGAAACGGCAGGGGAAAGGAAGGTGGAGATGCAGAAGATCAAGCAGCTGAGAATGATCGATCACATAGATAGGTCTTTAGGGATTTCTTGAATAGTCTGTGATCGGTAGTCTCTTTTAACGTTGATGGCAGAGCGTTCCAGTAACGGGGACACTGGAAGCAAAATGAAGAGGCAAAGAGCAACTTGTACCTTACGTTCCTGCAGTTGGGAAAATGAAAATGGAGATAGGTGCGGGACGACTTCTCGGAATTCCTGGGCGGGAGGTCAATCAGGCTGAACATATAGGCTGGAGCATCCCCGTATACAATCTTGTGGGTAAGAGCACAGACTTTGAATTCAATCCGTTCTTTGATCGGGAGCCAGTGGAGCTTCTCATGAAGGGGCGTTGCTGCCTCAAATCGAGATTTGCCAAATAGCAGCCTTCCCGCCATGTTCTGCACTGTCTGGAGTTTCTTAAGGGTGTGCTCCTTACAACCGGTGTAAATTCCATTGCAGTAGTCGAAATGGCTCAAGACAAGGGAATGGATTAGTGTTCTGAATAGGGCAAATGGTAGGTACTGCTTGATATGCCTAAGAGACCTCATGGAAAGGAACATTCGCTTCGTAATTGACGAGACTTGAAGATCAAGAGTCAAATGGGGATCTAGAATGACCCCAAGGAGTTTCAAACTTGCTGCGACAGGACTGGAGAAGTTCTGTGCAGTAACCGTGTCCGGTATAGACTTGTTGAACTGGGAGGAGAGGATGAGGCACTTGCGTTTTTTCCTGATTAAGCTTAAAGTTAAATGTGTTAGCTGGTGGTGTGCTGGTAAATTTTTAACAACAGGCTCTCTCCCCGGTCCACCTCTGCGCCCCCCCTATCCACCTCGGCGACCCCCCCCCCCCGTCCACCACTGCGCACCCCCCCCAAATTGCAGAGCTGGCTATACCCGGGGGGGGGGGGGGGGGGAAACACATTACTCTCTCCAGAAAAAAAAAATTAAATGATCCCACTTTCCAATCTAATTCATGTTTAATATGGGATAAAATGCCATAAATACGTAAATAAACATAAACTTTTAATGTTCAGCACCTGATTCTCAAAGTGGACATTGTCGCGGCTCTGATGTCACTCTGGTGTTGGTGAGCTCTCGAGTTTTCCCGAGCTCCAGTAGGCCCAGGAAATAACCGAGCACCCCGAATCTTCACCCGCGGCGACCGCCGTTCACCGAGGGTTGAGCCCTCAGCTGCGGGCGGCCAGCAGGACTGCTGGAACCACGGGGTGACGGCTGGCCTGGCTGGATGTGGGTACAGAGTCCTTGGTGAGCGTAACTTAGGCGGGCGGCCAGCTACGCACTGGGAAAGGATACCGTCTATAGAAGTGACTAGCAGGACGGCTAGCTGACAACAGGGACAAGCACAGTCTTGGAAGAAGCTAGCAGGACGGCTAGCTGTCACGAGGAACAAACACAGTCTTGGAAATAGCTAGCAGGACGGCTAGCTGTCACGAGGAACAAACACAGTCTTGGAAGTGGCTAGCAGGACGGCTAGCTGTCACGAGGAACAAACACAGGCTTGGAAATAGCTAGCAGAACGGCTAGCTGCCACGAGGAACAAACACAGTCTTGGAAGTGGCTAGCAGGACGGCTAGCTGTCACGAGGAACAAACACAGTCTTGGAAATAGCTAGCAGGACGGCTAGCTGTCATGAGGAACAAACACAGTCTTGGAAATAGCTAGCAGGACGGCTAGCTGCCACGAGGAACAAACACAGGCTTGGAAGTAGCTAGCAGAACGGCTAGCTGCCACGAGGAACAAACACAGTCTTGGAATTCACTAGCAAGATGGCTTCAAACAACAAAACGGAAGCACTGGATCCCCTCCGTGCTTCCGTTTAAATCCCCCGCTCGTCCTGGCAGGCGAACAGCTGGAACCAATCCTCTCCGCCCAGGCCGGCAGTGAGGACCGGATTGGTCCTCTCGTCCGATGGGTGGAGTTCCCACGTGGATGCGCCAATCCGGCGCAAGTGGGCGAAGCCTCCTCGCTGGTCCTGCTGCAGCGAGGAGGACGCCGACGCCGGCGCCGCCATCTTGGCCGGCGGATCTTCTTCTCTGAGGCCGGCGTTAGTTCTTCTGGATCGCCGGCCTCGGAGCAACTTGCAGTCGCGGCGATCCCCGTGGCAGCCTTCCCTCGACGCCCCGCATCCCATGGGCGCCCCAGCCTCCCGCTCCGGCCCGCGGACCGCCAGGTAAGGGCCCGGAACGGGACAGTATCCTCCCCGGAAGACCCCTTCCTCCGGGGCCCGGGTTTGGACGGATATCGGGCGTGGAAGGCTTTGACCAATTCTGGAGCATGCACATTCGTCACGGGTTCCCAGGAATTATCTTCGGGGCCAAAAGATTTCCATGATAACAAATAATACAGTCTTCCCCGCCGCCACTTTGAGTCGAGAATCTCTCCTACCTCGTACTCCGGGTCCGGGGCCACCTGGAGATCCTCTTCTCGGGCTGGATGCGGGTGCCACCCGGATTCCCGGAACCTTTTCAATAGCGAGATATGGAAGGCGTTATGTACTCGTAGGGTGGCGGGTAACCGCAATCGATACGTTACCGGCCCAATTCGTTCTTGGATGGCATATGGTCCCGCATATTGAGGTCCCAGTCTTCGGGAAGATCCCCGGAGTCTCAGATGTTTCGTGCTTAACCATACTTTCTGTCCTGGTTGGAGCACGGGAGCGGGCCGCCGATGGCGGTCAGCAAAGATCTTGTCCTTGGTCGCGGTTTTCTGTAATTGTTCCCTAGCCATCTTCCAGACCTCTTGTAGGTCGGCTACGACTTGGTCCCCCGCCGGGGTCATTGCGGTAGCCGGGAACGGCCCAGGAAGCCGGGGATGTCGTCCATATACCAGGAAGAACGGGGACTGCCCGGAGGATGAGTGGTCACTTTGGTTATAAGCGAACTCGGCCCAGGAGAGTAGAGAAGCCCAGTTATCTTGTCGTTGGTTGACAAAGGTTCGTAGGAATCCTTTCAGGGTTTGGTTAATCCTCTCAACCATGCCGTTGGTTTGAGGATGGTAAGCGGATGAAAAATGGTTCTCCACCCCCAAGGCCGTGCACAAAGTTCTCCAGAAGTGGGAGGTAAATTGGGGCCCCCGGTCACTGATAATCCGAGTGGGCAGTCCATGTAGTCGAAAAATGTGGTGAATGAACGCTTGAGCTAGAGAAGCGGCCGACGGAAGGTTCGCGAATGGGACAAAGTGAGCCATTTTAGAGAACCGATCTATCACCACCCAGATCACGGTATGACCCTGGGAACGAGGTAAGTCCGTGATAAAGTCCATGGATATCTCCGACCAGGGGCTGGTCGGTACGGGCAGTGGTTGTAGGTCTCCCATGGGGGGTCCTCCTACTGGCTTGGTTCGGGCACATACCGGGCACGAGGTAACAAACTGGAGGATATCTCGTCTCATCTGTGGCCATCGATAATGTCTCGTGATGAATCGGAGTGTCTTTTGGTACCCGAAGTGCCCGGCCCATCTAGACGAGTGCCCCCATTGCAGCACCCTTTTCCGGTCGGCGGCCGCCACGAATTTCTGGATTTGGGCAACCTCCCCTGTGGCCGCACTGAGACACGCGGGGTCTAACATCGGATGAGTCTCCTTAGTCTCTTCTGGTACCTCAAAGGCCCGGGAGAGCGCATCTGCCGGGGTATTCTGGGAGGCCGCCCGGAACACTAATTGAAAATGGAACCTGGCAAAGAATAATGACCACCGGGCCTGTCGGGGGTTCAGCCGCTGGGCCTCTTGGAGGTACAGGAGGTTCTTATGATCAGTGATGACCGTGAACCGGTGTTCCGCTCCTTCCAGTAAGTGTCTCCACTCCTGCAGTGCTAGTTTCAGCGCCAAGAGTTCTCTATCCCCTACCGTATAATTCCGCTCGGCAGGAGAGAATTTACGTGAAAAGAAGGAGCACGGTTGACGCCGGCCTTCGGGGTTGATCTGAGAAATGACCGCCCCGGCCCCTAGGGCGGACGCGTCCACCTCTACAATGAAAGGTTTCTCAGGGTCGGGGGTCAATAGAATAGATGCGGCCTCAAAAGCCTCTTTTACCTGATGAAAAGCCGCTTGCGCCTCTGGCGGCCAATCCCTGACCCTCGCGTTCTTATGGGTGAGCGCCGTCAACGGGGTTGTCAACCTGGAGTACTTGGGAATAAATTGGCGATAGTAATTGGCGAAGCCCAGGAATCGTTGCAAGGCCTTCAGGCCCTTCGGTTGAGGCCAGTCTCGAATGGCTTGAAGCTTGTCTGGCTCCATCTGTAACCCCCCTGGAAGCAGGATATGCCCCAAAAAGGGTAAGGATCGCTGATGGAAAGCGCACTTACTCAGCTTAGCAAATAGGTGGGCTTGACGTAGGCGGTACAGCACTGCACGTACATGGCCCGGATGCTCCCTGGGGTCCTTAGAGTAAACTAGGATGTCGTCCAGATATACAATCACCGTGGAATTTAGCAATTCTTCTAGTACGCAATTGATAAGACGTTGAAACACCGCAGGGGCATTGCAGAGACCGAATGGCATTACCCGATATTCAAAATGTCCCTCGTGGGTGTTGAAAGCCGTTTTCCATTCGTCCCCTGACCGGATTCGTACTAGATTGTAGGCCCCCCGCAAATCTAACTTCGTGAAGATCTGAGCTCCTTGCAGTCGGTCCAAGAGCTCGGGAATGAGTGGCAGCGGGAACCGATCCTTCACGGTGATGGCATTTAATCCCCGATAGTCAATACAAGGTCTCAGGGTCCCATCCTTCTTGGTAACGAAAAAAAACCCTGCCCCGGCTGGGGATGTTGACGGCTGAATGAACCCTTTCCGTAGATTCTCATGGATATAATCTCGCATTGCCTTGAACTCTCCTCGGGACAGTTTGTACAGTCGGCCCCGTGGGGGTACCGTATCTGTCTTCAGATTAATAGCACAGTCAAAAGACCGATGCGGCGGTAGTACCTCCACCTCCTTGGGACTAAACACATCTGCAAAGTCTCTATAATCCACAGGCAGGGAACCTAAGTCACCCGGTCCTTCCCCGGGCAACATATTTAAAGCCGGACAGCTGCCAGCCCGATCCTTACAACAGGTCTCTTGACAGGAATTGCCCCATGCTTGAATCTTTCCCCCGGTCCAGTCGATAACCGGGTTGTGGTATCGTAGCCATGGCAATCCCAGAACCACAGGGTGGATGGTCCGGGATAACACTAAGAATTCGGCCTCCTCCCGATGGTCCTCCCCCACTTGCAGTCCCAACATAGGAGTAATCTCAGTGACCGGCTGGGGAAGGGTAGTTCCCTGGATGGAGGTTATCCGCAGCATTGGCCTCCGGGGGAGCGTGGGCCAGCCCATTTGCTGCAGCAGTTCGAGCCCAATAAAATTGCCAACAGACCCCGAGTCCACCAGGGCTCGGGTCTGAACCGTGGCCTCCTGCCACCGTAAGGTCACCGGTAGGATGATCAGGGTGTCCTGTAGGGGAGCGGAGTGCCCCAAGAACCCTCCCCTCAGGGTGCCTTGGGGAGCGCATTTCCCGGCCGGATGGAACAAGTCCGGAGGAAGTGCCCAGCCTGCCCACAATAGAAGCACAGTCCATTAGACTGTCGTTGCTGTCTTTCGGCGGGAGTCAACCGTTGCCGGCCCATCACCATTGCCTCTTCCCCGGGCTCCGTAGTCTCCCGGTTCCCCTGGCGAGAGGACGGCCCTTTGCTCGTCCGGGAGGCCCCTCGTGCCCACTTCTGCCGCTCCACCCGGGCTCTGGCTCGCTCCTGGAATCGGGTATCCACCCGGATACAGAGTGAGATAAGGGCATCCAATTGTCCGGGAATCTCCCGTCCCGCCAATTCATCCTTGATTCGTTCTCGTAATCCCTCCATAAAAATGGCCATCAAGGACTCCGGATTCCAACGCAGCTCCGCGGCTAAGGTACGAAACCGGATGGCATAGTCGGCCACCGTACCTTCTCCCTGATGAATCCGGAGCAGTTCCGATGCCACGGAGGAGGGTCTTCCCGGAAGGTCAAACACCATCCGGAACCGGCGCTGAAATTCACTATAATCCTCCAAAATGGGATCATGTTGTTCGTCCAGGGGGGCCACCCAGTCCCGGGCCTTTCCTTCACAAAGGCCCATAATGTAGCCTACCTTACTTTGGTCCGAAGCAAAAGCCTCCGGTTGCATCCGGAAGGCCAGATTACACTGGTGGAGGAACCCTCGACAACCTCCCGGGTTCCCGTCGTAACGTGCAGGTTCAGGGAACCGAGGTCCCACGTGGAACCCTCCCATACGGGGAGCCGCTGCGGCCCCTTGGACCGCAGCGGCCTGGTTCTGTACCTGAAGCGTGGAAAGTTGAGAGCATACATTCTGGAGCACCCCAGACAGGGCATTAAGCTGTTCCTGTTGCTGCTGGAGAACCTTAGCCAGGTCCCGAAGATCAGGTTGCGTCGGCGAGCTCATGGCTTCCGTTTTCTGTCACGGCTCTGATGTCACTCTGGTGTTGGTGAGCTCTCGAGTTTTCCCGAGCTCCAGTAGGCCCAGGAAATAACCGAGCACCCCGAATCTTCACCCGCGGCGACCGCCGTTCACCGAGGGTTGAGCCCTCAGCTGCGGGCGGCCAGCAGGACTGCTGGAACCACGGGGTGACGGCTGGCCTGGCTGGATGTGGGTACAGAGTCCTTGGTGAGCGTAACTTAGGCGGGCGGCCAGCTACGCACTGGGAAAGGATACCGTCTATAGAAGTGACTAGCAGGACGGCTAGCTGACAACAGGGACAAGCACAGTCTTGGAAGAAGCTAGCAGGACGGCTAGCTGTCACGAGGAACAAACACAGTCTTGGAAATAGCTAGCAGGACGGCTAGCTGTCACGAGGAACAAACACAGTCTTGGAAGTGGCTAGCAGGACGGCTAGCTGTCACGAGGAACAAACACAGGCTTGGAAATAGCTAGCAGAACGGCTAGCTGCCACGAGGAACAAACACAGTCTTGGAAGTGGCTAGCAGGACGGCTAGCTGTCACGAGGAACAAACACAGTCTTGGAAATAGCTAGCAGGACGGCTAGCTGTCATGAGGAACAAACACAGTCTTGGAAATAGCTAGCAGGACGGCTAGCTGCCACGAGGAACAAACACAGGCTTGGAAGCAGCTAGCAGGACGGATAGCTGTCACGAGGAACAAACACAGGCTTGGAAGTAGCTAGCAGAACGGCTAGCTGCCACGAGGAACAAACACAGTCTTGGAATTCACTAGCAAGATGGCTTCAAACAACAAAACGGAAGCACTGGATCCCCTCCGTGCTTCCGTTTAAATCCCCCGCTCGTCCTGGCAGGCGAACAGCTGGAACCAATCCTCTCCGCCCAGGCCGGCAGTGAGGACCGGATTGGTCCTCTGTCCGATGGGTGGAGTTCCCACGTGGATGCGCCAATCCGGCGCAAGTGGGCGGAGCCTCCTCGCTGGTCCTGCTGCAGCGAGGAGGACGCCGACGCCGGCGCCGCCATCTTGGCCGGCGGATCTTCTTCTCCGAGGCCGGCGTTAGTTCTTCTGGATCGCCGCCTCGGAGCAACTTGCATTCGCGGAGATCCCCGTGGCAGCCTTCCCTCGACGTCCCGCATCCCACGGGCGCCCCAGCCTCCCGCTCCGGCCCGCGGACCGCCAGGTAAGGGCCCGGAACGGGACATATTCCAAACACTATAATGAAAATAAAATTATTTTTTTCTACCTTTGTTGTCTGGTGACTGTGTTTCTCTGATCATGCTGGTCCAGTATCTGATTCTGCTGCTCTGTATCTGTTCCCTTGACTCCGTTTCCAGGGCTTCCTTTCCATTTATTTCTTTTCTTTCCTCCTTTCTTCTTCATTTCTGGTCCTCCGCAGACTTGACTGTACAGTGGATCCAGCTTCTGCCTATTTTCTCCATCCATGTGCAATTTCTCTCCTCACTTCCTTTCAGTGGCGTAGCCAGAAAGCAATTTTTGGGTGGGCCAACAAGTCAGATGGGTGGGCACCAGGGTTGCCAACTTTTTTGAAATTGAAAAACTTGCCACCTGATACCCCACCCCATGCTCCAGCTCTACTCCACTCCCAATAACTTCAATAAGGGTAGCAGTGCAGGCTTCAGGGGGAAGTACAAGAGATTGCACTCTTCCGCCTCCATTGAGCCTCGGGTCTCTAACACACATACTTAGCCTGTATAGCAAGACCAAACACTTTTCAACATATCTTTCCAGTTACACGCTATAGAAATGATCCCAGAAAGTATAGTCTAGTATTAAAGGCAAATAAATTCTGCATCCACAGAACCCCCTGTCCCTCCCCCAATGGGTACAGAGCAGAGTTAGGACATTTCCCCATAAAACTCAACAGCCGCCATATAGTAAATTAAACAATCTTTAAAACAAAATGTCACTCATAACCTAATGCAAATCTACAATGCCAGCACTAACTTCCAAAAGAAGGATCCTATCTATGAAAAAGGCATTGCCCTACATATTACAGTGGGGCCGTAAAATATCAATACATCTATTGGGAAAACTAAACAAATCAAACTTACTACAGAAGGCTACATAGAAAATTCATGCTAACAGAATACCTCGATCACACACACGGAACAAAAATGCCAAATATAAAATAATTGACTAAAATGTATAAACATAAATATAACCAAAACCCCAAAAAGCCAAACCTTGCATGTAATACAATACCAGAGATACAGAAAGAAATGCATTTCCTCATGTGCAAAATATAAACATAGTACGTGCCAGGGATGGTGTTGGAGTGCAACTAGAGCAATTGCTCTTGGTCCCCTGGCGGCCTGGCCAGAGAGAGCCACAAGCATGATGGAAGCTGAAGGCAGTGCAGTCTGGTGATGGGCTTTGGGGTTCCCTCCCAAATTTATGGCCTGGGCTCCAGCCATGTCTAACACCAGCTCTGGCAAGATGTACATTCCAAATGTGACACATTTTAATCACAAAATTGAAAAAAAATGATTTTTTTCCTACCTTTTGATGTCTGGTTATTTTATTTTTCAAATCAGCTTGGTTCTAAGTCTCTGGTTTCTGCTTTCTTCTGTCTTAATTCACTTACCAGGGTCTCCTGTCTATTTGTCATTTCTTCTCTCTCCATGTCCACCATCCATCTCCCATCTCTGTGTCCCTATAGTTCCTTGTCCAGTATCTCCACTATGTTCAAATTCCTGCATCCATCACCACCCTTCTATCCCCTACCCCTGTGTCCAGCATCACCCCTTGTGTCCCTATGCCCTCACATGCCCAGTATCTCCCTTTTGAGTTCCTATTGTCCCCTATGTCTAGTATCTCTCCCCTGTGACCATATACCCCTCCCTCCAAGTGTCCAGCATAGCCTCTCTATTCTCACATTCCCCCCTCTCTGTCAGGCATTACCCCTCTGTGTTCATATGTCATTCCAATACAGCATCTCACGTCTGTTTCTGTATCTCCCCTTTCTTCCTCACTCACACCAATGTCTCTCTCTGCTCTCCGATCCCACCTATCCAGCTACTCTGCTTCTCTCTTCCAGCTTTTGGCTCTTTCTCCCACTGTGGGTTACACAATTTGTCTCCCTTCCTTCATCCCCTTGATCCGCCATCTCTCTCCCTTCCCTCTAATCTCTCCTCCTGGTACAGCACCTCTATCCCTTCCCTCAAGCCTCCGCTGCAGGCCTTCCCTCCAGCTTCTAGCCCCCCTCCCCACAGGTCCAGCACCTCTCTCCCTTCCTTCCTTCCAGCCTGCCCCCCTTGCAGGTCTAATAACTCTCTTCCTTTCCTCCAGCCCCCAGCCTCTCTCCCTTGCCTTTTACCCTTGCCTCCAGCCAGCCAGCCACCCCCCATTGCAGATCCAGAACTTCCCTTCCTTCCAGCTAGCCACCACCCCCCTTTGCAGATCCAAAACTCTCTCCCTTCCCTCCAAACAGCAACCTCTCCCCTTGCAGGTCCCAAACTTGGCTCCCTTCCCTCTAGCCAGCCAGCCCCCCCCCCCCCCCTTGCAGGTCCCAAACCTCTCCCCCTTCCCTCAGCCAGCCATCTCCCCCCTTTTGCAGGTCCAGAATCTCTCTCCCTTTTCTCCAGAACCCCCCCCCCCCTTTTGAAGGTCCAGAACCTCTTTCCAATCCCTTCCCTATGGCCTCAAGCCCGCCCCCCCCCCCACCTCCCACCCCCATGCAGGTGAAGCCACTGTCTCCCAGCCTGTCCCTCTCCCACCCCACAGGTACAGCCACTCACTCCGTTTTCCTCCCTCACTATCACTGATCACAGATGAAGAGACCTGCTCCAGAGCCTTCCCTGCCACGATCAGCTCTCTTCAGCGCAACTTCCTGTTTCCCAGAGGGCAGATCGTGGCAGAGGGAAGGCTCTGGATTGCTCAGCGAATCACTGCTGGCTCCGCCCTTAATTTAAACTGGATGCTTACGGCAGGGGTGAGGGAGGGGAAAGAGATTCATCTCAGCAGCAGATCACATAGGGAAGGCTCCGGAGTGGGTCTGAAACGCTGCGCCCAGATGCTTTGCGGTGGGGGTGAGGGAGAGAAAAGAAGACTCAAGTGAAGCTGCGGTTGCGATCGGGATCGCGATTGTGATCCATTATTTTTGGGTGGGCCTTGGGTGGGCCTGGGCCCACCCGTGGCTACGCCCCTTCCTTTTCCCTCATCTAATCTCCTTCCTCTATCTTCCCTCCATGTCCAGCATTTCTTCTCTCTCCCTTCCCTTCCCTCCATCCATGTCCAGAATTTCTCTTGCTCTCTCCTCCATCCGTGTCCTGAAACTCTCCTCTCTCCCCTGCCCCTCTCTATCCATCCATACTCAGCAATTCTCTTCTCTCCCCTGCCCCCCTCTACCCATCCATGTCCAGCAAGTCTCTAACCTGCCCCCCTCTACCCACCCATGCCCAGCAAGTCTCTCCCCTGCCCCCCTCTACCCACCCATGCCCAGCAAGTCTCTCCCCGGCCCCCCTCTACCCATCCATGCAATTCTCTTCCCTGCCCCCTCTACCCATCCATACCCAGCGATTCTCCTCCCGCCCCTGCTCTTCCCTCCCACTCCCAAGCATGTTCAATGATGTCCTTCGCCCCCATCCTCCCCTCCCGCTCTCATCCGTCTTTTTTTAATTACCTCCGTCGAAGCGCGTGCTATTTAAAGCCCTGCTGCGTGCTGGCCGTCTCCAGGCTTCCCGTGCTTGCTTCGGATGATGTTCGTACCTTAGTCCCACCTTCACGAAAAAAGGAAATGACGTCAGAATGAAGGCGGGACTAAGGCACGAATATCATCCGAAGCAAGCAGGGGAAGCCTGGAGATGGCCAGCACGCAGCAGGTCTTTAAATAGCGCGCGCTTCGACGGAGGTAATTAAAAAAAGACCGATGGGAGCGGGAGGGGAGGGTGGGAGTGAAGGACATCGTTGGACATGCTTCGGAGCGGCAGGGGAGGTAAGCATGGCCTGTGATGGCGCCCTCCTGCCACGCTTACCTCCCGCAATGGAGCCGGCTCGCCCCCAACAACAACCGGCTCGCAAGAGCTGCCAAAATTTAACAAGCGGCTCTTGCGAGCCGGACAGAGCCGGCTCCAGCACACCACTGGTGTTAGCCCAATTGGCCATGATAGCGAGACTGTTCTGAATTTCTGCTGAGATTTCGGCTATGGAAGATCGGAAGGGGATGTAGATAGTCACATCGTCAGCACAGATGTAGGGATTCAGATCACGGTTGTGAAGGGCCGTTGCTAGAGGTATCAACATGATAGTATCATAGTAGATGATGGCAGAAAAAGACCTGAACGGTCCATCCAGTCCGCCCAACAAGATAAACTCATATGTGCTACTTTTTGTGTATACCTTACCTTGATTTATATCTGTCATTTTCTAGGCACAGACCGTATAAGTCTGCCCAGCACTATCCCCGCCTCCCAACCACCAGCCCTGCCTCCCACCACCGGCTCTGCCACCCAACCTCATCTAAGCCTCTGAGGATACATTCCCTCGGAAGAGGATTCCTTTATGTTTATCCCATGCATGTTTGAATTCCGTTACCGTTTTCCTCTCCACCATTTCACGAGGGAGAGCATTCCAAGCATCCACCACTCTCTCTGTAAAAAAAAATACTTCCTGACATTTTTCTTGAGTCTGCCCCCTTCAATCTCATATCATGCCCTCTAGTTCTACCACCTTCCCATCTCCGGAAAAGGTTTGTTTGCAGATTAATACCTTTCAGATATTTGAACGTCTGTATTATATCACCCCTGTTTCTCCTTTCCTCCAGGGTATACACGTTCAGGTCAGCAAGTCTCTTCTCATACGTCTTGTAACGCAAATCCCATACCATTCTCGTAGCTTTTCTTTGCACCGCTTCAATTCTTTTTACTTCCTTAGCAAAATACGGCCTCCAGAACTGAACACAATACTCCAGGTGGGGCCTCACCAACGACATATACAGGGGCATTAAAACCTCTTTTTTTCTGCTGGTCACTTCTCTCTCTCTACAGCCTAGCAACCTTCTACTTACAGCCACCGCCTTGTCACACTGTTTCGTCGCCTTCAGATCCTCAGATACTATCACCCCAAGATCCCTCTCCCCGACTGTACCTATCAGACTCTCACCGCCTAACACATACGTCTCCCGTGGATTCCTACTCCCTAAGTGCATCACTTTGCATTTCTTCGCATTGAATTTTAATTGCCAAACCTTAGACCATTCTTCTAGCTTCCTCAGATCCTTTTTCATGTTTTCCACTCCCTCCCGGGTGTCCACTCTGTTACAAATCTAAGTATCATCCGCAAAAAGGCAAACTTTACCTACTAACCCTTCAGCAATGTCATTCACAAATATATTGAACAGAATCGGTCCCAGCACCGATCCCTGAGGCACTCCACTACTCACCTTTCCCTTCGAGCGAATTCCATTTACCACCCTCTGGCGTCTGTCAGTCAACCTTTCCTAATCCAGTTCACCACTTCGGGTCCTATCTTCAGCCCGTCCAGTTTGTTCAAGAGCCTCCTATGGGGAACCGTGTCAAAAGCTTTGCTGAAATCTAGGTAGATTACGTCTATAGCACATCCCTGATTTAATTCTCCAGTCACCCAAAGAATTCAATGAGGTTCGTTTGGCACGATTTACCTTTGGTAAAACCATGTTGTCTCAGATCTTGCAACTTATTGGCTTCCAGGAAATTTACCATCCTTTCCTTCGGCATCGCTTCCATTACTTTTCCAATAATTGAAGTGAGGCTTACAGGCCTGTAGTCTGTAGCTTCCAGCTTCTTCCCTATGATGTCGAACAGGGTAGGCGAAAGGGGTGAGCATTGAGGAACCCCATAACTAGATCTCCACGAGACTGATTCACTGTAATATAGTGATTAAAGAATTGCACCTTCCAAACTGCCTTCCTCTCTCATCTCCACTTATGATCACCTACACAAAGAAAGCACACACACATATATCAAAACACACAAACCTGCATACCAAACCCTCCCCAACCACACACATACAAAAGCATGTGCGCACATACATACTCTCATGGGCGTAGTTTGACTGTTTCATTTTGGGGGGGGCAAAGGATGGGGCGGGGCATATTAGCATATAAATATACAAATGAATATGCTAATATGGAGGAAGAAAGGAAGGGAGAAAGAGCTGGCTTGATATCTCATACATATTCATTATGGTTATTCCCCCCAAAAGCCAGCTCTTTCTCCCTCCCTTCCTTCCTTCTTTCCTCCTTATCCAGCATTCCCTCCTCCTCTCCAGTAGTATTTCCCCACCCCCTTTCCCATACCATGCCAGTGTTGACCTTAGAAATGCATAGGCTCTTTATGTAGATCCTTTAAGAAGTAGTATGTCATGATTTAGGCTCTAAAACCCTTTCTGATGTTTTGGTGCCACCTCAGTAAGGCCAACACACAATCTCTCCACTGCAAAACACTATACACAAACGTGTGCAAAAACACACTCATAACCTTACCAAACCATAACAGCACTAATTCCAAGGACAGGGACAAGCTACAACCTTATGCGTGAAAAGGCAGAACTGTAATTACACCAGGCTCTAAAACACCAATACACTACCTTGTGAAAAACAAAACAAAAAGGGCTGCAAATACTACATGCTAGCAGAATACTGCATGCACCTTGATCACACATGACACAACAGACATGACACAAGGAACTAGAAATCAAAAAATACGAAGGCAAAATACTGAACTGGAAAGTTACCTCAAGAAGTCAGGCTAGGCTTGCAGCAATACTAGAGAAATTGAAACTTAAATGCAAAATATCACAGATACACATTTCCAAAAGCTGACATATTCCAATTAATAAATTCTGAATAAAATACTTTTTTCTACCTTTGTTGTCTGATCATTTAGTTTTTTCTATTCGCTTTGGTCCCAGTGTCTTCTGTTTTATGCAGTGTCTTCTTTCCATTTGATATTTTTTCTCTCACCATGTCCACCATCCTCCTATGTCCTTATGTGTCCTGTCTACCATCTGTAGCCCTGTCCTTCCTCCAGTTTCAGCATCTGCCCTCAAAGTGTTCTGATCCAGCTCTTAAATTCAGCAGTTTCCCCTCCATATCTAGCATTTCTTCTCACTCCCCTCCCCTTCATCCATGTGCATGTACTTCAGTTTCCCCTCCATATCTAGCATTTCTCCTCACTCCCCTCCCACTCCATCCATGTGCATGTACTTCCTCTGTCTTCCCTCCCCTCCATCCATGTCTAGCAATTCTCCTCTCTCCCCTGCCCTCCCCTCCATTCATCCGTCCAGGAACTCTCCATTCTCCCCTGCCCTCTCCTCCATCCATCCATCCATCCCCAGCAAATTTCCTCTCTCCCCTTTCCCCTCCATCCATCCATGTCCAGCAATTCTCCTCTCTCCCCTGCCCTCTGCTCCATGTCCAGAGATTTCTATTCTCTCCCCTGCCCTCCCCTCCATCCATCCATCCATGTCCAGCACCTCTCCATTCTCCCCTGCTCTCTCCTCCATCCATCTCCAGCAAATTTCCTCTCTCCCCTGTCCCCTCCATCAATCCCTGTTGTCCAGCAATTCTCCTCTCTCCCCTGCCCATCCTGTTTCTTTCCATCCCCTTCCCCCTTCTATCCAACGTCTCCCCCTCTCTCTCCCCCTTCGCAGCATCTCTCTCTCTTTCTCTCTCTCTCTCTCATTCCTTTCCATTGTGTTCTCTTTCCCCTTCCATTCAGCATCTCCCCCTCTCTCTCTCCCCTTTGCAGGATCTTCCATCTGTCTCATTCCTTTCCATCCGTCTCCCCTTCATCCTTCCATCGAACATCTCCGCCTCACCCCTCCATTGATGTCCTCCCTCACTCCCCTTCCTTGCCTCACCTATCCTCTCACTCACTCTCTCTACCCCTCCCCCCCAGCAAGCTTAGGGACATGGGCACCATTGCACCAAACTACTAGCTACTCCTCCCGGCTGCTGCTATGGCAGCCAGGAGGAACCACGAACTTACAAGCTCTTCCCTTTCCTTCCCTGCCTCTTGCTTGTTCACTCACTCCCTCCCCCTCCCTGGCAAAGCATAATGCAAACGTGCGTGGGGCCGTGTTCCTGCTTCGCGTGCTGCTGCCAGTTTCCCTCCTTTCTCCGGAAACAGGAAGGAACTTATATTATGAGGCGAGTGAGGGAGAAGGAGGGAGGCTGGCAGCGGTGCACAGCAGCAGGAGTATGACCCCGCACACGTTTGCATTATGCTTTGCCAGGGAGCGGGAGGGAGTGAGCGAGCGAGAGGCAGAGAAGGGAAGAGCATGTAAGTTTGCGTCTCCTCCCCCCAAACTACGTCCATGCATACTCTCCAACAGCCCCTTCCAACATACACACATACACTTACATGCATAAGGATTGGAAAGAATTCCATGAACCACATCCCCACTTGTTAAGAGATAAATTAACAGATCCACGCTATTCTCTAAATCTTCTATCAAGCAACTGCAACAAGCTAATAAACTGCAAAGCTAAAATAATCTAATAATTTCTTAACCAAAGGCATAAAATACATATCTTAAACAAGTAAGGAAAGCATAGGGAGCATGCTCATGAAATTCCTTCATCACTGTGTTACAGCGATTTACTGTATATATAAAGCAGCTGCTGGAACTGCTGCTCCCTTAGAAATGTATTGTGCCTTTTTTTTTTGAGGGGGTTCATTTCTCTCCCACCACATGCAGAAAATTCACAACACACAAAAACTGCCTCCAGATAACTCTTCCCTTACTATGACTAGAGGTTTGTTGGGGGAAGCTGGTAGGAATGAATTCTGTAGTGCTACTGAGGGTAACTGGCAAAAAGCCACATATTTATAATTGCTGTGAAGAATATTTTGTTTTGTTTTTGTGGAATATTCAACTTGTGCTGTAGACTGATAGGATTTTGATACAAACACTATAACAACCCTCTTCGCCACTGACAGAATAGTTGGTAGAACTTCTGCAAGAAGCTACAGCAGTTGTGTGGGTACAGTGTAAAGTTATAAGGACTGTTAGAAGTTGAAGTCACAGCTGCTACAATTAGTTGCTCTTAGCTTTCCCTACAGTTAAATATGTGAGATTTAAGTATTTATTCTATCACTTTTTTTATTTTTAACAGTTCAATTATGGAATAACCTTCCTGTAGATTTATGTTTATTTATTTATATTTTTGCTCACACCTTTTTCAGTAGTAGCTCAAGGTGAGTTACAATCAGGTACTCTGGATATTTCTCTGTCCCAGGAGGGCTCACAATCTAAGTTTGTACCTGAGGCAATGGAGGGTTAAGTGACTTGGCCAAGATCACAGGGAGCAGCAGTGGGATTTGAACCGGCCACCTCTAGATTGCAAGACTGGTGCTCTAACCACTAGGCCACTCCTCCACTTATAAGTTTAGTGACTTATTACTCCTTTTGTAAAGCTCTGAAAACTTATTTTTGTCAAGTTTATGAAGCCATGATGTTTTGGCTATTTTTTTCTCTTTTCATTAATTTATTTCTATAATTCCTGATGTATTGTAACAGTGTCTTTGTACACTTATTGCATCTCACCTCGAATCTCAAACTGAGGGAGCTGGCAGGTGACAAGTCCTCTATAACATAAAATACATGAACAATAACTGAATTTGCTTGTGTGAAGGACCTCCATCTTTTAGAGCATTTGTTACAGAAGCTGGAGATTGCATCAAACATATATTAAAAAAAAGTCTTAGGTTAGGACTCACTCCAGTGCTTTGCTTGCAAGAGACCCTGAAATGAGGGACCTAAATAGACTGGTTTTGACAGTAGAAATATGCGTCTCCACTCCAGTCCTTCATTTGTTCCATATGGAGCATGTGACTGCAAGGTGATCCCAACTGGTCTTTATCAAAAGAATAATGCTAAGAATCTTTTATGTTTTTCTGCATCTCCCTTCTCTTAATATTTCTTTCCTTTCTCCAATCATTTTTTCATTTGTACTTCATATACAAAAATACCTATTTTTCTTATTTCATCTAGCTTGCAGATAGCTATATTACTTCATGGATTTATTCTCTGATCCATTTGTTCTGCCCCCATACTTACGTGTTTATGGTCTGCATGTGTGCAGATTTTTTTTTTTCATATTTGTAGTTCTAACATATATTCAATGCTGTTGCACTTCCTGATTGTCCTTACAATCTGTGCCCTAATACGTCACCCTGTGAATGTGAACTTAATAGGCGGGAGAGGACTTAGGATTCCCAGAACTTTAAACTGCGATTTTGAATCTAGAATAACAGCCAGGGGTGAAAGGTTCTGTCCCAACAATTTACTATTTTATGAAGGAGTGCTATGGAATTTCCACCAACAGAACTAGTTAGAGGAGCATAAGGGAGGGCTAGTTTGCCTAAAGTCGGGGGGGGGGGGGGGGGGGGTATGGAGAAAGCCTAATTTGCATATTACCCTAATTCTAAATTATGTTTATTTTAAAGTAGAGGAGCCAGGAGGCTCTAGAACTAACTAGCCTTGATGTGCTACTAACAGTAGGAAAGTAATTCAAGGAGACTGCAATAAGAAAAGAGGTATCTTGGGAAATCACCCTGAATATATGGGTTACAAAAATCAGGACTACTGCGTGCTTAACTGAATATGGAGACTTATCTCTGAGCTTTTTTCTTAGATCCAGACCTTGTCTATGATTCTGAAGAGCTAGTTACCAATGATCTCCTGCAAACCTGAAAGGGAGGCAGGATCCAAACTGCCCTGAAGAGCTGATGAGGTAGTAGTAGAAGGCGCCCGGCAGGAGAGATTGTCCACAGCGGTTTCCCACCGAGTCATCTGATCAACCACTTGTTCGACTTTCTCACCAAAAATATTACCCCCCCATCCCCCCCCCCCCCCCCCCCCCCGCAGGGAACATCCACAATCTGCTGCTGGACTCGATTGTCCAGGTCAGAGGCACGCAGCCATGAGAGTCTGCGCATCACTATACCTTGGGCAGCGGTTCTGGATGCAACATCAAAAGAATCGCAAGCACCCCTGGACAGGAATTTACGACACGCCTTCTGCTGCCTGACCACCTCCTGAAAAGGCTTGGCCTGCTCCGGAGGGAGCTTATCAACCAAGTCCGCCAGTTGCTTCACCATGTTCCTCAAGTGAATGCTCGTGTAGAGCTGGTAGGACTGAATTTTGGCCACGAGCATACAGGACTGGTAGGCCTTTCTCCCAAAAGAGTCCAGGGTTCTAGATTCTCTCCCCGGGGGCGCCAAGGCAAATTCTCTAGAACTCCTGGCTCTCTTGAGAGCGGAATCCACAACCATAGAGTCGTGAGGTAACCGACTTCATCAGCTCAGGTTCTCTGTACATCCGATATTGGAACTCAGCTTTCTTGGGAATGGGGGGATTACTTAGTGGTTTCATCCAGTTCCGCGTAACAGTCTCCTTGAGCACATTATGCAAAGGAACCGTGGATGATAGAGTCGTGAGGTAACTGCGACTTCATCAGCTCAGGTTCTCTGTACATCCGATATTGGGACTCAGCTTTCTTGGGAATGGGGGGATTACTTAGTGGTTTCATCCAGTTCCGCGTAACAGTCTCCTTGAGCACATTATGCAAAGGAACCGTGGATGACTCCTTAGGTGGCGAAGGATAGTCAAGGACCTCGAGCATCTCAGTCCTGGGCTCATCCTCAGATACCACAGGGAAGGGAATAACCACAGACATTTCCAGGACAAATGAAGAGAAAGAAAGACTCACCGGGGGAGAAAGCTTTCTTTCTGGAGAAGGAGTAGGATCAGAGGGAAGACCACAAGGCTCCTTAGAAGAGAAATACCTGGGATCTTGCCCTTCATCCCATGAGGCATCCTCATCGGTATCGGACAAGAGTTCCTTAACTGCAGTCCGAAACCAGGCCCGTCTCGATGCTGAGGAACCATGTCCTCGATGGCAATGTCGAGAAGTTGACTCCCATGCCGGCGGTGATGAAGCTCCCTCACCACAGGCGGAAAGCCAGCTGCTGCTTCCAGCGACGGTACAGAGGGTGCAAGCACCCCCGGTACCAGAGCATACTGACGCAGCAACCCTTCCAGAAGACCTGGAAGAATGGCTCGGATACGCTCGTCCAGAGTTGCTGTCGAAGAAGTCTGTGGGGTAGGTGCAGGAATTGGCGGCAGAACCTGTGGAGGTTGAGGAGGCGGTACCAAGCTGCCCGAAGACCGACACCTTTTGAATGGAGGATGAGTGTTCCTCCCGGCGTGGGCGCTTCACGGGTGCCGAATCCTTCGACGCCCCGGAGCTCCCAGTACCGTGCTTGGAAGGAGACCGATGACGATACTTCTTCGCCTTCGCTCGATGCACGTCATCGATACTCCTTGGTACCGACGTGCCTCCTCGGAGTCGGGTCCGAGAGTGGTCGGTTCTGGTGGGCCTGCACAGCAGGAGTCTTCGAGACAGGTGGAGACCCACTCGACGGCTCACTGCTCCCAGCGTGTGATTGTATCCTGACAGCCATCACCTGCTCTCCTGAAGTCGATGCCATCCCCGGTGCAGAGTCGACGTCGAGGAACCGGACGAAGCTCAAAAAAGACAATCCCAAAGAGCTTGTCTCGACGCCTATGTCCGCGTTTTCAAGCTAAGACACAACTTACATGTGTCTGGACGATGGTCTGGCTCAAGGCACTGAAGACACCACACGTGGGGGTCAGTACCCGAAATCGTTCGGTTGCACCGAGTACACTTCTTGAAGCCGCTGGGAGTCCTCGATGACATGGATGCAGCGGCGAGATCAAAATTCGCAATTGTGCCAAAAGGGAGAGCACAAAAAAGAGGGGCCGCGGCAGAAGCGAAAGGAAACTTTGAAAGGGCAAAACTAAAGAAATAAAGGATTTTTTTTTCTTTTTGTAAAAGGCAAGGGAAGAAGAAGGGAAACAGAAATAAACCGAAGAAAAGCTCTGCAAAAAAACGTCTGAAGGTTCACTGAGGGGTCCGAAGAGACGAAAACTGCCTCTCTTCACCGCGGAAAGAAAGGAAACTGAGCAGGACTCTCACGCGACGGGCGGGAAGACGGCTGCGCCTCACACGCCAGAAGGTTCTCTCAAAGCTTTGAGATATTTTTGCCTTGAAAATTTCAGTTGGTGGGGGCCGCCGTGGACGTCGACCCAGTCGTGAGAACAAGCAGCCTGCTTGTCCTCAGAGAAAAATATTTACCTATGCAGATATTTTTTTGTTATGCCGTTTCAGAAACTTTTGAGCACACATTATTGATGATAGCAGAAAAAATGTCTCTGATTGATTCTTGGGCCAGTAAAAATTTTAAAAAATTAAATAAGCAGAAAACTAATATCACTCCTCTGATGTAATTTCATGTTTCTGCGAGGATGGGACACACTGAGGGAAAGCCCGAGGAAGCCTTTCACTGACGCTGCTACCGTTTTAAGGTAAGAGAGATTTAAATGCAGGGCGACAGGAACAAAAGGGGGCTATAGCAGGAGCTGAGGGTGGACTGGTGGGGGCTAGGGGCTGCAGCTGGAGCTGGAACTAGCAGAAGCAGCGGAGAAGGGGGCTAAAGCTGGAACTTGGGGGCTGAAAAAGGGGGCAGGTGGGAGGCAGGAGCTGGAACTGGGGCTGAAAAGAGGGGGGCAGGTATCTGGTAGTGGAGGAGTTTGTGTTGCTCTCACTGAAGGGAAAGGAGACAGAAGGTGCTAGATGAGGGAGAGGAGGGGAATGATTGGGAGGAGAAAGGAGAGAGAGGAAATGCTGGATGGGTAGGGGGAGCAATAGGCTGCAGGGGGGCACCAGAAACCCTAGCACTGGCCCTGGTGTCTGGATTCTCATTTTGTCCACTACAGATACCTACCCATGATTGCCGTTCCAATACAAAATGCTTTTACATACATAGTAACATAGTAGATGACGGCAGAAAAAGACCTGCACGGTCCATCCAGTCAAGAAGACAACTCATATGTGCTACTTTTTGTGTATACCCTACTTTGATTTGTACCTATGCTCTTCAGGGCACAGACCATATAAGTCTGCCCAGCACTATCCCCGCCTCCCACCACCGGCTCTGGCACAGACCGTATAAGTCTGCCCAGCACTATCCCCGCCTCCCACCACCGGCTCTGGCACAGACCGTATAAGTCTGCCCAGCACTATCCCTACCTCCCAACCTCCAGTCCCGCCTCCCACCACTGGCTCTGGCACTGTATCTTATGTAAATTATAATATTATCAAACAGAAATTATTGTTTATAAAAGTCTATGTTACTGTAACATTACTTACAGTAATCTGGTACCGTACTTTTTTTTTTTTTTTTTTCAAATACTGGTAGTTTTCACTGGGTGATCACACTAAAAAGTCTGTAACTCTGCTGTGTTTAAAGATAACCTCGTTCCACTCGGCACATAAACATAGATAGTAACAAATAAAGCTGTAAAATGTCAAATTGAAATTCCAAGCGGCTGCTGAGAAATCAGCAAAAAACGCTATGTATTTTTTGCCTTACCAGACACACATACACACACAAATAGGGAAATAGATCAAAATTAATTATTTTATCTCAAGAAGGAATGTTATAAACACAGAGAACTCCTGATTATGAAATGAGGGCAAAGTTCAATTAGGGTCAATAGCACTGCAGTAGGGATGAAGCTGGGCACATTAGAAGCGACTTCATATGTTTATCACGGTCATATGTTTCAATGAGAGCAGTAATATATAAAGAAAGGCTGCCAGAAATTTTCATTTTCTGTCATTTCTGGAAATGCTCATTTTACTTGTTTTGTTTGGCCATTTTGTCAACACAGGAGCATGCACAAGGGTTGAAATGGACACACTACTGGGAGGCAAGTGTGTACTCTTTCGAAAAATGCTCTGCATTTACCACACAGGGCAGACAGTTAACTCATGGTCAATGCGTTATATGCCTGGGCTGATAGTATGGGTCCTCTACGTTATCCCCATAATTCTATAAAAAGTGCTAAAAAAAAACCCCATAAACTCAATTTGCATGTGCATTTTAACTGACTAATGAGCTAATTAATGTCAATAACTGGCTTTTTAACAAGTAATTACTGGCACTAATTATAAGTGCCAGTAAGTGACATGTGAAGATCACTAGGAATAACAGTGGGATTTGAACAGGAGAACAGGAAATGCCCTGTGGAGCCACTTCTATTAGAATACTGTTGATAGATCAATAGCTGATGTGGAGGAGAAGGATGTACTAGCTACAGATCACGCAATTGTTGCTGCTTGATTTGGTCCCATATCTTACCATTATAATGGAAGGCTAATCTCTAGTACCCCAAGACTACCACTAGAGGTCAATAAAGCGAATGCTACATACCTGTAGAAGGTATTCTCCGAGGACAGCAGGCTGATTGTTCTCACTGATGGGTGACGTCCACGGCAGCCCCTCCAATCGGAACACTTCCTAGCAAAGTTCTTTGCTAGTCCTCGCGCGCCGATGCGCACCGCGCATGCGCGGCCGTCTTCCCGCCCGAACCGGCTCGTGCCGGCCAGTCTCATATGTAGCAAGACAAAGAGAAGGGAAGACACAACTCCAAAGGGGAGGCGGGCGGGTTTGTGAGAACAATCAGCCTGCTGTCCTCGGAGAATACCTTCTACAGGTATGTAGCATTCGCTTTCTCCGAGGACAAGCAGGCTGCTTGTTCTCACTGATGGGATATCCCTAGCCCCCAGGCTCACTCAAAACAACAACCATGGTCAATTGGGCCTCGCAACGGCGAGGACATAACTGAGATTGACCTAAAAAATTTACCAACTAACTGAGAGTGGAGCCTGGAACAGAACAAACATGGGCCTAGGGGGGTGGAATTGGATTCTAAACCCCGAACAGATTCTGAAGCACTGACTGCCCGAACCGACTGTCGCGTCGGGTATCCTGCTGCAGGCAGTAATGAGATGTGAATGTGTGAACAGATGACCACGTCGCAGCTTTGCAAATCTCTTCAATAGTGGCTGACTTCAAGTGGGCTACCGACGCTGCCATGGCTCTAACATTATGAGCCGTGACATGACCCTCAAGAGCCAGCCCAGCCTGGGCGTAAGTGAAGGAAATGCAATCTGCTAGCTAATTGGATATGGTGCGTTTTCCCACAGCCACTCCCCTCCTGTTGGGATCAAAAGAAACAAACAATTGGGCGGACTGTCTGTTGGGCTGTGTCCGCTCCAGATAGAAGGCCAATGCTCTCTTGCAGTCCAATGTGTGCAGCTGATGTTCAGCAGGGCAGGAATGAGGACGGGGAAAAAATGTTGGCAAGACAATTGACTGGTTCAGATGGAACTCCGACACAACCTTTGGTAAGAACTTAGGGTGAGTGCGGAGGACTACTCTGTTATGATGAAATTTGGTGTAAGGGGCCTGAGCTACCAGGGCCTGAAGCTCACTGACCCTACGAGCTGAAGTAACTGCCACCAAGAAAATGACCTTCCAGGTCAAGTACTTCAGATGGCAGGAATTCAGTGGCTCAAAAGGAGGTTTCATCAGCTGGGTGAGAACGACATTGAGATCCCATGACACTGTAGGAGGCTTGACAGGGGCCTTTGACAAAAGCAAACCTCTCATGAAGCGAACAACTAAAGGCTGTCCTGAGATCGGCTTACCTTCCACACGGTAATGGTATGCACTGATTGCACTAAGGTGAACTCTTACAGAGTTGGTCTTGAGACCAGACTCAGATAAGTGCAGAAAGTATTCAAGCAGGGTCTGTGTAGGACAAGAGCGAGGATCTAGGGCCTTGCTGTCACACCAGACGGCAAACCTCCTCCATAGAAAGAAGTAACTCCTCTTAGTGGAATCTTTCCTGGAAGCAAGCAAGATGCGGGAGACACCCTCTGACAGACCCAAAGAGGCAAAGTCTACGCTCTCAACATCCAGGCCGTGAGAGCCAGGGACCGGAGGTTGGGATGCAGAAGCGCCCCTTCGTCCTGTGTGATGAGGGTCGAAAAACACTCCAATCTCCACGGTTCTTCGGAGGACAACTCCAGAAGAAGAGGGAACCAGATCTGACGCGGCCAAAAAGGAGCAATCAGAATCATGGTGCCTTGGTCTTGCTTGAGTTTCAACAAAGTCTTCCCACCAGAGGTATGGGAGGATAAGCATACAGCAGACCCTCCCCCCAGTCCAGGAGGAAGGCATCCGATGCCAGTCTGCCGTGGGCCTGAAGCCTGGAACAGAACTGAGGGACTTTGTGGTTGGCTCGCGATGCGAAGAGATCTACCAAGGGGGTGCCCCACACTGGAAGATCTGTCGCACTACACGGGAATTGAGCGACCACTCGTGAGGTTGCATAATCCTGCTCAACCTGTCGGCCAGACTGTTGTTTACGCCTGCCAGATATGTGGCTTGGAGCACCATGCCGTGCCGGCGAGCCCAGAGCCACATGCTGACGGCTTCCTGACACAGGGGGCGAGATCCGGTGCCCCCCTGCTTGTTGACGTAGTACATGGCAACCTGGTTGTCTGTCTGAATTTGGATAATTTGGTGGGACAGCCGATCTCTGAAAGCCTTCAGAGCGTTCCAGATCGCTTGTAACTCCAGGAGATTGATCTGCAGATCGTGTTCCTGGAGGGACCAGCTTCCCTGGGTGTGAAGCCCATCGACATGAGCTCCCCATCCCAGGAGAGACGCATCCGTGGTCAGCACTTTTTGTTGCTGAGGAATTTGGAAAGGACGTCCCAGAGTCAAATTGGACCAAATTGTCCACCAATACAGGGATTCGAGAAAACTCGTGGACAGGTGGATCACGTCTTCTAGATCCCCAGCAGCCTGAAACCACTGGGCAGCTAGGGTCCATTGAGCAGATCTCATGTGAAGGCGGGCCATGGGAGTCACATGAACTGTGGAGGCCATGTGGCCCAGCAATCTCAACATCTGCCGAGCTGTGATCTGCTGGGACGCTCGCACCCGCGAGACGAGGGACAACAAGTTGCTGGCTCTCGTCTCTGGGAGATAGGCGCGAGCCGTCTGAGAATCCAGCAGAGCTCCTATGAATTCGAGTTTCTGCACTGGGAGAAGATGGGACTTTGGGTAATTTATCACAAACCCCAGTAGATCCAGGAGGCGAATAGTCATCTGCATGGACTGCAGAGTTCCTGCCTCGGATGTGTTCTTCACCAGCCAATCGTCGAGATATGGGAACACGTGTACCCCAGCCTGCGAAGTGCCGCTGCTACTACAGCCAAGCACTTGGTGAACACTCTGGGCGCAGAGGCGAGCCCAAAGGGTAGCACACAGTACTGGAAGTGACGTGTGCCCAGCTGAAATCGCAGATACTATCTGTGAGCTGGCAGTATCGGGATGTGCGTGTAGGCGTCCTTCAAGTCCAGAGAGCATAGCCAATCGTTTTCCTGAATCATGGGGAGAAGAGTGCCCAGGGAAAGCATCCTGAACTTTTCTTTGACCAGATATTTGTTCAGGGCCCTTAGGTCTAGGATGGGACGCATCCCCCCTGTTTTCTTTTCCACAAGGAAGTACCTGGAATAGAATCCCAGCCCTTCTTGCCCGGATGGCACGGGCTCGACCGCATTGGCGCTGAGAAGGGCGGAGAGTTCCTCTGCAAGTACCTGCTTGTGCTGGAAGCTGTAAGACTGAGCTCCCGGTGGACAATTTGGAGGTTTTGAGGCCAAATTGAGGGTGTATCCTTGCCGGACTATTTGGAGAACCCACTGATCGGAGGTTATGAGAGGCCACCTTAGGTGAAAAGCTTTCAACCTCCCCCCGACTGGTAGGTCGCCCGGCACTGACACTTGGATGTCGGCTATGCTCTGCTGGAGCCAGTCAAAAGCTCGTCCCTTGCTTTTGCTGGGGAGCCGAGGGGCCTTGCTGAGGCGCACGCTGCTGACGAGAGCGAGCGCGCTGGGGCTTAGCCTGGGCCGCAGGCTGTCGAGAAGGAGGATTGTACCTATGCTTGCCAGAAGAGTAGGGAACAGTCTTCCTTCCCCCCAAAAATCTTCTACCTGTAGAGGTAGAGGCTGAAGGCTGCCGGCGGGAGAACTTGTCGAATGCGGTGTCCCGCTGGTGGAGTTGCTCTACCACCTGTTCGACTTTCTCTCCAAAAATATTATCCGCACGGCAAGGCGAGTCCGCAATCCGCTGCTGGATTCTATTCTCCAGGTCGGAGGCACGCAGCCATGAGAGTCTGCGCATCACCACACCTTGAGCAGCGGCCCTGGACGCAACATCAAAGGTGTCATACACCCCTCTGGCCAGGAATTTTCTGCACGCCTTCAGCTAACTGACCACCTCCTGAAATGGCTTGGCTTGCTCAGGGGGGAGCTTATCCACCAAGCCCGCCAACTGCCGCACATTGTTCCGCATGTGTATGCTCGTGTAGAGCTGGTAGGACTGAATCTTGGCCACGAGCATAGAAGAATGGTAGGCCTTCCTCCCAAAGGAGTCCAAGGTTCTAGAGTCCTTGCCCGGGGGCGCCGAAGCATGCTCCCTTGAACTCTTGGCCTTCTTTAGGGCTAAATCCACAACTCCAGAGTCGTGAGGCAACTGAGTGCGCATCAGCTCTGGGTCCCCATGGATTCGGTACTGGGACTCAATCTTCTTGGGGATGTGGGGATTACTTAATGGCTTGGTCCAGTTCGCCAGCAATGTCTTTTTGAGGACATGATGCATGGGTACTGTGGACGCTTCCTTAGGTGGAGAAGGATAGTCCAGGAGCTCAAACATTTCAGCCCTGGGCTCGTCCTCCACAACCACCGGGAAGGGGATGGCCGTAGACATCTCCCGGACAAAGGAAGCGAAAGACAGACTCTCGGGGGGAGAAAGCTGTCTTTCAGGAGAGGGAGTGGGATCAGAAGGGAGACCCTCAGACTCCTCGTCAGAGAAATATCTGATGTCTTCTTCTTCTTCCCACGAGGCCTCACCCTCGGTGTCAGACACAAGTTCACTGACCTGTGTCTGCAACTGTGCCCGGCTCGACTCCGTGGAACCACGGCCACGGTGGGAGCGTCGAGAGGTAGACTTCCTCGCCCGCACCGGCGAAGCTCCCTCTGCCGACGTAGTCGTGGAGCCTTCCTGGGAGGCTACCGCAGTCGGTACCGCACGCGGCACTGATGCCGGAGACCTCACACCGGGCAATGGGCCAGCCGGCGCCTCGCTCGACGGTACCGGTGGCGCAAGCACCCCCGGTACCGGAGGGGTAGGGCGCAACAGCTCTCCCAGGATCTCTGGGAGAACGGCCCGGAGACTCTCGTTCAGAGCGGCTGTAGAAAAAGGCATGGAAGCCGATGCAGGCGTCGATGTCAGATTCTGTTCCGGGTGTGGAGGCTGTTCCGGGCTGTCCAAAGGGGAGCGCATCGACACCTCTTGAACAGAGGGCGAGCGGTCCTCTCGGTGCCGATGCCTACTGGGTGCCGACTCCCTCGGTGACCCAGAGCTCTCGGTGCCGACACGGGAAGGGGACCGGTGACGATGCTTCTTCGACTTCTTGGGACGAAGCATGTCACCGGAGCTTCCCGGCACCGATGAGGAGGACGTAGAATCCAGCCGTCGCTTCCTCGGGGCCGAGACCGAAGGAGGTCGGTCTCGGGGGGGCTGTACCGCAGGAGCCCTCGGGATGGGGGGAGACCCACCCGAAGGCTCACCGCCACCAGCAGGGGAATAGACAGCCCTCACCTGCACTCCAGACGAAGCACCACCGTCCAACGACATCAGCAGACGAGGAGGTCTCGATACCACCGACGCCGACGCAGCCTTTCGATGTAGCCCCGATGCAGAGGGCCGATGCCTCGATGCAATCGGGGGCGAAGATGAAGGTCCAGGCGCCGACGACGTCGAAGCAGTCGATACTCCCGGTGCCGATGCCGACGCCGACGAAGAGCCCGAGAACAAAATGTTCCTCTTGGCTAATCTCGCTACCTGAGTCCGCTTTTGTAAAAGGGAACACAGACTACAGGCCTGAGGGCAGTGCCCAGCCCCCAGACACTTAAGACACGACGCGTGCCTGTCAGTGAGCGAGATTACCCGGGCGCACTAGGTGCACTTCTTGAAGCCGCTGGAAGACTTCGATGTCATGGGCGGAAAAATCGCGCCGGCGAGATCAAACTCGAAATGGCGAAAATGGCACCGCAAAATTAGGGGGAAAAAAAAAACTTCGACCGAGGCCTAAATAGGGCCTACCCCGACGACGAAAGAAAACTTACCGGGGCAAAGACTGGAAGTACGGGAAGGAAGAAAACCATAAATGTCTCCTTCCGACACCTTTTTTTTTTTTAGAACGAAGTCGATAAACGACGCGCGAGGTCAACTTTGGGGCGCGAACGGCGAAACACGACCGTACCGAGCGCGGACAAAAGAAGAGTGGCCGGCACGAGCCGGTTCGGGCGGGAAGACGGCCGCGCATGCGCGGTGCGCATCGGCGCGCGAGGACTAGCAAAGGACTTTGCTAGGAAGTGTTCCGATTGGAGGGGCTGCCGTGGACGTCACCCATCAGTGAGAACAAGCAGCCTGCTTGTCCTCGGAGAATGACATATTTACCGTGGGAGTGGAGTGGGACTGCTCCTGCTCCTTGCAACTGGACCACCAGGCCTTGCCTCTGGGTAAGTCCTGGATGTGGGTGGGGACATGGGAGTGGTGGTACTTAAAGAGGCCCTTGACAGGGGATATTTGAGACTTTTGATCAGGGAGTTGGGCATATTGGGAGGGAGATCTGATCAAATGGTGATAAGGAGGAGTTGGTTAGGTAAATGAAATGCCAGTCATCGGGGTGGAGGAAGAAATTCCTGTCAGCACGGCAGGGGGTGGGGGAGTATAGCAATGCTGCTGCTGCTGGGGGGGAGGGGGAGAGAGATTCAAATATAAACCGAGACCCTCTTTTTGACCAAAAATCTCAGTTTATATTCGAGTTTATAAGGCAATTTTCCATGGCCTCTACATTCAAGTATAGATGGTAATTCTCCATAGCCTCAGGTATCAAACAATTGTGAGTCCTCCAAGGACAGGAAAATACCTATTATATGTGAATGTAACTTGCCTTGAGCTACAACTGAAGAAGATGCGAGTCAAAAATAAATAAATAATAACCACAACACTCCAGCCCATGTACAGGGAAGAGGATGTGGCCTGAGGATCCACTACTGCCCTTAGATTAATTGTATCATCAGCCTATGGAGAAGAGGAAAGTTTTTCTGCATTATGAATCCAAAGAAGAAGTAGAATAAGAGATTGGAGATAAGGTACTACTTAATGTATATAAACATGCCAGTGTCACTGTGGGCCGAGTGGTATGGGATCAGAGAGGTTGTAGTATGTGTGTGTGTGATTGTAAAGATTGTTGGGGAGGAGCATAGGAGAGAAGGAATTGAAGGGAATACGAGGGATATGAATAAGGGCATCTAAGAATGTTTGAATGATTATATGTGTATAAGTGAAAAGTCTTGCACTAGAAACGTGTTAGTGGGTCCAGTCTCCTGGATCATCCTCCTTTTCTTCCCTCTAGCTCTTATACCCTTTTCTTTCACTTTCAAATACCTTATCCCCCACATCTTTGCCCTTCTACCCTCAGATCCCATTATCATCTCCTTCCTTCAAGACAGCGAAAGATACATACAGTGGGGGAAATAAGTATTTGATCCCTTGCTGATTTTGTAAGTTTGCCCACTGACAAAGACATGAGCAGCCCATAATTGAAGGGTAGGTTATTGGTAACAGTGAGAGATAGCACATCACAAATTAAATCCGGAAAATCACATTGTGGAAAGTATATCAATTTATTTGCATTCTGCAGAGGGAAATAAGTATTTGATCCCCCACCAACCAGTAAGAGATCTGGCCCCTACAGACCAGGTAGATGCTCCAAATCAACTCGTTACCTGCATGACAGACAGCTGTCGGCAATGGTCACCTGTATGAAAGACACCTGTCCACAGACTCAGTGAATCAGTCAGACTCTAACCTCTACAAAATGGCCAAGAGCAAGGAGCTGTCTAAGGATGTCAGGGACAAGATCATACACCTGCACAAGGCTGGAATGGGCTACAAAACCATCAGTAAGACGCTGGGCGAGAAGGAGACAACTGTTGGTGCCATAGTAAGAAAATGGAAGAAGTACAAAATGACTGTCAATCGACAAAGATCTGGGGCTCCACGCAAAATCTCACCTCGTGGGGTATCCTTGATCATGAGGAAGGTTAGAAATCAGCCTACAACTACAAGGGGGGAACTTGTCAATGATCTCAAGGCAGCTGGGACCACTGTCACCACGAAAACCATTGGTAACACATTACGACATAACGGATTGCAATCCTGCAGTGCCCGCAAGGTCCCCCTGTTCCGGAAGGCACATGTGACGGCCCGTCTGAAGTTTGCCAGTGAACACCTGGATGATGCCGAGAGTGATTGGGAGAAGGTGCTGTGGTCAGATGAGACAAAAATTGAGCTCTTTGGCATGAACTCAACTCGCCGTGTTTGGAGGAAGAGAAATGCTGCCTATGACCCAAAGAACACCGTCCCCACTGTCAAGCATGGAGGTGGAAATGTTATGTTTTGGGGGTGTTTCTCTGCTAAGGGCACAGGACTACTTCACCGCATCAATGGGAGAATGGATGGGGCCATGTACCGTACAATTCTGAGTGACAACCTCCTTCCCTCCGCCAGGGCCTTAAAAATGGGTCGTGGCTGGGTCTTCCAGCACGACAATGACCCAAAACATACAGCCAAGGCAACAAAGGAGTGGCTCAGGAAGAAGCACATTAGGGTCATGGAGTGGCCTAGCCAGTCACCAGACCTTAATCCCATTGAAAATTTATGGAGGGAGCTGAAGATGCGAGTTGCCAAGCGACAGCCCAGAACTCTTAATGATTTAGAGATGATCTGCAAAGAGGAGTGGACCAAAATTCCTCCTGACATGTGTGCAAACCTCATCATCAACTACAGAAGACGTCTGACCGCTGTGCTTGCCAACAAGGGTTTTGCCACCAAGTATTAGGTCTTGTTTGCCAGAGGGATTAAATACTTATTTCCCTCTGCAGAATGCAAATAAATTCATATACTTTCCACAATGTGATTTTCCGGATTTAATTTGTGATGTGCTATCTCTCACTGTTACCAATAACCTACCCTTCAATTATGGGCTGCTCATGTCTTTGTCAGTGGGCAAACTTACAAAATCAGCAAGGGATCAAATACTTATTTCCCCCACTGTACCTGTAGCAGGTATTCTCCGAGAACAGCAGGCTGATTGCTCTCACTGATGGGTTGACGTCCGACGGCAGGCCCAGGTCCGGAATTCTTCCTAGCAACAAAGTTTGCTAGCCATCGTGCGCATGAGTGCACGCACCGCGCATCCACAGCCATCTTCCCACACGTCGCGCGAACGTGCCCCTCAGTCAACTTACAAAAGCAAGACAAGGGAAGAGACAACTCCAAAGGGGAGGCGGGCGGGTTGGTGAAAACAATCAGCCTGCTGTCCTCGGGGAATACCTGCTACAGGTATGTATCGTTCCCTTTCTCCGAGGACAAGCAGGCTGCTTGTCCTCACTGATGGGGTATCCCCAGCCCCCAGGCTCACTCAAAACAACAAACAGGGTCAATTGGGCCTCGCAACGGCTAGGACATAACATAGATTGACCTGAAAAATAACAACTAACTGAGAGTGCAGCCTGGAATAGAACAAAAATGGGCCTAGGGGGGTGGAGTTGGATTCTAGACCCCAAACAGATTCTGCAGCACCGACTGCCGCGTCGGGTATCCTGCTGAAGGTAGTAATGAGATGTGAATATGTGGACAGATGACCACGTCACAGCCTTGCAAATCTCTTCTATAGTGGCTGACTTCAAGTGGGCCACTGATGCTGCCGTGGCTCGAACACTAAGAGCCGTGACATGACCCTCATGAGTCAGCCCAGCTTGGGCGTAAGTGAAGGATATGCAATCTGCTAGCCAATTTGAAATGGTGCGTTTACTGACACCCACTCCCCTTCTATTGGGATCAAAAGAAACAAACATTTGGACGGACTGTCTGAATGGGCGTGTCCGCTCCAGATAGAAGGCCAATGCTCTTTTGCAGTCCAATGTGTGCAACTGACTTTCAACAGGGCGGGTATGAGGACGGGGAAAAATGTTGGCAAGATGGAACTCCGACACCACATTGGGCAAGAACTTAGGGTGAGTGCGGAGGCCTCCTCTGTTATGATGAAATTTAGTATATGCAGCATGGGCTACCAAGGCTTAGAGCTCATTGACTCTACGAGCTGAAGTAACAGCCACCAAGAAAATGACCTTCCAGGTCAAGTACTTCAGATGGCAGGAATTCAGCTGCTCAAAAGGAGGTTTCATCAGCTGGGTGAGAACAACATTGAGATCCCATGACACCGGTGGAGGTTTGACAGGGCGCTTTGACAAAAGCAAACCTCTCATGAAGCAAACAACTAAAGGCTGTCAAAAGATAGGCTTACCTTCTACACGATAATGATAAGCACTAACTGCAGTAAGATGAACTCTTACGGAGTTAGTCTTAAGACCAGACTCAGACAAGTGCAGAAGGTATTAAAGAAGGGTCTGTGTAAGACAAGAGAGAGGGTCTAGGGCCTTCCTGTCACACCAGACGGCAAACCTCCTCCATTTAAAAGAGTAACTCTTTTTAGTGGAATCTTTCCTGGAAGCAAGCAGGACTCGGGAGACACCCTCCAACAGACCCAAGGAGGCAAAGTCTACACTCTGAACATCCAGGCCGTGAGAGCCAGGGACCGGAGGTTGGGATGCAGAAGCGCCCCCTCATTCTGAGTAATGAGGGTTGGAAAACACTCCAATCTCCACGGTTCTTCGGAGGACAACTCCAGTAGAAGTGGGAACCAAATCTGACACGGCCAGAAGGGAGCGATCAGAATCATGGTTCCATGATCCTGCTTGAGTTTCAACAAAGTGTTCCCTACCAAAGGTATGGGAGGATATGCATACAGGAGGCCCTTGCCCCAATGTAGGAGAAAGGCATCTGAGGCTACTTTGCCATGGGCCTGAAGTCTGGAACAGAACTGAGGGACCTTGTGATTGGGCTGAGTGGCAAAAAGATCCACCGAGGGGGTGCTCCACGCTCGGAAGATCTTGCGTACCACGCCCGAGCTGAGCGACCACTCGTGAGGTTGCATTATCCTGCTCAATCTGTCGGCCAGACTGTTGTTTACGCCCGTCAGATAGGTGGCTTGGAGAAACATGCCGTGCCGGCGAGCCCAAAGCCACATCTGAACGGCATCCTGACACAGGGGGCGAGATCCGGTGCCCCCCTGCTTGTTGATGTAGTACATGGCAACCTGATTGTCTGTCTGAATTTGAATGATTTGATTGGACAGCCGATCTCTGAAAGCCTTTAGCGCATTCCGGACCGTTCTCAGCTCCAGGAGGTTGATCTGAAGACCGGTTTCCTGGAGGGACCAAACTCCTTGAGTGTGGAGCCCATCGACATGAGCTCCCCACCCCAGAAGAGACGCATCTGTTGTCAGCACCTTTTGTGGCTGAGGAATTAGAAAGGGACGTCCCATGGTCCAATTGGATCGAATTGTCCACCAATAGAGGGAATTTAGAAACTCTGTGGACAGCTGGATAACATCCTCTAGATCCCCCGCAGCCTGATACCACCGGGAAGCTAGGGTCCATTGAGCTGATCTCAAGTGAAGGCGGGCCATGGGAGTCACATGAACTGTGGAGGCCATATGGCCCAACAATCTCAACATCTGCCGAGCTGTGATCTGCTGAGACGCTCTGACCCAGGAAACGAGGGACAGAAGATTGCCTGCCCTTGCTTCGGGGAGGTAAGCGTGAGCCGTCTTGGAGTCCAGCAGAGCTCCTATGAATTCTGGTTGTTGGACTGGAAGAAGATGGGACTTTGGATAATTGATAACAAACCCGAGTAGCTCCAGGAGTTTGAGAGTCATCTGCCTCGAAAGTGCTCGGAAGTGCTCTTCACCAGCCAATTGTCGAGATAAGGGAAGACATGCACTCCCAACTTGCGTAGAGACGCTGCCACTATCGCCAGGCATTTGGTGAACACCCGGGGCACGGAGGCGAGACCAAAGGGCAGTACACAATACTGAAAGTGCTGTGTTCCCAGACGGAATCGGAGATACTGCCTGTGAGCTGGCAGTATCGGAATATGTGTATAAGCATCTTTCAAGCCCAGAGAGCATAGTCAATCGTTTTCCTGAATCATGGGAAGAAGGGTGCCCATGAAAAGCATCCTGAACTTTTCTCGAATCAGATATTTGATCAGGGCCCTTAGGTCTAGGATGGGAAGCATCCCCTCTGTTTTCTTACGCACAAGGAAGTACCTGGAATAGAATCCCAGCCCTTCTTGCCCTGGTGGAACGGGAGGCGTAATCCCTAGAACTCTTGGCTCTCTTGAGAGCGGAATCAACAACCCCAGAGTCATGAGGCAACTGGGTCTTCATCAACTCCAGGTCCCCATGAATCCAGTACTGGGACTCAACTTTTTTAAGGATGGTGAGATTAGTTAGTGGTTTCATCCAGTTCGCCATCAATGTCTGCTTAAAGGCATTATGTAGGGGAACAGTGGATGACTCCTTAGGTGGTGAAGGATAGTACAGGACCTCGAACATCTCAGCCCTGGGCTCATCCTTAGTGACCAATGGGAAAGGAATGTCCGTAGACATTTCCAGGACAAAAGACGAAAAGACAAACTCTCGGGGGGAGAAAGCTTTCTCTCTGGTGAAGGAGTAGGATCAGAAGGAAGACCACAAGACTCCTCATCCGAGAAATATCTTGGGTCCTCCTCTGCCTCCCATAAGGCCTCTTCCTCGGTATCAGACACGATCTCTCTGACCACAGTCTGAAGCCAGGCCCGTCTCAACGCCGAGGAGCGATGTCCTCGATGACGGTGTCGAGAAGTAGACTCCCGTGCCGACGGCGATGAAGCTTCCTCCACTGACGTCGAAACCATCGCAGTAGCCTTTCCAGGATCCCTGGAAGAACAGCTTCGAGGCGCTCGTCAAGAGTGGCTGTGGAGAAAGGCTGGAGAGTCAGTGCAGGAGTCGAAGTCCGAATCTGCTGAGGAGGCGGAGGCGGTACCGGGCTGTCCTGAGAAGTGTGCATCGACACCTCCTGAATGGAGGGTCAGCGTTCCTCCCGGCGTCGATGCTTCACGGGTGCCAAATCCTTCGGCGTCCCGGATATCTTGGTACCGTGGCAGGAGGGTGACCGATGTAGGTGCTTCTTCGCCTTCGCACGAAGCACGGTCTCGGGTATAGATGAGGAAGACGTTGAATTCAAACGTCTCCTCGGGTCGGGTCCGAAGAAGGTTGGTCTCGATGGGCCTGCACCGCAGGGGTCCTCGAGGCAGGTGGAGACCCACTCGATGGCCCACTGCTGCCAGTGTGAGATGGTCTCTGGATAGCCATTACCTGCGCTCCGGACGTCGATGCACTCTCCGGTGCCGAAATTGATGCCGCCAATCCCAGTACCGCTGCCGACGTCGAAGGACCGGGCAAAGCATGGAACAGGACCGGGCAAAGCATGGAACAGGTGCTCCCACTGAGCTAAACTCCACGCTTGTGTCCGCTTTTTAAGGCCACAACACAAAGTACAAGCGTTGGGGCAGTGACTCGCCCCAAGACACTGAATACACGAAGCGTGTGGCTCAGTGACTGAGATTGCCCGGGTCTCACTGAGTGCACTTCTTGAAGCCACTGGCAATCTTCAATGACATTGACGGAAAAATTGCAGCGGCGAAATCAAAAGACGCAATGGCGCCAAAAAGAATGGAACAACAAAATCGCGTACGGGCGGCCAACAGGGCCACACATGAAACGAAAACAAAAAAAAAACTACAGCAAACTAAAGAGAAGGGCGGCTAAGTTTAACTTTTTTTATTTTTTTCATTTTTTTTTGAAAACCAGAAAACAAGCTAGCGAACTCGCGAAAACGAGGAAAAAAGAAGGTAAAAACCCCAAGGGCTCTCTCCTGAGGCGCAGAGCGACCAAAAAACAGCCACCCTGACCGTGATAAAAAAGAGACTGAGGGGCACGTTCGCGCGATGGGCGGGAAGATGGCCGCACATGCGCGGTGCGTGCACTTGTGCGCACGAGAGCTGTAGCAAACTTTGTTGTTAGGAAGAATTCCGGACCTGGGGCTGCCGTTGGACATCAACCCATCAGTGAGAACAAGCAGCCTGCTTGTCCTCGGAGAATGTTTTACTCTTTCATCCTCCCCCTTCATTCTTTATGCCTCTCTTCTCTTCCTAACACTGATCACTAAAATGTCACCCCCTTCTTAAAATAAACAAACAAACACTCACAAGGAAGGAGCAGGGGAAAGCAGACGCAGGGAGACAGAGGAAAGGTGGGGCTAAAAGCAGATGAGAGAGAAGAGGGCAAGAGCAGATGTTTGTTGGCTGACTGGAGGAAGGACCCTCACCAACCAAACAAAGGCATTCTGCTGCTCCTGGATCTGTGGCTATGATTTCATAAAGTTGAAATGAAATAGGCAACACACAAACAATTAAAAAGATAAAAACAATTTACTCCTATGGGAGTGCTCAAAGAAAGCCAGAGCAAGTACACACTGAGGCTGATACTTCCAGTTCTTCCTCCAAGAACATGAATGAAAGCCCAAGTGAAAGCTGAAATAAAAATGTTTTTCCATGAGTACATCTTCCTAGTGTTTGGTTTTTTTTTATGATTCAGGGGATAGAATTTGGATAAGAGGCACGGCCTTGCATAGTAACCTGCTCAATTCCTCTTTCCAATGCTTGCCTTTCTGTGGCTGGTCCTTTTCCCTCTTCTTCCCAAGCATCCTTCATATTGATGCTCCCAAGTTGTTCTTTCTAGTATGAAAGAAACCTGGAGGGTATTAATAAAACTAATTTGTCTGTAGTTTTAAAATAGTTACCCTTTGTAAGATAGTCTTGATTTTCTTCTTCTTCGTAGCCAGGCCTTCACCTCTGGAGTTACTTCAGAAGCAGGTTTTGTGTGATCAATATTGCATATATCCTTCCCTTGTTTCCAAAGCTGGTATCTGTCAGGTTGAAATTTCTTCACAAAGATATCCATTGATATTTTTACCATGTCATTACTACAAGAGCACTGAAAGGAGAGAAAAAATATCAAAGATATATTGTGAGAACAGCATCTTTCATACAATCAACAAATGATCAAGTGGCCTTCTACTTATAGTCAATGAAATGGTAATGTTTAAAATTTTGAATCCTCTTTTCTTTAACTATTTTTTCCTCGAAAGGGTACATGGATATTGTTCTCTCCCCAAATAGTTGGTATTTAAATAGTTATTAGCAGATACCAACAAAATATTTATGAGGGCCCATATTACTCCCAAACCTAAATTCCAAATCCCACAGTCATTCTTTCCTTTCCCCCGAACCACACACACTCTTCCTATACCTTCCTACTGCACACTCGTCCTTCCCTACACCCCTTCCCGTGCACTCCGCTCCATGGATAAATCCTTCTTATCTGTTCCCTTCTCCACTACTGCCAACTCCAGACTTCGCGCCTTCTGTCTCGCTGCACCCTACGCCTGGAATAAACTTCCTGAGCCCCTACGTCTTGCCCCATCCTTGGCCACCTTTAAATCTAGACTGAAAACCCACCTCTTTAACATTGCTTTTGACTCGTAACCACTTGTAACCACTCGCCTCCACCTACCCTCCTCTCTTCCTTCCCGTCCATATTAATTGATTTGATTTGCTTACTTTATTTATTTTTTGTCTATTAGATTGTAAGCTCTTTGAGCAGGGACTGTCTTTCTTCTATGTTTGTGCAGCGCTGCGTATGCCTTGTAGCGCTATAGAAATGCTAAATAGTAGTAGTAGTAGTGCATACTACATCTTCCTTCCTTCCGATCCCCCTCCTCTCTCTCTCTCTCTTCCATCCCCCCTTGCACATTCTCTCTTCCCCTTCCTTTTCCCTCTCCAGGTTCTCTCTCTCCCCCGTTTTCTTCTTATCCCACAGCACTCTTCTCCCTTCTTTCCTTCCTTCCATCCCAAGGCATCCTCTCTCTCTCTCTGTTCTTTCCCTATCATTCAGTATTGTCTCTTTGTCCTCCCCCTTTCTCCCTCTACCTCAGCCCTCAATACTGTTCCCATGGAACTGCAGCTCTTCTTTTACATAGCCCATAACCCATCTGTCCCATTCTGGTAGGGTGCACAAGCACATTCTGCACTTCAGTAACAGAGAGAGCCAACTTGTTCTAATGCTATAGATAATCATCTGAGTTTACATATATTTACAACAATTAGCAGGCACAATTTTTCATTAAAGCTCATTTTAATTCCCTTGGTCTCCATTTCCTATGTACAAATGTTCAACTGCTACTTTGATCAACATTACAGAAATGTGGAAGGGGCATAAATGCTTTGCTCTACGCTGAAAAAGAGGTGAAGTTAAAAAAAAGTCTTAAAGAGATAAAGCTCAAAATAAGAGAGACTGTTTACAGGCAATAGCACGCAAAAAGCTGAGGAAAGATAGCTGTCAAAATAAATTAATCATGGGAAAACCTTACAGCACAAAAGGAATAGAGCATCAAGTTAAAGAGTTATGACTGCATATATTAAAGTTTTGTTAACAAAATTACAGACCTGGAAGGCACCATGTATTATGTGAATAAATATTAAACTTTGACCTGAACTACACTAAGACTAGGATCTTGGCTCTTGAGAGAGCTAAGGAGTGATAATGTTAAAGCAACTCTACTAGGATTCCAAAAATTGAAGGGTGTGAATAAACATTATCCAGTAATAAAACAGAATATTGGCAAAGCAAAAACAATTTTATATAAGGCATAGGCTGATACAGTTTTATAAGGATGGTGCAGAAAATCTTGAGAGGAGAGTAGATTTAAAAAACAAACAACAACAACAACAAAACCCAAAGAGGACAGAAGGACATGCAAATTATCACTAAAAACTAAGGGAAGTGTGTGTGTGGGGGGGGGGGGGGGGGAGACTTGTAAATTATCACAAAAAACTAAAAGAAATGAGGTGGAGGAGAGCTTTTGTAACACCAAATTTACAAATGATGGCGATAACAGGTATATTAATGAAAATGATGTGTAACAGGCAATGCACCTTTTATTCCTGATTATAGCAATTTTCCTGATAATCTAGGACATTTTCCATTTTCCATTCAGAAGGCCAAGGGCTGCAATGGAAAATCTCCAACCTGAGAAAATGACACTTGGCAGGTGAAAAAAAAAAGGGATACTTCTCCAACTGATCTGGTCTATTGTATTTGATTATACTGCTTCTTGCCCATAAGCATCACAATGCATTATATAAAATTTGTTAAATGTCATCACACATTTAATAAACCTCACACTAACATTATTTACTTTTGCTTCACCTAGAATGTAAACTGCACTGAACCCTGGAAAGGGGAAATATAAATGGTATGCAAGAACTGATTTGAATTGAACATATCAGTTTCACATAGAGGGGCATAATCGAACCGGGCCGGCCATCTATATGGGCGGCCATCTCCAAGTCTGGCCACGGAAAGCGGCATACCCGACTGTATTATCGAAACAAGATGGCCGGACATCTTTCATTTCGATAATACGGTCAGGGCCGGCCAAATCTCAACATTTGGGCCGGCATTAGAGATCGCTGCCATTGGTTTCCCGCCGATAATGGAAACTAATGGCGGCCATCTCAAACCCGGCCAAATCCAAGGCATTTGGTCTTGGGAGGAGCCAGCATTTGTAGTGCACTGGTCCCCCTCACATGCCAGGACACCAACCGGGCACCCTAGGGGGCACTGCAGTGGACTTCATAAATTGCTCCCAGATCCATAGCTCCCTTACCTTGTGTGCTGAGCCCCCCCAAAACCCCCAAACCCACTCCCCACAACTGTACAACACTACCATAACCCTTATGGGTGAAGGGGGGCACCTACATATGGGTACAGTGGGTTTCGGGTGAGTTTTGGAGGGCTCACATTTATCACCACAAGTGTAACAGGTAGGGGGGGCTGGGCCTGGGTCCGCCTGCCTGAAGTCCACTGCAGCACCCACTAAAACTGCTCCAGGGAATCTTAGAGTAACCCGATGAAAGAAGTGCTATACCACTTGGTAGCAGCTTTATTGTCTGCAGTAATAGTGGAAAAATATCTGAGGGTACTCTATTTACAAATATTGATGTTGATGGAGCTGGGTATGACATTTGAGGCTGGCATAGAAGCTGGCACAAAAATGTTTAAAAAATGTTTTTGGGGTGGGAGGGGGTTGGTGACCACTGGAGAAGTAAGAGGAGGTGATCGACCACCGGTGGTCATCTGGTCAGTTGGGGCACTTTTTTGAGGCTTGGTCCTAAAAATAAATGGACCAAGTAAAGCCGGCCAAGTGCTCATCAGAGCCAGCCTTCTTCTTTCCATTATTGGCCGAAGCTGGCCATCTCATAACCACGCCCCTGTCCCGCCTTCCGTACCCCGCCAAAACGCTCCCTTTAACTTTGGCTGGCCCTGCGACGGAAAGCAGTTGAAGCCGGCCAAAATTGGCTTTCAATTATACCGATTTGGCCGGGTTTAGGAGATGGCCGGCCATCTCCCGATTTGTGTCGGAAAATGGCCGGCCTTCTCGTCCCCTAACCTAAAGCCTTTCCTAACAGATTAAACAATTTCCCCATATACCTGAATAAAAGACTATGCTTTGAATTTTTACCTAAATGTTGTTCATCCTTAAGCTCCTTATACCTTCCTTCCAGATTGCTGAACCTGGATAGCAGAACATTTTAGCCCAAATGGATGCCAAACTCGAAAACCAGGCATCTAAAAGCTTTGCACCTACCCTGGCTGAAGTATGATACAGATACAACACCAATTAAAGAAACAGATGTGAAGTATCTGAAAGGGCCTTAGAGCAGCAATTTTCAACCGATGTGCCACGGCACACTGTTGTGTTGCAAATAGTCTGCAGGTGAGTCATGTGAGTTTGGGGGAGGGTAAGGTAAAATTATGTATAATCATACCTGATAATTTTCTTTCCATTAATCATAGCTGATCAATCCATAGACTGGTGGGTTGTGTCCATCTACCAGCAGGTGGAGATAGAGAGCAAACTTTTGCCTCCCTATATGTGGTCATGTGCTGCCGGAAACTCCTCAGTATGTCGATATCAAAGCTCCATCCGCAGGACTCAGCACTTAGAGAATTACACCCACGAAGGGACACTCTGCCCAGCTCACCACCGCCGAAACGGGGGAGGGGAATTAACCCAGCTCATCCCCACACAAGTGGGGGAGGGGAATCCGTCCAGCTCATCCCCGCGGAGTGGGGGAGGGACACCACACCCGCCGATGCGGGGGGATCTGGCTTATCCTGCAACCGCAACCGCGGGAGGAGCTGACTGACCCTAACACCGCCGAAGCGGGAGGGGTACAAAGCTGCCCTACAGCCGCACGAAGCGGGAGGGAGTGCCGGCAGAATTTTAAGTCTCAATCCAGCCCCGTAAAACGGAGGGGAGAGGAATGCAGCAGCTCACTGTAACACAAACTCGTCTTAACTCTTGAAGAATCCAAGTGAAAAAACTTGAACACGAAGTCTTTCTGAAGTAACTGAAGACTAAACTTGAACCTGAAATGCAACCAGAATAAAAACAGTACAGATATCTGGGAGGGGCTATGGATTGATCAGCTATGATTAATGGAAAGAAAATTATCAGGTATGATTATACATAATTTTACCTTCCATATCATCAAGCTGATCAATCCATAGACTGGTGGGATGTACCGAAGCAGTACTCACCCAGGGCGGGACATTGAAATCCCTGACCTCAACACTGAAGCTCCAAACCGGGCCTCCGCCCGTGCAGCCACAGTCAAATGGTAATGCTTGGAGAATGTATGAGCCGAAGCCCAAGTTGCCGCCTTGCATATCTCTTCCAAGGAGACGGATCCGGCCTCTGCCATCGAGGCCGCCTGAGCTCTCGTGGAGTGAGCCTTCAGCTGGATAGGCGGCACCTTCCCCGCGGCCACATAAGCCGCTGCAATGGCTTCCTTGACCCATCTTGCCACTGTAGGCTTAGCAGCCTGCAGACCCTTACGAGGACCTGCAAACAGGACAAACAGATGATCCGATTTCCGGAAATCATTGGTCACTTCCAAGTATCTGATGATGACTCGTCTCACATCCAGATATTTAAGAGCAGAGTACTCCTCTGGGTAGTCCTCCCTACGAAAGGAAGGGAGACAGAGCTGCTGATTCACATGGAAGCGAGAAACAATCTTGGGCAGGAAGGAAGGCACTGTGCGAATAGTCACTCCTGCCTCAGTGAACTGCAGAAAAGTCTCTCGACATGAGAGCGCCTGGAGCTCGGAAACTCTTCTGGCTGAAGTGATAGCCACCAAAAGACTGCTTTCAACGTCAGGTCTTTCAGAGATGCCCTCGACAAGGGTTCAAAAGGCGGCTTCTGCAATGCTCTTAGTACCAGGTTGAGATTCCACGCAGGCACCACTGAGTGCAGAGGAGGGCGCAGGTGATTAACTCCCTTGAGAAAGCGCACCACATCTGGCTGCGAAGCCAGGGAAGCACCCTTCAGGCGGCCCCTGAAGCAAGCCAGAGCCGCTACCTGGACTTTAAGGGAACTGAGCGACAGGCCTTTCTCCAGACCTTCTTGCAGGAACGCCAACACTGAAGAAATTGGAGCAGTGAAGGGAGAAAGTGAGCCTGCTTCACACCACGCTGCAAAGATACGCCAAACCCTGGCGTAAGCAGTAGAAGTAGAGCGCTTCCTCGCTCTCAGCATAGTGGCGATGACCTTGTCTGAGAAGCCCTTCTTCCTCAGACGCTGCCGCTCAATAGCCAGGCCGTAAGACCAAAGGGGGAGGGATCCTCCATCACCACGGGACCCTGATGTAACAGGCCCTGCTCCACTGGCAGCCGCAGAGGATCGTCGACTGAGAGCCTGATCAAGTCCGCATACCAGGGACGCCTGGGCCAATCCGGACCCACCAGGATTACCCTGCCGGGATGCTTTGCCACCCGGTCTAGCACCCTGCCCAACATGGGCCAGGGCGGGAACACATAGAGAAGCTCTTGTGTCGGCCACTGTTGGAGAAGAGCATCTACTCCCAGGGATCGAGGGTCCCGTCCTCTGCTGAAAAAGCGCGGCACTTGGCAATTGGCCGATGACGCCATCAGATCTAGGCTCGGCTGGCCCCAGCGCTTCGTGATGTCCAAGAACGCCTGAGCAGATAGCTGCCACTCTCCGGGCTCCAAGGTATGGCGACTGAGAAAGTCCGCCTTGACATTCATGACTCCGGCAATGTGGGCCGCTGAAAGCTGCTCCAGGTTCGCTTCCGCCCACTGGCAAAGATTCATGGCCTCCTTGGCTAGAGGGGCGCTCTTGGTACCTCCCTGGCGGTTGACATAGGCCACAGCCGTGGCATTGTCCGACAGGACCCGTACAGGCTTCAACACCAGTACCGGGATGAACTCCAAAAGCGCCAACCGAATGGCTCTGAGTTCCAGGAGGTTGATAGACCACTTTGCCTCTGCAGGAGACCAGAGCCCCTGCGCTGTCCTTCCCAAGCAGTGGGCTCCCCAGCCCAACAACGAGGCGTCCGTCGTGACGACAATCCACTCTGGGGTCACCAGAGGCATTCCCGCAGACAACTTGTCTGTCTGCATCCACCAGCTCAGCGCCTTGCGCACTGCTGGGTCCAAGGGAAGGCGCACAGCATAATCCTCCGACATCGGAGTCCAGCGCTGCAGCAAAGAGTGTTGAAGTGGTCTCATATGAGCCCTGGCCCAGGGCACAACTTCCATCGTGGCCGTCATAGAGCCCAACAGCTGCACATAGTCCCAAGCCCGAAGGGGAGAGGCTACTAGGAACTGGTCCACCTGAGCCTGAAGTTTGACAATCCGATTGTCTGGCAGGAACACTCTGCCCACTTGGGTGTCGAATCGAACTCCCAGGTACTCCAGGGACTGAGTCGGGCGCAGCTGGCTTTTCTCCCAGTTGATGATCCATCCCAGGGAGCTCAAAAGAGCAACTACCCGGTCCACAGCTTTGCCGCACTCTGCATAAGAGGGGGCTCGGATCAACCAGTCGTCCAGATAAGGATGGACTTGTACCCCTTCCTTTTGTAGGAAGGCCGCGATGACCACCATTACTTTGGAAAAGGTCCGCGGAGCAGTAGCCAACCCGAAAGGGAGGGCTCTGAACTGGAAGTGTCGTCCCAGGACTGCAAAACGCAGAAAGCGTTGATGAGGAGGCCAGATGGGAATATGCAGGTACGCTTCCTTGATGTCTAAGGATGCCAGGAACTCTCCTGCCTTCACTGCCGCTATAACAGAGCGGAGAGTCTCCATGCGAAAGTGCCGCACTTTCAAGGCCCGATTGACCCCTTTGAGGTCGAGGATAGGCCGGACAGAACCTCCTTTCTTTGGTACCACAAAGTAAATGGAGTAACGTCCCTTGCCAAGCTGACTTTCTGGCACCGGAACGACCGCGCCCAGGCGGATCAGATTGTCCAAGGTCTGCTGCACTGCCACAGCTTTGACCGGAGACTTGCAGGGAGAGAGTACAAACCCGTCTTTTAAGGGTCGGCAGAACTCTAGTTTGTAGCCGTCTCTGATGACTTCCAGCACCCACGCGTCTGAAGTTATTGTGGTCCACTCGCCCAGAAACGAGGACAGCCGTCCTCCAATCTGCACTGGGGCGTGGACCAAGACCCCGTCATTGGGTACGAGACCCTGGGGGAGGACCGGAGGGAGCACCTCCGGGACGGCGGTCTCTGCGAAAGGAATGCTGCTTGGGGGAGAAATTCCTCTTGAAGGAAGAGGGGGCAGAGGAACCCGACTTGCCCGGGCGGTACCGACGGGCTTCCTGCAACCGTCCTCTGGAGGTACCGGGACGAGTAGTAGCCCGAGCCCTGACCTCTGGTAATTTCTTGCCCTTAGACGTGCCGAGATCGGTCACGATTTTGTCCAGCTCGACCCCAAAGAGCAGCTTGCCTTTAAAAGGCAACCTAGCCAGGCGGGATTTAGAGGCGTGGTCCGCAGACCAATGTTTCAGCCAAAGCCACCGCCGCGCAGAGATTGTCTGAGCCATGCCTTTCGCTGAGGCCCTCAAGACATCATACAGCAAGTCTGCCAAATAGGCTAAGCCCGATTCCAGGGCCGGCCAATCAGCCCTCAAGGAATGATCCGAGGGGGAAGCCCGCTGCACCATAGTCAGGCACGCCCTGGCCACATAGGAGCCGCAAACTGAGGCCTGCAAACTTAAAGCAGCCGCCTCAAAGGACGACCTTAAGGCCGCCTCCAATCTTCTGTCTTGGGCGTCCTTTAGGGCCGTGCCACCTTCCACCGGCAACGCCGTTTTCTTAGTCACCGCAGTGATTAAAGAATCCACGGTAGGCCACAGATAGGCCTCACGTTCACTCACAGCCAAAGGATAGAGGCGGGACATAGCCCTAGCCACTTTAAGGCTCGCTTCTGGGACATCCCATTGAGCCGAAATTAAGGTGTGCATGGCATCATGCACGTGGAAGGTTCTAGGCGGGCGCTTCGTCCCCAGCATAATGGCAGAGCCAACAGGGGCTGAGGGAGAGACGTCCTCCGGAGAGGAAATCTTCAAAGTGTCCATGGCCTGTAACAACAGGTTGGGCAAATCCTCTGGGCTAAAAAGCCGCGCTGCAGAGGGGTCATCCGCTCCATCCGAGCGGGGATCCGTCTCCTCCAAGGAATCCGCAAAGGACCGTTGGGAGACCTCAGACACGCTGCCCTCATCTACATCGGAGGAGACAAATTCCTCCAAGGCCTGGGAATCAACCCGAGGGCGTTTACCTCTGGGAACCTCAACCTCTTTACCAGACGAGGGAGCAGGGGCAGCGTTGTGCATGAGGAAGGCCTGATGCAGCAGCAAAACAAACTCGGGGGAGAAACCCCCCAGACTGTGCACTTCCGCAGCCTGGGCAACAGCCCTAGACGCACCCTCAACCGGCGCTCGCAATAGCGGGGGAGAGACATGCTGCGCATCCAAAATGGCGTCCGGCGCGAAACTCCGCGAAGGAGCCGCGCGGGAAGAACGGCTCTTAACTTTAGCCGCTTCTGTGCCGTCGCCCAAATTAAGGGCGTTCATGGCATTAATGTCTCCAACCTCAAGGGCGGCCCAAGAAGAAGCCGTCCGAGCCGCGTGGCCGGCCAAGATGGCGGAGGCGAGGAGCGGGGGATGGGCGTTTATGGCGGGAAAAACCGCCACGCCGGAGGAAGGACCGGGACATTCATCGGTCACGAAACTGTCACCCAACAAGGACGAATCAGGCTTTAAGACCCCCGCATCCCCTCTAGAAGCGCTCAAGCTACCCGGGGAGCGACCCTTTGCGCCCTCGCCCTCCGACGCCATATGCCACGAGGAGAAGAATCGGGGAACCCCCTGCCCGCTATAAAAAGGTAAAAATTACCTGCTGTCCGCTCCGAGTTGTAACGACCTGGTGTCCCAGTGAGTAGCTGCAATAGACGCTTAAATAAACGCCTTTAAGGACGTTCAAAATTTTTTTTTTTTTTTTTTTTAACGGAGCCAGCGGGAGGGGGGAGAAAAGGAGGGACCTGGCACCACCAGGTTTGCACTTGCTCAAAAGAGCCCTCAACCCCAGGCACTCAACAAAACCTAAAAATTAGGCTTGGAGGCCTAGCCAGAGCTGCTGCTGTGTGTGACCACCACCTGCTGAGATAGAGAACATACTGAGGAGTTTCCGGCAGCACATGACCACATATAGGGAGGCAAAAGTTTGCTCTCTATCTCCACCTGCTGGTAGATGGACACAACCCACCAGTCTATGGATTGATCAGCTTGATGATATGGAAGGGTTATTTAAAGGCTGCAGCGGGTTGAAGCAGAGAAAGCTATCTGTCTGGCGGGACCCTTCCTCTGCTGCATCCCTCTGCTCTGACACAAATTCCTATGGGTGGGATGTGGCAAAGGAAAGGCCCTGCTGGCCAGACAGGAAGCTTTCAGCGCTGTCTCTGCCATGACCCACTGCAGCTTTAGGATGACCGGCGAAGCAGGTGAAAAGAGATGCTGGACCTGGACCCAAAGTTGTTTTTATGTGTTTTTCACTAAGTACAATCTCTGAGAGAGGCATCATGCCATTTTGATTTAATATTTCATTTTTAAACACATTTAGTGTGGGTTTTAGGAGGTTTGTTAGCTAATTAAAATATGCTGTGACCTATGACCCCCACAGAGCAGCTTTTGGAGCAAGTATCAGCATAGATGAGGCAGACACCATGAATTGCTGCTGTTTGGTGTTTTGCTCTCATTAAGTGATTTTAAGTTGGCCGGCATGATTTGTTAATAGTCATAGTTCCTTAGTGAGGTATCATGTCCTTGTGTATTAAATAAAACTGCTAATATGGTTTTTTACATAGGTGTGGAAGTTATTGTATAACTCCAACATGAACAGTCCTTTAAGCAAGTATTAGAACAGATGGGTTACATTTATCGTGCTAGAATGAGTAAAGGTATGTTTACTAAATTTTTTCTTGAGCTTATCTATTTTCCATGGCCATAATCTAGCAAGAAGTTTTGATATAGTGAAGAGAGATTGATTCAAGGGCCTTTAACAATGATTTTTACATTCTGCTCTTAGCATTTTAACATTAGGTGATATTTTTGGCTTACACCTGTTGAGAGGAAGTGCCAGTGATCAAGATTTAAAAAGAGAGTGGAAACAGGCAAACACTATTTACAAAACTGCTTTGATTACTCAAAGAAAAGTTGTGCTATTCTAAGTTGATTGGTACTGATGTATCTAATGTAAAAGCTCTTTTCCAACTTGTCACTAGATTATGTGATATAGCACCATCTAATTGAGTGAAGTGGGAAGTAACTCCTACAGCTGTTGAACTGGCAGCTTATTTTCAGGATAAACTCATAAAAGCTAGAGCCTTATTCTCAAAATTTAACACAGACTGAAAGATATGAGGTTACAACTAGTTCTTTTGAAATAGTGACTGATAGGAATTAGACAGATTTTCTGCTTATTGATTGGACATTATTTAAATCACTGTTCCATAAATATTTTAAATCACACTATATATTGGTCCCTTTTCCAACTTCTTTGATGAATACACCTCTTTTTGAGCTTCCGTTTATGTTATTTCATTGGATTCAAATTTACTTATCTTAGGACTCGTTCCAGAAAGATTGGGAGAAATTATAAGACCCATTATGAAGACAGGTCGCATCAATATCTTTTTCGTTAAATTAATGGAGCGTTTAGTTTGTAATCTGCTTAATTCATACTTGATACAACATGATTTTCTCCACTTTACCCAATCAGGCCTTCGAACATGGCATAGTACAGAAACAGTTATTGTGCCCATTTATAACACTGTTCGGCTCATACTATGTCAAAATGGTAAAGGTTTAATCCTATAGTTCGATCTATCATCAGCTTCTGATCTGGTGGATTATGATATTTTGCTTTCTAAACTTAATGATTATAGGTACTGATGGTAATATATTGAAGCAATTTAGAAGATTTCTGGTTTCTAGGTCATATAAAGTTAAAACATAATGGAAAGCTATCGGATAGTTGGAGAAATCCTTGTGGAGTACTGCAGGGATCTCCTTTGTCACCTACACAGTTTAATATCTTCTTACATTCTTTGTGTTTGGAACTTACAAGAGAGGGTTACATCATTTACAGTTATGCTGATGATAAATTCAGTATCATCAGTTGTTCAAAAATATTTAACACTGATTAAGTCCTGGATGTTATGCTATCAACTCAAGTTAAACACAGATAAGACCACATTTTTTCTTTTTGATAAGAATCCTGACCCTTTAGTGAACCATATAATGATGGATCAAACTAAGTATTCACTTTCTTATGTTATAAAGATACTGGGGGTTTATGTTGACCAGAATTTATCACTTGACTCAACTCTAGGTGTTATCATTGGTGATATGTTGAAACACTCTCCTTAGTATGCGGCGGCAGCAGCGGCGACTAAGAAAGCAAATAGTATGTTAGGTATTATTAGGAAAGGAATGGAAAACAAAAATAGAACATTATAATGCCTTTGTATTACTCCACAGTATGACTGCACCTCGAATATTGTGTATAATTCTGGTCACTGCATCTCAAAAAAGATATAGTGGAATTAGAAAAGGTACAGAGAAGGGCGACAAAAATGTTAAAGGGGATGGGGCGACTTCCCTATGAGGAAAGACTAAAACGGTAGGGCTCCTTAGCATGGAGAAGAGACGGCTGAAGGGAGATATGATAGAGTTCTTTAGAATAATGAGTGGAGAGTAATGGGTAGATGTGAATCACTTGATTACTATTTCCAAAAACACTAGGACTAGGGGGTACACATTGAAGCTACAAAGTAATAAATTTAAAATGAAACGGAGAAAATATTTCTTCACTCAACGTGTAATTAAACTCTGGAATTTGTTGCCAGAGAATGTAGTAAAAGCAGTTAGATTAGAGGGGTTTAAAAAAGGTTTGGATAGCTTCCTAAAAGAAAAGTCTATAAGCCATTATTAAAATGACTTGGGGAAAATCCACTGCTTATTTCTAGGATAAGCAGCATAAAATGTATTGTACTGTTTTGGGATCTTGCCAGGTACTTTTAACCTGGATTGGCCACTGTTGGAAACAGGATGCTGGGCTTGATGGACCTTTGATATGTCCCAGTATGGCAATACTTATGTTCTAAATGAATGCTCTAAGAGCTCTCTTTCTTTCTTTTGGTGAATTTAAAACACACAAGAAGGTATTTAGAATTTGAGCAGTTCAGATAATAATTGATACAAGCATTGCTTTGTCCAAGTTGGACTATTGTAATCTTATCTATTGGGTGTGCCTAGACAAGTTATCTGGCAATTGCAAACAATCCAGAACACTACAATCTAGTTAATTTTTTCACTACAGAAGCAGCATAAAATTTCTTCATGTTTTGTTGAATTACATTGGTTTCTTATAGCGGCGAAGATTATGTTCAAATTCTTTTGCTAACTATATAAGATCCAAAATTGTGAATGCCCAATTTATTTAATGATGATATGGAATTTATTTCCAGTAATAGCGATAGATCATTATTTCACAATTCACTTTTCATCCTTCCATCTATGAAGGGAGTAAATAGATTTAAAATGTCTGACAGACTTCTTGCATACAGTTCAAGCATCGAGCTCTTGGAGTGATTTTAATATTTGCTTTGCTGCCGAGTTATCTTTTTTTCTTATTGAAGAAACATGTAAAAACCTATTTTTTAAGAAGTTTGTTAAAATTAGTTCTTGAATAAGATTCTCTGTTTTTTGCTTCTCAAGCGAATCTGTGTTGCTTTTTTTTTAATTATTGTAAACCGCTAAGAATCTGAAGATATCAGTGGTACAGATGAATATTGTAAGGTAATTTGTAGGTTTGTTGTGAGTAGTTATTTATTATTTATTGGTTAGTACTATGATTGTTATACTCTCTTACATATGTGTTTTTTTGGCTAAGGTCTGTGTGATTTGACCATTTTATTTGTGATATGAGTTTTTATGATTTATATTAATATGTTTTTATGTAGTTATTAATAGTTTTTATAGCCTCTGATGTAGCCCTTGGAAAGCACAAAACACGGCCATGCTGGGCTTTAGTGAAAGATACATACCTGTAGCAGGTATTCTCTAAGGACAACAGGCTGATTGTTCTCACTGATGGGTTGACATCAGACGGCAGCCCCAGGTCCGGAATTCTTCCTAGCAACAAAGTTTGCTAGAGCCCTCGTGCGTACGAGTGCGCGCACCGCGCATGTGCAGCCATCTTCCCGCCCGTCGTGCGAACGTGCCCCTCAGTCAACTTACAAAGCAAGACAAGGGAAGAGACAACTCCAAAGGGGAGGTGGGCGGGTTGGTGAGAACAATCAGCCTGCTGTCCTTGGAGAATACCTGCTACACTTATGTATCTTTCCCTTTCTCCGAGGACAAGCAGGCTGCTTGTTCTCACTGATGGGGTATCCCTAGCCCCCAGGCTCACTCAAAACAACAAACAGGGTCAATTGGGCCTCGCAACGGCGAGGACATAACATAGATTGACCTGAAAAATAACAACTAACTGAGAGTGCAGCCTGGAACAGAACAAAAAATGGGCCTAGGGGGGTGGAGTTGAATTCTAGACCCCAAACAGATTCTGGAGCACCGACTGCCCGAACCAACTGTCGCGTCGGGTATCCTGCTAAAGGCAGTAATGAGATGTGAATGTGTGGACAGATGACCACGTCGCAGCCTTACAAATCTCTTTTATAGTGGCTGACTTCAAGTGGGCCACTGACGCTGCCATGGCTCGAACACTATGAGCCGTGACATGACCCTCAAGAGTCAGCCCAGCTTGGGCATAAGTGAAGGATATGTAATCTGCTAGCCAATTTGAAATGGTGCGTTTCCCAACACCCACTCCCCTTCTGTTGGGATCAAAACAAACAAACATTTGGGCGGACTGTCTGAATGGGCGTGTCCGCTCCAGATAGAAGGCCAATGCTCTTTTGCAGTCCAATGTGTGCAACTGACATTCAGCAGGGCGGGTATGAGGACGGGGAAAAACGTTGGCAAGACAATTGACTGGTTCAGATGGAACTCCGACACCACATTGGGCAAGAACTTAGGGTGAGTGCGGAGGACTACTCTGTTATGATGAAATTTAGTATATGGAGCATGGGCTACCAAGGCTCAGAGCTCACTGACTCTACGAGCTGAAGTAACAGCCACCAAGAAAATGACCTTCCAGATCAAGTACTTCAGATGGCAGGAATTCAGTAGCTCAAAAGGAGGTTTCATCAGCTGGGTGAGAACGACATTGAGATCCCATGACACTGGTAGAGGTTTGACAGGGGGCTTTGACAAAAGCAAACCTCTTATGAAGCGAACAACTAAAGGCTGTCCAGAGATAGGCTTACCTTCTACACTGTAATGGTAAGCACTAATTGCACTAAGAAGAACTCTTACAGAGGTGGTCTTGAGACCAGACTCAAGTGCAGAAGGTATTCAAGCAGGGTCTGTGTAGGACAAGAGCGAGGGTCTATGGCCTTCCTGTCACACCAGACGGCAAACCTCCTCCATTTAAAAGAGTAACTCTTTTTAGTGGAATCTTTCCTGGAAGCAAGCAGGACTCGAGAGACACCCTCCGACAGACCCAAGGAGGCAAAGTCTACACTCTCAACACCCAGGCTGTGAGAGCCAGGGACCGGAGGTTGGGATGCAGAAGCGCTCCCCCCTGCCCCCGTTCTGGAAAATGAGGGTTGGAAAACACTCCAATCTCCACAGTTCTTCGGGGGACAACTCCAGAAAAAGCGGGAACCAAATCTGACACGGCCAGAAAGGAGCGATCAGAATCACGGTTCCATGATCCTACTTGAGTTTCAGCAAAGTGTTCCCCACCAAAGGTATGGGAGGATATGCATACAGGAGGCCCTTGCCCCAATGTAGGAGAAAGGCATCCGATGCTAGCCTGCCGTGGGCCTGAAGTCTGGAACAGAACTGAGGGACCTTGTGATTGGTCTGAGTGGCAAAAAGATCCACCGAGGGCCCCACGCTCGGAAGATCTTGCATACCACGCCCGAGCTCAGCGACTACTCGTGAGGTTGCATTATCCTGCTCAATCTGTCGGCCAGACTGTTGTTTACGCCCGTCAGATAGGTGGCTTGGAGAAACATGCCATGCCGGCGAGCCCAAACCCACATCTGAACGGCATCCTGACACAGGGGGCGAGATCCAGAGCCCCCCTGCTTGTTGATGTAGTACATGGCAACCTGATTGTCTGTCTGAATTTGAATGATTTGATTGGACAGCCGATCTCTGAAAGCCTTTAGCGCATTCCGGACCGCTCTCAACTCCAGGAGGTTGATCTGAAGACCGGTTTCCTGGAGGGACCAAACTCCTTGAGTGTGGAGCCCATCGACATGAGCTCCCCACCCCAGAAGAGACGCATCCGTCGTCAGCACCTTTTGTGGCTGAGGAATTAGAAAGGGACGTCCCATGGTCCAATTGGATCGAATTGTCCACCAATAGGGAAATTGAGAAACTCTGTGGACAGCTGGATAACATCCTCTAGATCCCCCGCAGCCTGATACCACTGGGAAGCCAGGGTCCATTGAGCTGATCTCAAGTGAAGGCGGGCCATGGGAGTCACATGAACTGTGGAGGCCATATGGCCCAACAATCTCAACATCTGCCGAGCTGTGATCTGCTGAGACGCTCTGACCCATGAAACGAGGGACAGAAGATTGCCTGCCCTTGCTTCGGGGAGGTAAGCGTGAGCCGTCTTGGAGTCCAGCAGAGCTCCTATGAATTCTAGTTGTTGGACTGGAAGAAGATGGGACTTTGGATAATTGATAACAAACCTGAGTAGCTTCAGGAGTAGAGAGCTGCATGGGAACGGGGTCTGCGGGAATCCCGCGGAACCCGCGGGATTCCCGCAGGAACGGAAGCAGTTCTGCGGTATTCCCGTGGGGACGGAAGCAGTTCTGCGGTATTGCCGTGGGGACGGAAGCAGTTCTGCAGGGTTCCCATGGGGACGGAAGCAGGTCCTGCAGGGTTCCTGTGGAATTGTAAGCTGCACTGCATCAGCCTCTCATCTACCGAGTACCTTGAGTGCTGTCTCATCCTCCTCCTCTCCTCCTTGCTTTAACAGCACAAATGTGGAAAGTCTTCTGTTAAGGAGGTGGTAGAGACACAAATGATGATGGAATTCAAAAAGACTTGGGATGAACACAGAGGATCTCTAATTAGAAAATGGAAGTTATAAAAATCCTAACCTTAAATGGCTGCATGTGTGTGGATGTGTCAAGTGACGCTTAGATGGCGACTCTGGCTGTGATTAACTAGGGCAGATACCGGGCAGACTTGCATGGTCTGTGTCTAATATATGGCAGTCTGGTTTAGGATAGGCTGGAAAGGGCTTAGACAGCAACTTCAGTGGCTGAAACCTAAGGACAGTGCTGGACAGATTTTTACAGTCTGTGTCCCAGAAATGAAAAGACAAATAGAGTGGAGTGGGCTTCAATGGCAACTCCAGCAGTTGGAACATAAGGATAGGGCCAGATAGACTTTTATGGTCTATGTTCCAGAACCACCAAAGAAAGACCATAATCAAGTATATAATATCACACTTGTTGATTTAATCATGAATTGATAATGAGTGTGACTATTGGGCAGACTGGATGGACCGTTCAGGTCTTTATTTGCTGTCACCTACTATGTTACAATTAATGCTCTGCTCCTGGGCTGATGCGCAGACCTCAGGTCTGACACCTGACCTACTGGCGCGTGCATGTGGTGACCTCTCAGCGCACAGTGCCAGAAATCAGAGACAAATCTTACATGTGCACACCAGAATGTTCTAAGTTTCAGCTTCCATTCCTTCCTTGCCTACAGTGATGTGGCTCAAATTCAGAGAGAGACTGAGGGAACTGACCAGAATTTTCTTTTATGTGCCATTAAATTCTTGCGGGGATGGGTTAAATTCTTGTGGGGACGGGTGGGGACGGGTTGTGATGGGTTAAATTTTTGCGGGGATGGGTAAGATTCCAGTGGGGACAGGTGGGGATGGGTGAGATTCTAGCAGGGACGGGCGGGGATGGATAAGATTTCTGTCCCCGTGCAACTCTCTATTCAGGAGTTTGAGAGTCATCTGCATGGACTGCTGAGCTCCTGCCTCGGAAGTGCTCTTCACCAGCCAATCGTCGAGATAAGGGAAGACATGCACTCCCAGCTTGCGTAGAGACGCTGCCACTACTGCCAGGCATTTGGTAAATACCAGGAGGCGCGGAGGCGAGACCAAAGGGCAGTACACAATACTGAAAGTGCTGTGTCCCCAGACAGAATCGAAATTACTGCCTGTGAGCTGGCAGTATCGGAATATGTGTATAAGCATCCTTCAAGTCCAGAGAGCATAGTCAATCGTTTTCCTGAATCATGGGAAGAAGGGTGCCCAGGGAAAGCATCCTGAACTTTTCTCGAATCAGATATTTGTTCAGGGCCATTAGGTCAGGATGGGACGCATCCCCCCTGTTTTCTTCTGCACAAGGAAGTACCTAGAATAGAATCGCAGCCCTTCTTGACCTGGTGGAACGGGCTCGACCGCATTGGCGCTGAGAAGGGCGGAGAGTTCCTCTGCAAATACCTGCCTGTGCTCGAAACTGAAGGACTAAGCTCCCGGTGGGCAATTTGGAGGTTTGGACATCAAATTGAGGGAGTATCCTAGCCAGACTATTTGGAGAACCCACTGATCGGAGATTACAAGAGGCCATCTCTGGTGAAAAAATTTTAACCTCCCTCCGACCGGTAGATTGTTCGGCACAGACACTTTTAAGTCGGCTATGCTCGCCTGGAGCCAGTCAAAAGCCCGTCCCTTGCTTTTGCTGGGGAGCTGCAGGGGTCTGTTGAGGCGCTCGCTATTGACGTGAACGAGCACGCTGGGGCTTAGCCTGAGCAGGCTGGCAGGAAGGAGGATTGTACCTGCGCTTATTGTAAGCGTAGGAAGCATACCTCCGACCCCCATAAAAACGACTACCTGAAGAGGTAGATGCTGAAGGCGCCCGGTGGGAAAGTTTGTCGAATGCGGTGTCCGCTGATGGAGCTGTTCTACCACCTATTCGACCTTCTCGCCAAAAATATTATCCCCCCGGCAAGGAGCGTCTGCAATCTGCTGCTGGACTCGATTCTCCAGGTCAGAGGCACGCAGCCATGAAAGTCTGCGCATCACTATACCTTGAGCAGCGGCCCTAGACGCAACATCAAAAGTGTCATGCACCCCTGGACAGGAATTTACGACATGCCTTCAGCTGCCTGACCACCTCCTGAATAGGCTTGGCCTGCTCCGAAGTGAGCTGATCGACCAAGTCCGCCAGTTGCTTCACATTATTCCGCATATGGATGCCCGCTTAGAGCTGGTAGGACTGGATCTTGGCCACGAGCATAGAGAAATGATAGACCTTCCTCTCAAAAGAGTCCAGTGTTCTAGACTCCCACCCTGGGGGCGCCGAGGCAAAGTCTCTAGAACTCTTGGCTCTCTTGAGAGTGGAATCAACAACCCCAGAGTCATGAGGCAACTGGGTCTTCATCAACTCCGGGCCTCCGTGAATCCGGTACTGGGACTCAATTTTTTTAGGGATGGTGGGATTAGTTAGTGGTTTCATCCAGTTCACCATCAATGTCTGCTTAAGGACATTATGTAGGGGAACAGTGGATGACTCCTTAGGTGGTGAAGAATAGTACAGGACCTCGAACATCTCAGCCCTGGGCTCATCCTCAGTGACCACTGGGAAGGGAATGGCCGTAGACATTTCCCGGACAAAAGACGAGAAAAACAAACTCTCGGGGGGAGAAAGCTTTCTCTCTGGTGAAGGAGTAGGATCAGAAGGAAGACCACAAGTCTCCTCATCCGAGAAATATCTTGGGTCCTCCTCTGCCTCCCATAAGGCCTCTTCCTCGGTATCAGACACGATCTCTCTGACCACAGTCTGAAGCCAGGCCCGTCTCAACGCCGAGGAGCGATGTCCTCGATGACGGTGTCGAGAAGTAGACTCCCATGCCGACGGCGATGAAGCTCCCTCCATAAAGATCAACTGGGAGATCATTTGGGTGGCAGCCGACGCCGGCACCAACGCCGAAGGCCGCACCACAGACAGGGAGCCAGCCGCCGCATTTATCAACGGTACCATAGGCGCAAGCACCGCCGGTACCGGAACAGACGATCGCAGCAGCCTTTCCAGGATCCCTAGAAGAATGGCTTCGAGGTGCTCGTCAAGAGTGGCTCTGGAGAAAGGCTGGGGAGTCGGTGCAGGAGTCGAAGCCCGAATCTGCTGAGGAGGGGTGAGCGGTCCTCCCAGCGACGACGTTTCATGGGTGCCGAATCCTTCGCCGTCCCGGACCTCTCGGTACTGTGGCGGGAGGGTGACCGATGCCGGTGCTTCTTCGCCTTTGCTCGAAGCACGGTCTCGGTACGCCCACCGGTACTGACGAGGAAGACGTTGAATCCAAACGTCTCCTCAGGGTCGGGTCCGAAGAAGGTCGGTCCCGATTGGCCTGCACCGCAGGGGTCCTCGAGGCAGGTGGAGACCCACTTGATGGCCCACTGCTGCCAGTGTGATATGGTCTCTGGACAGCCATCACCTGTGCTCCGGACGTCAATGCACTCTCTGGTGCCGACATCGACACCGCCGCCGTCAATCTTGGTACCGCTGCCGACGCCAAAGGACCGGGCGAAGTGTGGAACAGGTGCTCCCATCGATGCTTGTGTCCGCTTTTTAAGGCCACGACACAAAGTACAAGCGTCAGGGCGGTGACTCGCCCCAAGACACTGAATACACGAAGCGTGTGGATCAGTGACTGAGATTGCCCGGCTGCACCGAGTGCACTTCTTGAAGCCGCTGGTGATCTTCAATGACATCGACGGAAAAATTGCGGCGCCAAAAAGAAGGAGAAAACAAAACCCCATATGGGCAGCCAACAGGGACGCACAAGAAACGAAAACAAAAAAACTACCGCAAACTAAAGAGAAGGGCAGCTAAGTTTAACTTTTTTTTTTTAAAACAAGAAAACAAGCAAGCGAACTCACGAAAATGAGGGAAAAAAGACGGTAAAAACCGCAACGGCTCTCTCCTGAGGCACAGAGTGACCGAAAAACAGCCACCCTGACCGCGGGAAAAAAAGAGACTGAGGGGCACCATTCGCGCGACGGGCAGGAAGATGGCCGCGCATGCGCGATGCGCGCACTCGTGCGCACGAGGACTCTAGCAAACTTTGTTGCTAGGAAGAATTCCGGACCTGGGGCTGCCGTTGGATGTCAACCCATCAGTGAGAACAAGCAACCTGCTTGTCCTCGGAGAATTATTATTTCAAACTGTACTAGGAGGTACTTCATTAACCTGGTAATGGGATGCAAAATCAATTTAAGTTAGTTACGTACTCAGCTAAGACAAGAATTTGTTGCCAGAAAATATGGTAAAGTCTAGTGGCATAGCCAATTTTTAAAAGCGTTTACTGAAGTTTCACAAGCATGGGTCCATAAACAGCATTAGCCAAGCAGACTAATGATAAATTTCCTGTTGAAATTCTTATCATTTGGATCTATTGGTTATTGATATTAGATTAGGCTTGGCACTGCCAAAGACATTATACAGGGCTAAATGGATCATTGGTCTACCCACCAAACATGACATGTCTTGGACCCTGCAAACAGGTGGGAAAATATGGGATATAAATGTAACAAATAAATTAAAAAATGACAAAACCCTTCCAAATTAACAACAGAGTTAAGATCTTGCACAGCTAATATATAAATAATCAACTATTGCAATACAATTTACAGAGAAAAATTCTATAAAGGAACATTGTAAATATATCAGAATGCTGTATATTGAGCTTATGAAGAATGTGCAAACAGTATATTAAAATGCCTAAACTCACAGTGGGATATAATCCTCATAAGCCATTCTTGAACAATTCTAATAGAAATTTTAAAAAATCCTCAATGGAATACGAGGAGTAAACTACAAGGTAATTTAGGCAAGCCATGATTATTAACCAGACTATTAGTCAAAATATAATCCTCAATTATATTGTTTTCCCATAAATGTCAATGCTACTTGCAAATGTTTTTAAAGAACAAATACAGTTAACAAAATAAATAAGCTATAGTACTGAATATTCCAGAACACAAATAATTATGCAACAGTTATTAGACAACAGGGGACCTCTTAACCAAAACATACTCAGGAAACAATTTCATGTAATCACCTTCCCACAGAATTACTAGCTAAAGGGAAAAAAATAAGTCTATGAAAGTCAAAATCCATATTAGCTTTTATTAGTTATCTATGCAGCCCAATGTGTTGAGAATGCATATTGTTTGAAATATCATTTACAATTTATTTTCCTTTTCTCTATTATATACTAGTTTCTGTAAGAAATGAAACAGGCGCTAGCAAGGTTTTCCTTTGAGTGTGTATGTTTGAGAGAGTGTGTGTGAGACTGACTGTGTGAGAGAGAGAGAGAGTGAATGGAGGAGTGGCCTAGTGGTTAGGGTGGTGGACTTTGGTCCTGGGGAACTGAGGAACTGAGTTCGATTCCCGGCACAGGCAGCTCCTTGTGACCCTGGGCAAGTCACTTAACCCTCCATTGCCTGCCGCACTGAGCCTGCCATGAGTGGGAAAGCGCGGGGTACAAATGTAACAAAAAAAAATGTGCGACTGTGTGTGTGTTACAGAGAGAGAGTGAGACTGGGTGCGAGTGTGTCTGTGAGAGAGTGTGTGTGTGAGAATGAGTGTGTGCCATGGGCCCCCCCTCCCTCCCTCCGAGTTCCAGGGTCATCCCCCTCCCTCCCTTCAAGTTCCAGGGTTGTGCCCCTCCCTCCCTCCGAGTTCCAGGGTTGTTCCTCCCTCCCTCTGAGTTCCAGGGTCGTCCCCTACCTCCTTGTCTCTCTCCGAATTCCAAGGTCCTTCCTTCCTCCCTCCGAGTTCCAGGGTCGTCTCCCCCTCCATCCCTCCCTCCCTCCGAGTTCCAGGGTCATCCCCTCCCTCCCGGGTTTCAGGTTCCCCCCTCCCTCTCTCTCTCCTAGTTTCGGGGTCTCTCTCTCCTAGTTTCAGGGTTTCCCTCCCTCCCAGTTTCAGGGTCCCCCCTCCCTCCCAGAGAGCCTCCTCCCTCCCAGTTTGAGAGCCCCCTCTCCCTCCCTCCCAGTTTCATGGTCCCCCTCCCTCCCTCCCAGTTCTAGGGTCGTTATCCCTCCCTTTCTCCCTCCCTCCCAGTTCCAACCGCATTCCTTCGAAATTTGTAAAATCATCTGTTTTGGTGGTCGAAAGCAGCGTTAAAAGGCGTGCAGCCTCGGCCCTTCTCTCTCTGTTAGCTCTGGTCCCGCCCTCATTGCGGAAACAGGAAATGAGGGCAGGATCATTGCTAATAGAGAGAGAAGGGCCGAGCCTGAACACCTGGGGGCGGTGACCTGGGGGGGCGTGGCGTTGCAGTGAGGGCGGGGCCTCGTGCTGCTGTCGTTCAACCTGGGGGGCGTGGCGTTGCGGCGAGGGCGAGACCGGGTGTTGGTAACGTACCCGGAACTACGTGACGCTTCGGTTTTGTAGCTGCCTGGAGCCAGAGAGCAAGAATGCCTCAGCCACGGAGTCAGCTTCAGAACGTTGGAGGTGCGTTTTATTATATAGGATGTACAAAATAGGCTTGGCAATATCCTACTGTTCCACTGCAGTACCCTACTGTTCCAGCTCAATTACAGTTAGATTCTCTGATGAGTTATGACACCATGAGTCTTGATATCCAGCTACCTGGGGGGCGGGGTTGCTACTATTTTATATCCTTTCCCACTTTATGTTGTCCAGCCTTTGTAGTAGAGGTCCTTGGCTGAGGACCATCTACTGTGACTCCCTTTGTAATATAGAATCATGTGTGCAGAATCTGACCCTAAGTGGTCATTAAAAAGTGATGGCTGCAATGTTCCTCCAACTCTCTCTATCTCCCCCCAAAAGAGCTGCGAATAATGCCTTCTTACCATCTGGTGCCCTTCCCAAGAAGAGGAGACGACCATACAATCCAACCCAGTCTTATGGCCATGAGCTACTGTGTCCACCCTACAAATATTTGTTATTTTAATAGTGTGATAGAGGGACAGTAAAATAATATATGTGTAGAAAAGTTAATAAATACAATTTTACAAATCAAATATATATATCAAAACACTACAATACTCACACACTAAAATGCATTATTACAATCACCATATCAAGTCCTCATACAATAAATACCTAAACTAAATACAATACATGCATGTTAAATCTAATGTTATGACCATAACTTATCAGTTGCCCACTTCATACAAGATTTTAAAAAATTGAGTCTTATGAACTACAATATCAAAAAATAAATACAATCTCACTCATCATGTAATCTGCAGCTCATCACCACCAATGCAATTAACGTTGCTCCCAAACCGCTGCCAAAATCTTTATCAACAAAAACACTGCAGACAGGATCACTGCTGTCAAGAAGTATGCAGACAATTTGTGAAGAAAACTGCTAAAGACAGGACACTGCTGACAAAAGATAAATCACTCACTGGAATTCTGCTGTCAAAAATCAGAACACCCACCAACAGATACTAGCTTCACCTTCCTTCAGAGGTTTTGAAAAAATAATTTCCATATATACTTTATGCAGGCAAAATATCCATATTAACACCTAACCAATGTTTTACCAAAAACAAAACCGCCACATTACATATGTAGAGATCACAGAGTCCTGCTTTAGGAGTATCCAGAGTAGCAACCATTTGGTCTCCTAGGGAAAAAATACTCCCTTAACTTTACCATGATGACATCAATGGCTGCTAGAGAGGAGCAGCTTCCACAGTGTCCAGTATTATAATGAGTGGAGATTTATTTTAGAGGGAACCCTGTGCTCAGCTCAAATTTTTCTCTTTGGCTCCTAGCCTCCCTGGTCAAATAACCTGTGTGTGAAGGAAGAGCTATCCAAGCCCAAGCACATAGAGGAGATGAAAATAGAGATTCCTAGCTAACCTAGTCAGGACAATTTATCAAGAGAAACCTAGGATCATTTGGAGTGTCATAAGCTACTTAAGCTCTGTTCTGTGACTAGGATAGTGGGAAAGGGGAACCTGCTGTGCCCATTCTTAGGACAAAAGGAGTAGCGTTGCACCTTAGCTCAGTTATATATTTCCAGCAGGATGACCAGAACCACATATCATCTACACCGGTTTCTGGATCAGCTTCAAGACTAAAAGAATAAACTACAAAGTACTTACGGCACCAAGACTCTTGAGGACCATCATGTATCCAACCAGAAACTAGCTGCCTACACTGTTTACACTGACAAATAAACCAAAAAGTATTACAGTTGATGAACCTAATTCATCAGCAAAATCCCAACACTGACATTACTGTCTTTGCTAGAAAGTAAGCAGACGCCTTAAGAGGCAGAACACCAGTACTGAAGTGGTCTGACTTACTGACTGTGTGGACTAACTGCCTACGGCCTCCCAGCATTTGTCAGTCCTGGCCCTTGTTCCAAAACAAATCATTTTTCATGTGAGTGGTCCCTGAATACAGTCTCTGGGCATAACCAAAGGACCAAACTCACATATGGTTTTCTATATTTACATATAAGTCATGTAAATATAGAAAACCATCCAAACTCACTTAGCACATGGAAAGCAATGAGCACAAATGCTCATAGTCTATGTAAAAAGGTTCAAGATTTGCAAACCCTGATGTTTGAGAAAAACTTGGGTATTGTTGCTATTACAAAGACATGTTTAATGATTCCCATGAATGGGATGTGACCATACCGGGCGATAATCTTTTTATGAAGATATTCAAAAGCTTGGTATGAAAGGGGAAGTGCTATTATTAGGAAATTTCAACTTGCCTCATGTGGATTGGAACACCCAGTCGGCAGAGATCGTGGATGCCTGCCAAAGTGCTTTGCTTAGACAAATGGTGATGGAACCCACAAGGGAAGGGTCGATGCTGGATCTAGTGCTCACAAATGGAGGAAGTGTTTACAATGCCGTGTGGGTGCCCACCTATGTAATAGTGATCATCACACCACATGGTCTGATATAAGGACAAAAGCAGAGTGCGGACATACAAAACTCAAAGTATTGGATTTCAGACATACTAATTTTGGTAAAATGCGTGAATACCTGAAGAAGGAACTGATGGCAAGGATAGGCATAGGTGAAATGGAAGCACAGTGGTCCGAGCTGAAAGCTGTTATAAATATGGTAACTGATCTTTATGCAAGGAAAGTAAACAAAAAGAAGAGAAACAGGAAGCCTATATGGTTCTCCAAACAAGTAGCTGAAAAAATAAGGGTGAAAGAGGCTGCGTTCAAGAAATGCAGAAGAACACAAGATGATCACAGAAAAGATTATCAGATTAAACTCAAAGAAGTGAAGAGGGAAATACAGCTAGAGAAAAAACAGCTGGAAGAAAAAATGGCTAAAGATGTTAAGAGAGCTGACAAGACCTTTTTCAGATATATTGGGGAAAGGAGAAAAGATAAGAATGGAATTGGTAGACTGAAAGATGCTGAGAATGGCTATGTGGAGAGTGATGAGGATAAAGCGAACACACTAAACAAATACTTCTCTTTGGTGATCACAGAAGAAAATCCTGGGGAAAGGACTGCAGTTGGCTGCCAATGGAGAATCTGGGAATGTTTACGGAAGAAAGCATTTATAAACAGCTTGAGAAACTGAAAGTAGACAAAGCTATGGGACTGGATGGGATACATCCCAGGATCCTAAGGGAGCTCAAAGAAGTCTTGGCGGGACCTCTTAAGGATTTGTTTAATAGACCTTTAGAGAAAGGTGAAGTTCCTCAGTGCTAGAGATGAGCTGATGTGGTCTGTCTTCACAAAAGAAGACAGGGAAGAAGTGGGAAACTACAGGCAGGTAAGCTTCACATCAGTGATAGGAAAAATAATGGAGTTGCTGCTGAAGGACATGATAGTTAACTTTCTAGAAGCCAACAGGTTTACAGGATCCAATGCAAAATGGCTTTATCAAAGGAAAATCCTGCCAAACAAATCTTATTGACTTCTTTGACTGGGTGACAAAAGAACTGAATGAAGGATGTGCATTAGATGTAATCTACTTGGATTTCAGCAAAGTCTTTGATATGGTCCCTCACAGAAAACTCATGAATAAGCTGAGAGTACTGAACTTAGGACCCAAAGTGGTGAACTGGATAGGAAACTGGTTGATGAACAGGTGACAGAGAGTGGTGGTAAATGGAATCTGCTCGGAGGAAAGGAAGGTGAGTAGTGGGGTCAATGCTGGTGCATTACTTCTTAAAGAGTGCACACTATGTGCATAAAGCGCACTCTGCACAAAGTGTGCACTCTTTACCCCTAAGGCACATGCGTAAACTATCACACATGCATGAACAATTGCGAATGTGAACCCTACGCACTATTAACAACATTCATTGTAAACAAAACAAAAATGAAACAAAGACAGCACGGAAACTTTCTGAGTGCCCATCCCTAGTAAGATGTAGGTTAGAAACAAGTTTTCATGCTCATAACTGCCCACCTCATTAGATTTAGAGAAGGCTACAGAGATTAGGAAAAAATATTACATTTATTTTATTTATATTGATGTGAAACAAAAAAGTGAGGAGAATGAGTGAGGATACCAAGAAAAATGTTTATTCACATAAAAAATGACAATGTAAAGGCAATATATTCAACCATATAAATGTACAAAGGTTCAACTTTTAACAATTTATCCCTTATAATCATAGCTCAACCCCCCCCCCCCCATCCTACTATTTACACCAAAGCTTTAATTAGTAAGACTTGTATGAAATAGCATATCCTGTACAATAATTCTCAGCACCAACGTTCTAAAGTAGCTGCCTGTGTCCGTGGCTCCTGGAGTTGCTGAGCTAGGCTCCGTAGCCAGGCTGACGTCACTCACAGCTGATTCCCAGGCAGGGGGAGGAGTAGGGAAACACGTGGAGCAACTTGCTCCGCATGTTTCCCTACTCCTCCCCCTGCCTGGGAATCAGCTGTGAGTGTACTGCTCAAACACCCCTCGGGGCATCACCCAAGCCCCCCCCCCGGTACATCAACCCCCCCCCCCCAAAGCACATCAACCCCCTCGCCACCCGTAGCTGCCACTGGTAACGCTGTCCGGCCGTTGCTGCTTCTCCTGTTGAGCAGCAGCGGCCGCTACGAAAGCACCACTATACACACCGCCATTGGCATATACTCTTCTGAGAAAATTAATGACATCCCTAAGGACACAGAAGATGCTCCAAGGTAGAAATTGATTGTGGATATAAGATATTGAATTCTACAGATTCCTGAGAATTTAAGCATTTACCATCCCCCCATTTAGAAGGCACTAATCTCTGGATTCTGTATATGGTGCCCACAGTTCTGTGCAAAAACTTACGCCCAATTTGCACATACAATGTAATTGACTAATGAGCCAATTAGCGCCAATAATTGGGTGATTATTGGTGTTAATTGGGAACAATTTCGATTCACATGCACATCTTGCTACATACTATTCAATAAAGATGCGCATGCAAATTTAGGGGCCCTTTTACTAAACCGTGTAGGTGCCTTACATGTGCACAGCGCAGGTCAATTTGGAACTACCAAATTGTAGTTCCACTACCTGTGTGTAGTGGATGCGTGTAATTTCATTTTTACACGCATCCACTACACACGCTTGAAAATATTTTTTTTATTTTCTAATGGATGGCGCTAACTGGGCAGTAATCCTTACCGCCAAGTGGTAAGGTCTCAGACCCAAAATGGACGTGCGCTTCCATGTTACTGCCCCTGGAGTAAGACCCCGGAGCAGCGCAGCGACGTAAGAGACGAGAGGAGGAGTGGCTGCAGAGCCAACAGCCAATGCCTGATGGCTGTCTGCGGTGCCGCGCTTGATGTTTAAAAATATTTATTGCTTTTTTCTTTTTGTAGCGGTCGCTGCTGCTCAACAGGAGATGCAGCAGCGGCCAGACAGCATTACCAGTGGCAGCTGTGGGTGGCGAGAGGGTTTGATGCGCGGAATGGGGGGGGGAAGGTCGCTGGACATGGGTGGCTGGAGGGGGCAGGGGAAGGGGAGGCTCGCTGGACATGGGTGGCTGCAGGGGGGGCAGGGGAAAAGGAGGGCCGCTGGACATGGATGGCTGGGGGGGCAGGGAAGAGGGAGGTGGGGAGGGGGGTCCTGAGACCAGAGAGGTGGGGGTGAGGAGGGGGGCCCTGTGAGGGGGGGCACACACTCACTGTCTCTCACTTACACTTTATCTCTCAGTCACACACACACAGTCTCACACACACAGACACTCTGTCTCTCACACAAACACACATACACTCTGTCTCTCTCTCATTCTCTCTCTGACACACACACTCCATCTCTCTCACACACACACTCTCTCTCTCTCAAACATACGCACTCCGAGGAAAACCTTGCTAGCGCTCGTTTCATTTCTGTCAGAAACGGGCCTTTTTTACTAGTACTACATAAAACAGTTTATAATCTATTCACCCCCTCCCTCAATAGTAAACCTTATGATCCCTAAAGTTACAGGGGCTTGAACTCTTATAGCCCCTTAAGCAAGAAACAAAAAGGGAGATGAAAGTGTCAAAGCTGTATCCCACTCCCCCCTCCTACCTCATCATCAATCACAATGCTAATAAGGAAAAAATGTTTAATATCTTACACCAACAGTAGAGAGGGCTATAGTCACCTCATCACTAGTGAGTAACGAACCAGGACTCTCAGAGTGTATCAAGAGTCAAGCTACGGCCCTGAGGACTGAGATCGTACATAAATATATCCCGGACTAACAGAAATTTTTTTCAGCCTTTAAGAGATCCCCTAGACTCTCTAGCCTCCCATAGAGCCAACTGGTGGCCGTAATTTCTTCAGTGCTAATATTCTGGAGGTTCTGGGGTTGTCCATGATTGAAGTACACATTTATGACTCAGAAAGCATAATTTACAATAAAGAAGATTGGTGCTCCTCCTAGTTCCTCTATAAGCCCCAAGTTTATCCAGTAAAAGCTGGTCTACTATCCCAGTCAATCTGTTGCCACACAGCTATCAAAAGGGTTACCCTACACCAAACTCTCAACCTACTAAATGGTGAAATTTGTCCGGGCCTGGGAACCAGATAAGCTCACTCAAATCCTACCATGAGTCCTTGTGACTCTGGACAAGTCACTTAACCCTCCACTGCCTCAGGGTACAAAGAGAATGTGAGCCCTCCAGGAAATGCTTAATGTACCTAAATGCAACTCATCTTGACATCATCACTGTACAAGGTACATTCCTACTAATGACTACATTCCATTGCCAAAGCTATTGCAACAAGACTCCAACAGGAAATAAAACTCAGAACTCCATAATATTGTCATCTTGTGCTCATAACTGACCTGAAGGTGGTGGTTCTGCCTTCAAAATCTTGTCAAAAATGTATTAAGTCCAATAAAAGGGTACTACCTTATTCTCCTTTCTTCTGTTTTATTTCTGTTTATTTCTGAAAACAAGCCTCAATAAACTTTCTTAGGATCTAGAAGCCAGATTTGGAATGACTGGCATTTTATGTATGTACAGTGGGGGAAATAAGTATTTGATCCCTTGCTGATTTTGTAAGTTTGCCCACTGACAAAGACATGAGCAGCCCATAATTGAAGGGTAGGTTATTGGTAACAGTGAGAGATAGCACATCACAAATTAAATCCGGAAAATCACATTGTGGAAAATATATGAATTTATTTGCATTCTGCAGAGGGAAATAAGTATTTAATCCCTCTGGCAAACAAGACCTAATACTTGGTGGCAAAACCCTTGTTGGCAAGCACAGCGGTCAGACGTCTTCTGTAGTTGATGATGAGGTTTGCACACATGTCAGGAGGAATTTTGGTCCACTCCTCTTTGCAGATCATCTCTAAATCATTAAGAGTTCTGGGCTGTCGCTTGGCAACTCGCAGCTTCAGCTCCCTCCATAAGTTTTCAATGGGATTAAGGTCTGGTGACTGGCTAGGCCACTCCATGACCCTAATGTGCTTCTTCCTGAGCCACTCCTTTGTTGCCTTGGCTGTATGTTTTGGGTCATTGTCGTGCTGGAAGACCCAGCCACGACCCATTTTTAAGGCCCTGGCGGAGGGAAGGAGGTTGTCACTCAGAATTGTACGGTACATGGCCCCATCCATTCTCCCATTGATGCGGTGAAGTAGTCCTGTGCCCTTAGCAGAGAAACACCCCCAAAACATAACATTTCCACCTCCATGCTTGACAGTGGGGACGGTGTTCTTTGGGTCATAGGCAGCATTTCTCTTCCTCCAAACACGGCGAGTTGAGTTCATGCCAAAGAGCTCAATTTTTGTCTCATCTGACCACAGCACCTTCTCCCAATCACTCTCGGCATCATCCAGGTGTTCACTGGCAAACTTCAGACGGGCCGTCACATGTGCCTTCCGGAGCAGGGGGACCTTGTGGGCACTGCAGGATTGCAATCCGTTATGTCGTAATGTGTTACCAATGGTTTTCGTGGTGACAGTGGTCCCAGCTGCCTTGAGATCATTGACAAGTTCCCCCCTTGTAGTTGTAGGCTGATTTCTAACCTTCCTCATGATCAAGGATACCCCACGAGGTGAGATTTTGCGTGGAGCCCCAGATCTTTGTCGATTGACAGTCATTTTGTACTTCTTCCATTTTCTTACTATGGCACCAACAGTTGTCTCCTTCTCGCCCAGCGTCTTACTGATGGTTTTGTAGCCCATTCCAGCCTTGTGCAGGTGTATGATCTTGTCCCTGACATCCTTAGACAGCTCCTTGCTCTTGGCCATTTTGTAGAGGTTAGAGTCTGACTGATTCACTGAGTCTGTAGACAGGTGTCTTTCATACAGGTGACCATTGCCGACAGCTGTCTGTCATGCAGGTAACGAGTTGATTTGGAGCATCTACCTGGTCTGTAGGGGCCAGATCTCTTACTGGTTGGTGGGGGATCAAATACTTATTTCCCTCTGCAGAATGCAAATAAATTCATATACTTTCCACAATGTGATTTTCCGGATTTAATTTGTGATGTGCTATCTCTCACTGTTACCAATAACCTACCCTTCAATTATGGGCTGCTCATGTCTTTGTCAGTGGGCAAACTTACAAAATCAGCAAGGGATCAAATACTTATTTCCCCCACTGTATGTATGTATGTATGTATCTATGTACATTTATCAATCACCCAATCATAATGAGGCAATTTTATAAAGAGCGTTATGTCTTTGATTGTGGCATAGCGTTCTTGTGAAAAGTTTGTGGAGACTTCGTCTCTCTCATGATAAAGTTCAATATATAAGGGCCCTTTTATCAATCGGCGGTAGGGCTACCATGTAGGTAGCATGCAGCAAAACAGCACTAGCAACGAGCACACCCAGGCACCTGGGAGTAGTTTTCTGTTTGTTGCGTGCCGTTTCCTGCGCCAGAAATTAATTTTGTATTTTATAGCACGGGGGCAGGAGTAAGCATGCCCTGCAGTAATTAGGCAACGTGTGAGCCCTCTCTGCCTACTAAATTGGAGGTGGTAAGGCAGTTGTGTGCTGGAGCAGGCTCTCACAGGCTCTCGAGAGCCGTTTGTTAAGTTTTTAAGAATTTTGGGAGCCGGTTCTCCATGGCTACTTTAACAAATGGATCCCAAAATGTGGGCTTGGGCCTCTCCTGAATTCTCTTTTACTTTGCTGGCGAGAGAGAGACCCCTGTTAACAATTTACCAGCACACCCCTGTAAGGGCTCAGGAAGTAAATGGCTGCATGCTGATTTTTATATTAGCGCATGGCCATCAACAACCTCCTTTTTAAAAATAGCCTTTTCCCCACCGTAGTAAAATGTAGCCTGGCACGTAGCAATAGTGCACACCCACACTACTGCAGGCCAGTTTTTACCATTTTGAAGTTTACATTCAACAGGGCTGGGTGAAATCAAGCCTGGCTGTGTTCAATCAGCTGAATCTAATTATCAATAAAATTTGGTTAGTTGGTTGACTAAATAGTCAAGGGAGCAGTTACTTCTATGCATGAGTGACAGGGGTGCTAGATAACTTTGTTCCTTAAATAAATAAAGTAAAAATGTAAAAATTGTGTTGTGTGTAATATCACATTTTGTTTAAAGATCAGAACCTATTCAGTGTGACATACATGCAATAATAGGGGAAATCACTATATTCTCTTGTATTCCCTTGAACTGACTGTACTCCTAAACTGTTTCCACCCTCTACAACAACCTCCGACAAAAAATCCCAATTTTAAAAAATAAAAAAACACCAACCCAACTATCCCACCACAAAAACTAGCCACCACCCTGCTAACTGGCCCACCACCCCACATATTACCCTACTGCTACTCTATATGATCTTTCTACCCCCTCTCCCCAAACCTCCCGACTCACAGTGCCCCCCAAACCAGCTATCTCTTTCACAGACACAGCACATTCCTAGCACACACACAACAAAGAACAGTTATGCACAAACACACACAGATCCCACAGCAGGGGCGTAGCCACGGGTGGGCCTGGGTGGGCCCAGGCCCACCCATTTCCACCCAAGGCCCACCCAAAAATAATGGATCACAACCGCGATCGCAACCGCAGCTTCACTTGAGTCTTCTTTTCTCTCCCTCACCCCCAACGCAAAGCATCTGGGCGCAGCGTTTCAGACCCACTCCGGAGCCTTCCCTCTGTGATCTGCTGCTGAGATGAATCTCTTTCCCCTCCCTCACCCCTGCCGTAAGCATCCGGTTTAAATTAAGGGCGGAGCCAGCAGTGATTCGCTGAGCACTCCAGAGCCTTCTCTCTGCCACGATCTGCCCTTTGGGAAACAGGAAGTTGTGCTGAAGAGAGCTGATCGTGGCAGGGAAGGCTCTGGAGCAGGTCTCTTCATCTGTGATCAGCGATAGTGAGGGAGGAAAACGGAGTGAGTGGCTGTACCTGTGAGGTGGGAGAGGGACAGGCTGGGAGACAGTGGCTTCACCTGCATGGGGGTGGGAAGGTGGGGGCTTGAGGCCATAGGGAAGGGATTGGAGAGAGGTTCTGGACCTTCAAAAGGGGGGGGTGGGGTTGGCTGGAGAAAAGGGAGAGAGATTCTGGACCTGCAAAAGGGGGGAGATGGCTGGCTGGAGGGAAGGGAGAGAGGAATGGGACCTGCAAGGGGGGGGGGCTGGCTGGCTAGAGGGAAGGGAGCCAAGTTTGGGACCTGCAAGGGGAGAGGTTGCTGCTTGGAGGGAAGGGAAAGAGTTTTGGATCTGCAAAGGGGGGTGGTGGCTAGCTGGAAGGAAGGGAAGTTCTGGACCTGCAATGGGGGGTGGCTGGCTGGCTGGCTGGAGGCAAGGGTAAAAGGCAAGGGAGAGAGATGCTGGACCTAAAAGGGGGGGAGGAAGATGGAGGGAAGGATGAGAGGTGCTGGACATGCAAGGGAGAGAGGCTGGGGGCTGGAGGAAAGGAAGAGAGTTGTTAGACCTGCAAGGGGGGCAGGCTGGAAGGGAGAGAGGTGCTGGACCCATGGGGAAGGGGGCTAGAGGCTGGAGGAAAGGCCTGCAGGGGAGGCTTGAGGGAAGGGATAGAGGTGCTGTACCAGGAGGAGAGATTAGAGGGAAGGGAGAGAGATGGCGGATCAAGGGGATGAAGGAAGAGGGAGACAAATTGTGTAACCCACAGTGGGAGAAAGAGCCAAAAGCTGGAAGAGAGAAGCAGAGTAGCTGGATAGGTGGGATCAGAGAGCATAGAGAGACATTGGTGTGAGTGAGGAAGAAAGGGGAGATACAGAAACAGACGTGAGATGCTGTATTGGAATGACATATGAACACAGAGGGGTAATGCCTGACAGAGAGGGGGGAATGTGAGAATAGAGAGGCTATGCTGGACACTTGGAGGGAGGGGTATAAGGTCACAGGGGAGAGATACTAGACATAGGGGACAATAGGAACTCAAAAGGGAGATACTGGGCATGTGAGGGCATAGGGACACAAGGGGTGATGCTGGACACAGGGGTAGGGGATAGAAGGGTGGTGATGGATGCAGGAATTTGAACATAGTGGAGATACTGGACAAGGAACTATAGGGACACAGAGATGGGAGATGGATGGTGGACATGGAGAGAGAAGAAATGACAAATAGACAGGAGACCCTGGTAAGTGAATTAAGACAGAAGAAAGCAGAAACCAGAGACTAGAACCAAGCTGATTTGAAAAATAAAATAACCAGACATCAAAAGGTAGAAAAAAAAAATCATTTTTTTTCAATTTTGTGATTAAAATGTGTCACATTTGTCAACAGATATTCCTCCTTGCAGTAAAGTTTATTATTTGCCAAATGTTCAAAAAAATGGAGAAGTTTCAGAACCAGTGAAAACTATGCCCGCTATTGATACTCAAAATCTAACAGCTATTCTGGAAGAATCTATGGATGAGATCACATCCAGAGGAACTTTGATTATAACTTTAGTTTTCGAACAAGATATAAATATGTTGATGAAACTGTATTTTAAATATTCTTCTAAAACATTTTGTGGCCAGAAAGTGTGGATGTTCCCGGATGTGGCAAATATTACACAACAAAGGAGAAAACAATTTTTACTTAAGAGAGACGAAGTCAAGGGATTAGGTGCAACATTTATGTTGGCCTACCCTTGTAAATGTTTGATTCGCCTGTCTGGGACAAAATATGTTTTTTTTGAACCATCTCAACTAAAAATGTTTCTGGACTCTAAAAGATCTTCTAGTTGAATGACATTAAGAACTATCAGCAATAATAACTCGGGATAAAGATCAGGACTTACCTATACGTATTAAAATAGTTTCTTCTTAAGTTACATTTTCCTTGAAATTGTACTTACAACCCATTACCCCCCATTCCTAGATTGTGGTCTGAGGCAGAGTATAAATAATTGTTTTCTGGAAATTTCTGTTAGATTTTTCTATGTCTTCTTTTCATTTTTTTGTAAATAATTTCTCTGTATTGCCTTACAAATGATTATTCGTTTGTATTATTGAAACTAATAAATAATAAATAAATAAAAAAATGTGTCACATTTGGAATGTACATCTTGCCAGAGCTGGTGTTAGACATGGCTGGAGCCCAGGCCATAAATTTGGGAGGGAACCCCAAAGCCCATCACCAGACTGCACTGCCTTCAGCTTCCATCATTGGCCAGGCCGCCAGGGGACCAAGAGCAATTGCTCTAGTTGCACTCCAACACCATCCCTGGCACGTACTATGTTTATATTTTGCACATGAGGAAATGCATTTCTTTCTGTATCTCTGGTATTGCATTACATGCAAGGTTTGGCTTTTTGAGGTTTTGGTTATATTTATGTTTATACATTTTAGTCAATTAGTCTATATTTGGCATTTTTATTCCGTGTGTGTGATCGAGGTATTCTGTTAGCATGAATTTTCTATGTAGCCTTCTGTAGTAAGTTTGGTTTGTTTAGTTTTCCCAATAGATGTATTGATATTTTACGGCCCCACTGTAATATGTAGGGCAATGCCTTTTTCATAGATAGGATCCTTCTTTTGGAAGTTAGTGCTGGCATTGTAGATTTGCATTAGGTTATGAGTGACATTTTGTTTTAAAGATTGTTTAATTTACTATATGGCGGCTGTTGAGTTTTATGGGGAAATGTCCTAACTCTGCTCTGTACCCATTGGGGGAGGGACAGGGGGTTCTGTGGATGCAGAATTTATTTGCCTTTAATACTAGACTATACTTTCTGGGATCATTTCTATAGCGTGTAACTGGAAAGATATGTTGAAAAGTGTTTGGTCTTGCTATACAGGCTAAGTATGTGTGTTAGAGACCCGAGGCTCAATGGAGGCGGAAGAGTGCAATCTCTTGTACTTGCCCCTGAAACTGCACTGCTACCCTTATTGAAGTTATTGGGAGTGGAGTAGAGCTGGAGCATGGGGTGGGGTATCAGGTGGCAAGTTTTTCAATTTCAAAAAAGTTGGCAACCCTGGTGCCCACCCATCTGACTTGTTGGCCCACCCAAAAATTGCTTTCTGGCTACACCACTGTCCCACAAATGCAAAACAAGTAATGCTAATATTTTCCTATCCCTTTATTTCATTTTTTAAACCTTCAAGAATCATACAATTTTCTTATTTGTTGCTATGTGCACTACAAAGTAGTATCTGTTGCTGAGAGTAGAGCCAGATTAAGCCACTGACAAACTCTGCACATTGGGGAACAGGTTAGAGCAGCAGGCTGGGAACTGAAGGGACCAGGTTCAAATCCTTGGGCAAACCACTTAAGTACATAAGTAATGCCATACTGGGAAAAGACCAAAGGTCCATCGAGCCCAGCATCCTGTCCCCGACAGCGGCCAATCCAGGTCAAGGGCACCTGGCAAGCTACCCAAATGTACAAATATTTTACAGAAGTTATTCCCAAAATTGTGGATTTTTCCCAAGTCCATTTAGAAGCGGTCTATGGACTTGTCCTTTAGGAAACTGTCCAACCCCTTTTTAAACTCTGCCAAGCTAACCACCTTCACTACGTTCTCCGGCAACGAGTTCCAGAGTTTAATTACGCATTGGGTGAAGAAACATTTTCTCCGATTTGTTTTAAATTTACTACACTGTAGTTTCATCGCATGCCCCCTAGTCCTAGTATTTTTGGAAAGCGTGAACAAGTCACATCCACCTGTTCCACTCATTATTTTATATACCTCTATCATGTCTCCCCTCAGCCGTCTCTTCTCCAAGCTGAAAAGCCCTAGCCTCAACTTAACCCACCATTGTTTGGGATGGCCACAAACTCACTACTTCTGGGCAGCATGGACAAGAGAAAGAAACTTTGCAGGTAATGTGTGTCAACATGTCTAAGGGTGCCCTATGAGATGTGGTCAGGACTCAAGAGGTTAGGATCGCCAGCTGTCTGACTTTTTTCAGAACTCAGATTATCAATAGAAATCAAACAAAATAAAACATGGAAAAGAAAATAAGATGATACCTTTTTTATTGGACATAACTTAATACATTTCTTGATTAGCTTTCGAAGGTTGCCCTTCTTCGTCAGATCGGAAATAAGCAAATGTGCTAGCTGACAGAACTCAGAAAAACAAAAATTGCTAGAAGTGGTGATGAAGCTTCCAGTGCACAGGCTTGCCATTTCTCAGATAAACACCAGAGGAGAGAGGCAGCAAGCCAGAGGAGGCAGACAAACGGGTCAGGGTTAAGGGAGAGGACAATAGATTGCAATTGCCCTGCAACCATGACTAGAAGCTCCCAAATCCCATTTATGATCCTTTCAATGCATGAAGAGATATATAAGTACATAAGTATTGCCATACTGGGGCAGACTGAAGGTCCATCATGCCCAGCATCCTGTTTCTAACAGTGGCCAACCCAGGTAACAAGTATTCTGGCAAGACCCCCAAAAAGTACAATACATTTTATGCTGCTTATCCTAGAAATAAAAAACTAAGCCAGCACTCTGTTGAGTGTAAAGAAATCGCAAAATGTACAAACAAATATGAATGCAATTCTTTTTATTAAGTGGAGTAGAGTCTCATATATTTGTCACGAAAAAAGTTTTTTTCACTCAATACGTGAATGTCTAATTTATGTATATGCTTTAATCATTGACTCAACCTCCACCAACCTTTACTAATCACTGATTTATAACTTTTATCAGTCCGACTCTCACAGTCTAATCGTGATCAACAAAATATGCACAGCACTTAGCTTTAGCAAGTTGGTGCACTCTCAAAACCCCGTCAGGTTCCCGTTTTGTATTAACTTTATCAAGGGGGAGCCACCAATTCTGTTGTACAAAGGAGAGAAAAAGGACTCTAAATCTTTTATTAAAAAACAACACATTGTGTGATGCATTCATTATAAATCGCTGATGGCTTACCCGATAACTGCCTCAAGTGTATGTGTTCCATAGCTTTATTAAACTAAAAATGGCGACGGCGTCTTTTTATTACTGACAAACCGCGCCAGCTGATTGGATGACGTCATGAGTGGACAAATCAACTTCAAAATTAACTTCAAAATTAAAGTTATCACTACCCCATAGCTCGGCAAAGATAAAAGTACCCTTATATCAGAGTACCTTATTGTACATGTGATCATCTCAGACCCAGAAAAATTACAAAAATAACAAAAATAAATTACAACTATCAGATCAGCAGAAACTTTAAAGGAAAATGTTGAAACGTTTTTAAAAGACCGTGAAAAAACTTTCTTATATAATTGATGGATTTATTAGAAAAAACAGCTCCATTGGATGTATGTGTTTAAACCCTTAGGCTCTATCGTGTCCAATGTAAAAATCCAAAATGTTTCACGCTGCAAAATCTTTCTGTTTAGGTCACCTCCTCTCTTGGACTGGATTACTTGTTCAATTACCATACACTTCAAGTCTTCTATGGTGTGTTTTTTGGACAACCAATGTTAAACCATAGGTGCCCCAAGATTATGAGCTATTATCCGCGAACGGTGCTCAGTCTCTCGTGCAAAGACCTGATTGATTTCCCAATATAGTATTTCTCACAGGGGCATTTGATGTAGTAAATGATGCCAACTGATCGGCATGTAGTTCTGCCCTTTAATGTGTATGTTTTACCATTGCAGGAGAAGTCTGAACCTTCAATAGTAGTGAGGCATGTTTTACAACGAGGTTTCATACATTTGAAATGCCCTGGACTGGCAATGTTATTGGCTACGGTGGCCGGCAAAACAGCAGGACTTAAAATTTCTTTGAGATTTTTGGAACGTGAAAACGCAGTTCTGATATTAAAATCTGAAAACACAGGATGTGATTTAATAATATCCCAGTGTCGTCTGACAATGGCTGCTGTGGCCTCCCCTCCTGGAGTGTACCTTGTAACAAAAGTCATGATCTGCTCATCATGTTGTATACATTGTGGAGATTGAAGCAACCAGTCCCTATTGTTGTGTTGGGCCCTGGTGTATGCACGTTTAATTATTTTGCACAGATAATTTCTCTGCAATAATTTAGCACCAAAGATCTCTGAATGTGCTTTGTAATCCGCATCTGTAGTGCAAATGCGTTTGAATCGGAGGAATTGCAAAAAGGGAAGACTCTGCCTCAGTGCCTTAGGATGGCAGCTGCCATACTCCAGGAAGGTGTTCCGATCGGTGCTCTTGATGAACACATTCGTGATAAATTGTTTATGGAATAAATGAATCTCCACATCTAAGAAATGGATCTTTGTTTCTGACCAAGTTAAAGTAAACTGAATCCTGGAATGGCATAGATTCAACCACAGCTCTAACTAATTTGGTATGTGAAAGGGAGGATGGTTCTTGTCTTCGGAAGTTCAGCTTGGCCACCTGGACTTGGGAAGACATGTGACCACATTCCCACAGTATGGCTTGTTTACCTAAACAGAGAAGCATTCTGTAATTTTCCTTAGAAGCATTCTGTAACTTTCCTTAGCTCTGAACATGAGCTCAGAGCCTAATAAAAAGGAGGGCTTGTCACAGCAGAGTGGGGGCTCATCTGTGAGTAGACGTACTGCGCAGAGGATCTGTTCCTGGTCCAAGAAGCTCCTGGCTCTCGCTGTAACAGCCCCCCCCCCCAGCTGATAAGAGCCTGGATGATGTAAGGACCAGTGATGATTGTATGTATAGTGTATGTATTGCTTTTTTTCCTGGTCTAAGAACTCTTTGCATTGCTTAGATGAAGAGACCAGTGATGTAATGATTGTTTATACAGCTAATCATTGTATATACCTTAATCATTGTAGAATTTAGCTCCTCTAATAATAAACATTTCATTTACTCAATACGAATCCAAAAGAATCCACGGTAATTACTGAGTAGTCTGTGTTAGTGAGACAGGCTGTAAATTCATAGCAGTTCATCTTAGCGACGAGGGTGAGATTCATACATAGAATGACACCTTTTTAAGAGGAATGCAGGGGAGAGTTGAAGGGATGAGGTACTATATGTTATTATAGCCACTGAGTGGTCATAATGGGAGGAAAGTTTGCAGCAGGCAAAAATGTTAAAACAGAAAGGGAGAAGGAATGAGTTTATCTTGTTGTTGGGCAGACTGGATGGACTGTACAGGTCTTTATCTACCGTCATTTACTATGTTACTATTTAACCAATTTCACTGGTTTATTATTGAACATATTTGGATTCCTACAGGGATGACAAGATTTTTCAATTAGAATTAAAGGAACAAATTTTGATTTTTGAGTTGCAATCTTATAAAGCAGGCAGATTAAATGATATGATTGAATGGAATACCATTAATTGAATGTTTTTGATGCCCTGAATAAAGTTGTTGACACAACGTCACGTTGTGCCTGTTTTCCTGCATCCTTTTTCTGCAGAGAGACAGCGTCCTCATCCAGGTTGATTGCCATTTTATTGAGAGGCTGCACGTTTGTTTGATGACACAAGTTTGGAATCTGGTTATTTATAGATGGCAGTTCCTAAGGAAGGAAATGCCGAGACGGGGCTCTGTAGAGCTGTGAACAGTGTCTGCTCCAGGTAAATTCAATATTTGGTTGATATACGATATACCAAACACAAATTAATTTGATATTCAGCTCTCTTTCACGATGATGTTTGATTTTGTTGGTGACTGCAATTTCTTATTTTTGACAATCCACTGATTACTATTTTGTTTTGAATTTTTTTATAAAAATTTTACAGGCTCACAGTGTTGGGTATTATGTCTTATACTGAAAAACAGCAAAAATATTTATGAGGGATAATTACATGATACAAAATGATCATAGTAATGATAGCCTGAAACTGAGGCTCTCATTATTTTAGCTCAAACTGACCACTATCATTTGAGTGACTCCTTTACTGATATATCCCTCACATATTAGTGTCTATATAATACTTTTTTTGATTTGATGTCAATTTTGATGTTTTTCTTCATTTGTTTTTCAGCAGAAGTTTACATTAATGTCCAGAAGGTACAATGGGGTCCACTTACTAAGGTGTGCTAATGGATTTAGCACACACAGATGATTAGCATGCATTAAATGCCATTCAGCCCATTATATTCCAATGGTTGCATAGCATTTAATGAACTCTAACTGAAAGTGTGCACTAAATCCATTAGTGCACCTTAGTAAAAGGACCCCAGTGTTAGATAATATATCTGGACATTTTTTTAAGTTTAAAACCTCTATCTGCAGTTCTCTAGTTCTCCCTACCCTCTTCTCCTCCATGCAAATGAACCCGACCTGCCTGTGTCCATTCTAAATAGCAGAACAGACTGCTAATGGGAACCAGCCAATGGGAAAACAGTGGGGGCAGAGGACTGGAAGACAGCTCTAAGGAAAGGAAGGAGATGATCTGGAGGACATTTCTGTAGTGCATAAGTAAAGATTTGCACCTTTTAAACTGCCCCTCTCTCACACAAAGTACACTTATCTAATAATACACACACAAATACAGATGCACACAAACATGTACACCCCTCCACACACACATACATGTATTTGCATGAAGAGGGATTATAAATAATTCCATGTGCCAAGCTATGCACGCTTTCCCCACTTTAAATATCTGTAGAAAGAAATCAAACTTTTGTTATCTTATTAAACCCAAAATGTAGTCAAGGTTAATTTTTTATGCTCCCTGCTTTTACAGTTTGAACACTGTGAAGAAATTCCTGCTTTTATGCTGAACCAGTGGTAAATTATAGTACATGCAAGCAAAACCATACAATTTAATTGTAACTGGTTCATTAATTTTAACAACATTAGCCAAAATCTCCAAGATTATAAAGTCATGTTTTCCTCATTATTGCAGATGCCAAGTTTGCACAAACTAGCACATAGTCAACATGTGAAATATTATACAAGAACAGTAAAAATGCTCCCCACTTCATCACACGACTATCAGAAAATGTCATATAGGTCTGAAATCATTAACCCAACTTGCCTTGAATGCTTTCATTCCCTGCCCCATTTTCTCTTATTATGCACATCAGGGAATACATATTCAAGATTATAGTAGAACTAGGAGCTAGCAAATAGCTCTTCACTAGAAGAAAGATTTTGTAGTACTGTACAAGAGCTGTTTCAGATGAAACAAAGTATGAATATATAGTTTAAATTTTTCTTGCAAGACTAACAAAGAATGGAAGCACTGCTTGAAGAAAGACCCTTCAATCCATTGCCATCCTGTGAAATATAATCAGTATGGCACTGCATATTGCTGATCTAGATCTGTACAGATTTCTATAAAGTGTTTCTTCAGCATCTTAGTGCTTAACAGAATCACCAGCACTTTTTAGGCTCTATGGATTTACTTTAGGTTAATATTGCTATGCTATTTTCTTACACACACATATACATACACAAAAATCACTCTGCAATTCCTTTTCCATATAAACCAAGAGTGTCATCTGTAATTAAACTATTAAGCCTCAATTAAGAGTATTTTTTAAATTTAATTTCTTATATATGGCCTACAAATCCAAAAGATATCCAAGCAGTGTACAGTCAGATACAGTAGGTATTTTCCGTCCCTGGAGGATTCACAATCTAACCCTACTGTTTACTAAGCCACACAGCAATATCAACACAGCCCATTCAAAGTGACTGGGCTGTGTCGGCATTAGCGCACAGCATTCGCTAGCACAGCTTAGTAAACAGGGGGATAAGTTTGTACTTGAGGCAACGGAGGGTTAACTGATTTGTTCAAGATCAAAAGGAGCTACAGTGGAATTTTAACCTGGTTCTCAGCTCACTGCTCTAACCATTAGGCTCTTCCTCCTACACTACTTTTAATGTTATCAGTTGAAATAGCGAATGCTACATACCTGTAGAAGGTATTCTCCGAGGACAGCAGGCTGATTGTTCTCACTGATGGGTGACGTCCTCGGCAGCCCCTCCAATCGGAATCTTCCTAGCAAAGTCCTTTGCTAGCTCTCGCGCGCCCGCGCACACCGCGCATGCGCGGCCGTCTTCCCGCCCGAAACCGGCTCGAGCCGGCCAGTCCAGTATGTAGCAAGACAATACAGTTCAAGGGAAGACACAACTCCAAAGGGGAGGCGGGCGGGTTTGTGAGAACAATCAGCCTGCTGTCCTCGGAGAATACCTTCTACAGGTATGTAGCATTCGCTTTCTCCGAGGACAAGCAGGCTGCTTGTTCTCACTGATGGGGTATCCCTAGCCCCCAGGCTCACTCAAAACAACAACCATGGTCAATTGGACCTCGCAACGGCGAGGACATAACTGAGATTGACCTAAAAAATTTACCAACTAACTGAGAGTGCAGCCTGGAACAGAACAAACAGGGCCCTCGGGGGGTGGAGTTGGATCCTAAAGCCCAAACAGGTTCTGAAGAACTGACTGCCCGAACCGACTGTCGCGTCGGGTATCCTGCTGCAGGCAGTAATGAGATGTGAATGTGTGGACAGATGACCACGTCGCAGCTTTGCAAATTTCTTCAATGGAGGCTGACTTCAAGTGGGCTACCGACGCAGCCATGGCTCTAACATTATGAGCCGTGACATGACCCTCAAGAGCCAGCCCCGCCTGGGCGTAAGTGAAGGAAATGCAATCTGCTAGCCAATTGGATATGGTGCGTTTCCCTACAGCCACTCCCCTCCTATTGGGATCAAAAGAAACAAACAATTGGGCGGACTGTCTGTGGGGCTGTGTCCGCTCCAGATAGAAGGCCAATGCTCTCTTGCAGTCCAATGTGTGCAGCTGACGTTCAGCAGGGCAGGAATGAGGACGGGGAAAGAATGTTGGCAAGACAATTGACTGGTTCAGATGGAACTCCGACACGACCTTTGGCAAGAACTTAGGGTGAGTGCGGAGGACTACTCTGTTATGATGAAATTTGGTGTAAGGGGCCTGAGCTACCAGGGCCTGAAGCTCACTGACCCTACGAGCTGAAGTAACTGCCACCAAGAAAATGACCTTCCAGGTCAAGTACTTCAGATGGCAGGAATTCAGTGGCTCAAAAGGAGGTTTCATCAGCTGGGTGAGAACGACATTGAGATCCCATGACACTGTAGGAGGCTTGACAGGGGGCTTTGACAAAAGCAAACCTCTCATGAAGCGAACAACTAAAGGCTGTCCCGAGATCGGCTTACCTTCCACATGGTAATGGTATGCACTGATTGCGCTAAGGTGAACTCTTACAGAGTTGGTCTTGAGACCAGACTCAGACAAGTGCAGAAGGTATTCAAGCAGGGTCTGTGTAGGACAAGAGCGAGGAGCTAGGGCCTTGCTGTCACACCAGACGGCAAGCCTCCTCCATAGAAATAAGTAACTCCTCTTGGTGGAATCTTTCCTGGAAGCAAGCAAGACGCGGGAGACACCCTCTGACAGACCCAAAGAGGCAAAGTCTACGCTCTCAACATCCAGGCCGTGAGAGCCAGGGACCGGAGGCTGGGATGCAGAAGAGCCCCTTCGTTCTGCGTGATGAGGGTCGGAAAACACTCCAATCTCCACGGTTCTTCGGAGGATAACTCCAGAAGAAGAGGGAACCAGATCTGACGCGGCCAAAAAGGAGCAATCAGAATCATGGTGCCTCGGTCTTGTTTGAGTTTCAACAAAGTCTTCCCCACCAGAGGAATGGGAGGATAAGCATACAGCAGGCCTTCCCCCCAATCCAGGAGGAAGGCATCCGATGCCAGTCTGCCGGGGGCCTGAAGCCTGGAACAGAACTGAGGGACTTTGTGGTTCACTCGAGATGCGAAGAGATCCACCAAGGGGGTGCCCCACGCTTGGAAGATCTGGCGCACCACTATGGAGTTGAGCGACCACTCGTGAGGTTGCATAATCCTGCTCAATCTGTCGGCCAGACTGTTGTTTACGCCAGCCAGATATGTGGCTTAGAGCACCATGCCGAGACGGCGAGCCCAGAGCCACATGCTGACGGCTTCCTGACACAGGGGGCGAGATCCGGTGCCCCCCTGCTTGTTGACATAGTACATGGCAACCTGGTTGTCTGTCTGAATTTGGATAATTTGATGGGACAGCCGATCTCTGAAAGCCTTCAGAGCGTTCCAGATCGCTCGCAACTCCAGGAGATTGATCTGTAGACCGCGTTCCTGGAGGGACCAGCGTCCTTGGGTGTGAAGCCCATCGACATGAGCTCCCCATCCCAGGAGAGACGCATCCGTTGTCAGCACTTTTTGTGGCTGAGGAATTTGGAAAGGACGTCCCAGAGTCAAATTGGACCAGATTGTCCACCAATACAGGGATTCGAGAAAACTCGTGGACAGGTGGATCACGTCTTCTAGACCCCCAGCAGCCTGATACCACTGGGAGGCTAGGGTCCATTGAGCAGATCTCATGTGAAGACGGGCCATGGGAGTCACATGGACTGTGGAGGCCATGTGGCCCAGCAATCTCAACATCTGCCGAGCTGTGATCTGCTGGGATGCTCGCACCCGCGAGACGAGGGACAACAAGTTGTTGGCCCTCGCCTCTGGGAGATAGGCGCGAGCCGTCCGAGAATCCAGCAGAGCTCCTATGAATTCGAGCTTCTGCACTGGGAGAAGATGGGACTGGATAATTTATCACAAACCCCAGTAGCTCCAGGAGGCGAATAGTCATCTGCATGGACTGCAGGGCTCCTGCCTCGGATGTGTTCTTCACCAGCCAATCGTCGAGATATGGGAACACATGCACCCCCAGCCTGCGAAGTGCCGCTGCTACTACAGCTAGGCACTTTGTGAACACCCTGGGCGCAGAGGCGAGCCCAAAGGGTAGCACACAGTACTGGAAGTGGCGTGTGCCCAACTGAAATCGCAGATACTGTCTGTGAGCTGGCAGTATCGGGATGTGTGTGTAGGCATCCTTCAAGTCCAGAGAGCATAGCCAATCGTTTTGCTGAATCATGGGGAGAAGGGTGCCCAGGGAAAGCATCCTGAACTTTTCTTTTACGAGATATTTGTTCAGGGCCCTTAGGTCTAGGATGGGACGCATCCCCCCTGTTTTCTTTTCCACAAGGAAGTACCTGGAATAGAATCCCAGCCCTTCTTGCCCGGATGGCACGGGCTCGACCGCATTGGCGCTGAGAAGGGCGGAGAGTTCCTCTGCAAGTACCTGCTTGTGCTGGAAGCTGTAAGACTGAGCTCCCGGTGGACAATTTGGAGGTTTGGAGGCCAAATTGAGGGTGTATCCTTGCCGGACTATTTGGAGAACCCACTGATCGGAGGTTATGAGAGGCCACCTTTGGTGAAAAGCTTTCAACCTCCCTCCGACTGGCAGGTCGCCCGACACTGACACTTGGATGTCGGCTATGCTCTGCTGGAGCCAGTCAAAAGCTCGCCCCTTGCTTTTGCTGGGGAGCCGCGGGGCCTTGCTGAGGCGCACGCTGCTGACGAGAGCGAGCGCGCTGGGGCTTAGCCTGGGCCGCAGGCTGTCGGGAAGGAGGATTGTACCTACGCTTACCAGAAGTATAGGGAACAGTCTTCCTTCCCCCGAAAAATCGTCTACCTGTAGAGGTAGAAGCTGAAGGCTGCCGGCGGGAGAACTTGTCGAATGCGGTGTCCCGCTGGTGGAGAGACTCTACCACCTGCTCGACTTTTTCTCCAAAAATGTTGTCCACACGGCAAGGCGAGTCCGCAATCCGCTGCTGGATTCTATTCTCCAGGTCGGCGGCACGCAGCCATGAGAGCCTGCGCATCACCACACCTTGAGCAGCGGCCCTGGACGCAACATCAAAAGTGTCATAAACTCCTCTGGCCAGGAATTTTCTGCACGCCTTCAGCTGCCTGACCACCTCCTGAAAAGGCTTGGCTTGCTCAGGGGGAAGAGCATCAACCAAGCCCGCCAACTGTCGCACATTATTCCGCATGTGTATGCTCGTGTAGAGCTGGTAAGACTGAATTTTGGCCACGAGCATAGAGGAATGGTAGGCCTTCCTCCCAAAGGAGTCTAAGGTTCTAGAGTCTTTGCCCGGGGGCGCCGAAGCATGCTCCCTAGAACTCTTAGCCTTCTTTAGGGCCAGATCCACAACTCCAGAGTCGTGAGGCAACTGAGTGCGCATCAGCTCTGGGTCCCCATGGATCCGGTACTGGGACTCGATCTTCTTGGGGATGTGGGGATTAGTTAAAGGCTTGGTCCAGTTCGCCAGCAATGTCTTTTTGAGAACATGGTGCAGGGGAACAGTGGACGCTTCCTTAGGTGGAGAAGGATAGTCCAGGAGCTCAAACATTTCAGCCCTGGGCTCGTCCTCCACAACCACCGGGAAGGGGATGGCCGTAGACATCTCCCGGATAAAGGAAGCAAAAGACAGACTCTCGGGAGGAGAAAGCTGTCTTTCAGGAGAGGGAGTGGGATCAGAAGGAAGACCCTCAGACTCCTCGTCAGAGAAATATCTGGGGTCTTCTTCTTCCTCCCACGAGGCCTCACCCTCGGTGTCAGACACAAGTTCACGGACCTGCGTCTGCAACCGTGCCCGGCTCGACTCCGTGGAGCCACGTCCACGATGGGGGCGTCGAGAGGTAGACTCCCTCGCCCGCATCGGCGAAGCTCCCTCCGCCGACGTAGTCGGGGAGCCCTCCTGGGAGGTGGCCGCAGTCGGCACCGCACGTGGTGCCGACGTCGGGGACCTCACCCCGGGCGATGGGCCAGCCGGCGCCACGCTCGACGGTACCGGAGGCGCAAGCACCGCCGGTACCGGAGGGGTAGGGCGCAACAGCTCTCCCAGAATCTCTGGGAGAACGGCCCGGAGGCTCTCGTTCAGAGCGGCTGCAGAGAAAGGCATGGAGGTCGATGCAGGCGTCGACGTCAGAACCTGTTCCGGGCGTGGAGGCTGTTCCGGGCTGTCCAGAGTGGAGCGCATCGACACCTCCTGAACAGAGGGTGAGCGGTCCTCTTGGTGCCGATGCCTGCTGGGTGCCGACTCCCTCGGTGACCCAGAGCTCTCGGTGCCGACGCAGGGAGGGGACCGGTGTCGATGCTTCTTCGACTTCTTCCGAAGCATGTCACCGGAGCTCCCCGGCACCGACGAGGAGGACGTAGAATCCAGCCGTCGCTTCCTCGGGGCCGAGGCCGAAGGAGGTCGGTCTCGGGGGGGCTGTACCGCAGGAGCCCTCAGGGTAGGAGGAGACCCACCCGAGGGCTCACCGCCACCAGCAGGGGAATGGACAGCCCTCACCTGCACTCCACTCGATGCACCACCGTCCGACGACATCAGGAGACGAGGTCCCGGTACCACCGACGTCGATGCAGCTATCCGATGTCTCGGCGCCGATGCAGAGGGCCGATGCCTCGATGCACTCGATGCACTGGCAGCCAAGGAAGAAGGTCTGGACGCTGATGACGCCGATGCACACGATGACCCCGGTGCCGATGCCGACGAAGAGCCCGAGAACAAAACGTTCCACTGGGCCAATCTCGCTACTTGAGTCCGCCTTTGTAAGAGGGAACACAGACTACAGTTCTGGGGACGGTGCTCGGCCCCCAGACACTGAAGACACGAAGAGTGCCTATCAGTGAGCGAGATTACCCGGGCGCACTGGGTGCACTTCTTGAAGCCGCTGGAAGGCTTCGATGTCATGGGCGGAAAAATCACGCCGGCGAAGTCAAAATCCGAAATGACGAATTTGGAGCACCAAAACTTTAAGGGAGAAAAATCTCGACCGAGGCCGAAAAGAGGCCTACCCCGACAACGAAAGAAAACTTACCGGGGCAAAAACTGGAAATACGGGAAGGGGCAAACGAAACCCAAGGGGGTTTCCGGAGCACTTTCCGAACGAAAAGAACTTTTCCGAAGAAAAAACACGTCGATTAGATAACGGACGCGCGAGGTCGACTCTCCGGGGCTCAACACGGCAAAAAACACAGCCGTACCGAGTGCGGACGAAAGAAGACTGGCCGGCTCGAGCCGGTTTCGGGCGGGAAGACGGCCGCGCATGCGCGGTGCGCGCGGGCGCGCGAGAGCTAGCAAAGGACTTTGCTAGGAAGATTCCGATTGGAGGGGCTGCCGAGGACGTCACCCATCAGTGAGAACAAGCAGCCTGCTTGTCCTCGGAGAATAAATATAGCATACTGCCATACATTTCAAAAGGCATCATCTTTGCTTATCCATTTTAGGAACAAAAAATATAAAAATTGGCCAACAATATATAACAAAATTTGTGTTAACTGACATTCAAAACATCAGTCTCCAAAGTTATGAGGCCATTACCCAATTCAGCTAAAGGATTGTCATTCCCAAAAGTAATGACACAGGCAAGTCAGTTAAGTAAAAATATTAGCTAGTATATAAAAGATCATTATGTAGGGAATCCGGAGGACGTACCATTATGGATCCTGATAAGCAACATGTGATCTAATGCTATATTTATATTTATAACAAAATGGAAGGTATCCATAATCTCATGGATTTTCAATAGAAAAATGTGAGATTTTATAAACAAACCAGTAAAAAAGGCCAGTTTCTAAAAAAAAAAATGAAACGGGTGCTAGCAAGGCTATCTTGTAATGGTGATTATGTTTTTAAGGCTCTCATCAAAGCAATTTCTCCTCTCTCCCCTGCCCTCCCCTTCATCTCCAGCAATTCTTCCCTCCTCTCCAATCCCCTCCATGTCCCACGATGCTGACCTCCCCTCCATGTGCAGCAATCCTCCTCTGCCCTGCCGTCCCCTCCGTGTCCCTCAATTTTCCTCTGCACTGCCCTCCCCTCGGTGTCCCGTGATTCTGGCCTCCCCTCCATGTCCAGCGATTCTCCTCTGTCCTGCCCTCCCCTCTGTGTCCCGCGATTCTGCCCTCCCCTCCATGTCCAGTGATTCTCCTCTGCCCTGCCCTCCCATCCATGTAACGCGATTCTCTCCTCTCCTCCCATCCCTCGATTCTCCTCTGCCCTGCCCTCCCCTCGATGTCCCGCAATTCTGTCCTCTCCTCCATGTCCAGCGGTTGTCCTGTGCCCTGCCCTCCCATCTGTGTTCCGTGATTCTACCCTCCCTTCCGTATCCCATGATTCTCCCCTCCCCTCCGTGTCCCGCAATTCTCCCCTTGCCTTCCATCCCCTCCATATCCAGCAATTCTCCTCTGCCCTGCCCTTCATGTCCTGCGATTGTCCTATGCCCTGCCATCCATGTTCCGCGATTCTGCCCTCCCCAGCGATTCTCCTCTGCCCTGCCCTCCCATCCAGCGTTCCCTGCAGGCAGGTTGGGCTTGTGTCCCCTCCCCTCCAGCGTTCCGTTGCCTTCACTTGCTTGCGTTCGTAACATCCTGACGTCAGCTCGCTTCCAGTATTCACTTCCCTCTCACTGTTCCGCCCTCCTCCGACGTCATTTCGTCTTTACGCGAGGGCGGGACAGTGAGAGGGCAGGGAACGCTGGAGGCTTGCTGACGTCAGGATGTTACGAACCCAGCCAGCCAGCCATAGAACACTGATGGTACAAATTATTATGTTAAATTTGAAGAAGCAAAGTCAGAGGAACCTCAGTAGGTCTTAATTGAAGAAAAGCTCTACTTAAGATTTCTAGCTTTACTTGATGCCTTATCCTTACCCAAAATACTTCTAAATTAGAATAACCAGTAAATAAACACTAATTCTTGTGACCAACACTGTTTGCAAGTGTAAAACCAATTCATCTAGCACTCATTGGCACGTCTTTCACATCCAAGACATCCAGGTCATTAAACTGAAAAGAAAATAATCTAAAGAACATGAAAAATACTTCTCTGATTTTGTAACATGTACAAAAATAAAAATTTATGCTCTCCCCACTGATTTCTACTATATTCCCCTAATTTGTGTCCCTAGAATATGACTTTTAAATTTAGTTTCTAAAAACTTCCTTTCAACATATGGACAACAATATTTTTTCCAAACAATAAATCAAGGAAAAAACATGAATATATAAGAAAATTACAAAAAGTCATATGAAATTTATTTATTTTATTCGGATTTTGCTCACAACTTTTTCAGTAGTAGCGCAAAGTGAGTTACATTCAGGTACACTGGGTATTTCTCTGTCCTTGAAGGGCTCACAATCTAATTTTGTACCTGAGGCAATGGAGGTTTATGTGACTTGCCCAAGATCACAAGGACCAGAAGTGGGATTTCAACAGGCCACCTCTGGATGTCAAGACTGGTGCTCAAACCACTACACTACTCGAAATAAAAACAATATGGGCGGGTTTAAGGAAAGTATTGGGGTCTTTACAGGTGGAGGAGGGGGTTTTAGAAAGCTATTGGGATGTGTGTTCCTGGGAAGAGGGGATGGACAAGAACTGGGGGGGGGGGGGGTCTTGCTAGGGAATGAGGAAAGAGAAAGAAATAAAGCTTAAGAGTGCCCACTGTGGAGTAGGGACAAAGAAAACTTGGAATTTCTTAATTAGGAGGAGAAGGGGGTCCACATTTTATTAAGCAGGAGAGACTCTCCAGCAGCCCTGTTTGTAGGATCAATTTACAAATTTCAAAAGCATGCTTTTTGGAGGGGAGAAGAGGGAGCATAAAAGAGTGACTGACACAGGCTACTGCTTGGGGGTGGTGATTCAGAGAGATTGCTGCTGCAGGGGTGGGTAGGTGAGTAATGGGGAGCATCCACAACTGCAGCTGCTGAGAGTGGGTGGCCGATTCTTGAGGCAGACCAGTGGGTGTGTCTCACAGCTTGAACCTCTCCCCCTTTGCTCCGCAACCACAGCCTATAGTCTTTATTGCCAGAGAGGCTGCTGAGGATAAATACATGGGTAATGGGGACGCCTGAAGCTATGATTGCTAAAGGCAGGTGGAAGGTGCATTCCCCATTTTCACCCTGCAACCACAACTGCAGCTTCAGCCTCTATTGCCCATCAACCTAGAGCGGCAGCACTGGTCTCTCCTCACTGCCCTCCCACCCCAACAACTGCAACCTAAAGCATCTCTCCATTATTAGAGGCTGTGGATGTTGGGGGCGGGTGGTTGGCACAAAGTCCATCCCTTCTTTAATGAGCACATTACCAATACTCTTATCTCCTCCTTCCCTTATCTTCCATTTAGACTGCTCCAGTTTGTTCCATCAACTGCCGTTGTTCACCAAATCTATCCAAAACATAGGTTATAATCGATATTGTAAAAAGTAGCTTGCTGCACTGGCGTGCCTAGGTTGGCTGCCACCCAGGGCAGGTCACCACTGCCCACACCAGCACATCGTGCCCAATCCCCTCCCCCCCAAAGCACATCACCCACCTCCCCCCCCTGAAGCACCTCATTTTACCACGTGGGAGTGAACAGAGCAGTCGCACAGTTGTTGGCTACACCAGTACCCTGCCCTGCCCCAGAACTGGAAGTAATGATAAGTAGTAATAGCAGTCGTAATGTCAGAGAGGGCAGGGAACCACTGAAGCAGACAGCCTCACAACTGCTCCGTGCACCCCATGCTGCCTGCACCCAGGGCAGACTGTCCCCATCGACTCACCCTTGTTAGGCTACTGGCTTGCTGTACCTCACCATAAGCACATTCCCCTAATTCTATAATCTCAGCAACAAAATGATTTTCTAAGGAATATATGTTATTGGGTATTTAAGAATAGTGAATTATCTACTTCAGATTAACCACTCTGTGGTGTTCCGCAGGACTCGCCCATCTCACCTCTTTCATTTAACATTTATATGAGTTCCTTAGGTTTGTGAGCTCTTGGGGAAGCTATATTTTTGTTATCATGTGTGGATGATGTTTTTATCCTGTTACTGCTTATTTCTAGGATAGAGCCAAGTACAACAATAGAGAATTACTGCTCCAATCTCCACCACGGACACAACATGATGGACAAATTATGACTTTTGTGACAAGATACACTCCGGGTGGAGAGGCTACTGCTGCTATTATTCGCCGCCATTGGGACATTATTAAAGCACACCCAGTGTTCACAAATTACAACATCAGGACGGCATTTTCACGTTCCAAAAATCTGAAAGAAATTTTAAGTCCAGCGGTTTTACCTATGGTTCCCATTGACAACGCAGGCAACTTTGGCCACTTTAAATGCATGAAACCTCGTTGTAAAACATGCCCCACAACCATTGAAGGGACAGATTTAGTCTGTAACGGCATGAGTTATAAATTAAAGTGCAGAACTACATGCCGATCCACGGGCATCATTTACTACATCAAATGTCCATGTGACAAATACTACATTGGGAAATCAATGAGGTCATTACATGAGAGACTGATTGAACACCGTTCACGAATTACTGCACAAAATTTTGGAGCACCTATGGTACAACATTGGACATCGCAAAATCATACCATCGAAGATCTTAAATGTATGGTGATTGAACAAGTGATTCCCTCCACTAGAGGAGGTGATTTAAACAGAAAAATTTTACAGCGTGAAACCTTTTGGATCTTTACATTGGATACTATAGAACCAAGGGGTTTGAATACTTACACACAATGGAGTTGTTTTTTCTAACACAATATTCCCCTTTTGATATAAGAAGTGAGCAATCCAGTTCTTGCCTCTGGTTGGATGGTTCGTAATAAACACGCACACTGGTTTTTGAACATACCCATATCAGTTCTAGAGTTATCAACAGGCACTAAGTTTAACATAATTTTTTTCAATGTTTTTCAATTTTCTCTATTTCCTAATATATAGAAAAATCTTTTGATATGTTAAAACTTTTGCCACAAACAAATGGTCAACTAAGGAGTGTTTGCTTGAGACATACAAGATGAATATCAACAGTGGTAGTTTTCCACACTAGTCTCAGACAGGGCACAATGCCTTTTATTTTGTTAGAAGTCTTTGTTAAGGACTTTTATTTTGAAGTTAGCTTCATAATCAGCTGGCACGGCTGAGCATTAACAAAAAGATGCCGTGGCCATTTTGAGAGAGACAGAGTAATGCTGCAGTTGCACTTGAGACAGTTACTTGGTAAGCCACCAGCATTTTTATTTAGAATACAAGTAATTATACAACTAATATGCCTTTTAGAACAATTTTGTAAGTAACTTTGTGCTGCATCTTGTTTTTGGTTTTAGAACTGGTGACTCCCCCTTGAAAAAGTAGCCACGAAACGGGGACCTGTCGGGGTTTTAAGAGCACCAACTTGTTCAAGCTAAGTGCTGCATAAAATTAGATGATAGCATATTGATAAACAGAAATACATTTTCATATATAAGATTAGCAAAGGGTGGTGGAGGTTAAGTCAATGATTAGACAATACACACAGATAATACACCCAGTCATTGGGTGAAAAATCAAATAATCTTTATCGTGTGTTATATATGAGACTACTCCACTCTCAATAAGCTGAAGAAGCAATACACTTGTATTCATGTGTGTTTAAATATTTTGTTATATTTCTAGGATAAGCAGCATAAAGTCTGTTTTACTGTTCTGGAATCTTGCCAGGTACATGTGACCTGGATTGGCCACTGTTGCAACCAGGATATTGGGCTTGACAGACTTTTGGTCTGTTCCAGTATATCAACACTTATCTTCTTATGTTGTTATTTGCAATATTCATATCTTAGAATTAAAATGTGTACTAATGGGATCAGAGACTGGTTAGTATATTATCTTTTAAAGATAATCACAGATAACACTAAAATCCTTTGCTTTAGTTCCGATCTAAATAAAATTCCAAATATTATTCAAACAAATAATGGCTCACCCCTTTTAGTTGAGATGACTTCTAGAGTCCTGAGAGTGTTATTAGATTCTGCCATGTCTATGGAATCTCAAGTCAATAATTAGTAACAAAAAACAAAATTTTTAACTTACGACAACTTTATTAGAATTTATTTACATTTTAAGAAATGCATTGAATATGAATAAGTCAAATATAGGCAATAGACAATTACATCAGTAAAAATATTCAAATACAACGTATGGCATACTAAGCAGCATTACAATGTCAACACAATCTCTCTATATAAAAGGCAACACCAACGTTCTATGAAGCCTCCAACCGGAAGTGTGAAGGGGGAGAGATATCCGGTTTCCCCATGAGTGTCTGCCCCGCCCTCGCTCTCTCTCTATCACAAACAGTGAAGGAAAACAGCAAAGCAGGAAATCAAATCGCTCTCTCTGTAACAATGAAGGACTCAAGAGGGGGGAGGGGAGAGAGGGCAGAGAGGGCAGGAACACACACACTCCCACATGCACACAGAAGAAAACCTTGCTAGCCCCGTTTCATTTGCATCAGAAACGGGGCTTTTTTACTAGTATGCAATAAAACATGTCAATAGACAGCATAGGGTATAAGCAAAGATGAGATATATAGATAGATAAGAGTAGCTGAAGTTAGAAAATAAGGGGATTAATTTACAGAACGTTGTAAACAAAGTCAGAAAGGTGCATGAATATAATCTCATCTAGGATAGGAGTGGATAAACATGCCCTGCTACAATATGTGCAGCCAGTGTCACTCCTTGTGTATGTGTGAATGAATGATTTATGTATGACTGAGTGTGAGTGTGTGCCTAGCAAGTTAATTACTTCTTCCATTGAAGTCCTGGGTGAACAGCCACGCTTTCACCTGTTTACTGAAGTAGAGATAGTCTTGTACTAAGCAAAGCCTTTCAGGGAATGCATTCCAGAGTGTGAGGGATACTCCGGAGAAGACTAACTGGCAGATGTAACATCATGTGATTCCCTTAGAAGAGTGTGTGGTTAGGGACACTCCTTGGGAAGATCTTAGTGACTTTGGATGGAGATCTTGTTTTTCAAGTACTCTGGACCATTTCTTTTAAGGGCTTTGAAGATCAGACAGATTTTTAAATTTAGCCAGTGAAGTTTTTGCAAAAATGGTGTGACATAGTCATGTCTCTTACAAGCTTCTATTAATCTTGTGGCAGTAGATGTAGAACTGAGTGTCCATCTATCAAATCAGCTGAGCTTGTGGCTTACATAAGAATATTCACACTAAGACTCCAGTGGTATGTTACAAACACACCTTTTATTGCATCTGTGTGTTCTTACAATCGAATGACACAAATGCTGGACCGCATTTCGCTTTGCTTCCTCAGGAGGAACCACCTTTTTCATTATTATTCTTCTAAGTGACTGCTTGCCAGTTGAGAACTCGCATAGGCGAGGGTCAAGAACCGCACCACTGAACTTTACACCACTGAAAGTTCAGTGGTGCGGTTCTTGACCCTCGCCTATGTGAGTCTCCACCTGGCAAGCAGTCACTTAGAAGAATAATAATGAAAAGGTAGTTCCTCCTGCGGAAGCCCCTACGTCCTGCCCCATCCTTGGCCACCTTTAAATCTAGACTGGAAGCCCACCTCTTTAACATTGCTTTTGACTCGTAACCACTCGCCTCCACCTACCCTCCTCTCCTCCTTCCTGTGCACATTAATTGATTTGATTTGCTTACTTTGTTTTTTGTCTATTAGATTGTAAGCTCTTTAAGCAGGGACTGTCTTTCTTCTGTTTGTGCAGCACTGTGTACGCCTTGTAGCGCTATAGAAATGCTAAATAGTAGTAGCAGTAGAAGAAGCAAAGCGAAGCGAAATGCGGTCCAGCATTTGTGTCATTCAATTTGTAAGGACACACAGATGCAATAAAAGGTGTGTTTGTAACATACCACTGGAGTCTTAGTGTGAATATTAATGATATAACTCTGGTGTTTCAGCAATTTCCCCTAGTAAGTAGGTTTTGTTACATAAGAATAGCCATACTGTTTTATTGCTCTGGGATCTTGCCAGGTGCTTGTGACCTAGATTGGCCACTGCTGGAAACAGGATATTGGGCTTAATGGACCTTTGGTCTGTCCCAGTATGGCAATGCTTATGTTCTTATGTCAAAATACACTCAAGTTTTTCAATGAAACGATTTATACAGAGTTTGGATACTTTTAAAACAATTTCTGAGGTAATACATCATGGCATATTTTAAACAAACATAAGGTAAAATTATGTATCATACCTGATAATTTTCTTTCCATTAATCATAGCTGATCAATCCATAGACTGGTGGGTTGTGTCCATCTACCAGCAGGTGGAGATAGAGAGCAAACTTTTGCCTCCCTATATGTGGTCATGTGCTGCCGGAAACTCCTCAGTATGTCGATATCAAAGCTCCATCCGCAGGACTCAGCACTTAGAGAATTACACCCACAAAGGGACACTCTGCCCAGCTCACCACCGCCGAAACGGGGGAGGGGAATTAACCCAGCTCATCCCCACACAAGTGGGGGAGGGGAGTCCGTCCAGCTCATCCCCGCGGAGCGGGGGAGGGACACCACACCCGCCGATGCTGGGGGATCTGGCTTATCCTGCAACCGCAACCGCGGAAGGAGCTGACTGACCCAAACATCGCCGAAGCGGAAGGGGTACAAAGCTGCCCTACAGCCGCACGAAGCGGGAGGGAGTGCCGGCAGAATTTATGTCTCAATCCAGCCCCGTAAAACAGAGGGGAGAGGAATGCAGCAGCTCACTGTAACACAAACTCGTCTCAACTCTTGAAGAATCCAATTGAAAAAACTTGAACACGAAGTCTTCCTGAACAGGAACTGAAGACTAAACTTGAACCTGAAATGCAACCAGAATATAAACAGTACAGATATCTGGGAGGGGCTATGGATTGATCAGCTATGATTAATGGAAAGAAAATTATCAGGTATGATACATAATTTTACCTTCCATATCATCAAGCTGATCAATCCATAGACTGGTGGGATGTACCGAAGCAGTACTCACCCAGGGCGGGACATTGAAATCCCTGACCACAACACTGAAGCTCCAAACCGGGCCTCCGCCCGAGCAGCCACAGTCAAGCGGTAATGCCTGGAGAAAGTATGGGCCGATGCCCAAGTTGCTGCCTTGCATATCTCTTCCAAGGAGACGGACCCGGCCTCTGCCATTGAGGCCGCCAGAGCTCTAGTGGAGTGAGCCTTCAGCTGGCTAGGCGGCACCTTCCCCGCGGCCACATAAGCCGCTGCAATGGCTTCCTTGACCCATCTTGCCACTGTAGGCTTAGAAGCCTGCAGACCCTTACGAGGACCTGCAAACAGGACAAACAGATGATCCGATTTCCGGAAATCATTGGTCACTTCCAAGTATCTGATGATGACTCGTCTCACATCCAGAAATTTGAGAGCACAGTATTCCTCTGGGTAGTCCTCCCTACGAAAGGAAGGGAGACAGAGCTGCTGATTCACATGGAAGCGAGAAACAATCTTGGGCAGGAAGGAAGGCACTGTGCGAATAGTCACTCCTGCCTCAGTGAACTGCAGAAAAGGCTCTCGACATGAGAGCGCCTGGAGCTCGGAAACTCTTCTGGCTGAGGTGATAGCCACCAAAAAGACTGCTTTCAACGTCAGGTCTTTCAGAGATGCCCTAGACAAGGGCTCAAAAGGCGGCTTCTGCAAGGCTCTTAGCACCAGGTTGAGATTCCACGCAGGCACCACTGAGTGCAGAGGAGGGCGCAGGTGATTAACTCCCTTGAGAAAGCGCACCACATCTGGCTGCGAAGCCAGGGAAGCACCCTTCAGGCGGCCCCTGAAGCAAGCCAGAGCCGCTACCTGGACTTTAAGGGAACTGAGCGACAGGCCTTTCTCCAGACCTTCTTGCAGGAACGCCAACACTGAAGAAATTGGAGCAGTGAATGGAGAAAGTGAGCCTGCTTCACACCACGCTGCAAAGGTACGCCAAACCCTGGCGTAAGCAGTAGAAGTAGAGCGCTTCCTCGCTCTCAGCATAGTGGCGATGACCTTGTCTGAGAAGCCCTTCTTCCTCAGACGCTGCCGCTCAATAGCCAGGCCGTAAGACCAAAGGGGGAGGGATCCTCCATCACCACGGGACCCTGATGTAACAGGCCCTGCTCCACTGGCAGCCGCAGAGGAACGTCGACTGAGAGCCTGATCAAGTCTGCATACCAGGGACATCTGGGCCAGTCCGGACCCACCAGGATTATCCGGCCCGGATGCTTTGCCACCCGGTCTAGCACCCTGCCCAACATGGGCCAGGGCGGGAACACATAGAGAAGCTCTTGTGTCGGCCACTGCTGGAGAAGAGCATCTACTCCCAGGGATCGAGGGTCCCGTCCTCTGCTGAAAAAGCGCGGCACTTGGCAATTGGCCGATGACGCCATCAGATCTAGGCTCGGCTGGCCCCAGCGCTTCGTGATGTCCAAGAACGCCTGAGCAGATAGCTGCCACTCTCCGGGCTCCAAGGTATGGCGACTGAGAAAGTCCGCCTTGACATTCATGACTCCGGCAATGTGAGCCGCTGACAGCTGTTCCAGGTTCGCTTCCGCCCACTGGCATAGATTCATGGCCTCCTTGGCTAGAGGGGCGCTCTTGGTACCTCCCTGGCGGTTGACATAGGCCACAGCCGTGGCATTGTCCGACAGGACCCGTACTGGCTTCAACGCCAGTACCGGGATGAACTCCAAAAGTGCCAACCGAATGGCTCTGAGTTCCAGGAGGTTGATAGACCACTTTGCCTCTGCAGGAGACCAGAGCCCCTGCGCTGTCCTTCCCACGCAGTGGGCTCCCCAGCCCGTCAAAGAGGCGTCCGTCGTGACGACAATCCACTCCGGGGTCATGAGAGGCATCCCTGCAGACAACTTGTCTGTCTGCAACCACCAGCTCAGCGCCTTGCGCACTGCTGGGTCCAAGGGAAGGCGCACAGCATAATCCTCCGACACCGGAGTCCAGCGCTGCAGCAGAGAGTGTTGTAGTGGTCTCATATGAGCCCTGGCCCAGGGCACTACTTCCATCGTGGCCGTCATAGAGCCCAACAGCTGCACATAGTCCCAAGCCCGAAGCGGAGAGGCTACTAGGAACTGGTCCACCTGAGCCTGAAGTTTGACAATCCGATTGTCTGGCAGGAACACTCTGCCTACTTGGGTGTCGAATCGAACTCCCAGATACTCCAGGGACTGAGTCAGGCGCAGCTGGCTTTTCTCCCAGTTGATGATCCATCCCAGGGAGCTCAAAAGAGCAAACACCCGGTCCACAGCCTTGCCACACTCTGCATAAGAGGGGGCTCGGATCAACCAGTTGTCCAGATAAGGATGGACTTGTACTCCTTCCTCTCTCAGGAAGGCCGCGATGACCACCATTACTTTGGAGAAGGTCCGCGGAGCAGTAGCCAACCTGAACGGGAGGGCTCTGAACTGGAAGTGTCGGCCCAGGACTGCAAAACGCAGGAAGCGTTGATGAGGAAGCCAGATGGGAATATGCAGGTACGCTTCCTTGATGTCTAAGGATGCCAGGAACTCCCCTGCCTTCACTGCCGCTATAACAGAGCGGAGAGTCTCCATGCGAAAGTGCCGAACTTTCAAGGCCCGATTGACCCCTTTGAGGTCGAGGATAGGCTGTACAGAACCTCCTTTCTTTGGCACCACAAAGTAAATGGAGTAACGTCCCTTGCCAAGCTGATTTTCTGGCACCGGAACGACCGCACCCAGGCGGATCAGATTTTCCAAGGTCTGCTGCACTGCCACAGCTTTGACCGGAGACTTGCAGGGAGAGAGTACAAACCCGTCTCTTAAGGGTCGGCAGAACTCTAGCTTGTAGCCGTCTCTGATGACTTCCAGCACCCAAGCGTCCGAAGTTACTCTGGTCCACTCGCCCAGAAACGAGGACAGGCGTCCTCCAATCTGCACTGGGCCATGGATCAAGACCCCGTCATTGGGTACGAGACCCTGGGGGAGGACCGGAGGAAGCACCTCCGGGACGGCGGTCTCTGCAAAAGGAATGCTGCTTGGGGGAGAAGTTCCTCTTGAAGGAAGAGGAGGCAGAGGAGCCCGACTTGCCCGGGCGGTACCGATGGACCTCTTGAAACCGTCCTCTGGAGTTGCCGGGGCGAGCATTAGGCCGAGCCCTGGCCTCTGGTAACCTCTTGCCCTTAGACGTGCCGAGATCGGTCACAATTTTGTCCAGCTCTACCCCAAAGAGCAGCTTGCCTTTAAAAGGCAACTTAGCCAGGCGGGACTTAGAGGCGTGGTCCGCAGACCAATGCTTCAGCCATAGCCACCGCCGCGCAGAGACTGTCTGAGCCATACCTTTAGCTGAGGCTCTCAAGACATCATACAGTAAGTCTGCCAAATAAGCCAAGCCCGATTCCAGGGCCGGCCAATCAGCCCTCAAGGAAGGATCCAAGGGGGAAGCCCGCTGTACAATCGTCAGGCACGCCCTGGCCACATAGGAGCCGCAAACTGAGGCCTGCAAACTTAAGGCAGCCGCCTCGAAGGACGACCTTAAGGCCGCCTCCAATCTTCTATCTTGGGCGTCCTTTAGGGCCGTGCCACCTTCCACCGGCAACGCCGTTTTCTTAGTCACCGCAGTGATTAAAGAATCCACGGTAGGCCAAATAAAGGCCTCACGTTCACTTTCAGGCAAAGGATAGAGGCGGGACATAGCCCTAGCCACTTTGAGGCTCGCTTCCGGGACATCCCATTGAGCCGAAATTAAGGTGTGCATGGCATCATGCACGTGGAAGGTTCTAGGCGGGCGCTTCGTCCCCAGCATAATGGCGGAGCCAACAGGGGCTGAGGGAGAGACGTCCTCCGGAGAGGAAATCTTCAAAATGCCCATGGCCTGCATTAACAGGTTGGGCAAATCCTCTGAGCGAAAGATCCGCGCTGCAGAGGGGTCATCCGCTCCATCTGAGCGGGAATCCGTCTCCTCCAAGGAATCCCCAAAGGACCGTTGGGAGAACTCAGATACGCTGCCCTCATCTACATCCGAGGAGACAAAGTCCTCTAAGGCCTGGGAATCCACCCGAGGGCGTTTATTTCCGGAGGCCTCAATCCCTTTATCGGACAAGGGGGCAGGGGCAGCGTTTTGCATAAGAAAAGCCTGATGCAGCAGCAAAATAAACTCGGGGGAGAAACCCCCCAGACTGTGCACTTCAGCAGCCTGGGCCACAGCCCTAGACGCACCCTCAACCGGCGCTCGCAAGAGCGAGGAGGAAACATGCTGCGCATCCAAGATGGCGTCCGGCGCGACACTCCGAGAAGGAGCCGCGCGGGAAGAACGGCGCTTAATTTTAGCCGCCTTTTTGCCGTCGCCCAAATCAAGGGCGGCCAAGGCATTAACGTCTCCCAGGTCAAGGGCGGTCCAAGAAGAAGCCGTCCGAGCAGAGTGGCCGGCCAAGATGGCGGAGGCGAGCAGCGGGGGATGGGCGTTTATGGCGAGAAAAACCGCCGCGCCGGAGGGAGATCCGGGACACTGACCGGCTTCCGAACTGACCCCCAAGAAGGGCAAATCAGACTTTAAGACCCCCGCATCCCCGCTAGAAGCGTACACGCGGTCCGGGGAGCGATTCTTCGCGCCCTCGCCCTCCGACGCCATAGGCCACGTGGAGATCGATCGGGGAACCCCCTGCCCGCTATAAAAAGGTAAAAATTACCTGCTTCTTGCTCCGAGCTGTAACGACCTGGTGTCCCAGTGAGTAGCTGCAATAAACGTTTAAATAAACGTCGAAAATAAACGTCTTTAAAGGACGTCAAACATTTTTTTTTTTTTTTTTTTCAACGGCGTCAGCGGGAGGGGGGGAGAAAAGGAGGGACCTGGCGCCACCAGGTTTGCACTTGCTCAAGAAGAGCCCTCAACCCCAGGCACTCAACAAAACCTAAAAATTAGGCTTGGAGGCCTAGCCAGAGTTGCTGTGTGTGTGACCACCACCTGCTGAGATAGAGAACATACCGAGGAGTTTCCAGCAGCACATGACCACATATAGGGAGGCAAAAGTTTGCTCTCTATCTCCACCTGCTGGTAGATGGACACAACCCACCAGTCTATGGATTGATCAGCTTGATGATATGGAAACTTCTCGTGTGCCCTTTATTTATAAAGTTAATCTGGTAAACTAGAATTAGAAATAAAATGCTGGTTAATTAACTCACAAAACTACTTATCAGTATAAGATATACTGAAAAGACTAAAAACTCAAGTTAGGAGACTTGAACGAGCATGGAATAAATCGAAAGATGAGCGCACATTTAACGCACGGAAACAAATGCAAAGAAAATATAAATATACAATCAGACAAACCAAAAGGACATACTTTAAATCCAAAATTGGACCAGATTATAAGGACACACATAAATTATTTCAACTCGTACACAAACTGCTTGACACTTCACCGGTTACCACAACCAAAACAGATACCCCATCAGCAGATGATCTGGCTATATACTTCAACGATAAAATTATTAAATTACGTTCTACCTTGCCACACAACCCCACTGACTACGAAAAATTAATTGCTTGGATCCAACCACCGACGAATATCCAGCTGACCAAATTTGGACAAAGTGATGGAGAATACAGTTACTCAATTTATTAACAAATTTGCCAAGTCCCATTGCAAACTGGACTCATGCCCTAGTTACCTAATAAAATCTGCTCCTCAACGTTTTTTAACAGACCTCACCTCCTACTTAAACTACATGCTCCAACATGGTCTCTTCCCGGTGGATAAAGTTAGTATTCTACTTACCCCGATTCCCAAGGACTCAAACAAAAAAAAAAGTTATAAGTAATTCCGCCCGGTTGCATCCATTCCTCTAATTGTCAAGTTAATGGAAAGTCTAGTTACAAAACAACTTACTGACTATTTAAATAACTTCTCAGTATTACATGAATCTCAGTCAGGATTTCGATCTAATCATAGCACTGAAACAGGACTATTACACCCAACTGACCAATTCTCTCAGCTCCAGCCCTCGTCGTCTCTTCGCCACCCTTAACTCTCTCCTCAAGGTGCCCCCCCGCTCCCACTCCCCCCTCACTCTCTCCCTCAATCACTGGCTGATTACTTCCACGACAAAGTGCAAAAGATCAACCTTGAATTCACTACCAAGCCATCACCCCCACCCCCCTCTTCACCCATTAACCCTCTCCCTCAACCAACCAACCCAGGCCTCCTTCTCCTCCTTTCCTGAGATCACCGAGGATGAAACCTCCCGTCTTCTTTCCTCCTCGAAATGCACCACCTGTTCCTCTGATCCCATCCCCACCAACCTACTTAACACCATCGCCCATACTGTCAACCCCTCCATCTGTCGCATCCTTAACCTCTCTCTCTCCACTGCAACTGTCCCTGACACCTTCAAGCACGCCGTACTACTACTACTATTTACTACTATTTAGCATTTCTATAGCGCTACAAGGCATACGCAGCGCTGCACAAACATAGAAGAAAGACAGTCCCTGCTCAAAGAGCTTACAATCTAATAGACACACCGCAGTCACACCTCTCCTCAAAAAACCATCACTCGACCCTACCTGCCCCTCCAACTATCGCCCCATCTCTCTCCTACTCTTCCTTTCCAAAATACTTGAGCGCGCCATTCACAGACGCTGTCTTGATTTTCTCTCCTCTCATGCCATCCTCGACCCACTCCAGTCCGGTTTCCGCCCTCTCCACTCGACAGAAACAGCACTCTCTAAAGTCTGCAATGACCTGCTCCTGGCCAAATCCAGAGGCCACTACTCTATCCTCATCCTCCTCGATCTTTCTGCCGCTTTTGACACTGTCAATCACGATTTACTTTCGCCACACTGGCCTCATTTGGGTTCCAGGGCTCTGTCCTCTCCTGGTTCTCCTCCTATCTCTCCCACCGCACATTCAGGGTGCACTCTCATGGATCTTCCTCCACTCCCATCCCGCACTCTCATGGATCTTCCTCCACTCCCATCCCGCTATGTGTTGGAGTTCCCCAGGGATCTGTTCTTGGACCCCTTCTCTTCTCTATCTACACCTCTTCCCTAGGCTCACTGATCTCATCTCATGGCTTCCAGTATCATCTTTACGCTGATGACACCCAGCTCTATCTCTCCACACCAGACATCACCGCAGAGACCCAGGCCAAAGTATCGGCCTGCCTATCTGACATTGCTGCCTGGATGTCCAACCGCCACCTGAAGCTGAACATGTCCAAGACCGAGCTCCTCGTCTTTCCACCTAAGCCCACTTCTCCTCTTCCCCCACTCTCTATCTCAGTTGATGGCACCCTCATCCTCCCTGTCTCATCTGCCCGCAACCTCAGGGTCATCTTCGACTCCTCCCTCTCCTTCTCTGTGCATATCCAGCAGACATGCCAAAACCTGTCCCTTCTTCCTTTTCAACGTCAACAAAATTCGCCCTTTCCTCTCTGAGCACACCACCCGTACTCTCGTCCACGCTCTCATCACCTCTCGTCTCGACTACTGCAACTTGCTCCTCACTGGCCTCCCACTCAGCCATCTATCCCCCCTTCAATCCATTCAGAACTCTGCCACACGTCTCATATTCCGCCAGAACCGATATACTCATATCACCCCTCTCCTCAAGTCGCTTCACTGGCTTCCGATCAGATACCGCATCCAATTCAAGCTTCTCCTCCTTACTTACAAATGCACTCACTCTGCTGCTCCACCCTACCTCTCTACCCTCATCTCCCCCTACGTTCCTGCCCGTAACCTCCGCTCACATGACAAATCCCTCCTCTCAGTACCCTTCTCCATCATTGCCAACTCCAGGCTCCGCTCATTTTGCCTTGCCTCACCCTATGCCTGGAACAGTCTTCCTGAATCCCGACGCCAAGCCCCCTCCCTACCCATCTTCAAATCCTTGCTTAAAGCTCACCTCTTCAATGCTGCATTCGGAACCTAACCTTTCGAACTTATTGCAGCTGGCAATAATGTTCTCCTCTTACAATTTGATATGTGTAGCGCATTCGATATGGTTAGCCATAATATTCTTTTGAACATCCTAGACTATTTTGGAATTAGAGGAAACGTATTGAACTGGTTTAAAGGTTTCCTAACCGCTAGAAATTACCAAGTGGTATCAAATTCTATTACATCTGATCCATGGAAACCCGAATGTGGAGTGCCTCAGGGATCGCCGCTTTCACCAACTCTCTTCAAATTGATGATGACACCGCTGGCAAAATCATTATCCAATCAAGGTCTTAATCCCTATATCTATGCTGATGATGTCATGATATATATCCCGATCAGAAAAGATGTAACAAAAATCACAAAGGAAATCAATCTCAGCTTCCAAATAATGAATTCATGGGCTGATGCATACCAACTGAAGCTAAATGCTGAAAAGACTCATTGTCTTATCCTTTCATCACAATTTAATAAGGTCAATTATGCTAATATTAACACTCCAAAACACGTTCTTCCTGTCTCGGATACCTTGAAACTCCTGGGAGTCACAATTGATCGAAATCTGACCCTAGAAAACCATGCAAAAAATGTAACAAAGAAAATGTTCCATGCTATGTGGAAACTCAAAAGAATTAAACCTTTCTTCCCAAGAGAGGTATTTCGCAACCTGGTGCAATCAATGGTGTTGAGCCATTTGGACTACTGCAATTCCATATATGCCGGATGTAAAGCACAAATCATTAAGAGACTTCAGATGGCCCAAAACACTGCAGCCAGCCAGACTCATATTTGGAAAAGCGAAATATGAAAGTGCCAAACCCCTCAGAGAAAACCTACATTGGCTACCTTTAAAAGATCGAATTACATTCAAAATTTGTACCCTGGTCCACAAAATTATTCATGGTGAGGCCCCGATATATATGTTTGAACTCGTTGATTTACCAGCAAGGAATACAATAAGTTTGTCACGTACTTTCTTGAACCTACATTATCCTAATTGCAGAGGACTTAAACTTAAATCAATATATGCATCTAGTTTCTCTTACATCTGCACACAACTTTGGAATGCACTGCAGAATGCCATTAAAACAACACACGATTTGGCAGCCTTTCAGAAAATTTAAGACTAATCTGTTCAGAAAGACTTATCAAAAGGACCCTTCTTAAAAAAAAACATGACATCAGAACTATATCAGAATTAGTTAACATTGAATTATTCTTGTTTCGGTTACTTTATCACATTGTTATTATTGAATGCTTTTTACTACACTTGATTTAAACACCTGAAATGTATTGATTACTGACTTTCATCTAATTTACTGTATATCTGCTATACTCTAACTGGAAGATTACTCTGTATTTCTTATTCCAGAAATGGCAATCACCACTACGGTATTTGTAAGCCACATTGAGCCTGCAAAGAGGTGGGAAAATGTGGGATATAAATGCAGAAAATAAATAAAGTACCTCACTGATCAATGTTATCAAGCAACAGAAAAAAAATCTTTCTAGAACATTAGCATCAGGCTGTCAGAGGAGAAATGTGATTTAGAGACAGCATGCTAAAGAGATTCCTTGATATCAGACACTGAATGAACATGGCAAAACTTACCAATTTGGCAACTTTTCCATAGTCAATCCATCTGGTTGAAGCAAAATTTGTAGATTCCGCACAATTAAATCCATGATTAAAACCAGCATGGTACCCATATGGAAAGGTAATCATGAACTCCCCTGCTTCCTGAGTGACCTGTAAAAAAGTCAATTATAAATGATTTTTACAATGAATGCAACTAAAACATTTTTCAAGAAATCAAAACTATTTCTACAATGTAACTGTACATTTGTTTTCATACAACACAAGTTATTCTACACAGTATATGGAGATTTGAAACAGCAGTTAGATTTAAATATAATGTGAAAACCTAGCATCCCTTAGTTCGGGGTCCTTTTGGATCTGAGGGGCCCTTTTACTAAGGTGCGTAGGCACCTACGCGTGTACAATGCACGTCAAATAGGAACTGCTACCACGTGTCCCAGGCAATAATTCCATTTTTGACGTGCGTCCAAAACAAGCAGTAAAAAATATTTTCTATTTTCTACTGTGTGGCGCTTACCCAGTGGTAATCGGCAGTTTACACGCACTGATGATTACCACCCGGTTAATGTGCAAGACCTTACCGCTAAATCAATGGGTGGCAGTATGGTCGTAGGCCAAAAATGGAACCGTGCTGGTTTTACCAAGTTTTTTGGGATATTTTATCTCCACAGAAACAGAGAAAATGATTGCAGCAAAAAATCATATAGCCTATCCAGTCTGTGCATCCATATGAATTACTAATCTGTAATATCCCTTCCTCTCCCTTAAAGATTCTCTGTGCTTGTCCTATGTTTTCTTGAATTCAGAGACAGTCCTTGTCTCTACCACCTCCACTGGGATGATGTTCCATGCATCCTTGTCCCTTTTCAAAAGAAGCAATCCCTTAATCTTTAGTCCATCTCCTTTCACCATCTATGCCCCCTTGCTCCAGAGCTTCCTTTCAAAGGAAAGAGGCCCATCTCCTGTAAATTTATGGCAGAGATATTTAAATGTCCCTATCATATCTCCTCTCTCCTTCCTTTTTTCTAAAGTTTACATTTGATCTCTAAATCTATTCCCGTATGTTTTATGACGACCATTGACTCATTTAATAGCTACCAACTCCATTCCGTTTATATCTTTTCAAGGTACATTTTCCAGAATTGTACGCAGTACTATAAATGAGGTTTCAGAGAGTTATATAGAGGAATTAATTCCTTTGTCCTGCTGGCCATTCCTTTCCCTATGCATCCAAGCATTCTTTAGGCTTTTGCAGATGTTTTTGCTGTTTTGCTACCTTAAGATCATTATACAATTGCCCCCAAGACCTTTCTTGCACAGAAAATCTTAGCTACCAAATCCTAGATCATTCTTCAAGCTTTGCTAGATCCTTACATTATCCACTCCTGTTGGGGTGATTTTGATTATCATCTGCAAAATGGCAGACCTAACAAAAGTGTCCGTCTGCAATATTGCTAACAGAAATGTTTAGTAATATATATATATATATATATATAGGCAATGAATTTACTGAAAGGAAAACTTCAAATATAACCAATGCAAGTTTCTCTTTGTGACTAAGCCCAGAATTACCTTTATTTCAACCTATATTTTACAAAAAGGAAGAAAAGAGTTCAGAAGCTTAGCTTACCGTTTCCACTTAAAGACAAATTTTCTGCTGAGCAAGCTTAATCATTAGTCTCAAAAAAACTCCCAATAGTTACTTTATTTTCACGTTCATATTTTTTAAAGTTTTCATATTTTTTCAAAATGTATTCATGACCTAAATTGCGTCAATATTTCCAACTGTATAGAATGAAGCTGGGGTCCCAAAAAACAACAAGGCAAACAATCTGCAAAATCCAATATGGGAAAGAAAGCCAGCAGATCAATGTCACAACAAAAAGATTTTATTGAAGATACCGTGTATGAACAAATCGCCCGACACAGGCTGTGTTTCGCCCACCTAGGGCTGCGTCAGGGGCTACAATTAACAAATATATAATAATTATCATAGATCATAATAAATAAAATATAACACACATACAAGCATAATATATCAAACCTATAAATGGCAAGTGACCGACTCACCTGCAAATGCGCAGTAGAGACTTCCCTCTCTGTCCCGCCCCCGCGTCAAGACGTGATGACGGGGAAGGGGGGCGGGACAGAGAGGGAAACTGCGCTGAAGGGGAGGGAGGGAACCGCTGACGTCGCTACCGCTCCCCCCCCCCCAAGGTAGCCGCTACCGCCCCCCCACCCCCGGAGTCGCCACCACCCCCCCTTCACCCGGCCCGGGCCCTCTCCGTTATTGAACTTACAGCAGCGCCGAAACAGCAGCAAGCAGCTCAGCTTCAGCTCCCGTCGGCCTTCCTTCCCTGCCTGTGCCCCGCCCTCGCCGACGTGACGTCACACGAGGGCGAGGCACAGGCAGTGAAGGAAGGCCAACGGGAGCTACTGCTTGCTGCTGTTTCGGCGCTGCTGTAAGTTGAATAACGAAGAGAGGGCCCGGGCCGGGTGAAGGGGGGGGGTGGTGGCGACTCCGGCATGGGGGGGGGGGGGCGGTAGCGGCTACCTTGGGGGGGGGAGGGGACATGGGACGTCTCAGAAGGAGGGGGGCCTTGGAGCTGGGAGGGAAGGAAGGGGGCCTGGGGAGCTGGGGGGGCCTGGGGCCTTGGAACTGGGAGGGAGGAAAGGGGGCCTTGGGAGCTGGGGGGGCCTTGGGAGCTGGGGGGGCCTGGGGCCTTGGAACTGGGTGGGAGGGAGGGCGGGGGGACTTGCAGCTGGGAAGGGGGGAGGACTGGAGCCTTGGAGCTGGGAGGGAGGGCAGGGGGGCCCTTACAGTTGTGAGGGAGAGCAGGGGGCCTTGGAACTGGGAGGGAGGGAGCTGGGGGGGCCTGGGGCCTTGGAACTGGGAGGGAGGGAGGGAGGGCGGGGGGCCTTGCAGCTGAGAAGGGGGGAGGACTGGAGCCTTGGAGCTGGAGGGCAGGGGGGCTGTTACAGTTGTGAGGGAGAGCAGGGGGCCTTGGAACTGGGAGGGCGGGAGGGCAGGGGGCCTTGGGAGCTGGGGGGGAGGGCCTGGGGCCTTGGGAGCTGGGGGGGAGGGCCTGGGGCCTTGGAACTGGGAGGGAGGGAGGGCAGGGGGCCTTGGGAGCTGGGGGGAGGGCCTGGGGCCTTGGAACTGGGAGGGAGGGCGGGCAGGCAGGGGGCCTTGCAGCTGGGAAGGGGGGAGGACTGGAGCCTTGGAGCTGGGAGGGAGGGCAGGGGGGCCCTTACAGTTGTGAGGGAATGGGGCCCCTTACAGTTGTGAGGGAGAGCAGGGGGCCTTGGAACTGGGAGGGAGGGAAGGGGGCCTTGGGAGCTGGGGGGGAGGGCCTTGGAACTGGGAGGGAGGGAGGGCAGGGGGCCTTGCAGCTGGGAAGGGGGGAGGACTGGAGCCTTGGAGCTGGGAGGGAGGGACAGAGGGGGCCTTGGAGCTGGCAGGGAAGGAGGATGGCAGGGGCTTTGCAGCTGCAACGGGAGGGGGGCCTTGGGGAAAAAAAACATTCCAATACCCGCCCGTTTTTACGGGCTTAACGGCTAGTCAAATATATAAATTGACAAAAAACAATTAATAAAATATGGAATATTACTAGGTATACATAGAGAGTATACTAGAATAATTACATGAATAAACATTTCGCTACGCACTGTCCAATATAAATAATATATATATACATGTACATAAAAGAGCACATATAAGAAAATATATATATATAAAAGAAGTGTATGTAATGCAACAATTGTATGACAGTGCATATAAACATATATAAAAGCATAATAAAATCTGACATCACATAACAGCAAAGCAAGGGCACTGGTATAGGTTACGAACTTCAATACAAATATGTATAAATAAATTTGTAAATGAGATAATAAAAGGCACATATCTAACTTGAAACCTTCGTAAAGGGGCAACTATAAAAAAGTGAACATGGACACAATCAAATAATACTCTATGTTACCAAAAATGAGAAATGGGGTAGTATGTATGGAACTAAAAAATGAAAAATGAATTAAAAATAAATAAGGAAAAAGAAAAATTATGACAAAATGAAAGATAAATAATGAAAATAAAAATAAATTAAGATAAAAAATGAAGATAAATGTAAACAATAAAAATATTACTCACATATGGTGCATAAAAGTCAAGAAAAAACCAGCTCAAATGGGAATCCCTATAATCATAAATCAAAAAGGTATATGCACTGATTGCACTAAGGTGAACCCTTACAGAGTTGGTCTTGAGACCAGACTCAGACAAGTGCAGAAGGTATTCAAGCAGGGTCTGTGTAGGACAAGAGCGAGGATCTAGGGCCTTGCTGTCACACCAGACGGCAAACCTCCTCCAATGGAAGAAGTAACTTCTCTTAGTGGAGTCTTTCCTAGAAGCAAGCAAGATGCGGGAGACACCCTCTGACAGACCCAAAGAGGCAAAGTCTACGCCCTCAACATCCAGGCCGTGAGAGCCAGAGACTGGAGGTTGGGATGCAGAAGCGCCCCCTCGTCCTGTGTGATGAGGGTCAGAAAACACTCCAATCTCCACGGTTCTTCGGAGGATAACTCCAGAAGAAGGGGGAACCAGATCTGACGCGGCCAAAAAGGAGCAATCAGAATCATGGTGCCTCGGTCTTGCTTGAGTTTCAACAAAGTCTTCCCCACCAGAGGGATGGGAGGATAAGCATACAGCAGGCCCTCCCCCCAATCCAGGAGGAAGGCATCCGATGCTAGTCTGCCGGAGGCCTGAAGCCTGGAACAGAACTGAGGGACTTTGTGGTTCGCTCGAGATGCGAAGAGATCCACCAAGGGGGTGCCCCATGCTTGGAAGATCTGGCGCACCACTCGGGAGTTGAGCGACCACTCGTGAGGTTGCATAATCCTGCTCAGTCTGTCGGCCAGACTGTTGTTTACGCCAGCCAGATATGTGGCTTGGAGCACCATGCCTTGACGGCGAGCCCAGAGCCACATGCTGACGGCTTCCTGACACAGGGGGCGAGATCCGGTGCCCCCCTGCTTGTTGACATAGTACATGGCAACCTGGTTGTCTGTCTGAATTTGGATAATTTGGTGGGACAGCCGATCTCTGAAAGCCTTCAGAGCGTTCCAGATCGCTCGCAACTCCAGAAGATTGATCTGTAGATCGCGTTCTTGGAGGGACCAACTTCCTTGGGTGTGAAGCCCATCGACATGAGCTCCCCATCCCAGGAGAGACGCATCCGTGGTCAGCACTTTTTGTGCCTGAGGAATTTGGAAGGGACGTCCCAGAGTCAAATTGGAGCAAATCGTCCACCAATACAGGGATTTGAGAAAACTCGTGGACAGGTGGATCACGTCCTCTAGACCCCCAGCGGCCTGATACCACTGGGAGGCTAGGGTCCATTGAGCAGATCTCATGTGAAGGCGGGCCATGGGAGTCACATGAACTGTGGAGGCCATGTGGCCCAGCAATCTCAACATCTGCCGAGCTGTGATCTGCTGGGACGCACGCACCCGCGAGACGAGGGACAACAAGTTGTTGGCTCTCGCCTCTGGGAGATAGGCGCGAGCCGTCCGAGAATCCAGCAGGGCTCCTATGAATTCGAGTTTCTGCACTGGGAGAAGATGGGACTTTGGGTAATTTATCACAAACCCCAGTAGCTCCAGGAGGCGAATAGTCATCTGCATGGACTGCAGGGCTCCTGCCTCGGATGTGTTCTTCACCAGCCAATCGTCGAGATATGGGAACACGTGCACCCCCAGCCTGCGAAGTGCCGCTGCTACCACAGCTAGGCACTTTGTGAACACCCTGGGCGCAGAGGCGAGCCCAAAGGGTAGCACACAGTCCTGGAAGTGGCGTGTGCCCAACTGAAATCGCAGATACTGTCTGTGAGCTGGCAGTATCGGGATGTGTGTGTAGGCATCCTTCAAGTCCAGAGAGCATAGCCAATCGTTTTGCTGAATCATGGGGAGAAGGGTGCCCAGGGAAAGCATCCTGAACTTTTCTTTTATGAGATATTTGTTCAGGGCCCTTAGGTCTAGGATGGGACGCATCCCCCCTGTTTTCTTTTCCACAAGGAAGTACCTGGAATAGAATCCCAGCCCTTCTTGCCCGGATGGCACGGGCTCGACAGCATTGGCGCTGAGAAGGGCGGAGAGTTCCTCTGCAAGTACCTGCTTGTGCTGGAAGCTGTAAGACTGAGCTCCCGGTGGACAATTTGGAGGTTTGGAGGCCAAATTGAGGGTGTATCCCTGCCGGACTATTTGGAGAACCCACTGATCGGAGGTTATGAGAGGCCACCTTTGGTGAAAAGCTTTCAACCTCCCCCCGACCGGCAGGTCGCCCGGCACTGACACTTGGATGTCGGCTATGCTCTGCTGGAGCCAGTCAAAAGCTCGCCCCTTGCTTTTGCTGGGGAGCCGCGGGGCCTTGCTGAGGCGCACGCTGCTGACGAGAGCGAGCGCGCTGGGGCTTAGCCTAGGCCGCAGGCTGTCGGGAAGGAGGATTGTACCTACGCTTACCAGAAGCATAGGGACCAGTCTTCCTTCCCCCGAAAAATCGTCTACCTGTAGAGGTAGAGGCTGAAGGCTGCCGGCGGGAGAACTTGTCGAATGCGGTGTCCCGCTGGTGGAGAGACTCTACCACCTGCTCGACTTTTTCTCCAAAAATGTTGTCCGCACGGCAAGGCGAGTCCGCAATCCGCTGCTGGATTCTATTCTCCAGGTCGGCGGCACGCAGCCATGAGAGCCTGCGCATCACCACACCTTGAGCAGCGGCCCTGGACGCAACATCAAAAGTGTCATAAACTCCTCTGGCCAGGAATTTTCTGCACGCCTTCAGCTGCCTGACCACCTCCTGAAAAGGCTTGGCTTGCTCAGGGGGAAGAGCATCAACCAAGCCCGCCAACTGCCGCACATTGTTCCGCATGTGTATGCTCGTGTAGAGCTGGTAAGACTGGATCTTGGCCACGAGCATAGAAGAATGGTAGGCCTTCCTCCCAAAGGAGTCTAAGGTTCTAGGGTCTTTGCCCGGGGGCGCCGAAGCATGCTCCCTAGAACTCTTAGCCTTCTTTAGGGCCAGATCCACAACTCCAGAGTCATGAGGCAACTGAGTGCGCATCAGCTCTGGGTCCCCATGGATCCGGTACTGGGACTCAATCTTCTTGGTTGATGTGGGGATTACTTAGTGGCTTGGTCCAGTTCGCAAGCAATGTCTTTTTCAGGACATGGTGCAAGGGAACAGTGGACGCTTCCTTAGGTGGAGAAGGATAGTCCAGGAGCTCAAACATTTCAGCCCTGGGCTCGTCCTCCACAACCACCGGGAAGGGGATGGCCGTAGACATCTCCCGGACAAAGGAAGCAAAAGACAGACTCTCGGGAGGAGAAAGCTGTCTCTCAGGAGAGGGAGTGGGATCAGAAGGAAGACCCTCAGACTCCTCGTCAGAGAAATATCTGGGGTCCTCCTCTTCCTCCCACGAGGCCTCACCCTCGGTGTCAGACACAAGTTCACGAACCTGTGTCTGCAACCTCGCCCTGCTCGACTCGGTGGAACCCCGTCCACGGTGGGGGCGTCGAGAGGTAGACTCCCTCGCCCGCATCGGCGAAGCTCCCTCCGCCGACGTAGTCGGGGAGCCTTCCTGGGAGGTGGCCGCGGTCGGCACCGCACGCGGTACCGACGTCGGGGACCTCAACCTGGGCGATGGGCCAGCCGGCGCCACGCTCGACGGTACCGGAGGCGCAAGCACCGCCGGTACCGGAGGGGTAGGGCGCAACAGCTCTCCCAGAATCTCTGGGAGAACGGCCCGGAGGCTCTCGTTTAGAGCGGCTGCAGAGAAAGGCTGAGAGGCCGATGCAGGCGTCGACGTCAGAACCTGTTCCGGGCGAGGAGGCTGTTCCGGGCTGTCCAGAGTGGAGCGCATCGACACCTCCTGAACAGAGGGTGAGCGGTCCTCTCGGTGCTGATGCCTGCTGGGTGCCGAATCCCTCGGCGACCCAGAGCTCTCGGTGCCGACGTGGGGAGGAGACCGGTGTCGATGGTTCTTCGACTTCTTCCGAAGCATGTCACCGGAGCTCCCCGGCACCGACGAGGAGGACGTAGAATCCATCCGTCGCTTCCTCGGGGCCGAGACCGAAGAGGGTCGATCCCGGGGGGGCTGTACCGCAGGAGCCCTCAGGGTAGGAGGAGACCCACCCGAAGGCTCACCGCCACCAGCAGGGGAATGGACAGCCCTCACCTGCACTCCTGACGATGCACCTCCGTCCGACGACATCAGCAGACGAAGTCTCGGTACCACCGACGTCGATACAGTCGCCCGATGCCTCGGCGCCGATGCAGAGGTCCGATGCCTCGATGCAGTCGATGGAGCGGCAGCCAAGGAAGATGGTCCGGACGCTGACGACGTCGATGCACTCGATGCCTCCGGTGCCGATGCCAACGAAGAGCCCGAGAACAAAACGTTCCACTGGGCTAATCTCGCTACCTGAGTCCGCCTTTGTAACAGGGAACACAGACTGCAGTTCTGAGGGCGGTGCTGGGCCCCTAGACACTGAAGACACGCAGAGTGCCTATCAGTGAGCGAGATTACCCGGGCGCACTGGGTGCACTTCTTGAATCCGCTGGAAGGCTTCGATGTCATGGGCGGAAAAATCACGCCGGCAAAATCAAAAGCCGAAATGGCGAAAATTGAAGCACCAAAATTTAGAGGGAGAAAAATCTCGACCGAGGCCAAAAGAGGCCTACCCCGACAACGAAAGAAAACTTACGGGGCAAAAACTGAGAAATACGGGAAGGGCAGAAAACCCGAAAGGGTCTTCCGGAACACTACCGGAGCGCTTCCCGAACTTTTTCAATGAAAAAAAGGACAAAAACACGTCGAAAAGGACGCGCGAGGTCGACTCTCTGGGGCACGAACGGCGTAACACGACCGTACCGAGTGCGGACGAAAGAAGACTGGCCGGCTCGAGCCGGTTTCGGGCGGGAAGACGGCCGCGCATGCGCGGTGCGCATGGGCGCGCGAGGACTAGCAAAGGCCTTTGCTAGTAAACTTTCCGATGGAGGGGGCTGCCGAGGACGTCAACCCATCAGTGAGAACAAGCAGCCTGCTTGTCCTCGGAGAAACAGCGTCATTTTGAAGCATGACCACAGAGAGTAAAGCTATGAGTGTTCCACATGAATTTGTAGTTGAATGGATAACTGTGAATGGTCGCTAACCTATTTTTAAAAATGTTTTTCAGAAATGTAGCTGCAATGAACATCCCCCCCCCCCCCCCCCAAACCTCATATTCAGCGCTATTTAACAGGCCACGAACAGCTCCTGGCTGGTTAAATAGCATTTAGCCAGCTAACCGCTAATATTCAGCGGGAGATTGCCTTATTACCGCTGAATATTTGCAGTTAGTGCATAGCAGCTAACCGGCTATATCATGTGATATAGCTGGTTAACGCATCTGCGCTAAGCGGTTAAATAGTACCATGTAAATAGCAGTCCTATTAACCATTAGGAACTTAACCAGTTACTCTGAATATTGGAGTAACCAAAGTTCCAGCGGTCAAAAATGAAACCGGATATTCAATCACAACAGAAATGGGGTGGAGAGGGCCCAATGTCAAGAGATCAGTCACCACATACAAGGGTAAGATGCTCCAAAAAAACTTTTATTAGGACCCAAATGCCAGTCACAGGAAACAGCCCGGCATAGAATATCCAAGGTTAGTGCCAAACATAGCACTTATGCGGGCTGCCTCCCGCCAGCCGAATTCTTGGTGTTTGAAATAAAATTTGGCACATTAAGTTCTGGTTAGCAAACATTAATTGCAACAATAAGTATAAAACAGTTGTTTGGGACTTGTGAACATTTCTTGAAAATATATATGATCACTATAACCAATACACAAAAAAAAGTTTTTTTAGATGACCTATGAATGACAAAGGAACCAGTGAAGAAAAACATTAACACCAAAATTCTATATATGATGCCTTAAGTTGTGCGTACTAATTTGGCCACACAGCCAAATTGCACGCACAACTTGATTAACAAGCTAATCAGAGCCAATAAACCAATTAGCAATACTAATTAGAATTTACACATACAACTTTCTAGACATTCTATAACATGGTGGCCATAAATTCAAATGCGAACAGTCAAAAAGGGGCCATGGGAGTGGAATGGGCACATTGCGGGCATTTCAAAATACTATGCGCACTATTATAGAAAACACCTGATCTGCGACTAACTTGGGCACATGTATTTATGCCTGGCTTTAGGTGGCCTAAATGGGTGCACCTAAATTTTAGACACGACAATGGACCATGAGCATATTCTATAAACTATACCTAACTTTAGGCATAAATGGCCACAGGGGTAACCCCAGGCGGGTGGATAGGCATTCCGTGACATAGGCATGGTAGCTCTTGGATTAGTTCTGGTGCATGGACATTGGTAGCCGGTTCCCAGGAATAGTCCTCGGGGCCAAATTGTTTCCACGACAGCAAGTAGAAGAGCCCTCCCCTCTTGCGTTTGAAGTCCAGAACTTCTTCCATCTCATATTCAGGGTCAGACTCGACATCAGGCACGATGATCTTCTTTGGCTCGGGATGCCACTTGGAGGTTACAAAAGGTTTCAAGAATGATACATGGAAAGCATTGTGGATCTTGAGATTACTGGGTAGTTGAAGAAGATAGTATTGAAAAGGGTCCAATAAATCGTGGGGGCAAACTTGAAGGAGGGCAATCGGAGACTTGGTACTGAGCCAAACCCGTTGACCTAGTTGAAATATAGGGGCAGACTGCCTCTTGCTATCTACAAAAAGTTTGTATCTGTCTGCTGCTCACTGAAGGTATTGTTGGTCTTTGTTCCAAATCTCCCGGATGTCCGTGAGGGTCTGTTGGAGCTGCGGTAAGGCTTGAGGCTTTGGAATCAGAAGGGGTAATCTAGGACTGCGTCCATACACTGTAAAGAACGGTGACGTTTGAGAGGCTGAATGAAGACCATTGTTATATGCAAATTCCGCCCAAGAGAGCAATGTAGACCAATCATCTTGTTGGTTATTAATGTACATACGTAGATAGGCCTTGAGTGTTTGATTAACCCACTCCACCGTCCCATTGGTCTGAAGGTGATATGCAGAAGAAAAATGAGCGGTGACTCCAAGAACAGAACACAACATTCTCCAGAACCTGGACGTAAATAGGGATCCTCGGTCACTTATGATCCTTAGAGGTAGTCCATGCAACCGGAACACATGTTGGATGAAACTCTTGGCAAGAGTAGCTGCAGATGGGAGAGACTTCATAGGAATGAAGTGAGCCATGTGGGAGAATCGATCCACCATTACCCAAATGATTGTGTGGCCCTGGGAAGATGGAGATCGGTAATAAAGTCCATGGATATCTTCTGCCAAGGATGCTGTGGAACTGGCAGCGGTTGTAACAATCCCCATGGCATGCCAGGAGAGGATTTGTTTTGAGCACAAATGGGACAGGTGGAGACAAAATGTAAAACGTCCTGAGCCATGCGTGGCCACCAATAGTGCTAAGAGATTAAATGCAGACTTATGGAATCCGGAATGACCAGCCAACACAGAGGAGTGTGCCCACCTGAGAACCTTTCTCCTGGAGTGGGGTGGAACCGAGGTCTTGGTGGTGGCAGTCATGGTTAAGGTTGCGGAGGCAATACATGCAGGATTTAACATGGGATAAGATTCATCAGGTTCTTCTGGGGAATCAAAAGCCCTGGATAGCACATCTGCTTGCACATTATTTTCCGAGCGCCGAAAAACCAAGTGGAAATTGAAGCGGGCAAAGAACAAAGACCAGCAGGCCTGTCATGGATTTAGTCTCTTGGCATCCTGGAGATACAAAAGATTTTTGAGTTCAGCGATCACAGTAACGGGATGCAAGACCCCCTCCAGGAGATACTGCCATTCTTGGAGGGCTAATTTGAGAGCCAGCAGTTCCCGGTCTCTGATGGTGTAGTTACGCTCTGCTGGGGAGAATTTCTTGGATAAGAAAAAACAAGGGTGACACTTGCCAGCGTCTAAAACTTGCGACAGAACTGCCCCTGCTCCCAACGAAGAGGCATCCACTTCTAGAATAAAAGATTTCCCAATATCCGGGCTGCGGAGCACAGGGGCAGACAAAGGCTTGTTTTAGGGTAGTGAAGGCCTTGTGAGCCTCTGGTGTCCAATTCTTTGCATCGGCCCCCTTCTAGGTTAATGCTGTCAATGGAGCAGTGATGAGCGAGTAGTGAAGAATAAATTGACAGTAGTAGTTGGTGAACCCCAGAAAACGCTGCAAGGCCCTTAGCCCCTGGGGCATGAGCCAATCTTGAATAGCCCGGAGTTTGGTGGGGTCCATTTGCAGGTCCTCCGCTGAGACGATATATCCCAAGAAGGGGATAGATCGTTGATGAAACGCACATTTCTCCAATTTGGCAAAGAGCCAGGTTATCTCGGAGGCACTGGAGAACTGTCCATATGTGACAAGGGTGGTCCTGAACAGAAGTTGAGAATACCAGAATGTCATCCAGGTAGACAATGACTGAGGAGTATAAAAAGTCTTGGAAAATAAAGTTTATGAATTCTTGGAACACCGCAGGTGCATTGCAAAGGCCAAAAGGCATGACTAAATATTCGAAATGCCCCTCATGCGTGTTAAAAGCGGTCTTCCATTCATCCCCATGGCGGATTTGGACCAGATTGTAGGCACCTCTGAGATCCAACTTAGTAAATATGGAGGCTCCCTGAAGGCGAAGAAAAATCCTGCCCCTGCCGGAGAGGACGTGGGTCTGATGAAACCCTTTTGGAGGTTTTCTTTGATGTATTTCCGCATGGCTTTAGGTTCTTCCCGGGAAAGGATATACAGTCTGTCTCGAGGTGGTGTCTTGCCCGGGAGTAGTTCAATAGGGCAGTCAAAAGGACGATGCGGTGGAAACGACTCCGCCTCCCGGGCGTTGAAGACATCTTGGAAGTCTTGATATTCTACTGGGAGGCACACTTCACAGGGAAGCAGGGTCCCGGAGGAGGCAGAAATAGTCTTTGGAAGAGGGACTACTGGTGTGACACACGAAGTAAAACATTGGGGACCCCCAACTGTGGATATCGCCTGCATTCGAGTTAATTCTAGCCGTGTGTTGACGCAGCCAGGGCAGGCCTAAAATCACTGGATGAATGGCCCGGAGAAGAACCAGAAATTGAATCTCTTCGGAGTGTAAGATTTCCACTTGCATCTGTAATGGTCGTGTTACTTGGGTAATGGAGTAGGGTAGAATCAGTCCCTGAACAGAGATCACTTGCAATGTGGGCTTACAAGCGACCAAAGGACCTCCTAACTAGCCTAGGAGACCAGCGTCAATAAAATTCCCCCCTGTCCCTGAGTCAGTCAGGGCTTGAGTGCCAATACAAAGTTCCTTCCAACGTATGAAAATCAGGACAGAGACAAATTTGTCTGGCAGAGGTGAAAATAAAACAGGGCCACCCTCTTCAAAAGGCCCTGGGTCTCCGCGTTTCTTGGTTTATTTGGGCAGAATTTCAAGAGATAACCAGCCTGTCCGCAGTACAGGCAGAGCTGGTTCTTCCGATGGTAAACCCTCTCCTTCTCCGAGAGGCGATGCCGCCCGATAACCATCGGCTCCTCAGGGATTCCGCTAACAGAAGCCATTGCTCCTTTATGGCAAGAGGGGAATGATATCCGTGGAGTTACACTCTGCGGTTGGCGCTGACCGGAGCGTTCCGGTGTCCTATCTTGGAACCGAACGTTGATGCGGACGCAGAGAGTAATCAGAGCATCCAGAGTGGTAGGAATCTCCCGGCCTGCCAACTCATCCTTGATTCGGCCGTTTAACCCTTGCCAAAAAATGGCCGCGAGGGCCTCCTGGTTCCACCTTAGCTCAGAGGCTAAGGTTCGAAAACGTACATCATATGCCCCTACAGAACAGTTGCCTTGCTGAATCCTCAGAAGTTCTCCGGCGGACGAAGAGGGGTGTCCAGGTACATCAAAGACTAGCCTGAAGCAGCAAAGAAACTCCTCCAAATCGGTCAGAAGCAGGTCCCGCTGCTCCCAGAGAGGAGAAGCCCAAGCCAGGGCTGGACCGGTGAGCAGGCTGAAGGCAGAAGGTCAGAGAGTAATCCGGGTGCAGTCAGAAGGCAGGCAGTAGATCAGAGAATAATCCGGGTGCAGGCAGAAGTCAGAAGGCAGGCAGCAGGTCAGAGAAAAATCCAGGTGCAGGCAGAAGTCAGAAGGCAGGCAGCAGGTCAGAGAATAATCAGGTCCAAGCAGGGTCTTAACAGGCAGGCAGCAAACAGAAGAGTAATCCAGGTCCAAGAAGGGTCTTTACAGGCAGGCAGCAAACAGAAGAGTAATCCAGGTCCAAGAAGGGTCTTTATAGGTAGGCAGCAAACAGAAGAGTAATCCAGGTCCAAGCAGGGTCTTTACAGGCAGGCAGCAAACAGAAGAGTAATCCAGGTCCAAGCAGGGTCTTTACAGGCAGGCAGCAAACAGAAGAGTAATCCAGGTCCAAGCAGGGTCTTTACAGGCAGGCAGCAAACAGAAGAGTACGCTGAAGAGAAACAGTTACCCAAGTAGAAGCCAAAGCAATGAGGCAGAGGGAAAGCATCCCAGAAATAGTGCAGGCTTTCTGACGTAGACAGGAACCAGCTGAAGAAGAGAGCTTCCATAGGTCAGGTAGGCAGAGAGAAAGTCAACACAGGTGGCGTGGTAGCAAGGCAATTAAAGAGCCTGGAAGCCAGGCAGAGAGCAGATCCAGGTGCATTAGAGCAAAGAAATCAAGGAGCCTGCAGCCAGAGAAGAAGTACACAGACTGGCTCAGGGCTGAGCCAGTCAAGTGTGTGTGTTGCCAGGACCCTGCGCAGTCCGAGGACGCTGCTTGCGTTGAGGTAGGGGACATGACATCTGGGATCTTGCCACGTACTTGTGACGTAGATTGGCCACTTTTGGAAACAGGATACTGGGCTTGTTGGCTTTCGGTCTGTCCTAGTATTGCAATGCTTTATGTTCTTATGAGCTTAAACTGGTCCAAAATCATAGATTTTCAAAGTTCATTAAACCAGTCACTATTTTTTCTCACTTATTCTCAATAAATGTACACAGTGTCTCTCAGCTATTTCTTCAAGACGTTCATATATCTAAAGCATTCATATATTCTCATATAATAGTGTCCTCAGTGATGTTCACCGTCCACCACTGACTGAGGAAATATTCTGTAGAGCTGGCGCTAATAAGACTACAGGGGGAAGGTCCTTGAGACAGCTCGCCTGGTCGAGTGAAACATGCATGTCGGTCAGTAATACCCCCGAGTCTGACAAAATAAATAAGATAAGTAATTTGGTCTAAATAAAATTTATATAAAATCTATAGAATGAATGGTGTACCTATGAAGAGGCTGATGTTTGTATATACCGCCACGTAAAGCCTGTAAGGGTGGTGGACGGTGAACATCACTGAGGACACTATTATATGAAAATATATGAATGCTTTAGATGGTAAAATTATGTATAATCATACCTGATAATTTTCTTTCCATTAATCATAGCTGATCAATCCATAGACTGGTGGGTTGTGTCCATCTACCAGCAGGTGGAGATAGAGAGCAAACTTTTGCCTCCCTATATGTGGTCATGTGCTGCCGGAAACTCCGCAGTATGTCGATATCAAAGCTCCATCTGCAGGACTCAGCACTTAGAGAATTACACCCACAAAGGGACACTCTGCCCAGCTCACCACCGCCGAAACGGGGGAGGGGAATTAACCCAGCTCATCCCCACACAAGTGGGGGAGGGGAATTAACCCAGCTCATCCCCACACAAGTGGGGGAGGGGAATCCGTCCAGCTCATCCCCGTGGAGCGGGGGAGGGACACCACACCCGCCGATGCGGGGGGATCTGGCTTACCCTGCAACCGCAACCGCGGGAGGAGCTGACTGACCCTAGCACCGCCGAAGCGGAAGGGGTACAAAACTGCCCTACAACCGCACGAAGCGGGAGGGAGTGCCGGCAGAATTTATGTCTCAATCCAGCCCCGTAAAACGGAGGGGAGAGGAATGCAGCAGCTCACTGTAACACAAACTCGTCTCAACTCTTGAAGAATCCAAGTGAAAAAACTTGAACCCGAAGTCTTCCTGAAGTAACTGAAGACTAAACTTGAACCTGAAATGCAACCAGAATAGAAACCATACAGATATCTGGGCGGGGCTATGGATTGATCAGCTATGATTAATGGAAAGAAAATTATCAGGTATGATTATACATAATTTTACCTTCCATATCATCAAGCTGATCAATCCATAGACTGGTGGGATGTACCGAAGCAGTACTCACCCAGGGCGGGACATAGAAATTCCTGAACTCAACACTGAAGCTCCACACCGGGCCTCCGCCCGTGCCGCCACAGTCAAGCGGTAATGCTTGGAGAATGTATGGGCCGATGCCCAAGTTGCCGCCTTGCACATCTCTTCCAAGGAGACGGACCCGGCCTCTGCCATCGAGGCCGCCTGAGCTCTAGTGGAGTGAGCCTTCAGCTGGATAGGCGGCACCTTCCCCGCGGCCACATAAGCCGCGGCAATGACTTCCTTGACCCATCTTGCCACTGGAGGCTTAGCAGCCTGCAGACCCTTACGAGGACCTGCCAACAGGACAAACAGATGATCCGATTTCCGGAAATCATTGGTCACTTCCAAGTATCTGATGATGACTCGTCTCACATCCAGATATTTAAGAGCAGAGTACTCCTCTGGGTAGTCCTCCCTACGAAAGGAAGGGAGACAGAGCTGCTGATTCACATGGAAGCGAGAAACAATCTTGGGCAGGAAGGAAGGCACTGTGCGAATAGTCACTCCTGCCTCAGTGAACTGCAGAAAAGACTCTCGACATGAGAGTGCCTGGAGCTCGGAAACTCTTCTGGCTGAAGGATAGCCACCAAAAAGACTGCTTTCAACGTCAGGTCTTTCAGAGATGCCCTCAACAAGGGTTCAAAAGGCGGCTTCTGTAATGCTCTGAGCACCAGGTTAAAATTCCACGCAGGCACCATTGAGTGCAGAGGAGGGCGCAGGTGCTTAACTCCCTTGAGAAAACGCACCACATCTGGCTACGAAGCCAGGGAAGCACCCTTCAGGCGGTCCCTGAAGCAAGCCAGGGCCGCTACCTGGACTTAAAGGGAACTGAGCGACAGGCCTTTCTCCAGACCTTCTTGCAGGAATGCCAACACTGAAGAAATTGGAGCAGTGAATGAAGAAAATGAGCCTGCTTCGCCACACTGCAAAGGTACGCCAAACCCTGGCGTAAGCAGTAAAAGTAGAGCGCTTCCTCGCTCTCAGCATAGTGGCGATGACCTTGTCTGAGAAGTCCTTCTTCCTCAGACGCTGCCGCTCAATAGCCAGGCCGTAAGCCCAAAGGGGGAGGGATCCTCCATCACCACGGGACCCTGATGTAACAGACCCTGCTCCACTGGCAGCCCCACCAGGATTATCCAGCCCGGATGCTTTGCCAATCGGTCTAGCACCCTGCCCAACATGGGCCAGGGCGGGAACACATAGAGAAGCTCTTGTGTTGGCCACTGTTAGAGGAGAGCATCGACTCCCAGAGATCGAGGGTCCCGTCCTCTGCTGAAAAAACGCGGCACTTGGCAACTGGCCGATGACGCCAATAGATCTAGGCTCGGCTGGCCCCAGCGCTTCGTGATATCCAAGAACGCCTGAGCCGATAACTGCCACTCTCCGGGATCCAAGGTATGGCGACTGAGAAAGTCCGCCTTGACATTCATGACTCCGGCAATGTGGGCTGCTGACAGCTGCTCCAGGCTCGCTACCGCCCACTGGCATAGAATCACGGCTGCCTTGGCTAGAGGGGCGCTCTTGGTACCTCCCTGGCGGTTGACATAGACCACAGCCGTGGCATTGTCCAACAGGACCCGTACTGGCTTCAACGCCAGTACCGGGATGAACTCCAAAAACGCCAACCGAATGGCTCTGAGTTCCAGGAGGTTGATAGACCACTTTGCCTCTGCAGGAGACCAGAGCCCCTGCGCTGTCCTTCCCAAGAAGAGGGCTCCCCAGCCCGACAAAGAGGCGTCCGTCGTGACGACAATCCACTCCGGGGTCACCAGAGGCATTCCTGCAGACAACTTGTCTGTCTGCGTCCACCAGCTCAGCGCCTTGCGCACTGCTGGGTCCAAGGGAAGGCGCACAGCATAATCCTCCGACATCGGAGTCCAGCGCAGCAGCAGAGATTGTCGAAGTGGTCTCATATGAGCCCTGACCCAGGGCACTACATCCATCGTGGCCGACATAGAGCCCAACAGCTGCACATTGTCCCAAGTCCGAATAGGAGAGGCTACTAGGAACTAGTCCACCTGAGCCTGAAGCTTGACAATCCAATTGTCTGGCAGGAACACTCTGCCCACTTGGGTGTCGAATCGAACTCCCAGATGCTCCAGGGACTGAGTCGGGCGCAGCTGGCTTTTCTCCCAGTTGATGATCCACCTCAGGGAGCTCGAAAGAGCAACCACCCGGTTCACAGCTTTGCCGCACTCTGCATAAGAGGGGCTTGGATCAACCAGTCGTCCAGATAAGAATGGACTTGAACTCCTTCCTTCCACAGGAAGGCCGCGATGACCACCATTACTTTGGAGAAGGTCCGCGGAGCAGTAGCCAACCCAAACGGGAGGGCTCTGAACTGGAAGTGTCGACCAGTACTGCAAAACGCAAAAAGCGTTGATGAGGAGGCCAGATGGGAATATGCAAGTACGCGTCCTTGAAGTCCAAGGATGCCAGGAACTCTCCTGCCTTCACTGCCGCTATAACAGAGCGGAGGGTCTCCATGCGAAAGTGCCGAACTTTCAAGGCCCAATGGACCCCTTGAGGTCGAGGATAGGCCGTACAGAACCTCCTTTCTTTGGAATCACAAAGAAAAAGGAGTAACGTCCCTTGCCAGGCTGATTCTCTGGCACCGGAACGACCGCCCCCAGGCGGAACAGATTGTCCAAGGTCTGCTGCACTGCCACAGCTTTGACCGGAGACTTGCAGGGAGAGAGTACAAACCCGTCTTATAAGGGTCGGCAGAACTCTAGCTTGTAGCCGTCTCTGATGACTTCCAGCACTCAAGCGTCTGAAGTTATTGTGGTCCACTCGCCCATAAACGAGGACAGCCGTCCTCCAATCTGCACTGAGGCGTGGATCAAGGCCCCGTCATTGGGTACGAGACCCTGGGGGAGGACCGGAGGGAGCACCTCCGGGACGGCGGTCTCTGCGAAAGGAATGCTGCTTGGGGGAGAAGTTCCTCTTGAAGGAAGAGAGGGCAGAGGAGCCCGACCTGCCCGGGCGGTACCGACGGGCTTCCTGAGCCCGTCCTCTGGAGGTACCAGGGCGAGTACTAGCCCGAGCCCTGACCTCTGGTAACTTCTTGCCCTTAGACGTGCCGAGATCGGTCACGATTTTGTCCAGCTCGATCCCAAAGAGCAGCTTGCCTTTAAAAGGCAATCTAGCCAGGCGGGATTTAGAGGCATGGTCAGCAGACCAATGCTTCAGCCAAAGCCACCGCCGCGCAGAGATTGTCTGAGCCATGCCTTTAGCTGAGGCTCTCAAGACATCATACAGCAAGTCTGCCAAATAGGCTAAGCCCGATTCCAGGGCCGGCCAAACAGCCCTCAAGGAATGATCCGAGGGAAGCCCGCTGCACCATAGTCAGGCACGCCCTGGCCACATAGGAGCCGCAAACTGAGGCCTGCAAACTTAAAGCAGCCGCCTCAAAGGACGACCTTAAGGCCGCCTCCAATCCTCTGTCTTGGGCGTCCTTTAGGGCCGTGCCACCTTCCACTGGTAACGCCGTTTTCTTAGTCACCGCAGTGATTAAAGAATCCACGGTAGGCCACAGAAAGGCCTCACGTTCACCTTCAGGCAAAGGATAGCGGTGGGACATAGCCCTAGCCACTTTAAGGCTCGCTTCCGGGACATCCCATTGAGCCGAAATTAAGGAGTGCATGGCATCATGCATGTGGAAGGTTCTAGGCGGGCGCTTCGTCCCCAGCATAATGGCAGAGCCAACAGGGGCTGAGGGAGAGACGTCCTCCGGAGAGGAAATCTTCAAAATGCCCATGGCCTGCACTAACAGGTTGGGCAAAACCTCTGAGCTAAAGAGCCGCTGCAGAGGGGTCATCTGCTCCATCCGAGCGGGGATCCGTCTCCTCCAAGGAATCCGCAAAGGACCGTTGGGAGACCTCAGACACGCTGCCCTCATCTACATCGGAGGAGACAAATTCCTCCAAGGCCTGGGAATCAACCCGAGGGCGTTTACCTCTGGGAACCTCAACCTCTCTACCAGACGAGGGAGCAGGGGCAGCGTTGTGCATGAGGAAGGCCTGATGCAGCAGCAAAACAAACACGGGGGAGAAACCCCCCAGACTGTGCACTTCCGCAGCCTGGGCAACAGCCCTAGACGCACCCTCAACCGGCGCTCGCAAGAGCGGGGGAGAGACATGCTGCGCATCCAAAATGGCGTCCGGCGCGACACTCCGCGAAGGAGCCGCGCGGGAAGAACGGCGCTTAACTTTAGCCGCTTTTGTGCCGTCGCCCAAATTAAGGGCGTTCATGGCATTAATGTCTCCAACCTCAAGGGCGGCCCACGAAGAAGCCGTCCGAGCCACGTGGCCGGCCAAGATGGCGGAGGCGAGGAGCGGGGGATGGGCGTTTATGGCGGGAAAAACCGCCACGCCGGAGGAAGGACCGGGACATTCATCGGTCACGAAACTGTCACCCAACAAGGGCGAATCAGGCTGTAAGACCCCCGCATCCCCTCTAGAAGCGCTCAAGCGATCCGGGGAGCGACCCTTTGCGCCCTCGCCCTCCGACGCCATATGCCACGAGGAGAAGAATCGGGGAACCCCCTGCCCGCTATAAAAAGGTAAAAATTACCTGCTGTCCGCTCCGAGCTGTAACGAACTGGTGTCCCAGTGAGTAGCTGCAATGAACGTTTAAATAAACGTCGAAATAAACGCCTTTAAGGACGTTTAAACATTTTTTTTTTTTTTTTAACGGAGCCAGCGGGAGGGGGGAGAAAAGGAGGGACCTGGCACCACCAGGTTTGCACTTGCTCAAGAGAGCCCTCAACCCCAGGCACTCAACAAAACCTAAAAATTAGGCTTGGAGGCCTAGCCAGAGCTGCTGCTGTGTGTGACCACCACCTGCTGAGATAGAGAACATACTGAGGAGTTTCCGGCAGCACATGACCACATATAGGGAGGCAAAAGTTTGCTCTCTATCTCCACCTGCTGGTAGATGGACACAACCCACCAGTCTATGGATTGATCAGCTTGATATGGAAATATGAATGTCTTGAAGAAATAGCTGAGAGACACTGTGTGCATTTATTGAGAACAAGTGAGAAAAAATATTGACTGGTTTAATGACCTTTGAATATTTATGTTCTTATGAGCCATCTTATAAAATCAAAACACTCTTTTATTTCATTCAGCTTCTTTGAAGACCTAGAAAGCAGTGGCATAGCCAGAAGTCAATTTTTGGGTGGGCCAACAGGTTGGATGGGTGGGCACTAGACAGTGGTGTGCTGGTAAATGCTTAACAACAGGCTCTCTCCCCAGTCCACCTCTGCGCCCGTCCACCTCCCCCCCCCCCCCCCCCGGTCCACCTCCCCCCTTAAAAATTGCAGAGCTGGCTATAGCCGGGGAGAGAGCCTGGGGGGGGGGGGGGGGGGGGGCAATGCATTACTGTCTCCAGGAAAAAAAAATTAAATGATCCCAGGTTCCAATTTAATTCATGTTTAATGTGGGATAAAATGCCATAAATAAGTAAATAAATATAAACTTTTAATGTTGAGCACCCGATTCTCAAAGTGGACATATTCCAAACACTATAATGAAAATAAAATGATTTTTTTCTACCTTTGTTGTCTGGTGACTGTTTTTCTGATCATGCTGGCCCAGTATCCGATTCTGCTGCTATCTGTCCTCTTAACTCCGTTTCCAGGGCTTCCTTTCCATTTATTTCTTTACTTTCCTCCTTTCTTCTTCATTTCTTGCTCTATATCCATAAGTAAAAGCTGGGTCCTCTGCAGACTTGACTGTCTAGTGGATCCAGCTTCTGCCTATTTTCTTCATCCATGTGCAGTTTTTCTCCTCTCTTCCTTTTCCCTCATCTCATCTCCTTCCTCATTCTTCCATCCCCTCCATCCACGTCCAGCATTTCTTCTCTCTCCCTTCCCTCTCATCCATCCATGTCCAGCAACCCTCCTCTCCCCTTCCCTCCATCCAGCAACCCTCCTCTCCCCTTCTTCCACCATGTCCAGCAACCCTCCTCTCCCCTTCCCTTCATCCAGCAACCCTCCTCTCCCCTTCCCTCTCCTCTCCCCTTCTTCCACCATGTCCAGAAACCCTCCTCTCCCCTTCCCTCCATCCAGCAACCCTCCTCTCCCCTTCTTCCACCATGTGCAGCAACCCTCCTCTCCCCTTCTTCCACCATGTCCAGCAACCCTCCTCTCCCCTTCCCTTCATCCAGCAACCCTCCTCTCCCCTGCCCTCTCCTCTCCCCTTCTTCCACCATGTCCAGCAACCCTCCTCTCCCCTTCCCTCCATCCAGCAACCCTCCTCTCCCCTTCTTCCACCATGTCCAGCAACCCTCCTCTCCCCTTCCCTCCATCCAGCAACCCTCCTCTCTCCTCTCCCCTTCTTCCACCATGTCCAGCAACCCTCCTCTCCCCTTCCCTTCATCCAGCAACCCTCCTCTCCCCTTCCCTCCATCCAGCAACCCTCCTCTCCCCTTCTTCCACCATGTCCAGCAACCCTCCTCTCCCCTTCTTCCACCATGTCCAGCAACCCTCCTCTCCCCTTCCCTCCATCCAGCAACCCTCCTCTCTCCTTCTTCCACCATGTCCAGCAACCCTCCTCTCCCCTTCCCTCCATCCAGCAACCCTCCTCTCCCCTTCTTCCACCATGTCCAGCAACCCTCCTCTCCCCTTCCCTCCATCCAGCAACCCTCCTCTCTCCTCACCCCTTCTTCCACCATGTCCAGCAACCCTCCTCTCCCCTTCCCTCCATCCAGCAACCCTCCTCTCCCCTTCTTCCACCATGTGCAGCAACCCTCCTCTCCCCTTCCCTTCATCCAGCAACCCTCCTCTCCCCTTCTTCCACCATGTCCAGCAACCCTCCTCTCCCCTTCCCTCCATCCAGCAACCCTCCTCTCTCCTCACCCCTTCTTCCACCATGTCCAGCAACCCTCCTCTCCCCTTCCCTCCATCCAGCCAGCAACCCTCCTCTCCCCTTCTTCCACCATGTCCAGAAACCCTCCTCTCCCCTTCCCTCCATCCAGCAACCCTCCTCTCCCCTTCTTCCACCATGTCCAGCAACCCTCCTCTCCCCTTCTTCCACCATGTCCAGCAACCCTCCTCTCCCCTTCCCTCCATCCAGCAACCCTTCTCTCCCCTTCTTCCACCATGTCCAGCAACCCTCCTCTCCCCTTCCCTCCATCCAGCAACCCTCCTCTCTCCTCTCCCTTCTTCCACCATGTACAGCAACCCTCCTCTCCCCTTCCCTCCATCCAGCAACCCTCCTCTCCCCTTCTTCCACCATGTCCAGCAACCCTCCTCTCCCCTTCCCTCCATCCAGCAACCCTCCTCTCCCCTTCTTCCACCATGTGCAGCAACCCTCCTCTCCTGTCTGCCCTGTTTCCGCCCACCGTACCTTTAAATATTATAGTTTTGCTGGAGTCGCGGGCAGCCGGCATTGAAGACATCGGCAGGCTTACGCCGGTTCCAGCAGCCTTCCCTTCCCTCGTTGCAAGTCGGATGATGGCTCCGCCCTCGTAGAAACAGGAAATACGTCAGAAGAGGGCGGAGCCATCATCCGACTTGCAACGAGGGAAGGGAAGGCTGCTGGAACCGGCGTAAGCTTGCCGATGTCTTCAATGCCGGCTGCCCGCGACTCCAGCAAAACTGTAATATTTAAAGGTACGGCGGGGGGCGGGGCAGTGGCGGGCTGGGGAGGCAGATGCGGGATCGGAGCTCAGCCTGCTCCCTCCGCTGCCTCCACTGCTGGGTGGGCCTGAAACAAAACTGGCCAGGCCCACGCCCCTGCTAGAAAGAACATATCCTACTTCCTACCATGTCAGCTGTCTCGCTGTGTGTCCAGCAAAAGCACTTATCATCCAGAAAGTGAAATGCTCAACTGCAGTGCTTCTCTTATTTGTATTCAGGATTTCTTGCACTGTGGTGCTGATTAACAGCCTGGGGTCAAAGGAGACTAACTTAAACAGCAGAATATTACAGAGAGCTTTATCACATAATCAAATTATACTACTACCATTTTTTTGCTATTTGAAAAGGAGTTACAAATGTAAGAACTTAACACGTAAAGGAAAGCATTGCAATATTTGCGAGTACCTCTTTCCCCACTGAAAACCCTCAGTGTTTGACTGTTACTTGCTAAAGGTAGAACTTATTTTGTTATAATCATGTTGACAGTAAAGTCTGTACATACCTTTGGTTTGATCCTGCATACTATGGAACCCTGTTGTCTGTGTTCTTGACTTGTTGGTCTTGTTTTCTTTTTTGTCTCATTTCAGAGAGGAGCATGAAGTATTTACTACTACTACTACTACTACTATTTAGCATTTCTATAGCGCTACAAGGCATACGCAGCGCTGTACAAACATAGAAGAAAGACAGTCCCTGCTCAAAGAGCTTACAATCTAATAGACAAAAAATAAATAAAGTAAGCAAATCAAATCAATTAAAGTGAACGGAAGGAAGAGAGGAGGGTAGGTGGAGGCGAGTGGTTACAAGTGGTTACGAGTCAAAAGCAATGTTAAAGAGGTGGGTTTTCAGTCTAGATTTAAAGGTGGCCAAGGATGGGCAAGACGTAGGGGCTCAGGAAGTTTATTCCAGGCGTAGGGTGCAGCGAGACAGAAGGCGCGAAGTCTGGAGTTGGCAGTAGTGGAGAAGGGAACAGATAAGAAGGATTTATCCATGGAGCGGAGTGCACGGGAAGGGGTGTAGGGAAGGACGAGTGTGGAGAGATACTGGGGAGCAGCAGAGTGAATACATTTATAGGTTAGTAGAAGAAGTTTGAACAGGATGCGAAAACGGATAGGGAGCCAGTGAAGGGTCTTGAGGAGAGGGGTAGTATGAGTAAAGCGACCCTGGCGGAAGATGAGACGGGCAGCAGAGTTTTGAACCGACTGGAGAGGGGAGAGGTGACTAAGTGGGAGGCCAGCAAGAAGCAGATTGCAGTAGTCTAAACGAGAGGTGACAAGGTGGATGAGGGTTTTGGTAGAGTGCTCGGAAAGAAAGGGGCGGATTTTACGGATGTTGTAAAGAAAGAAATGACAGGTCTTGGCGGTCTGCTGGATATGAGCAGAGAAGGAGAGAGAAGAGTCAAAGATGACCCCAAGGTTTCGAGCTGAGGAGACAGGGAGAATGAGAGAGCCATCAACAGAAATAGAAAACGGGAGGAGCGGGGAGGTGGGTTTGGGGGGGAAAATGAGAAGCTCGGTTTTGGTCATATTTAATTTCAGGTGGCGTTGAGACATCCAGGCAGCAATGTCAGACAAGCACGCTGAAACTTTGGTTTGGATGCAAGGTGAGATATCAGGGGTAGAAAGGTAGATTTGGGAGTCATCAGCATAGAGGTGGTAGGAAAAGCCATGGGATGAGATTAATGAACCAAGGGAAGAAGTGTAGATAGAAAAGAGGAGGGGACCAAGAACAGAACCCTGAGGTACGGCGACAGGCAGAGGGATAGAAGTAGAAGAGGATCCACCAGAGTGAACACTAAAGGTGCGGAGGGAGAGGTAGGAAGAGAACCAGGAAAGGACAGAGCCCTGGAATCCAAGTGAGGACAGGGTATCGAGAAGTATGCTGTGATCGACAGTGTCAAAAGCAGCGGAAAGATCAAGAAGAATGAGGATGGAATATTGACCTCTGGATTTAGCCAGTAATAGGTCATTGGAGACTTTAGAGTCAGTGGTTAGTTCAGAGCACTTACTTGAATAGTAATGCATTGCTGATAAGTTTGATCCCAAGGTTATTTTTATATGGAGAATGTTATTTATATATCACCAAAGATGATAAATTAAACTTATGCATATCATTAAGAAGCCTACCACAGTACTGTGCCTGTTGAGATCTAACAGAGCTGTCATTTCCTTTTAATTTGGCAGATGCTACAATTAGTATTCTATGTGATTTTTGAATTTTTGGGAGATTGCTACCCTTGGAGTAAAAATAGTAGAAAATGTACTAGAGTTGCATAAATTGAGCATTTAAGATATGGGTTGTGTAGTTCAGATTTATTTCTAAAATCAGAAATAGCATGTATTCTTTCAGCAGTGTGCTTCTACAGTTGAGATATTGAGTTACCATAGAAGCTTGCGAATGGCATTTGATGCGGTTGGGACGGCAGTCTAAGTATTTTTGTCAATATTTAAGCATGATGGTAGAACTACAAGAAAAGGTTAAGAAATCGCTGTCATTTAATTTAACACATTTATATTCCACTCAACCAACCAGTTCTGAGTGAATTACAAGCATATTCATTCAGAAATACAATATTATACAATACAAAATCTGAACAAATCACAAACAAGAATCCTAATGAAATACAGTATCATAAACTGGCAAATTATAACCTTATAAAACACGCTGCTTAGCAACATGCTTCTATAATAATACTATTTATTCTGTGACAGGATTCACTGTTGTTCATCTGTTTTGTCTTCTTCAACTCCAACTCTGGTAATTCAGTGGCCAAAATAAACTTTAGCAAATTGGCTTACATCTGGTATCTAATTCTGTTATGAACAAAATGGTACTCCTCTAATCAGTAAAGTGAAACCTCATGAAATCAAAGCTATCTCAGCTGCCTTGCCTCTCTTGAAATCTGCAAAGCAAATTGGTAATCTTCTAATCAGTAAAGTGAAGTGAAACCTCATATGCTCACTTGTTAACAGACGCAGCACAATCATTCATTGGCCATTATGTCTTATATTTGTGCAGTTAAATGATACATATAGCTCTGCATGTTAAACATTTGCATCTCTCCTTTGGAATTCCATTACAAATCATTTATAACTAATTACAATCAGAGTCAAAAATAGGTCTTCTTATGTATGTATGTATGTATGCATGTATGTTTTACTGGTGCCTCTAGAACTAATGGGGCTGCCAAGAGACAGGCAGAATGTAGCTAAAAGTTTCAAGGTAAAATTATGTATCATACCTGATAATTTTCTTTCCATTAATCATAGCTGATCAATCCATAGACTGATGGGTTGCGTCCATCTACCAGCAGGTGGAGATAGAGAGCAATCCTTTTGCCTCCCTATATGTGGTCATGTGCTGCCGGAAACTCCTCAATATGTCGATATCAAAGCTCCATCCGCAGGACTCAGCACTTAGAGAATTACACCCATAAAGGGACACTCTGCCCAGCTCATCACTGCCGAAACGGGGGAGGGGAATTAACCCAGCTCATCCCCACACAAGTGGGGGAGGGGAATCCGTCCAGCTCATCCCCGCGGAGCGGGGGAGGGACACCACCCCGCCGATGCGGGGGGATCTGGCTTATCCTGCAACCGCGAGAGGAGCTGACTGACCCTAACACCGCCGAAGCGGGAGGGGTACAAAGCTGCCCTACAGCCGCACGAAGCGGGAGGGAGCGCCGGCAGAATTTAGGTCTCAATCCAGCCCCGTAAAACAGAGGGGAGAGGAATGCAGCAGCTCACTGTAACACAAAATCGTCTCAACTCCTGAAGAATCCAATTGAAAAAACTTGAACACGAAGTCCTCCTGAACAGGAACTGAAGACTAAACTTGAACCTGAAATGCAACCAGAATAAAAACAGTACAGATATCTGGGAGGGGCTATGGATTGATCAGCTATGATTAATGGAAAGAAAATTATCAGGTATGATACATAATTTTACCTTCCATATCATCATGCTGATCAATCCATAGACTGGTGGGATGTACCGAAGCAGTACTCACCCAGGGCGGGACATAGAAATCCCTGACCGCAACACTGAAGCTCCAAACCGGGCCTCCGCCCGAGCAGCCACAGTCAAGCGGTAATGCCTGGAGAAGGTATGAGCCGATGCCCAAGTTGCCGCCTTGCAAATCTCTTCCAAGGAGACGGGCCCGGCCTCCGCCATCGAGGCCGCCAGAGCTCTAGTGGAGTGAGCCTTCAGCCGGATAGGCGGCACCTTCCCCGCGGCCACATAAGCCGCTGCAATGGCTTCCTTGACCCATCTTGCCACTGTAGGCTTAGCAGCCTGCAGACCCTTACGAGGACCTGCAAACAGGAAAAACAGATGATCTGACTTCCGGAAATCATTGGTCACTTCCAAGTATCTGATGATGACTCGTCTCACATCTAGATATTTGAGAGCAGAGTACTCCTCTGGGTAGTCCTCCCTACGAAAGGATGGGAGACAGAGCTCCAGATTCATATGGAAGCGAGAAACAATCTTGGGCAGGAAGGAAGGCACTGTGCGAATAGACACTCCTGCCTCAGTGAACTGCAAAAAGGGCTCTCGACATGATAGTGCCTGGAGCTCGGAAACTCTTCTGGCTGAAGTAATAGCCACCAAAAAGACTGCTTTCAACGTCAGGTCTTTCAGAGATGCCCTCGACAAGGGTTCAAAAGTCGGCTTCTGCAAGGCTCTTAGCACTAGATTGAGATTCCACGTAGGTACCACTGAGTGCAGAGGAGGGCGCAGGTGATTAACTCCCTTGAGAAAGTGCACCACATCTGGCTGCGAAGCCAGGGAAGCACCCTTCAGCCGGCCCCTGAAGCAAGCCAGAGCCGCTACCTGGACTTTAAGAGAACTGAGCGACAGGCCTTTCTCCAGACCTTCTTGCAGAAACGCCAACACTGAAGAAATTGGAGCAGTGAAGGGAGAAAGGGAGCCTGCCTCACACCACGATGCAAAGGTACGCCAAACCCTGGCGTAAGCAGTAGAAGTAGAGTGCTTCCTCGCTCTCAGCATAGTGGCGATGACCTTGTCTGAGAAGCCTTTCTTCCTCAGATGCTGCTGCTCAATAGCCAGGCCGTAAGACCAAAGGGGGAGGGATCCTCCATCACCACGGGACCCTAATGCAACAGGCCCTGCTCCGCTGGCAGTCGCAGAGGTCCGTCCACTGAGAGCCTGATCAAGTCCGCATACCTGGGACATCTGGGCCAGTCCGGACCCACCAGGATTACTCGGCCCGGATGCTTTGCCACCCGGTCTAGTACCCTGCCCATCATGGGCCAGGGCGGGAACACATGGAGAAGCTCCTGTGTTGGCCACTGTTGGAGAAGAGCATCTACTCCCAGAGATCGAGGGTCCCGTCCTCTGCTGAAAAAGCGCGGCACTTGGCAATTGGCCGATGACGCCATCAGGTCTAGGCTCGGCTGGCCCCAGCGCTTCGTGATGTCCAAGAACGCCTGAGCCGATAGCTGCCACTCTCCGGGATCCAAGGTATGGCGACTGAGAAAGTCCGCCTTGACATTCATGACTCCAGCAAGGTGGGCCGCCGACAGCTGTTCCAGGTTTGCTTCCGCCCACTGGCATAGATTCATGGCGTCCTTGGCTAGAGGGGCGCTCTTGGTACCTCCCTGGCGATTGACATAGGCCACAGCCGTGGCATTGTCCGACAGGACCCGTACTGGCTTCAACGCCAGTACCGGGAGAAACTCCAAAAGCGCCAACCGAATGGCTCCGAGTTCCAGGAGGCTGATAGACCACTTTGCCTCTGCAGGAGACCAGAGCCCCTGCGCTGTCCTTCCCAAGCAATGGGCTCCCCAGCCCGTCAAAGAGGCGTCCGTCGTGACGACAACCCACTCCGGAGTCAAAAGAGGCATCCCTGCAGACAACTTGTCTGTCCTCGGCCACCAGCTCAGCGCCTTGCGCACCGCTAGGTCCAAGGGAAGGCGCACAGCGTAATCCTCCGACACTGGAGTCCAGCGCTGCAGCAGAGAGAGTTGTAGTGGTCTCATATGAGCCCTGGCCCAGGGCACTACTTCCATCGTGGCCGTCATAGAGCCCAACAGCTGCACATAGTCCCAAGCCCGAAGAGGAGAGGCTACTAGGAACTGGTCCACCTGAGCCTGAAGCTTGACAATTCGATTGTCCGGCAGGAACACTCTGCCCACTTGGGTGTCGAAACGAACTCCCAGATATTCCAGGGACTGAGTCGGGCGCAGCTGGCTTTTCTCCCAGTTGATGATCCACCCCAGGGAGCTCAGAAGAGCAATCACCCGGTCTACAGCTCTGCCGCACTCTGCATAAGAGGGGGCTCGGATCAACCAGTTGTCCAGATAAGGATGGACTTGTACTCCTTCCTTTCGTAGGAAGGCCGCGATGACCACCATTACTTTGGAGAAGGTCCGCGGAGCAGTAGCCAACCCGAACAGGAGGGCTCTGAACTGGAAGTGTCGGCCCAGGACTGCAAAACGCAGAAATCGTTGATGAGGAGGCGAGATGGGAATATGCAGGTAAGCTTCCTTGATGTTCAAGGATGCCAGGAACTCCCCTGCCTTCACTGCCGCTATAACAGAGCGGAGAGTCTACATTCGGAAGTGCCGAACTTTCAAGGCCCGATTGACCCCTTTGAGGTCGAGGATAGGCCGTACAGAACCTCCTTTCTTTGGTACCACAAAGTAAATGGAGTAACGTCCCTTGCCAAGCTGATCTTCTGGCACCGGAACGACCGCACCCAGGCGGATCAGATTGTCCAAAGTCTGCTGCACTGCCACAGCTTTGACCGGAGACTTGCAGGGAGAGTGTACAAACCCGTCTCTTAAGGGTCGGCAGAACTCTAGCTTGTAGCCGTCTCTGATGACTTCCAGCACCCAAGCGTCTGAAGTTACCCTGGTCCACTCGCCCAGAAATGAGGACAGGCGTCCTCCAATCTGCACTGGGCCATGGACCAGGGCCCCATCATTGGGTACGAGACCCTGGGGGAGGACCGGAGGAAGCACCTCCGGGACGGCGGTCTCTGCGAAAGGAATGCTGCTTGGGGGAGAAGTTCCTCTTGAAGGAAGAGGGGGCAGAGGAGCCTGACTTGCCCGGGCGATACTGACGGGCTTCCTGAAACCGTCCTTTGGAGTTACCGGGGCGAGCACTGGCCCGAGCCCTGACCTCTGGTAACCTCTTGCCCTTAGACGTGCCGAGATCGGTCACGATTCTGTCCAGCTCGACCCCAAAGAGCAGCTTGCCTTTAAAAGGCAACTTAGCCAGGCGGGACTTAGAGGCGTGGTCCGCAGACCAATGCTTCAGCCAAAGCCACCGCCGTGGAGAGACTGTCTGAGCCATACCTTTAGCTGAGGCTCTCAAGACATCATACAGCAAGTCTGCCAAATAAGCCAAGCCCGATTCCAGGGCCGGCCAATCAGCCCTCAAGGAAGGATCCGAGGGGGAAGCCCGCTGCACAATCGTCAGGCACGCCCTGGCCACATAGGAGCCGCAAACTGAGGCCTGCAAACTTAAAGCAGCCGCCTCGAAGGACGACCTTAAGGTCGCCTCCAATCTTCTGTCTTGGGCGTCCTTTAGGGCCCTGCCACCTTCCACCGGCAACGCCGTTTTCTTAGTCACCGCAGTGATTAAAGAATCCACGGTAGGCCAAAGAAAGGCCTCCCGTTCACCTTCAGGCAGAGGATAGAGGCGGGACATAGCCCTAGCCACTTTGAGGCTCGCTTCTGGAACATCCCATTGAGCCGAAATCAAGGTGCGCATGGCCTCATGCACGTGGAAGGTTCTAGGCGGGCGCTTCGTCCCCAGCATAATGGCGGAGCCAACAGAGGCTGAGGGAGAGACGTCCTCCGGAGAGGAAATCTTCAAAATGCTCATGGCCTGCACTAACAGGTTGGGCAAATCCTCTGAGCGAAAGATCCGCGCTGCAGAGGGGTCATCCGCTCCATCCGAGCGGGAATCCGTCTCCTCCAAGGAATCCCCAAAGGACCGTTGGGAGAAAGATACGCTGCCCTCATCTACATCAGAAGAGACAGAGTCCTCTAGGGCCTGGAAATCCACCCGAGGGCGTTTGCTTCCAGAGGCCTCAACCCCTTTATCAGACAGGGGGGCAGGGGCAGCGTTTTGCTTAAGAAAAGCCTGATGCAGCAGCAAAATTAACTCAGGGGAGAAACCCCCCTAACAGTGCACTTCTGCAGCTTGGGCCACGGCCCTAGCCGCACCCTCAACCGGCGCTCGCAAGAGCGGGGGAGAAACGTGCTGCGCATCCAAAATGGCGTCCGGCGCGAAACTCCGAGAAGGAGCCGCGCGGGAAGAACGGCGCTTAACTTTGGCCGCTTTCTTACCATCGCTCGAATCAAGGGCGACCATAGTATTAACGTCTCCCAGCTCGAGGGCGGCCCAAGAAGAAGCTGTCCGAGCAGAGTGGCCGGCCAACATGGAGTGGGCGAGCAGCGGGGGATGGGCGCTTATGGCGGGAAAAACCGCCGCACCGGAGGAAGAACCGGGACACTGACCGGACTCCAAACTGATGCTTAACAAAGGCGATTCAGGTTTTGAAATCCCCGCATCCCCGCTAGACGCACCCACGCGGTCCGGGGAGCGAATCCTCGCGCCCTCACCCTCCGATGCCATAAGCCACGTGGAGACCGAACGGGGAACCCCCTGCCCGCTATAAAAAGGTAAAATTACCTGCTTCTCGCTCCGAGCTGTAACGAACTGGTGTCCCAGTGAGCAGCTGCAATAAACGTTGAAATAAACGTTGAAATAAACACCCTCAAAGACGTCCAAATTTTTTTTTTTTTTTAACAGAGCCAGCGGGAGGGGGGAGAAAAGGAGAAACCTGGCACCACCAGGTTTGCACTTGCTCAAGAAGAGCCCTCAACCCCAGGTACTCAACAAAACCTAAAAATTAGGCTTGGAGACCTAGCCAGAGCTGCTGCTGTGTGTGACCACCACCTGCTGAGATAGAGAACATACTGAGGAGTTTCCGGCAGCACATGACCACATATAGGGAGGCAAAAGGATTGCTCTCTATCTCCACCTGCTGGTAGATGGACACAACCCACCAGTCTATGGATTGATCAGCATGATGATATGGAATGACCTCTTAGCCCGCTTCCTTTCTGTTCTTATTTGCTTTGCTTTTTAAATTTTTGGTTTGGCATTCACTGCTAAGTTATTTAATGCTAAAGTGCAGTATAGCAAGTACTGAATAAACATAAACATTAAATAGGCTGTGAAGAAACAGTGTGTTTTAAGTCTGTAAAATGTATAGGATATTTTCCTAAATTAATTATGTCCTGAAGTGTATTTCTTTTGGCCAGCAGGCGGTGTTTCTTTGCTGTAAAGCTGTTACAGAGAAAATGACTGTTCTTTCTTTAGTTTTAGCACACAGATACGAAGTAAGAAGCAGTATATTTTTAAAATTGTATTGTTCTGGGCTCTGATTAGCCCAAGAGCTCATTTTCATTTGAAGTATACTGGCTTTTGCTCCGGTCTTAGCCAGGAAGAAAAGAGAGACAGATCTCTTTGCTAAGGCCCCGTAAACAGTTACATTTGATAACTTGTGAGCATCTATATGTCCTGATATTCCCAGGTATTTTCTAGAAAGTACACAAGTGTTTAGTTAATGTTATAATTGATTCATATTTCAGTTACCTATTATTGTCTGCTGATTGCACATTTTTTTGTACACTGTCTGGACTGATAAAGAATCCTGGTGGTTTGTGTGTTGTGTCTGTGAGTGCTTTCTGGGAACTGTGGGACCACTGGGAGTGTGGCTCCAGTAACCTAGAAATCACTAGGGATAATTTAAGAGTGGGAGACTCGCCCAGAGACAGTTGGAATCCAGGAGGAGGGGAAAGGGTGCTAGTGTAGAGCACATGCAGCAGGTGCAGATGGACCTATTCGGTCTTTTTCCTCCCATGAGAAACTTAAAATTGGATAATAATTTGATAAAATATTAGAGTCTAATATAGATTTCTTTAAGAGAGGAAAAATAATTGACCTTTTCCATTCCTCTTGGGCTAATCGGTTATATGTACATGTTTTATTTTACATAATGGTGAGGAAAAATCTTTTATAAATGTAAAGTTTTATCCTATCTAATAAAACACACCTCCAACGTTTTGAAGCTGACTGCGTGGCTGTCTGGCTGAGGCATTCGTGCGCTGCTCTGCTGTAAGGCTACTGAACGTCACGTAGTTCTGGGAACGTCAGCTGCAGCACTGACCAACTGCACGAGGCCCCGCCCCTGCCGCCCTCACCGCAATGCCACGCTCCCCAGGTCGCCGCCACCAGGCGTGCAGGCTCGGCCCTTCTCTGTCAGCTCTGGACCCGCCCTCATTTCCTCTTTCCACAATGAGGGCGGGACCAGAGCTAACACAGAGAGAAGGACCGAGGCTGCACGTCTTTAAACGCTGCTTTCCTGTGAAGATGATTTTTAAAACTTGGAGCGAGTGCGGCTGGAACTGGGAGGGAGGGAGGAAGGGAGGGAGGGACGACGACCCTAGAACTGGGAGGGAGCGGGATGACCCTGGAACTCGGAGGGAGGGAGGGACACGACCCTGGAACTTGGAGGGAGGGGGGGGCCGACCCTGGAACCCGGAGGGAGGGAGGGAGGGGGGGTGACCCTGCAACCAGGAGGGGTGGGGCGAACCTGCAACCCGGAGGGAGGGGGCGAAGCTGCAACTCGGAGGGAGCGGGCCACCCTGCAACTCGGAAGGAGAGAGGGGGGCCAACCTGGAACTGGGTCGAGGGGGGCACCCTGGAACTCAGAGGGAGGGAGGGGGCCGACCCTGGAACTCAGAGGGAAGGGAGGGGACGACACTGGAACTTGGAGGGAGGGGACGACGACCCTGGAACTCGGAAGGAGGGAGGGGACGACCCTGGAACTCGGAAGGAGGGAGGGGACGACCCTGGAACTCAGAGGGAGGGGGGCCCATGGCACACACTCTCATTCTCACACACTCTCTCTCACAGACACACTTGCACCCAATCTCACTCTCTCTCTCTCTGCCACACACACTCGCACATTCACTCTCTCTCACACAGTCAGTCTCACACATACTCTCTCAAACATAAACACTCAGAGGACAACCTTGCTAGCGCCCGTTTCATTTGTGTCAGAAACGGGCCTGTTTTACTAGTTATATATAAATGTTGATATTTTCGGTCAACAAGTTACATGTATATGTCCTATCTTATTTTATGTAATGGTGAGAAAAATCTTTTATAAGTTGTAAGTTTTTTTATATGTGCATGTTTTAATTTTATGTATAATTGATATATTTACATGCTGTTTTGTGTTAGACCCCTGAGGCAAGCGCTTGTGCTCCAAAACACGGCCCGTGTCGGGTCATTTCCGCAATAAAGGGGGACACTGATTATCTCAATCCTGAAGGCCCAGTGTTGGGTTTCTTTTGTTTCTGTATTGTTTTGTATGCTGTTCTACCTTCTCTTTTGTGTTTCTGTTAGAATTTTAATGACATGTTATAATGACAGTGAGTTTATCTCATGTGTACATATGTCTAATCAAGCAACAACAGTAAAATAAAAGTATACTTTTTCTCTTCTTTTTTCAAGAGTTTCTAGCAGACTGAAATATCACTATTCCTTGACCTTCTGTATCACGACCCCACATCTTAAGCAATCAGATTTTATGGACCCCATTTATTGTGTTATCACGGGAGTACTTAACACCATTCAAGCATCGGTTATTTATTTACTTACTTACTACATTTATATCCCGTTTTTATCCAAGGCAGGTAAGAATAGTCACGTACATAGTCTTAAACACGTAACAATCGCTAAGCATACAAAAACACAGAAAAAGAAAAAAAAGAGTCTACCAGATAAGTCCTCATATAGCCAAAAAGACTTTCACAAACAAATGTGTTTTTTTAGCAAATGCTTGAACAGATGTGCTTTTAGCAACTGCTTGAATTGTTAAAAGTCTTCACAAGATCTCAGCAGTGGTGCAAACATGGGTGGGCCTGGGTGGGCTGGGGCCCAAGCAAAATCTGTGTTTCTTTAGTGTGGCTGGCAGGGATCTGCCAGCCAAAGGCTTCCTCCTCACTGAATGGTCTCTTAAAACTTGGATTACTAACAGTAATGGTGCCGCACCCCTCCCACCTACACATATTCAGTTTCCACACATGCACAAAACTGAGCATGTGCAGAGGCCGCCAGCAACAGCAGCGGCGCAGGGACACTACTGCCTGTAGCTCAAGTTTTAAGAGTCCGTTGGAGGTCTTTGGCTGGTGTAATGTACGGATCCCCACCAGCTCAGGTATTTCTTTGAGTTGAGGGGTCACCAGGGAGGAAGGTGGCAGTGAAGAAATTTGGTGCCCACCCACTCTGCTTTCAGGCTCACCCTAAATCGGCCATCTGGCTACGCCATTGGATCTCAGGTATCCAGGTACAGCAACGAAAGGTAAACAGAGCTGATGGGATTTCTCAGATCTTAGTGCTTGTTTTGGTTTATATGATTGCAGGGTGTTTTGAAAATAGGCTGGAACACTCGCAAATATACGTTGATGAGTCAATACAAGAGTCCTGAATTGTACTCTGTACATTAAAGGAAGCCAATATTATTTTTTTGGAGCAATGTGTTTAGACCTTGAGATACCAGTGATCAATCGTGCAGTTGTTTTGGATGACCTGTAGAGCTTGGATTCGAGATGATGACATTCCCAGAAATAGAGAGTTAAAATCATCAATTTATGTCACTACCAGGGGGGCATGTCAAGATGGCGGCACGCTGAGGATCGTTGGCTGAGCTCTCTCTGAAATTGCAGAAAACGCTTTTCCCTCTATTACTAAAATGCCCCATACAGAACGAAAGGGGATAGTCAAAGCTACTCCCTCGATAGCTGGGACATCTTCCCCGAATCAGCAACTGATAGAGAGGTTTGTCACAAGACCATCTATCCTACCTACTGAGAGGGGCCCTGCTATCTCAACGGGTGAAGAATCCCTAGGAGATTTGGGGCTAGAAGTTTCACTCTCCCCTCCGGACAATCATCCGCCGCCTCTGCCCGAAGGACGTCTCCTTAGGCGCGACCCACCCAATTCAGAAGTCGGCAAAGGCGGGGTCTCGACTCCAGGATCTTTGAAGACAAATCCCAAAGGAGGCCTAGAACCAGTGTGGCTCTCCAGAGAGTGGATGTGACTGCTGTCAGATCAGCGAAAGGGATCATGGAGCTCGAGAGTACAGTAGATAATCTTACTACTTCTTTTAATACTACTAAACAAGAACTTAATGAACAAATAAGTGCTCTCAGACAAGATGTAACTCAACTGCAAGGAGTTTCAACCGCGGTAATAAAAGATAAACTTTCCATACAACGTAAACTGGAACAGATGGAAATCTACAACCGAAGGTTGAATTTGTGGTTTTTGAACTTTCCAAAAACTATGGGGATTAGCCCGTTAGAAGCATTCAAGACTTACCTACAAAAAGTGTTAACTTTACCCCTGAAACTTTTCCCTCTACAGACAAGATATATTATATACAAAACAAAAAACCTTTGAATAATCTGTTGGAAACTAATCCCCGAGAATATATAGAAGATTTAAATATTTCAGATATATTAGAAACATCTCTAAATGCTGACTCGAAGAGAGCAAAACTTATAGTTTCATTTATATTTCTACAAGATTTAGAAGCTGATAAACACATATATTTCAAAAGACTGCAGTCTTTGTTTCCGGGGAAAAAGGTTTGGATGTACCCGGACGTTACTAAACAGACTCGAGAATGCAGGAAACGTTTTCTTTCTATGAGGACAGAAACACTAGCTCTGGGGGCCTCTTTCTATTTCAATTACCCCTGTAAATGCGTAATTAAACATCTGGGTTTAAAATATATGTTTTATCAACCTGAGCAATTAAAAGCATTTATAAATTTGAAAAAAAATTGGCTAACAGTCACTCCCTATTATATTCTTTATTGTTTAGGATATAATAAAGCATATTTTCAAAGCACTTAGCCTTCCAAAGTTCCATAGGTTTCTATGGAACTTTGGAAGGCTAAGTGCTTTGAAAATATGCCTCAAAGCGTACTAAGCATTTCTTGTATTATTATGTTATACTTCATTATATTTCCATAAATGATAACCCCCCATGACTGTGGTCTAAAGAAGAGTAACTATTATTAATATAATTTACATTTCTGTATAAACAATGATATTTTTTTCCTATCTGTATTGCTTGTCAAGTGGAATACTTGTTAAAAGAAAGAAAATGAATAAATTAAAAATGAAAAAAAAAATTTGTCAGTACCAAGCTCTATAAAATTGTCCGAAAATCATATGGTGTTACCATATCCTTCAACTTGCTCATCACGCGAAGTTGAAAAAAAGAAGCAGAAATCACATGGTCTATATGTTTTTGCATTGTCAAATTAGTGTCTAGGAAAACTACCAAACTATAGACAAAGGTCTTCATAATCACTTTTCCACCCTGATATTCAAACATTGCTGGTAGAGATGAGTCAAGAGACCTACCTACATACATTATTTATGTCTTTGCAACATTTAGAGACATCTTAGCTGTCCCATCCAATCAACAATTTTGCCAAAAACATTCTTCAGTTGTACAGCTATCCTGACCATGTTTGTTAAAAGGGATATGAATTGTACATCATCTGTGTATATTCTATATGATATGAATAAATCTTGGAAAACATTCCCTAGAGATGCCATAAATAAGTTCAAAAGTACTGTCGAGATGGCTAAACCGTGCGATATACTATGTGTGATTGGAAAACTAGTGGAAATTGATTCCTGTACTTTAACATGAAATCTTCTTTGCAAGTACAAGAGAAACCAGGATAAGACTTGTCCAGCAGTGCCAAAATCTGATGTATTGCGCATGAGCTGATGGCCAAAGTGTCAAATGCTGATGCAATATCATGTGTGATTAAGCAGAAATTAATGTTCTGGTCCATGCCAATCCTTAACTCATCCAGCACTGATAGCAACAAAAATTCCACACTATGGTTAGGTCTAAAACCATATTGAAAGTCATTTAACAAATTATTTTCTATTTCAAACTCCATTAGTTGGTGAAACACAGCTCTCTCTCAATTTTTACTAAGAACAGTAGAATAGAAATTGGCCTTCAATTATTAATTATTCTTACATCAAGTGTTGATTTTTTTTTTTAGTAATGGTTTAACAGTCACCTCTTTAAGCGAGTCTTACCAATAAACCTTCCTGCAGAGATTTATTCACTAGATTTTTCAAAAAAGGAATAATTATCTCCAGCACTGATCTAAATATTATCAAAAAGCAGGGATCTACCTGAGCTCTGGTGAGTGATAAACTCTTCACCAATTTCTCTAACATGCTTTCATCCACCACGTGAAAGGAATTCCAAGAATGATCCATTACTTCTTTTCTCAATGTGGGCAAAACTAAATTATCAGATTCTGAGTTTGAAATTTTAGTATCAAGTTCATGATGTAGCCAAATTGCATAAAGTGGGTTGTTTTTATTGATTTAAATAAAGACCTTGTTTAGGAAACACCATCTGTGAGAGGATTTCTTTTTGGATCCATTGTTCGTCTTCTTTAACTCTCATTTCTCCTGTGAAGAGATCACCTTCTGTGGGTATTTGCCAAATTGCATAATCCTGAGGATCATCATTCTGTGTTAACTCATCTTTCCTTCCCTCGATTAAGTAGTTCACTGTATGAAATAATTCTCTAAGTTTATTTAGGGAAGCTTTAATCTTATCTTTGAAGTAATATTCCTTTCTTCCTCCCATAGTTGCTTATATTCATCATTTCAATCCCGTATATCTCCAAGGTATCGTTGGTTCTTGTTTTCATCCATGTTCTCTCTGAAGCTCTTAGATCTTTTCTTACTTGTTTTAGTGCTGGTGTAAACCTGCAACTCTTAACGTTTACTCTCCTTTTTGGTGCTACCTGATCTAAGGCCTTTGTTAATGATTTTGTGCAGTGATCAACCACACAATTTTGACTCTTATCTACAGTGGGGGAAATAAGTATTTGATCCCTTGCTGATTTTGTAAGTTTGCCCACTGACAAAGACATGAGCAGCCCATAATTGAAGGGTAGGTTATTGGTAACAGTGAGAGATAGCACATCACAAATTAAATCCGGAAAATCACATTGTGGAAAGTATATGAATTTATTTGCATTCTGCAGAGGGAAATAAGTATTTGATCCCCCACCAACCAGTAAGAGATCTGGCCCATACAGACCAGGTAGATGCTCCAAATCAACTCGTTACCTGCATGACAGACAGCTGTCGGCAATGGTCACCTGTATGAAAGACACCTGTCCACAGACTCAGTGAATCAGTCAGACTCTAACCTCTACAAAATGGCCAAGAGCAAGGAGCTGTCTAAGGATGTCAGGGACAAGATCATACACCTGCACAAGGCTGGAATGGGCTACAAAACCATCAGTAAGACGCTGGGCGAGAAGGAGACAACTGTTGGTGCCATAGTAAGAAAATGGAAGAAGTACAAAATGACTGTCAATCGACAAAGATCTGGGGCTCCACGCAAAATCTCACCTCGTGGGGTATCCTTGATCATGAGGAAGGTTAGAAATCAGCCTACAACTACAAGGGGGGAACTTGTCAATGATCTCAAGGCAGCTGGGACCACTGTCACCACGAAAACCATTGGTAACACATTACGACATAACGGATTGCAATCCTGCAGTGCCCGCAAGGTCCCCCTGCTCCGGAAGGCACATGTGACGGCCCGTCTGAAGTTTGCCAGTGAACACCTGGATGATGCCGAGAGTGATTGGGAGAAGGTGCTGTGGTCAGATGAGACAAAAATTGAGCTCTTTGGCATGAACTCAACTCGCCGTGTTTGGAGGAAGAGAAATGCTGCCTATGACCCAAAGAACACCGTCCCCACTGTCAAGCATGGAGGTGGAAATGTTATGTTTTGGGGGTGTTTCTCTGCTAAGGGCACAGGACTACTTCACCGCATCAATGGGAGAATGGATGGGGCCATGTACCGTACAATTCTGAGTGACAACCTCCTTCCCTCCGCCAGGGCCTTAAAAATGGGTCGTGGCTGGGTCTTCCAGCACGACAATGACCCAAAACATACAGCCAAGGCAACAAAGGAGTGGCTCAGGAAGAAGCACATTAGGGTCATGGAGTGGCCTAGCCAGTCACCAGACCTTAATCCCATTGAAAACTTATGGAGGGAGCTGAAGCTGCGAGTTGCCAAGCGACAGCCCAGAACTCTTAATGATTTAGAGATGATCTGCAAAGAGGAGTGGACCAAAATTCCTCCTGACATGTGTGCAAACCTCATCATCAACTACAGAAGACGTCTGACCGCTGTGCTTGCCAACAAGGGTTTTGCCACCAAGTATTAGGTCTTGTTTGCCAGAGGGATTAAATACTTATTTCCCTCTGCAGAATGCAAATAAATTCATATACTTTCCACAATGTGATTTTCCGGATTTAATTTGTGATGTGCTATCTCTCACTGTTACCAATAACCTACCCTTCAATTATGGGCTGCTCATGTCTTTGTCAGTGGGCAAACTTACAAAATCAGCAAGGGATCAAATACTTATTTCCCCCACTGTATATAATTTATCTGGCCGACAAGTTTTTAGATCTGCCAGTTCAAATTTGGACCTTGCCTGCAAAATTGTGACTTCTCTGTCTTTTTTACCTTTTAGATCTTTCATTGAGAATTCAAAAATTACTAAAGCATTATCAGACCAAGCAATTTCTTGAACAGCGGATGCAACCAGGGATTGAAATAAAGTAGGTGATATATAAACTAGATCCAACATATGACCTGTTGAGTGTGTAAAGTCCTTCACAATTTGTCTAAATAGAAATTGCCTAATACTAGCTTCCATGATCTTTGTTGTCGTGATAACTCATCGACAGACAGTTCACCTGGCACATTAAAAGCACCTGGAGATCAATTGGTAAAGTTGATAGAAATTCTAAGAGTGGTGAAAAATCAGCAATTGTTTTCCCTGGAAGACAATAGAATAAGCAAAAGGCTATGGGCCCTGTTTACTAAGCCGCACAAACGTTTTAGCGCACTAACACTACAGACACCCACTGGAATATAATGAGTGTCTCTATCATTAGCACACGCTAAAATGTTAGTGCATCTACAGCATAGCTTAGCAAACAGGGTCCTACAGATGAGCATTCTGTAACTAGGAATTCTGCAAATACGGATGGTTTTGCAAGTGAGCATGTTTAAAAAAAAATACTACTCCTCTTCCTCCTCATTTATAAGATCTGCATGACCATTCCCATTTATATTCCTTAGGGCAACATTGTCTAACTACCACTAAGTCTGATTTTAAAAGCCATGATTCTGTAACACAAAGCACGTCAAAATTATGCTGAACAATTAGGTCTTGTACCAGTATAGTCTTATTACAAACAGACCTAGCATTTAATAAGCCTACTTTCAAGTCTGAGTTTCTTCTATGTGAACACGCACATTTCTGAAAGCTACTGTAACACTGGATGTTTTTTTACGATGTCTATGTAAGTTAGTAAGAGACTCCTAATGGCCTATGTTTGAGATTACCTGAATAGACTTACAAAAACACATCTTGAAATATAGGGGAAAAAAGGGACTTCTTTGTCCACTGGAGGTCCTGAGATATTAAGGCACAAACAATGGCGCGTAAAAAGGTGCATATGAGGTCACTGTGGCACTTCTTTCATGCCGAGGGTGGGTCGCCTCACGGGCCTTCCTTTCAGCTCCTGGTGATCAGTGTCCTTGCAGGGTATGTTTCGGAGCTTCTGGGTTCCGGGAGTCCGAGGTAACTAATTATTGAATGTCTGTAATATGACAGATTGTTAAACTGAGAAAAACCACATTAGCTGGGGACCATAGGTTCATCTAGCCTGGTCTTTTTCATTTTTCGTACACAGTTATTGTGAATTTCTCTTCACTTCACTTCTTTATATCTAAGTGTTTTCTATTACCTCTTGTTGTTTCTGCTAAAATAAGTTTGAATATTGCTTATGTTGTGGCATGGGTTTTATAAATCCAATAAAATGTTTGAAAAACATACTTGCCGTATACAGTAGTGACTCTTGTATCTGAATTATATAGTCATAAAAAATTTGCTTCTTTTTGTTATGTAAAGTTTGTGGAATAATCATAGAGCATGTGTACATGTGGTAGTTTTTGTATCCGAGCTGACAACCCTAGCCAAGACAGTTGGTTGTAGAGGAATGGGGTGGGGCAGGAGTGGAGCATGGGGAGGGGCATGTGTCACGTTTTTCTCTATCAAAAAGTTGGTATCATATAAAAAGTATTTGCTCCCTGACTTCTACAGCCGCACAACGTTGGTGGCCAGAGACAGAAGAGAGGCAAAGCAGTAGGGATTGAAAAATAAGGTCCTGCCACTATGGAGGAAATTAAAATATGCTGGTAGGTAGAGAAAGGGTCTGATGGTAGTGCCAGAGCAGGGAATATGGGTCTGTTAAGTGGCTGGAGCTGAAGTGTTCCCCCCATTCTGATAACTATGGACCAAAAGCAGATCATCAGGCTCTGGGGAGGCTTAGGGGGGCATTTTCGAAAGAAACTTTAGTTGCGATTTGGACATCCTTGCAAAACGGCAAAATCCAGGGGCGGGGAGCGTATTTTTGAAACAAGATGGACGTCCATCTTTCGTTTCAAAAATACCGTCAGAGACGTCCAAATCCTTAAATTTGGATGTCCCTAGACATGGACATTTCTGACTTTCGGCCATTTTCGAAACCAAAGAAATCCATGTCAAAAACGTCCAAATGCATTTGTACTGCACTGGTCCCCCTGACATGCCAGGACAGCAACCGGGCACCCTAGGGGGAACTGCTGTGGATTTCATAAAATGCTTCCAGGAACATAGCTCCCTTACCTTGTGTGCTGAGCCCCCCAACCCCCCCAAACCCACTACCCCTAACTGTACACACTACCATAGCTCTTACGGGTGAAGGGGGTACCTATAGATGGGTACAGTGGGCTTGTGGTGGGTTTTGGAGAGCTTGCTGTTTCCTCCACAAATGTAATAGGTGGGGAGGTATGGGCCTGGGTCCACCTGCCTGAAGTGCACTGCAGTACCCATTAAAACTGCTCCTGGGATCTGCATGCGCTGTCAAGGACATGAGTATGACATCAGAGGCTGGCGCGACATATTTTTAAAGATTTTTTTTTGAGGGAAGAAGGGGGTTAGTGACCCCTGAGGGAGTAACGGGAGGTCATCCCCGATTCTCCCCAGTGGTCATCTGGTCATTTCAGGCACCTTTTTGTGCCTTATTCGTTAAAAAAACACGTCCGGTTCGTCAGGAACATCCTTGTTTTTTTCGATTATGGGTCAAAGACGTTCAAGTGTTACACACGCCCAAGTTCCGCCTTCGCTATACCTACGACACGCCCCCTTGAACTTTGGACGTCCTTGTGACGGACTGCAGTTGGTGACGTCCAAAATTGGGTTTTGATTATACTGCTTTGGACATCTCTGGGAGAAGGATGACCATCTTCCGATTTATGTCGAAAGATGGACGGCCTTTTCTTTCGAAAATGAGCCCATTAGTCTCCTTAAGCCTTTTATATCAGACACCTATGATAACGAAGGCAGCTTTAGCAATCTCAAGTGCAACAGGAATTAACAAGGCATAAGATTTTACAACAAATTCTAGCTTAAGCCAGAAGCTAATCATATGTCCTTAAAAGAGGGAACATATAACCATGATACATATAAAAACATGTAGTTAATGTATACATTTATGAAAATGAGAATAAAGAGTATTATATGCATGCATACAAATTCAACCGGGGGTACTGCCTTCATGGCTAGACTTTATATACTGTTAAAAGAATACAAGCATGTTACAACATTCCAGCCATTCTAAAATGTATTTAGTCACATACCCACTGATGATAATTTAGCAGATGTTCTGTTGCAATAAGCAGCGGCTCAAGTGTCACCTAGTAGGCACAGGCTCTCTTATCAATGTTTAACAGGCTTGCAGTTGTGTCAATCAGAGCTCTGAGAGATCATGGTCTGATTCTCTCATTCACATTTTCAGTGAATCCTATTAATTACAATTGCACTCTGGAGCATGTTTCTTTCTGCTTACTAGTACAAGAGACATATCTGTTCTGATTTACTGTTTCTAATACTTTTATCTTCTTTAAAATTTTAATTCATTTAAATAGAAGACACTAAGGGTTAAATTCATTAAAATGGACAACAAACCTATAACCCTTTTATTAACACCGTTTTCGTATTTTAAGGGCAAAGCTCAACAAGTTGCAGCAAAGGTTCCTCCTGTCCAGGACATTTTTAAACATTTTTTTTTTTGCTCTTTCAGTTTCTAGAAACTGTGGGTAACATGAAATTTGCAGATAAACAATTTAGGTCATAGTTGATCAAGATGAAAACAGATCAAATATCTGTCAAATACAACCTAATTCTCCACATGTCTGTAAGTTCTGTCAACACAGCAATCTAGAGGAAGGAAGAATATTATGTCTGCAGCAAATTGTGAAACCCAGTGGAAAATAAATTTACAGCCCAAATACCTACCTAGTGGCTATCTTTAACAAATGGTCCTTTCTTGCTGACATCATTCACCTCTTTCATAAAAGTATCTTGTTTTATTTTGTGTAGCATTAAAATCATAAGATTATGTTGGCAAAGTTTTTCCATAATTGTTTCTTGTTACTCTAAATAAAGAAATTTCAATATGACCATTGGTCCTACAAAAAGGAATATTAAAATTTTAATTATACCTTCAGCCCTGAATTTCCTTGAGCTTAAAGTTATACCTTGCTTATGGATGTACTTTTGCCATTTGATTACTTGTTAACATTCTATATAACTAACTGTCATGGTTACCCTTAGAATATTCCTATTTTTGGTTTTTCTTCCTGGGTTTGGAGGGGAAATTCTCTAAGCATATTTTTTTAAACAGTTCATATGTTATGGAGTTTTGATATATGTTTTGTATTGCATAAATAAAAAGAACTAAACAAAAAGAAAAAAAAGAATTTCTTCTGAAGGTGCAATAGATTTTCTCTTAAAATACCAAGTTGCTTTATTAAGATGGGACACCCAAAATGCTATTCCATATTACAAATATGGCCTGACAAAATCTTATATAGAGGAATGGTAATATTTGTCCTTCTATTCCTCATTTTAGTCATGCCAATCTGCACGCAACGTTTGCTACTTTTGATTGATTTTGTATACTAGCTTGGTTTATTATTATCATAGTCCCAGTTATGTTGAATGATTAGCTAACAAGGTTTGCAAAATTTAAAGTGTATGGTAGAGCACTTGTGGCTTCTCAGGTTTAATAGGTACTCAGTATTCACGTGCCTCCTATGTCCCAAAGAACTAGAAGTCCAGATCTATCTTCATGTTCTTGACTTTTTTTTTTCTAATTACTTCCAACCAAATGAAACTAGAAAGGATTATACAAAAGGAGTCAAGAACGTCTGTCTGTCCATAGACAAAACAAGTTCACGAAAATTTAACAGAATGAAATGAAACTTGGCATGTGAGAAAAAGCAATAGACAGACACATTTGAGTTTGAAAATGGACCAAATTGGACCAGGAGTCCCAGAGAAATGAGTCCCTCTCCCCCAAAATATGGTCCAATACATTCTTGTAGAAAAATGAATTACAGCTTCTCAAGCACAGAAATGTAGATGGAGTGAAATGTAGCAATTAGAAAATACGGCAAGACAGTTTAAAAAGTGGAATTTCCTACTCTTCCAAACCCCCAAACTGCTCCTACAACCTTCCTCCAAAAAACTACCCCCTTGCAAGTGCCTCATCCCAAAACACTACCCCTGTACAACTGTCCCACCTGCCCACAATCTGTCCAAAACTATCCCCTGCAAATGCCACACCATCCCACATATAACTCCATGCCAAGAAACACCCCTTGCAACTGCACCACCACCAAACTGCCCCCCTAAAACTACCTCCTGCAAACTTCCCCACTCCAAAAACTACTACTCAGCTGCCCACCCCATTGCAGAATGATGAAGTACGAGGCTCTGTGGTCTGTCTTGCTTCATTTTACTGTGTATACTTGCAGCTGCAACTGTAAGAATAAAGGAGGTTTGAGGAGAAGGGGTGGAGAGGAGAGAGATGGTGGAATATGGGAGAATAAAAGATGCTGGACCTTGGGGAGTGGCAGAGGAAAGAGAGAGTAGAGATGATGGAAACAGAAAGGAGGTAATATGGAGACAGAAGGGAAATGCTGGATAGTGGGGGAGGGGGGGCAGAGTCTCAAGGAGACTAGAGAAGGGGGCTAACTGGCAGACAGTGGAGCTAGGAGAAGGCGGCATCTGGTTAAAAGAAGAGTCTGATGCTGGAGCTGGAAAGAGGAGGCTGCAGTTGGAAGAATGGGGGCTAACTGGCAGATGGTGATGGAAGAAGGGGGCTGATCAGCAGATGCTAGGGAAAGGAGGTTGAGCTGGGAGAAGGGGTTGATTTTGGCAGAAAGGTCTAATGATGGGGCTGGGAGAGGGGGTTAGAAGCTGATGGGCACGAACTGGGTGAAGGGGTGAATGCTGGAAGGTAGCAGTAGGAGGGAAGCTAATGCGGGTAAGTGTGAAGGAAGAGCAGGAAAGTAATGGGGGAAGAGCAAAGCAAGACATAGTGGAAGGTGGAAATGGAGGAGCAGAAAATGGATGCTGAAGGCAGGAAGGAAGATAGGTAGAGTAAATGAATAAAGAGGTCAGTGGGCAAATGCTGGGGAACAGTGTATAAGGAAAGAGATAGAGAATGGATGCAAGGGATGTGGGTGGTCAATGAGCAAATGCTTGGGAAGGGTATATAAGGAAAGAGGTATAGAATGAATACAAGGGATGTAGGAGAGGCAGGGCTGTATAAGGGAAGAGGTGGAGAATGGATGCTTGGGATGTGGGAGAGGCACAGGCAATGGAAGCTGGACAATTAGGAAGAGGGCTATGGAAAGGGTGCTGACTGCTAAAGGGTCAGAGTTTACTAATAGCAGTCACCTGTGGGGCGCAAAAAGAAGGAAAAATAAAAGAGACCCTGGAAATGATGGTGGAACAGGATGACAGAGGAAATATCCTGGACATGGGAGGGAGGGACTAGGAAGACAGAAAGGATATAATGGAGGGTGGCAAAGAGAGAGAAAATTTAGATTGTAAGCTCCTTGAGCAGGGACTGTCCTTCTATGTTAAATTGTACAGCGCTGCGTAACCCTAGTAGCGCTTTAGAAATGTCAAGTAGTAGTAGTAAGGGTGAGAGTCATATCTTAGATATGGACTGGGGAAGATCAGGAATTTAGGTATGTAGGTTAAATGCTGCATTTGACTTGACTGGTCATCCAGAGCCCCTAGCCTTTTGGATAGTTCTCTGTGTGTCCCCCCCCCCCCCCCCCACCCCGCTCCCAAGTAATCTCAAACTAGACTGTTGTATTGCCCTTTCACATGACACCGGTTCCAATAACATCTGTCATCTACAAATCACCCAAAATGCTGCTGTAAAACTTATATCCAGAGTGTGAAAATATGACCATGTTAATCCCCTTTTACAAGAGGAACATTGGCTTCCAGTATCTCACTGAATCTTCTATAAAGTTCTCCTATTAACGCATAAGTTACGTCAATCCAGCACTCCCCTCTATCTATCTAAACAATGAATTCTTTACTCTTTTACCAGATCTCTATGCTCGTCACAGCAGAACCTCCTCAAATTCAAATCATTGACTAAGACTTGGTTTTTCCAACAAGTCTTCCCTTCTGGCTGAGTGCATTTAGGCTTTTCGTGATTGGCTGGCCCTATTCCCTTCAATTCTTCCCTCTCGGTAATCACGTCCTTCTTTTTATCTCTCTATTGTTGTGCACATGATTGTGGTATCCCTTTCGTATCCAACACTGTAGTTCCTTTCCCTCTTGTTTTTATGTTTTTAATATTATTGTACACCACTCTGAACTGCTAGTTAGCAAAGGTGGTATAGCACATTTGAATAAATAAGTGTTCCTCACATCTGTTTTGACTCCATTAGATACAAGGTCTATAGTGTAACCGGTCCATCTTTTTGGAATGCCCTTCTCTAATAACTCAGGTTGGAGCAATCAATAAACAATTTTAAATCTGGTCTAAAAACATTCCTGTTTTCAGATACATATATTCACTGATCACTGCCACATGTCCCACCGTTCAAGAATATTAACGCAGAAGAAGACCGTCCCACCTTCTTTTCAACCTAATCCCTCCCCCTTCTCATTTTCTCTCCTTTTAATTACTTCATTCTTTTATTTCTCCTGTCCTATTCTTTATTGTTGTTCCTTTCATTTTATTATATTTAATTTTAACCTTTTGTAAACTGATCTGCCAGGTTACCTCTTGGATGGTGTGAGGGAATCTATAGGATTTTTTTTTTTTGAGTCTGTGTTGGGAGCTTACTTCTAAGCTCCCAAACACAGACTCAAAAAGAAAAGAATGGCACACATCCTTGCAATACATCCAGCTGCAAATTATGCCAAAACATTTCACAGCACCCCCCGGTTATTCACAAAGGAAAATTATCAACATTAAGGAATCTTTCACGTGCTCATCTTCCAATGTGGTATATATCATTCAGTGTAAAAAATGCAATGAAGGCTGCTACATTGGAGAAACAAGTCAGATGCTAAAGAAGAGATTTAATTTACATAGACACAATATGGGGATAGTGTGTCAAATGTCCGAGTGGGTGCCCACCTGGGCGGCAGTGACCATCAAATGGTTTGGTTTGATATGACGGCTGAAGTGGAGGGCAGCCACTCAAAAATCAAAGTCCTGGATTTCAAGCGTGCTGACTTTAGTAAAATGGGGGAATACCTGAGGAAGGAGCTGATGGGATGGGAGGATGAACGAGAAGTGGAAGGACAGTGGTCCAAGCTGAAAGAAGCTATAAATAGGGCCACAAACCTTTATGTAAAGAGAGTAAATAAAAGCAAGAGAAAAAGGAAACCGATATGGTTCTCCAAGCAAGTGGCTGAGAAAATAAAGGCTAAAGAGATGGCGTTCCTGAAATACAGAAAGACTCAAGAAGAGGAACACAGGGAGGAATAACGGAGGAAACTGAAAGAAGACAAGAGAGAGATACGTCTGGCGAAAGCACAAGCGGAAGAACAAATGGCTAGAAATCTAAGGAGGGGTAACAAAACTTTCTTCATGTATATTAGTGAAAGGAGGAAGACTAAAAAGGGAATTGTGAGACTGAAATATGCTGAGAACCACTATATAGATGATGAAGAAGAAAAAGCAAATTTGCTAAATAGATACTTTTGTTCTGTTTTCACAGAAGAAAATCCTGGAGCAGGACCACAATGGACTGGCAAAAGTACATGTGAGAATGGAGTGGATATAGCACCGGTTCACAGAAGAGAGTGTGTATGAACAACTTAAAAATCTAAAAGTGGACAAAGCAGTGGGACCGGATGGGATCCACCCCAGGATATTGAGGGAGCTCAGAGAGGTTCTGGCGGGTCCTCTTAAAGATTTGTTTAATAAATCCTTGCAGACTGGAGAGGTTCCGTGGGATTGGAGAACGGCGGAGGTGGTCCCTCTTCACAAAAGTGGTGATAGGGAAGAAGCTGGAAATTACAGGCCGGTAAGCCTCACTTCAATTATTGGAAAAGTAATGGAAGCGATGCTGAAGGAAAGGATAGTAAATTTATTGGAAGCAAATAAGTTGCAAGATCCACGACAACATGGTTTTACCAAAGGGAAATCGTGCCAAACGAATTTCATTGAATTCTTTGACTGGGTGACCGGAGAATTAAATCAAGGACATGCTATGGATGTAATCTACTTAGATTTCAGTAAAGCTTTTGACACGGTTCCCCACAGGAGGCTCTTCAATAAACTAGACGGGCTGAAGATAGGACCCGAAGTGGTGAACTGGATTAGGAACTGGTTGATGGGCAGACGCCAGAGGGTGGTGGTAAATGGAGTTCGCTCGGAGAAGAGAAAGGTGAGTAGTGGAGTGCCTCAGGCAGTGGCGTAGCCACAGGTGGGCCTGGGTGGGCCAGGGCCCACCCACTTAGGGCTCAGGCCCATCCAACAGTAGCACATGGTAATGAAAATGCTGCTCTGCACAATACTGGCACCTTCGCATGCTCAGTTTTCAGCGCATGCCTGCTATAGACTACCAAGGTGGAGACTGGAGAGAAACGTTTTCCCACCAGCTGAGATATTTTTTTGATGTGGGGGTGAAGGAGAGAACATTTTGTGCCCACCCACTTTTTGCCTAGGCCCACCCAAAATCTGCTGTCTGGCTACGCCCCTGGCCTCAGGGATCGGTGCTGGGGCCGATTCTATTCAATATATTTGTGAGTGATATTGCCAAAGGGTTAGAAGGTAAAGTTTGCCTTTTTGCGGATGACACCAAGATTTGCAACAGAGTAGACACTACGGAGGGAGTGGAAAGCATGAAAAAAGATCTGCGGAAGCTAGAAGAATGGTCTAACGTTTGGCAATTAAAATTCAATGCGAAGAAATGCAAAGTGATGCACTTAGGGAGTAGAAATCCACGGGAGACGTATGTGTTAGGCGGTGAGAGTCTGATAGGTACGGACGGGGAGAGGGATCTTGGGGTGATAGTATCTGAGGACCTGAAGGCAACGAAACAGTGTGACAAGGCGGTGGCCATAGCTAGGAGGTTGCTAGGCTGTATAGAGAGAGGTGTGACCAGCAGAAGAAAAGAGGTTTTAATACCCCTGTATAAGACGTTGGTGAGGCCCCACCTGCAGTATTGTGTTCAGTTTTTGGAGGCCGTATCTTGTGAAGGATGTTAAAAAAATGGAAGCAGTGCAAAGAAAAGCTACGAGAATGGTATGGGATTTGCGTTACAAGACGTATGAGGAGAGACTTGTTGACCTGCACATGTATACCCTGGAGGAAAGGAGAAACAGGGGTGATATGATACAGACTTCAAATATTTGAAAGGTATGAATCCGCAAACGATCCTTTTCCGGAGATGGGAAGGCAGTAGAACGAGAGGATATGAAATGAGGTTGAAAAGGGGGCAGACTCAAGAAAAATGTCAGGAAGTATTATTTCACGGAGAGAGTGGTGGATGCTTGGAATGCCCTCCCGCGGGAGGTGGTGGAGAGGAAAATGGTAACGGAATTCAAACATGCGTGGGATAAACATAAAGGAATCCTGCTCAGAAGGAAGGAATCCCCAGAAGCTTAGCCGGTGGTGGGAGGCAGGGCTAGTGGTTGGGAGGTGGGGATAGTGCTGGGCAGACTTATACGGTCTGTGCCAGAGCTGATGGTGGGAGGCGGGGCTGGTGGTTGGGAGGCGTGGATATTGCTGGTCAGACTTATACGGTCTGTGCCCTGAAAAAGACAGGTACAAATCAAGGTAAGGTATACACAAAAAATGGCACATGTGAGTTTATCTTGTTGGGCAGACTGGGTGGACTGTGCAGGTCTTTTTCTGCCGTCATCTACTATGTTACTATGAGGCATATTTTCAAAGCACTTAGCCTTCCAAAGTTCCATAGAAACCTATGGAACTTTGAAAGACTAAGTGCTTTGAAAATATGCCTCTATGTTACTATGTTACATAGACACCATATGAAAAATGCTAGTACCACTAAGGATGTCATGCCTGTGGGGCAGCACTTTACAAAACCAGAACACTGTACCAGTGATTTCATGGTGAGAATCCTGAAAGGGAACTTTAAAACAATACAGGAACGTAAGACCTTTGAAGTCAGAATGATTAAATATTTTGACACCCACCAGACTTAACAAAGATCTGGGTTTTCTAGCCGATTATAAACCATAAAATTGTACTGCTTTGTCACCCTCCTGTCTCCATGCATATCTCCCTGTCCCTCATCCACCCGACTCTTTCTGTCTCTCACCTATCCACCCTCATCCTGTTAGACTGCCACTGAAATGCTTTGATGTTTCACTTATACATACTGTCATCTACCAAGATTTGCTTATTTCCGATATGACGAAGAAGGGCAACCTTCGAAAGCTAATCAAGAAATGTATTATGTCCAATAAAAAAAAGTATCATCTTATTTTATTTTCCATGTTTTATTTTGTTTTATTTCTATTGATTACCTTTAAAAGTGGACTAACACGGCTACCACACCTCTCTACTCAAAGATAGGCAGAAAAGTACAGAGGTTAGAAAGAGAAATATGAAAGAGATAGTGAACTTGATATCACTGTATAACTAGGCACAAATAAGCTAGCAAATGAGCAGCTATCCGTACTTCTATGAAGTCCTTTTGACCACAACAGGGAAATAGAAGTAACTGCCCTAGAAAAATAAAATAATGTATGGTTCATAAAAAAATGCACAGAAGATAGTTTTGCATATGCCTGTCACTGGGGATATACAAAGGAGGATAAGCATCTTTACAAGTGTGACAGGTTACATCTATCAGAGAAGAATACTGTTGTCCTTTTGAGAACTGTAATACAAGTAAGCAAGGTGAGGGGACACAGACTATTCTCTATTGCATAAAATACAGGTGAGAAAAGCAAAGTGGCTATGAGGAAAATTCAAAGAAAACAAGAGAAAATTCTTCTAAGACAGATGCCTGGAATAAGTTATTGACAGGGTTGTGAAAATCAACACTGTGACAAAACTTGGTGATAAAACAAAGACAGTAGCAGCCCTGGATCTTCTATGAGCCAAAGACAACATGGCCTGAAAGAACAACCAGCATAGCTGATCCAGCTCTGCACCCACAACCAATATAGAACATGTGCACAGGAAATAGTAGGGATAGGGTTGAGGGATAAGACAAATGAGAGAAGTTTGTGTTAGTTTAAGTATGGGAATTATATGCTCATTTACCCAAAACAGTAGGGAATAATAAGTAAGAAAACCAGGTAGACTATATCGGCCAACTGGCCTTTATCTGCCATAACTTGTTACTATAATATGTTACTTTAGATCTTGTATCCTGGTAAATTCAAGAATCTCACTATTCTTTCACTTAATGGTAACTTAAAAGTATGCATCACTAATGTTAGGCTAACTGACCAATACTTATTAGCCCCCTTCCTTATTCCTAATTTTGTGAATGGGGACAGCTTTTGTATTCAGTCCTCTGAAATCACCTAGGGATCAAAAATATGAACAGAAGTGTCACTGTAGCTTCAAGAACATCTCCAAACTCCCTTTATATCTGAGGATATATCTTATTTGAGCTCACTGCCTTTTAAACACGTAGGAAAAGCAAGCAAGGCATAGCTTGGGAATGTTATTCAATGTAAATTTGTAGGAGCAGCATAGGAGTGTGGAGGTGCAAGTTGGATGCCTTGGCTGTGGGTACATAGAGCATGTGTGCACATTTTGTATGAGTGTGTAGATTGTGGGTGGAGATGTATGGATTCCACCAGAGCTTTGCTTTGTTTTGATTACAAGACAAATGAGCTGCTCTGTTTCAATTGTAAGGTAAAGGGAAGTAGCTGCTTTGCACTAATTGTATCGTGCACAGCAATGATATAAAGTAACTACTTTTATGAATGTAAGGCACATGAGATCTGCATGAACTGTTGCCGAGTACACTGCCTAGATTGAACTGCTTCTAAGTGCATTGCCTTATTGAACTAAATGCCGATCTGCTCTAAAAGTACTGTGTACACTGAACTAAATTCTGCCGCCGTATTTTAAGTGTACTGTTCACAGGGACCCAGTTGTAGATACCGTGCCGTAAGTGCATCGCAAATATTGTACTTTATATTCTATATACTGCTGCTTTAGAAATTGTTGTAGTGTCTTATATGCTGATATGAACTAAATTCTGCCGCCATATTTTAAGTGTACTGTCCACAGGGACCCAGTCGTAGATACCGTGTCGCAGGTGCACCACGAATACTATACTTTATATTCTACATACTGCTGCTTTAGAAATTGCTGTAGTGTCTTAAATGCTGTATGAACCCCAGCAAAATACTCCTATCTACTGTCTCACCCTACTCATACACGCACATACAATCCACGATACAGATATCAACAACCTCATAACTTACAAATCGCACTCCACTCACTTACACATCATGCCCTTCCAAAAAAACAACAAAGACCTCGACAAACCTAATGCACATGGACACCAACAAGGGATATCAAAAAAAGAAGACACCAAACCCACACATCAAGAAAACAGACAACTGATAAAAATCACCACTAACCCAAACCCAAGGGAGCAATATCAATTATTACAAATAGGTTATACTAACGCCAGATCAATAATCAAAAAAAACACAATGATAACCGACTGGATAACAGCAGATCATCTTGACTTCCTTCTCATTAATGAAACCTGGATTCATGATGCTAAAGACCCAATAATCTTAGAGCTTTGTCCACCAGGGTACAAAATTACCCACTGGACAAGAGAAGGAAAAAGAGGCGGAGGTATAGCTATAATTTATAAATCCCAATTCACAGTTACAACAACAGCTGAATCTATCCTCCCCCAACTCGAAATAGCCTCAGTCAGAATCAACCATACCAACCTGCATGATCAACTAAACATAATCCTATTTTACAGACCCCCGGCTAAATGGCAAGATACTCAGATACACTTTACGGATTTCATATCAAATACCTGTCTTCCTTCCCAGAATATTCTCATAGCAGGAGATATCAACCTTCACCTTGAAGAAAACAACACAAACAATGTACACAAATGCAAGGAATTCCTCCAACTCTGGGAGATCCACTGGCCTAACATGCAACCCACTCACAAGAAAGGACACACACTAGACATCATAGTTCATAAATTTTCATCAGAAGCGATCCTCATAATCAAAGACACAAAATGGACAGCCACACCATGGTCAGACCACTACAAGGCAAACACTTCCCTCCTCTGGAAAACAAAAGAGACACAACAAAAAAAAGAAAAAAGAACCTATACTAAAAAGGGTTCCAATAAAAGGAGCTAAAGAGAGGACGGTAGAAAAATAGCCAGAAGGCACAAAGTATCTCTCAAAAACCGGGCAAGGAGAGGACAAAAAACAGCACTTCCTCCTCATGTGGAAAAAAGAGAACTGAAGAGACCATGTTAGCACGACGGCCGGGCAGGCACTTACGCATGCACAGTGGAGCACAGCTCACATTCCACAAAGTTCTCTTTTTTACTATGGCAAATACCAAATCGGGCAACGCAGATCGGCATAACCCAATTGTGAAAAGCCTACCGGTCCTCTGAAAATCACATTTATTTCCTCCATACCAAAGTTGGTGCATTTCAAATTCATCTTTGGAGAGTTATTGTGCTTACAGACAGATGGACACATCTCTTCTATAGTTCTAATATTCCAAATGTTGGAAAGCGAATAAAAGACAAGCATCAGGAACAAAGGCTTGGAGGAAATCAGTGCACATGCCAGGGAAAATGTTCCTAGAAAACTGTAGAATCCTCCATATTCACAGAAGATAGCATTACATGACTTAAATTACTTCACTACATTTTCCTGCCATCAGAGAATCAGATTCTAAAATTATAAGCGAACCCAAGAAGTTGATAGTGGTCACTTTTATCCTGACTCTAATGACAGCCGTGTATTAGGCTCACCTAAAAAACAAGAACATAAGGTCAGAAAAAAAGTAAAAATGAAGCAGTATGTCTCAAAAATAACTCAGCTGAGTTATTCAAGACTTTTTATCTATACACAAAGATGTTTAAAGAGTAAATACCAAAATAATGACTGACCTCTGCAAAACTTAGACATTAGCCAATCTGAAATGCCATGACCTTTGCCTATGATGCAAAAAGCATTACTTGACAAAAAGCAAAGACAATCAATGAAGACATTCAATGAACTGACCTCATGATTCATTAGAAACTCCTTATTGAAATGTGCAAGCTATTTTAGTAATTGTCAATCTGAAGTTGATATCGTAGCACTTCCAAACCCGAAAAAATATGGTTTATAATTTTCTTTTTTCTTGAACTAAATGAAAACAGTGCAACAACAGAAATTTACTGCTAAATGGATACATTAATATTTTTTCTGGTACATAAGCATTGCTATACTGGGACAGACTGAAAATCCTTCAAGCTTAGTAACCTGTTTCCAACAGTGGCCAATTCAGGTCACAAATAACTGGCAGGATCCCAAAAGAATAAATAGATCCTACGCTGCTTGTCCCAGGCATAAGCAATGGATTTTCCTTCTAAAGGCTTCTTGATTTTTCTTTGGAAGCCTAATTGTCCTCAGAGTAGAAATATTGGAAATGTGTTAAATGATGTCCGGTATTTGAAGGGGACTGATTTCAATACAGCACTGATGAATAAGCATACATGGAGACAGCTTGAATACATTTAATATGCAAACACAGTAAAAGGAAAAAAATGAACAAAACAAAATAGTTGAGAAAAGTGGTTATGAATATTAAGCCAATAGGTGAGTGCTAAGCACCCACTGTGCTGGATAATTGTTCAATCAATCAACAGCAGCAGCCCTCCCACTCATATTTGTAATTAAACTGTATATCCCCCCCCCCCCCCCCCCAAAAAAAAAATAAAAACTAAAAAAAAAAAAAAAATATATATATATATATATGTATATATATATATACACACACACACACACACAGTGCAATCCGCTTAAGTGCAAGGGTCTAGGACCAAAGAAATACATGCACTTGATATCTGATAAACATATGTACAGTACTGTTTACTATACTATTTAACATTTCTAGAGCGCTACAAAGTGTACGCAGCGCTGTACAAACACAGAAGAAAGACAGTCCCTGCTCAAAGAGCTTACAATCTCTTATAACTGTCTTATAATGTCTTATAACTTACAATGTCTTATAACTGACATTATACAGTCTCCGTTAACTGACGTTAGGCTTACTTGAAGTAATCAGTCATAGTCCTCTGTACACTCTTGTGTCTGTGAGTTCCATAGCCTACATCTGCCCTAGCACTGACATCCAGTGGCCTCCAGGTAGGCCCGCACGGTGTTGAGACTCCCCAGCGCTCTTGCAAAAGTGACAGGAGGTTATTGAATTTCATCAGCATGTGCCTCGCTGCTCATTTCATCATCTGTTTCATCATCAGCCATTGCCTGCGTGTAGGCGCATAACTCGACATCAGTGCTGTCGTCAGCTGTTTGTAGATCGTAATCAACAGCCACATAGTGATGAAACTCCTCTTCAGTAACACAGCCTGGGATGTCAATAGCCTGTTCATCTGACGCGTTTGCAACAGCTGCATCTGTTTCATTCCTCTCCACATCCCTAACAAAGCTTGCCCGCTTGTAGCAGTTCACAATGGTTGCCTGTGTAACATGATTCCAGGCTTCTTTCTGCATATGTAGGGAATCCAACAGTGATAGATTAAGAGCCAGTTCAACAGCACGTTTATCCTTGCCAGTCTGGTCATCCATAATGCTCATCAGATGACGTAACACAAGCACAGACCAGTATAAGAGGCTTGCCCAACCGTGACCTTCCCCTGGCTGCTGCCCCCACAAACGCAGGGGTGGCGCAGCGCTGCAGCCAGGCAGCTCTCCAACAGTCAATCCTTCCTTCCCGCTCTCAGCTCCCTGACCGGCAGCCCTTCTCCACCCCACCCCACCCCCCCCCACCCCCGCGCATGCGTGTGTTTTAACCCTTTTACTTTCCATGGCAGCGATGTCAGTGACGCAGAAGGCACTGTGGGCTCGCCTCCAGCTTCAGCTTCTCCCTTCCCTCTTCACACAGTGTCCCGCCCTCACGGAAACAGGAAATGCATCATCGCAGAAGGGGACACTGTGTGAAGAGGGAAGGGAGAAGCTGAAGCCGGAGGCGAGCCTGCAGTGCCTTCTTCTTCACTGACGTTGCTGCCACGGAGAGTAAAACGGTTAAACGCGTGGGGGGGCAGGAAGGAATGGCGAGGAGGGCTGTCGGGGAGCTGAGGGAGGGCAGGGAGAGTCGCTGGACATGGATGGGAGGGCAGTGCAGGGGGAGAGAACAGATCGCTGGACATGGTGAGAAGGTGAGGGCACGGGGAGAGAAGAGATCGCTGGAGAGGAAGGGAGGGCAGGGGAGAGAGGAGAATTGCTGGACATGGATGGAGGGAAAGGCAGGGGAGAGAGGAGAATTGCTGGACATGGGTGGAGGGGGCAGGGGAGAGAAGAAATTTGCTGCAGATGGATGGAGGACAGGGCAGAGGAGAATGGAGAGTTGCTGGACATGGATGGATAGAGGGGAGGGCAGGGGAAAGAGGAGAATTGCTGGACATGGATGGATGAATGGGGGCAGTGGAGAGAGGAAACTTGCTGGATACAGGTGAATGGAGGAGAGGGCAGGAGAGAATGGAGAGTTCCTGGACATGGATGGAGGGAAGGGCAGGGGAGAGAGGAGAATTGCTGGACATGGATGGATGAATGGGGGCAGGGAACAGAGGAAATTTGAAGAATATAGATGGATGGAGGATCGGGCAGGGGAGAATGGCAAGTTCCTGGACATGGATGGAGGGGAGAGAGGAGAATTGCTGGACATGGATGGATGGAGGGGGCAGGAGAGGAAATTTGCTGGATATGGATGGATGGAGAAGAGGGCAGGGGAGAATGGAGAGTTGATGGACATGGATAGATGGATGGAGAGGAGGGAAGAGAGGAGAAATGTTGGACAAGGATGGAGGGAAGGAAAGACAAAGGAAGGAGATGCACACGGACAGAGTGGAAGGGAGAGAGAAGAAATGCTTGACATGGATGGAGGGAAGGGAATACAGAGGAAGTAGATGCACATGGATGGAGGGGAGGGAAGTGAGGAGAAATGCTGGATATGGATGGAGAGGAAATTGCTGAATTTAAGGGCTGGATCAGAACACTTTGAGGGCAGATATTGAAACTGGAGAAAGGATAGGGACAGGGCTACAGATGGTAGACAGGACGCATAAGGACACAGAAGGATGGTGGACATGGTGAGAGAAAAAATATCAAATGGAAAGAAGACACTGCATAAAACCGAAGACACTGGGACCAAAGCTAATAGAAAAACTAAATGCTCAGATAGCAAAGGTAGAAATCATTTTTTTTATTCAGAATTTATTAATTGGAATATGTCAGCTTTTGGAAATGTGCATCTGTGATATTTTGCATGTAAGTTTCAATTTTTCTAGTATTGCTGCATGCTGAGTCTGACTTCTTGAGGCAACTTTCCAGTTCAGTATTTTGCCTTCATATCTGTTGTGTCATGTGCTTTTCATGTGTGATCAAGATGCAGTATTCTGCTAGTGTGCAGTATTTGTAGCCCTTTTTGGGTTTTTTTCACTAGGTTGTGTACTGGTGTTTTAGAGCCTGGTGTAATTATAGTGCTGCCTTTCCATGCATAAGGTTGTAGCTCGTCCTGGCCTTGGAATTAGTGCTGTTATGGTTTGGTAATGTTCAAGATGGTAGGAAGAACTGAAACAACCCAATTTTCAGCACCAAAGTCATCAGCGTCTTGTTTTTCATCATGCTGTTTCTTGAATTTTATGTTGTTCCTCTCCGTCCATCTTTCCAACCATCCAACAGTGGCTTTGAATTCAGTTAGTCCAAGACTTTCAAGCTAGCTGATTAGCTTTCTCCATAAGCAGTGGACCACTGACAGGAAAGTGTCTGCTCCTGACTTGAGAAAACCACCGAAGAAGAGCATCTTCTACCTCCTCAGCTTTTCCCGCACGTTTTCGTTTCCGGTGTGGATTTGTATTATTTTGCCAGTCTTCCAGAAGCTGGTCTTTCTGCTTCAAGATATGTGAAATTTGACTGGGATTGACACCATATTCATTAGGAATAGATGCTTGACTTTGTTTGTTTTCTAATTTTTTAAGAACTTCTATTCGTTCAGCCAGTGTTAAAGTCTTACAGTTGTGCGACGACAACTCCAGTGTGCACTCTAACAATATTCTTTCGCTTATTCTGCCTGTGGCAGTTAAAGGGGCGGTAAATTTGAAATCTCGTTGGTTGTCACGCGCCAATCGGCTTCCATATTCCATGTGCGTGCTTATATGGAGTCTTTCCTGCAGAGGGGCGGTCTTAAACCATGTATATAAGCGAATCTTGCACTTATCAGTGGTGCGGTAAACCGAAGTTTGTCCCCATAGAAACTGATGGCGCCAAAAGCGGGATCAAAGTACAGCATGCAGTTAGAGGATGCGCTTATCCGACGTGCAATATAAATATATATATAATAAAACTCACCCTCAACGTTCTTAAGACAACGTTCTGAAGTCACTCAGTCACTCACTGAAGGGTTCATGGATTCATGGTGGTGAAGCCACAACACTGACCATGTCTCTCTGCCCTGCCCTCGCATGACGGACCAATCAGAAAAAACACCCTCAACATTCTGAAACACAAAGGACCATCACAACACCGTTCCCAGGCAACACTAGGCAACGTAAGATGGACCAATCAAAGGAAACTACGTGACAATAAGGGAGGAGCATTCCCCAGCAGAATGGCTCATTATCTGTGCAGCACAGAACCACCGCTGGAACGAGAGAAGAATATTCCTGCTGTGGGTATGTGCAAAAATAGACCGGGGGAGGGGCAGGGAGAAATGTTTAAATGCCTAATGCCAGTACTGAAGAGTGCCAGAGGGCCTATAGCACAGACTATATTTGGGATCGCTTGACATGGAGTCAGAGGAGCCGGAAAACAACGTGCCCGTCACCATCTGGGACGTGGGTGAACAGGACAAGCTGCGGCCCAGCTGGAAGGATTACCCGTGACCCAGCCAGCAGCAAACAGCGACCAAGGAAGGGGGAGGAGTACTCCTGCCCTGCATAGGAATCGGTGGAGACTGGCTGCCAAACTAACGAAACAACCGCACACCGACGCACCACCTCCATCATTCGAAAGGCATCCACTCTTTCTTCAACAGAAATGCAAACTAATAATACAAAACAAACAAAGAATACATGGTTTCTCAGGCGGCTGCAGGTAACTCCCAACCCCCTTCCTCTTCCCCTTTTGCCGAAGCGGCCAAGGACTTGCCCAACCATCCCCAGCCTCAGGCAAGCTGTCTCCCACCTCGGGGATTCCCCGAGCACCCGGAAAAAGACGGCGCTGATTCCTGCAGCGCATAAGTGTTCCAGCATTCTCCTGCAGCCGGCCTGAAATGGACCAAACATACCGGATCACCCCCCGACGGCGCAAGACCGTGCTCTTCTCCCTTCCACCAACGTAAAACAACCATCCCCGTCCTCAGGCAAGCCATCACCCACCTCCAGGATGCCCAGAACCCCAGCCCAATGGAAAAAGATGGCGCTGCTTCCAACAGCACATTTCTCTTCCAGCATTCCCCTACAGCAGCCCTGAAACGGCCAAAAAATACCAACAGACAAAGAACGTGCTCCTCTACCTTCCGCCCATCTAAAACAACACTGCTGCCTCAGCACAACACAAAACAAAAACATGGAAAAAAAAAAAATACAACACTCAACAAAGGCTGCCCCCCCTACAACCACATTTACATTTCACCAACAGAAAGACCCCCTCCACAAACCTCCTTGACAAAACCACACACACACACAATACAACAGAAACACACCCTCAAAGCCACACACCAATCCAACCCACTTTGCCAGCACAGCACAGCACATCCCCCAACCCCCAAGCAAAAAAACAAAACAAAACAAAAAAAGACACACATCAACAACCTGCACACACACCGCACCCTCACACACTCACACAAAATAACTCTGACACATACACACACAAAAAAAACCACATGCTAGCGCCCGTTTCATTGGTTTCGGAAACGGGCATTTTTTACTAGTATATATATATATATATATATATATATATATATATATATATATATATATATATATATATATATATACACACATAGCCAAGAAAGATATGTCAAATCTCTCCACTCCAGATCAATAAGGGTCAGTCGCTGGCTCTCTGAAGCTTATAAACATACTACCTTTATGGCATATTCTGAATGTGAGAAGTGACTCACAGAATAACTCTTATTTTATGTTTTTGTTACTTTTAAAAAACTCAATTGAAGAAGGCATATTGCTCCCCGAGTCCATGGCATCCGCTTTCCTAAGAACACTTTGCTGTACAGTTCAAACTATTGATCAATAAAACTTGGTGCAGTCATATGCCACTGATCTCAATCATCATTAATGGGACAAAGTACTCCATGCCTCTGGTGATAGAAAAGCACAGCAAACCATCCAAACTAAAAATATACAATTAATAAAAACATTCATATATACCTAAAACAGCAAGGGGCATTAATCCCCCCTTTTTTTTCTTCCAGTTTGATTCTAAGCAGTGTTTCCAAAAGATCCTTGAAAAAAAATGTGTTTTAAGAATTTTACGAAAATGAGTGTAAGAATCATCAAGCCTAAGTTCTTTAGGAAGGCAGTTCCAAAGTGTTGGAGCCAGAAAAAAAAATGCAGATTTTCGAGTAGAGTCCCATCTAGCTTTATATGGTGGCGGAATTACCAATCTATTATTGAAGAGTCCGAGATGGCATACAGGGTATAATAAGATTAAACAGATATGAAGGGCTAGATACATAGAAAGCTTTATGTGTCAATGCTAAAATTTTAAATTTTATCCTAGATTCTATTGGAAGCCAGTGCAAATGGTATAGCAATGGGGTGATTCTATCATATTTTGAAGCTCTGCAAATAATACGAGCTGCTGTATTTTGAATTATCTGTAGTCGATTTAGATTAAGTTTTGATAGACCTACATAAACTATATTACAGTAGTCTAAACGTGATGTAATATATGCATGAGTTAGTGTGCATAATGATGATTTATTTAAGGAGTTAGGGCCTGTCATGTATATAAGCATAAGTTTTCATTAGATAATGGGTATGTTACCAAGTTACTACCCCCACCCGCGTGCTATGGCTACAATTTTGCTCACACCCACTTACTTCTCCTTTTTATTGTTTATCTGGATACAGCAGATGTCCTTAGTCATAGGCGTCTCTGTCTTAGTTGCTGACCAGCAACTTATCACAAGTTAGCATAGTATAGGCCAAATGTCAAACCACAGCCTTATAAACATATTTTTCAGAAAAGGCACATTATAGCTCTCTTGCAACTCTTAAGTCTGCTCCCAGCTCAAGAAAAGCAAAATAGCTATATTAAAATAAAAACTAAAAATACATATGGTTTGCACCTTTTCATGGCCTCTATGATATACAACAGATAGCAAAAAATTCACTGAAAGCACTGGATTCTCTGGATCAGTGGGTATGGGATGGCTCTGCCTCTCTTTTAATTAGTTTTGATGCTAAGAAGGCATTTGATCAGGTTTCATAGGATTTCCTTTATACTACTTTGACAATACGGTATAGATGGTAGATTTCTGTCTATGATCAAAGCGCTTTATTCTTCTCCACCTGTGCAACTCTTTGTTAATGGCTCCGAGTCTGTTTCCCAATTCTTCAGGGTAGGAGGTAGGGCTGTCCGCAATCCACATTGTTATTTGTATTCACCTTGGATCTGTTGTTAAGAGATATCTATAATACACCGGATATTCACAGCATTGTGGTGGGCCCTCTTTGCTTTAAGGCTGTGGCATTTGCAGATGATCTTTTAGTGCATATTTTAGAGCCTGAACAGTCAATTCCTACTTTGTTGGTCTTATTTCTTGAATACAGCAATTTTGCAGGTTTTATTTTGAATCTGCCTAAATCTGAATCTTTACCTTCTTCTGAAACCATAAAGGTGACCTAGGGTGTCCGGTTCCCTCTTAAGTGGGCAGATAATTCTTTCCGGTATTTGGGCATTCATTTAACAACTCAAGTTTCTACCTTATATTCTGCTTATGTGCCATCCATGCTGGAGGAAACATGGAGACTCCTGGCTGGTTGGAGGGACTTACTGCTTTCGCTGATGGGAAGGACTGGTTTACTCCATATGGTCGTCTTCCAGAAGTTGTTATACTTACTTCAGCCTTGCCACTCCATCTCCTAAAAATGGATTTGAGGCATCTCTCTGGTTTATTTACTAAATTATGTTGGATGGGTAAGAAATTGAAATTATGTTTTAATTTTTTATTGGGCAACTGGGGCCAAGGGGGTCTAGGAGTGTCACACATTAAGATTTATAATCACACATGTCTAATAGGAGTGCCACACTTTAAGCTTTAAATCACACGTGTCTAATAAGACATTTGGGGGACTGGCTGTTAGGAAAGCATAAATTTACTGCCCTTGAGCTCAAGACATCTTTTTTTGCTTCATATCAGTATGGCTCTCTGGTGCATTGTGCAAGTCCTCAGTCTCCTCTTAGACTTCGGTCTAATTTGTTACTCAGCTCAATGCACTTTGTTTGGGGGTCTTAATACATCTATTGGCCGGGGATCCTTCTGCTACAGATCAATTGTCCATCAGAGGGAGTCTGATTGTTGAACTGGGGCTGGATAGCCTGTTGTTTGTACAATGGGAGAGCAGGGGTATCCGGTTTTTCAAACACATTTTGCATGGGGAGGGCAGCTTACTCTCCTTTGAGGCTCTTCATCATCAAGAGGGGCTTCTGTGGGGCAACAGACTTGCTTACTGTCAACTCAGACACTATGTCCACTATTTGCAGTCTGCTCCATTTCAGCTTGGACTAGGGGTCAAATTTCAGGACTTTTTCCACATCATTTCCCTCCAGGGCCTTTCTACATCTGGGTTACATAAGGCTCTATTTAAGTTTGACGTGGGAAGGGATTTGACTCCAGTACATAGCAAATAGGAAGCAGATCTTTATCAGTCTTTGGATGCATGGGATCTCTGGGCTAACATCAGGGCTATTCCCCAGTTGATTTCAGAAGCGTAGCTCCGGAAGTGTTATTTTCAAGTGATCTATAGGGCTTATGTTTTGGCTGTCCAGCTGCTCAAAGCTGGAGGAGCACAGTCACCTGAGTGTGTTAAATGTCGCAGTGCTAAGGGCACTTTGGGGCATTATTTTTGGTCTTGTATTGAAAAACAACAATTCTGGGCTTTGGTGGTAAGATTCATGGTCTCTGGTCTGAGTGGAGTTAACATGGGTTGTGTGAAGCAGCTAGTTCTGGACCAGCAGGGGGCATTAGCTGCCAGTGATAGGGGAAAAAACCTTGTTACCGCGTAAATTATGCCTGGTAGCTTGAAAATGCGTTCTTCAATACTGGACATCTCTGCAGACCTGCCGTCTTTCCGGCACTGGAGAAATCAAGTTCATCAACTTGCCATATAGGAAGCAACAGCAGACAGGGGATCTTTGAAATGGAAGAAGACCTTTTAAATGGTGTGAGAAGTTTATCTGCATAGTTTGAGTCCGAGAGGGCGCAGACTCTTACTGAATTCCTTATAAGATGGTTTTTTTTTGTTTTGTTTGGGGAGGATTTTGGTTTCCGAATGCTGTGCTTAGATTGGGGGTGAAAAATTATAAAACTTTGACAGACTCTATCCTTTGTATGGAAAACTGGTTTTTCTATTAGAATTTTGTGTATTTTGCAGCTCATTGTTGTCATCAATAAAATTATTAAAACATAAACAGCGAAGCTGTGGGCTGTTCGGCAACATACTTTGGCTAAGTGGGAGGCAATTTGGGAGCCATTTGTAACACAATGCTCTTTTTAAGTTGGGTGTTTTGGTTGTGTTGAGGATGGGGAGTTTGTGTTGGGTTTTTTATTTTTATTTAAGGGTTTGATTTGAGTGTTGTTTATTGTAAAATTTAGAAAAAATAAGTTACTTTATGGTAGTTCAATGTTACACCTTTGCTGTTTTTGTTTTTACATTTGTATTTCATTGCACTCTTGTTTTCTGTATTCTCTTATCTAGTATAATAAAACTCACCCTCAACGTTCTGAAGACAACATTCTGAAGTCACTCAGTCACTCCCTAAAGGGTTCATCAGTTCATGGTGGTGAAGCCACAACACTGACCATGTCTCTCTGCCCCGCCCTCGCATGATGGACCAATCAGAAAAAAACACCCTCAACGTTCTGAAACACAAAGGACCATCACAAAACCGTTACCAGGTAACGCTAGGTGACGTAAGACGGACCTAACAGAGGAAACTACGTGGCAATAAGGGAGGAGCATTCACCAGCAGAACGGCTCATTATCTGTGCAGCACGGAGAGCACAGGACCACCGCTTGAACGAGAGAAGAATATTCCTGCTGTGGGTATGTGCAAAAATAGACCGGGGGGGGGGGGGGGGTGTTTAAATGCCTAATGCCGGTACTGAAGAGTGCTGGAGGGCCTATAGCACAGACTATATTTGGGTTCGCTTGACGTGGAGTCGGTGGAGCTGGAAAACAGCATGCCCCTCACCATCTGGGACGTGGGCGAACAGGACAAGCTGCGGCCCAGCTGGAAGAATTACCCATGACCCAGCCAGCAGCAAACAGCAACCAAGGAAGGGGGAGGAGTAGGGAAACACGCGGAGCGTGTTTCCCTACTCCTTCCCTGCCTAGGAATCGCAGGAGACTGGCTGCCAAACTAACGAAACAACCGCACACTGAAGCACCACCTCCATCATTCGAAAGGCAAACTAATAATACAAAACAAACAAAGAATACCGGGTTTCACACGCGGCTGCAGGTAACTCCCCACCCCCACCCCCTTCCTCTTCCCCTTTTGCCGAAGCGGCCAAAGACGTGCCCAACCATCCCCAGCCTCAGGCAATCCCACCTCAGGGATTCCCCGAGCACCCGGAAAAAGACGGCGCTGCTTCCCGCAGCGCATAAATGTTCCAGCATTCCCCTGCAGCCGGCCTGAAATGGACCAAACATACCGGATCACCCCCCGACGGCCCGAGACCGTGCTACTCTCCCTTCCGCCAACTTAAAACAACCATCCCCGTCCTCAGGCAAGCCGTCTCCCTCCTCCAGGATGCCCAGAACCCCAGCCCAACGGAAAAAGACGGCGCTGCTTCCCACAGCACATTTCTCTTCCAGCATTCCCCTACAGCAGCCCTGAAATGGCTAAAAAATACAGACAGACCAAGAACGTGCTCCTCTACCTTCCGCCCATCTAAAACAACACTGCTGCCTCAGCACAACACACAAAAAAACCCCGGAAAAAACAATCCACCACTCAGCAAAGGCTGACCCCCCCCCCCCCCCCCCCACAACCACATTTACATTTCACCAACAGAAAGACCCCCCTTCACAAACCTCCTTGACAGACAAAACCACACACATACAATACAACAGAAACACACCCTCAAAGCCACACACCAATCCATCCCACTTTGCCAGCACAGCACATCCCCCAACCCCCCAAGCAAAAAACAAACAAAAAAAAAAGACACACATCAACAACCTGCACACACACCCCACCCTCACACACTCACACACAAAATAACTCTGTGACACATACACACACACACACACAAAAAAAGCCACATGCTAGCGCCCGTTTCATTGGTTTCGGAAACGGACCTTTTTTACTAGTATTTCAATAAATACTTCTTATAATTGAAAAAAAAACAGCGAAGCAAATGAAAATGACCGAGCACAGACCGTGATTTGGCTCTATGGCCTGCGTTAGGGGTCTAAAAATATGCAGAAATTATACATACATTAAAACTCATCTGACATACAAATAAAAAATTAAAATTCCAATAACATAAAAAATGGACTAAACAATAGAATTTATAGTACTTATAACATACTAAAAAATATGAATAATATAATAACACTAATGAGTGAGACATTACCAGTAAACATATAATATCAATAGAAATGACAAAATATTGATTAAATAGTCAATGATTAACAAAATATCATACCTGTGACTGCAATAATACATTATATCATCTGTATATTAAAATTATAATGAACAATCAAGTCTATAACAAAAACATTACAGTTAAAAATTAAAATATACAAATAAATACTAAAAAGATGTGCACACAAAGAAAAGGGAAGAACACCTGTGTGTAATAAAGCATTTAACCTTAAAAATTATAAATAAAAATCTGATATTGTATGTTTACTGGTAATGTCTCAATCATTAGTGTTATGTTTTATACATATTTTATACAGTATACTATATATTAATCATAATTTATTGTTCATTGTATTATTAAATCCATTTGCTTTGATGTTAATGGAATTTTTTTTATGTGTATGCCAGATGAGTTTTAATGTATCCATAATTTCTACATGTTTTTAGACCCCTGATGCAGGCCACAGAACCAAAGAGCGGTCCATATCTGGTTGTTTTCATTGAATAAAGATCTGCTGCCAACCATCGTTTGTTTTGCTGTTTTTTTTGTGCTTAACTCACTACCAGACATTGGGCTGGGCATATTGAAAGGGCAGTTCAATAAAAAGATGCTGAAATTTCCTTCAGGGAGCTTCAGAAAGCAAGCAGAGCTTACTGTTACAGTCTGAGAAGAACACCACCAAGATAAGTATGCAACTAAACTCAAGTGCTTCAATGCCAGCAATAACTATAACTCTTAAGTGCAAATGTGTTGCCAAGCAAACAAAACCTTCAAGCAAAGACCCCAATTATTATTTTCTTATTTTGTTTTTTTATTTTTTATTTTTAGAGGAGAAAAGGCCTCAGAGATATTTGCCAAGTTAGGCTGAAGGCCCACTGGCAGCACGGCTGCTTTCTGCTAAGCAGCTACTCTTTAATCATTGGCCACAAAAACTCCTCTATTTTTATCATTTCTTTACTCATTTCAATTAAACAACATTCTGTCTATATTATTTAAAAGGATGCTGGGACTGTATAGCACTCCCGTTCTGAGCTTCATCAGGGGTTGTGTACTGATTGCTGTAAAGTTCTTATATACTATAGGTATTCTGTTGAAGCATTCAACCTAGTCGACTATAATATTTTATTGTCCAGGTTGAGTGACTTAGGGATAGGCAAGAACATGCTAAGTTGGTTTAAAGATTTTCTCACTATTTATTGTTATAAAGTACAAAGAGACGGTAAGCAATCTGCGGGTTGGATACCAGACTGCGGGGTCCCTCAAAATTCCCTGCTGTCTCCTTCATTGTTCGGGTGGAGGAGTGGCCTAGTGGTTAGGGTGGTGGACTTTGGTCCTGGGGAACTGAGGAACTGAGTTCGATTCCCGGCACAGGCAGCTCCTTGTGACTCTGGGCAAGTCACTTAACCCTCCATTGCCCGCCGCATTGAGCCTGCCATGAGTGGGAAAACGCGGGGTACAAATGTAAAAAAAATAAATAAATAAAAATAATGTGCTGTTCCAACCTTTAAGTCTATTGTTGGAGAGGTTTAAGATACCATTTTTCATCTATGGAGATGATATTACTATACTTTTCCTGGTGACTGGTGAATGAAGAAGTACATTGAAGGATCTTGTGATTTGTGTAAAGGTTATCCAGAACTGGATTTCAATCCATTGACTCAAATTATAAAGTTTCTCTGGTTGGGTTTGTTTGATCCTTCCAAGTTTCCCTTAGACTTTTCTATTGGAATAAATACCTTTAGATTTGACTTCTACTCCTAGGCATATTCTCTAAAAGTATGCCTAAATTATAGAATAGGCTTACATTTTCATGCGGTATATAGAATATGCCAAGCGCTTCTCCACGCGATAAAATTTGGTCGCGTCCATTTAGGCCACATTTTCCTTGGTGTAAATCCCGACGTCTACATTAGGCACAAAGCGGGTATATCTAATATAATAATTTGCTACTTGAATGTTCGAATGTGTCTCACTGGGATCGTAACCACCTGCTGACGTCACTGGCTAGCACTAGAACCCTGCTTGCCTGACGTCATGAGGTGGTTACAATCCCAGTGTGAGACGCGGGAAGCGCGTGACTGGCAAAATGAAGAGCGGCCAGAGACGTTGCTCACAGAATGGCACCGTAAAAAAAAGAAGAGCAGGAGCCACTTCACTGACAGTTGAAGAACAGAGGGAGCGGGCAGAGATGTTCCACACACAACGGCACCGGAAGAAAAGAGCGGGAGCTGCTTCAGAGCCGCTTCACTGACAGTTCCCATTCCAGGCTCACTCCCTCCCTCCCTCCGATTTTTAAAATTGATCTTCACTCACCCCATTGGCGTTACGGCAGCAGCGGTACAACGCAGGCAGGCTCGGCCCGTCTCTCTGTCTTAGCTTGCGGAAACAGGAAATGAGGGCGGGACCAGAGCTAAGACAGAGAGACGGGCCGAGCCTGCGTGCGCTGTACCACTGCTGCTGTAACGCCGACATGGTGAGTGAAGATCAGTTTTAAAAATCGGAGGGAGTGAGGGAGCCTGGAACGGGAACTGTCAGTGAAGCAGATAAGAAAGTTGAAAGTAATCAGTAGTTGATGTAAATTTTAAATTCTTATTACACTGATTTAACCACTGCCAAAGATCCTGCCCATATGAAAAAAAATAACATCAACATATCATTTCCATTCCAGATATATTGATAATATTGTGAACTGTACAAAAAATTATCCTCAAAGGACCCTGGAACTGGGAGGGAGGGGGAGAAAGGACCCTGGAACTGGGAGGGAGGGAGGGGAGAAAGGACCCTGGAACTGGGAGGGAGGGAGGGGGGGAAGGACCCTGGAACTAGGTGGGAGGGAGGGAGGGAGGGAGGGAGGGGGGGAAGGAGAGAGAGCGAGAGAGAGAGAGAGAGAGGGAGGGGGAAGGATAGAGAGAGGAGGGGGGAGGGAGGGAGGAGGGCCTGGAACTCGGAGGGAATGGAAGTGGGAGGGGGGCCTGGAACTCAGAGGTGGAGGGGGGAGGTGTGTGAGAATTGCTGCACCACGATGGATGGAGGGGGCAGGGGAGAAATCCTGCCTATGGATGAATGCAGGGGAAACAGCATAATTGGTGCACACGGGACACACACTGCACTCTCACACACATTCTGTCTCTCAATCACACACTCTTTCTCTCTCACACACACATACTCTCTCCTAACAGTTCCCTTAAAAACATAATTGCCATTAGAGGACAACCTTGCTAGCGCCCGTTTCATTTCTTAGAGAAACAGGCCTTTTTTTTACTAGTTCTATAATAATGTGCATAGATTTCAGAAACATCCACGCCCTGCCATGGTCATGCCCCTTTTCAACTATATGACTCAGAATTTAGGTTCATGTTATAGAACACACTTAGCAAGTACTGCATGTAACTTAATTAATGCCAGTTATTGCTAATTGCTTATTAACATCCATTTAACAGAGCTGATTAGCTAGTTAAACAATTAAGTTACACGCACTGGTACAGAATATGCTCCGATTGCCACATGGAAATTAAGGCTCGATAAATAGAATTTGGGGGATAATGTGTAGCAAAACGAAAAAATTGTATACAAACCAGAACAATTGAATTCATCAAGGGGCTTAGTTCAGAGAGTGTAGGAGCCCAAAAAAGAGTGGCCAAAAGAGAATATCTTCAGGGTTTGCGTTTCCATAGCCATACTAATCTTTCCAATCTGGCAATTCTCCAAACATTATCTAAACAAAAACGTTTGGAGGGCAATACCGGATCTTTCCATTTCTGTCCACCACATATGTGCCATATCTCCCTAGGTGGAGCATCCCCTCCAACATAAGTCAGAGGACTGCGCAGACCACTTATATATTCAGTGTGGAGTAAGATTAAGCAGAATAGAGAATTGAGTATTATTAAATATCAGTGAGACAGAGGAGTGGAAAGAATAGGACAACACTGAAGTCCAGTTCTCGATAGACTGCTTTCCTACAAGCTTTTCCCAAAGATCCATGTGGTGAAAACAGCAAGTTTGAAGAGTCAGAAAGGTACTTTTAAAAAAACAAAGTTTTTAAGGGAAAGACATTGAAAGAGAACCTTTTCAAAGAATGATAGTGAATGAGTAATGCATTCAATAGGAACAGCAGTGGAAATTAAATAGCAAATTTGGAAGTACTGAAAGAGCGAGAGTTTCACTTAGAATGTATGGAAAATATCTCAGATATAGTCCATAGATTGCCATGTAGGAATAGCTTAGCCAAAGGAAAATTAGCTAAATCAGTAGGCAAGCCGAAAGTCCTTATGTGAGAGTTAGCCAACAGAGGCATGAGTGGAGTAAAGACAGCTGAAATAGATTTCAGAGAGCAAACATTTCTCCAGCTAATAAGGTCTATAATTACAGTAAAGAGCGGAGTCTTTCTGATCTTTAGGGATAACTGTTATAGTCGCAGAGTAGGAGGACTCGGGTAAGCGATGGGCCTCCATTATCTTGATAAAAACTTCTGTTAAAGAAGGAACAAAATGAGGAGCTAGAGATTGAAACAATTCTGCTGGAAGTTTATTTTATTTATTGCACTTGTATCCCACATTTTCCCACCTATTTGCAGGCTCAATGTGGCTTACAAAGACCTGTTATGGCATCGCCATTCCAGGGTAAAAGGTACAGTTGGTGTTGTAAAGAGATCAAGGATGCCAGAGAAGAACTAAGCAGATAGTTATAGAAAGGCATCATTCAAAGTAAGGGTGGAGTGGTGAAGTGTTATAGTTAAGCTATGTATTCTCGTGGTAGGCTTTGCTGAAGAGATGGGTTTTCAGAGATTTATCAGGGCCCGTTGCCTTGTTTCTTTTCAGTTTTGCAATCGCTGAGTGTACTTTTATCTGTGTAAATGGTCTGTCCATACTAGATTGCAAAGCAAAGAAAATAGGATTCCAAGAACACCAAAAAGACCAAGCAGAACAAAAGGTTGACCTCCAGTTACAGGACAATGGGAGATTCTTTACTGAAAACACCCATGTCGAGTTTTTTCAATAAAGAATTTCCCATTGTTCTGTTCCTGGAGATCCATTTGTGCTTTTTGTTCTGCTTACTAGATTGAAAGACAGATTTCAGTTTAGGCATTTTTAATTTATCTAGCCAAAATTTAATAATGTATATCGTGAAGGGAGAGTCAGAAGTGTATAACTCCTTGAAAATAAAAAAAAGAGGAAAAGTTATTCAGAATATTTCAGGTACAGAATATCAAAGTGCCATCCGATGATTTAATTTTCTCAACACGTCTCTTAAGTTTAATATGGTGTAGCTGCCAGAAGGGTAGTTTCAGGGATTTATTAGCATCCTCAAAGGAGGAGCACCTAGTCATATTCATATAATACATTTCGTTCAGTCTCAAAAACTGCTATCTGTTGCTTGACCCGTAACATTTCTTGAAAAGTGTACTTATTCTTAGTGTGCTTATAATCAGAATTGAGTGAGCCATGGCCAGTGAGCCATGAAAGTAATTTCTTTCTATGTCCGAGGATAGTTTGGATATATGACCTCGAAAGACTGCCTTCCGAGCATTCCAGAAAGTAAGCAAATGTATTTCATCAGCATAATTAAAATTAATGTATTCCTCCCAGGCCGAGATTAACTTTTGTGTAAACACTGGATTTTGAAGAAGTTGCCTATTAAAGGACCACTGTCTAGGCAAAGAAGCATCTCTTAAATTGTCTAAGCGGAAACTCACCGACGAATGGGCCAAGAGATATTGGGTGCCAATGGAGCAGTCTAAAACTGAAGAGTGAAGTGACAAAAAGATGAACCAGTTATCAATTCTAGAGAAGGAATCATGGACTGCAAAGAAAAACGAATAGTCTCACTTGCATACAGCGTGTGCCAGATGACTATGAGAAATAAATGTTAGATTACTCTTAAAATTACTTTCAGATTTATCCAAAGATGATAAGGCACAGTTAAAATCTCCACCCAAACACAGAAAGCCTTTTAATGAAAGACTTAACATACAAAAGAAATGTGAAAAATGAAAAGTAGTTAGTATTCAGAGCATACAGATTAGATAAAGTTATGTGGAGGGGCATAATCGAACGGTGTCGGCCATCTATACGGCTGGCGCCGCAAAAGGCGGTCCCAAACTGTATTATTGAAAAAGATGGCCGGCCATCTTTCGTTTTGATAATACGGTTGGGGCCGGCCAAATGTCAGAGATGGCCGGGTTTGAGATGGTTGGTATTGGTTTTCGCCGATAATGGAAACCGAGGCCGGCCATCTCAAACCCATACAAATCCAAGGCATTTGGTCATGGGAGGGGCTAGCATTTATAGTGCACTGGTCCCCCTTACATGCCACGACACCAACCGGGCACCCTAGGGGGCACTTCTAAAAATTAAAAAAAAGTAATAAAAATAGCTCCCAGGTGCATAGCTCCCTTACCTTGGGTGCTGAACCCCCCCTCCCCCCAAATCCCCCTAAAACCCACTCCCCACAACTCTACACCAATACCAGAATCTTTATGGGTGAAGGGGGGCACCTAGATGTGGGTACAGTTGGTTTTGGGGGGGTTTGGAGGGCTCCCATTTACCACCACAAGTGTAACAGGTAGGGGGGGATGGGCCTGGGTCCACCTGCCTGAAGTGCACTGCAACCACTAAAAACTGCTCCAGGGACCTGCATACTGCTGTCATGGAGCTCGGTATGACATTTCAGGCTGGCATAGAGGCTGGCAAAAAAATATTTTTTTTTTACTTTTTTGGGGGGGTGGGAGGGGGTTGGTGACCACTGAGGGAGTAAGGGGAGGTCATCCCCGATTTCCTACGGTGGTTCTCTGGTCAACTGGGGCACTCTTTTGAGGCTTGGTCGTAAAAATTAATGGACCAAGTGAAGCCAGCAAAATGCTCGTCAGAGCCGGCCATCTTTTTTCCATTATCGGCCGAAGCCGGCCATCTCATAAGCACGCCCCCGTCCCGCCTCCCATACCCTTCTGAAACGCCCCCTTTAACTTTGGCTGGCTCTGCGATGGAAAGCAGTTGGAGCCAGCCAAAATCGGCTTTCCATTATACCGATTTCGCCGGCTTCAGGAGATGGCCGGCCATCTCCCGATTTGTGTCGGAAGATAGACGGCGATCTCCTTCGAAAATAAGTTGGTTACCATCTCATTTCCCAATCACAATAACATACCTACTCTCGAGATCTTGTATGGCAGATTCTAATACGAAGGGGGAATCCTTCGCAATTAAAATGGCCACGTGTTTATATTTAGAAAAATAAAAATAAAATACCTGATTGACTCAAGCAGTTTGTAATTTTTCATGCTCTGCATCAGTCAGGTGAGTTTCTTGGAGAAAAGCGATCGTAGCTCATGATTTCTTAAGTATCGAAAGCACCCTTTTCCGCTTAATGGAGTGATTTAACCCATTAATGTTCCAAGAAACAAACTTAGTCATCCTGGTGAAATAAAAAGGCACAGTAATATGTGTTTATGGAAATTACCTTCCTGATAGAGAATAATAGAGAGAAAAATAGGAAGCTTCTCTGTCAGACAAAATAGAAACCTTAAAGTAAAATAACATAACTAGAAAACTTTAAAGTTTTATTGTATACATAATCTAAAACCAGAACTTATTATATTTTAAACAGTACACTATGCACCAAAAGCCTTAGTGGAGGGAGCAGTGGTATGAACAATCAACAACTCCGCACCTCCAGCCTCTGAAAACAAAAACATAACTAAGGTGCACATAATGAAGAGGCACACAAGATCATCAACCGGAACAGCAATACTACATAGCAAGAGTAAAGGTTGAGGCACATATCAACAATTTCCAGTACTTAGGAGGGTAACAGGTATGTTATGATGGAATCAAATGCTGAGTGAGGTACTTCACAGCGGAGCACTAGTGTCCATTGTTGTACTAGTATCATTTGGTCAGTTGAACTGAAACGCTAATCCTTAAGAGTTTTCTGTCATTTAGGGGTGTTTAATTTTCAGTGATATGTGTCTAATTTAGAGTTTATTTTTTGTTACATTTGTACCCCGCTCTTTCCCACTCATGGCAGGCTCAGTGCGGCTTACATGGGGCAATGGAGGGTTAAGTGACTTGCCCAGAGCCACAAGGAGCTGCCTGTGCCTGAAGTGGGAATCGAACTCAGTTCCTCAATTCCCCAGGACCAAAGTCCAACACCCTAACCACTAGGCCACTCCTAGGAGATGCAGGTGATTTCTCTTTTCAAGAAACTATATCCTTGCACATTCTCTTTTCAAGAAACTATATCCTCGCACAGTGCATGTTCCTCAGTAGTATAAAGATATTGCTTACAACTTTGCCACTCAAATGCTAGTGCAAATGGAATTTCCACATGTATTTGATGCTGAGTTAAGTAGCTGGGTTAAGGGGTGGAAGTCTCTACAGCACTGAAGCGTGAATTGTGACAAATCAGAAAAAAAAAACTTCATATCTGCTCCTTGAAAACTGATGGGAGTCCTTGTGGCAGATACACATCATAAGGGTCTGTTTATCTGGGAAGCCGTGAAAGCAAGCAATTATTGCTCTAGGGGAATTGCCATGTTTTGAAGAAAAGGACTCTATATGGTGGATTCGCGTAATCTTTAGCTTTGAATTAGAATTAGGAACACAAAATGAGTAAAGATCATGTAGAGGTTTTCATTATCTTTTTCGGGAACTCCCAAAATTTGTATATTACAGCGTGTTTGTTTGTTCTCCAAATCATCCTGCTTTTCTTTAATTTCTCTGCTGAGCGTTTCAAGGTTGCACAATTTAATTTGAAAAACTGCAACTGTCTCACTCTCCTCACCATTATTTCATTTTGTGTCACACTCTCATCCAAAGACTTAAGTTCTACTTTGAGGTCTTTAAGAACTAAAGTCATATCCACACAAAAGGATTTAATTTTTCCAGTAGTTCTAAGAAATCCATCTTAGCGATCAAGGAATCCTCAGAAGGAAGTGGAGATCATGAGGTAGAAGAGTACAGTGGCGAAGAATCCAAAGGAGCGGAGTTCCCAGGTTTTTGGCTACAAGAGCGTCTAGAAGCAGCAACAGCATAAGACTGCTGATGAGCCATGGCCATAGATGGTGGCAGAAGATCAGATGTGATAGCGAATGCTACATACCTGTAGAAGGTATTCTCCGAGGACAGCAGGCTGATTGTTCTCACTGATGGGTGACGTCCACGGCAGCCCCTCCAATCGGAAACTTCACTAGCAAAGTCCTTTGCTAGCCCTCGCGCGCCCGCGCGCACCGCGCATGCGCGGCCGTCTTCCCGCCCGAAACCGGCTCGAGCCGGCCAGTCCAGTATGTAGCAAGACAATACACTTCAAGGGAAGACACAACTCCAAAGGGGAGGCGGGCGGGTTTGTGAGAACAATCAGCCTGCTGTCCTCGGAGAATACCTTCTACAGGTATGTAGCATTCGCTTTCTCCGAGGACAAGCAGGCTGCTTGTTCTCACTGATGGGGTATCCCTAGCCCCCAGGCTCACTCAAAACAACAACATTGGTCAATTGGGCCTCGCAACGGCGAGGACATAACCGAGATTGACCTAAAAAATTTACCAACTAACTGAGAGTGTAGCCTGGAACAGAACAAACAGGGCCCTCGGGGGGTGGAGTTGGATCCTAAAGCCCAAACAGGTTCTGAAGAACTGACTGCCCGAACCGACTGTCACGTCGGGTATCCTGCTGCAGGCAGTAATGAGATGTGAATGTGTGGACAGATGACCACGTCGCAGCTTTGCAAATTTCCTCCATGGTGGCTGACTTCAAGTGGGCTACCGACGCTGCCATGGCTCTAACATTATGAGCCGTGACATGACCCTCAAGAGCCAGCCCAGCCTGGGCGTAAGTGAAGGAAATGCAATCTGCTAGCCAATTGGATATGGTGCGTTTCCCTACAGCCACTCCCCTCTTGTTGGGATCAAAAGAAACAAACAATTGGGCGGACTGTCTGTGGGGCTGTGTCCGCTCCAGATAGAAGGCCAATGCTCTCTTGCAGTCCAATGTGTGCAGCTGACGTTCAGCAGGGCAGGAATGAGGACGGGGAAAGAATGTTGGCAAGACAATTGACTGGTTCAGATGGAACTCCGACACAACCTTTGGCAGAAACTTAGGGTGAGTGCGGAGGACTACTCTGTTGTGATGAAATTTGGTGTAAGGGGCCTGGGCTACCAGGGCCTGAAGCTCACTGACTCTACGAGCCGAGGTAACTGCCACCAAGAAAATGACCTTCCAGGTCAAGTACTTCGGATGGCAGGAATTCAGTGGCTCGAAAGGAGGTTTCATCAGCTGGGTGAGAACGACATTGAGATCCCATGACACTGTAGGAGGCTTGACAGGGGGCTTTGACAAAAGCAAACCTCTCATGAAGCGAACAACTAAAGGCTGTCCTGAGATCGGCTTACCTTCCACTTGGTAATGGTATGCACTGATTGCACTAAGGTGAACCCTTACGGAGTTGGTCTTCAGACCAGACTCAGACAAGTGGAGAAGGTATTCAAGCAGGGTCTGTGTAGGACAAGAGCGAGGATCTAGGGCCTTGCTGTCACACCAGACGGCAAACCTCCTCCAATGAAAGAAGTAACTTCTCTTAGTGGAGTCTTTCCTGGAAGCAAGCAAGATGCGGGAGACACCCTCTGGCAGACCCAAAGAGGCAAAGTCTACGCCCTCAACATCCAGGCCGTGAGAGCCAGGGACTGGAGGTTGGGATGCAGAAGAGCCCCTTCGTCCTGCGTGATGAGGGTCGGAAAACACTCCAATCTCCACGGTTCTTCGGAGGATAACTCCAGAAGAAGAGGGAACCAGATCTGACGCGGCCAAAAGGGAGCAATCAGAATCATGGTGCCTCGGTCTTGCTTGAGTTTCAACAAAGTCTTCCCCACCAGAGGAATGGGAGGATAAGCATACAGCAGACCTTCCCCCCAATCCAGGAGGAAGGCATCCGACGCCAGTCTGCCGTGGGCCTGAAGCCTGGAACAGAACTGAGGGACCTTGTGGTTCACCTGAGATGCGAAGAGATCCACCAGGGGGGTGCCCCACGCCTGGAAGATCTGTCGCACCACACGGGAATTGAGCGACCACTCGTGAGGTTGCATAATCCTGCTCAACCTGTCGGCCAGACTGTTGTTTACGCCTGCCAGATATGTGGCTTGGAGCACCATGCCTTGACGGCGAGCCCAAAGCCACATGCTGACGGCTTCCTGACACAGGGGGCGAGATCCGGTGCCCCCCTGCTTGTTGACATAGTACATGGCAACCTGATTGTCTGTCTGAATTTGGATAATTTGGTGGGACAGCCGATCTCTGAAAGCCTTCAGAGCGTTCCAGATCGCTCGTAACTCCAGAAGATTGATCTGTAGATCGCTTTCTTGGAGGGACCACCTTCCTTGGGTGTGAAGCCCATCGACATGAGCTCCCCATCCCAGGAGAGACGCATCCGTGGTCAGCACTTTTTGAGGCTGAGGAATTTGGAAGGGACGTCCCAGAGTCAAATTGGAGCAAATCGTCCACCAATACAGGGATTCGAGAAATCTCGTGGACAGGTGGATCACGTCTTCTAGACCCCCGGCGGCCTGATACCACTGGGAGGCTAGGGTCCATTGAGCAGATCTCATGTGAAGGCGGGCCATGGGAGTCACATGAACTGTGGAAGCCATGTGGCCCAGCAATCTCAACATCTGCCGAGCTGTGATCTGCTGGGACGCTCGCACCCGCGAGACGAGGGACAACAAGTTGTTGGCCCTCGCCTCTGGGAGATAGGCGCGAGCCGTCCGAGAATCCAGCAGGGCTCCGATGAATTCGAGTTTCTGCACTGGGAGAAGATGGGACTTTGGGTAATTTATCACAAACCCCAGTAGCTCCAGGAGGCGAATAGTCATCTGCATGGACTGCAGGGCTCCTGCCTCGGATGTGTTCTTCACCAGCCAATCGTCGAGATATGGGAACACGTGCACCCCCAGCCTGCGAAGCGCCGCTGCTACCACAGCTAGGCACTTTGTGAACACCCTGGGCGCAGAGGCGAGCCCAAAGGGTAGCACACAGTACTGGAAGTGGCGTGCGCCCAGCTGAAATCGCAGATACTGTCTGTGAGCTGGCAGTATCGGGATGTGTGTGTAGGCATCCTTCAAGTCCAGAGAGCATAGCCAATCGTTTTGCTGAATCATGGGGAGAAGGGTGCCCAGGGAAAGCATCCTGAACTTTTCTTTTACGAGATATTTGTTCAGGGCCCTTAGGTCTAGGATGGGACGCATCCCCCCTGTTTTCTTTTCCACAAGGAAGTACCTGGAATAGAACCCCAGCCCTTCTTGCCCGGATGGCACGGGCTCGACCGCATTGGCGCTGAGAAGGGCGGAGAGTTCCTCTGCAAGTACCTGCTTGTGCTGGAAGCTGTAGGACTGAGCTCCCGGTGGACAATTTGGAGGTTGAGAGGCTAAATTGAGGGTGTATCCTTGCCGGACTATTTGGAGAACCCACTGATCGGAGGTTATAAGAGGCCACCTTTGGTGAAAAGCTTTCAACCTCCCTCCGACAGGCAGGTCGCCCGGCACTGACACTTGGATGTCGGCTATGCTCTGCTGGAGCCAGTCAAAAGCTCGCCCCTTGCTTTTGCTGGGAGCCGCGGGGCCTTGCTGATTCGCACGCTGCTGACGAGAGCGAGCGCGCTGGGGCTTAGCCTGGGCCGCAGGCTGTCGGGAAGGAGGATTGTACCTACGCTTGCCAGAAGTATAGGGAACAGTCTTCCTTCCCCCGAAAAATCGTCTACCTGTAGAGGTAGAAGCTGAAGGCTGCCGGCGGGCGAACTTGTCGAATGCGGTGTCCCGCTGGTGGAGAGACTCTACCACCTGCTCGACTTTTTCGCCAAAAATGTTATCCGCCCGGCAAGGCAAGTCCGTAATCCGCTGTTGGACTCTATTCTCCAGGTCGGCGGCACGCAGCCATGAGAGCCTGCGCATCACCACACCTTGAGCAGCGGCCCTGGACGCAACATCAAAAGTGTCATAAACTCCTCTGGCCAGGAATTTTCTGCACGCCTTCAGCTGCCTGACCACCTCCTGAAAAGGCTTGGCTTGCTCAGGGGGAAGAGCATCAACCAAGCCCGCCAACTGCCGCACATTATTCCGCATGTGTATGCTCGTGTAGAGCTGGTAAGACTGGATCTTGGACACGAGCATAGAGGAATGGTAGGCCTTCCTCCCAAAGGAGTCTAAGGTTCTAGCGTCCTTGCCCGGGGGCGCCGAAGCATGTTCCCTAGAACTCTTAGCCTTCTTTAGGGCCAAATCCACAACTCCAGAGTCATGAGGCAACTGAGTGCGCATCAGCTCTGGGTCCCCATGGATCCGGTACTGGGACTCGATCTTCTTGGGAATGTGGGGATTAGTTAATGGTTTGGTCCAGTTCGCAAGCAATGTCTTCTTCAGGACATGGTGCAAGGGAACAGTGGACGCTTCCTTAGGTGGAGAAGGATAGTCCAGGAGCTCAAACATTTCAGCCCTGGGCTCGTCCTCCACAACCACCGGGAAGGGGATGGCCGTAGACATCTCCCGGACAAAGGAGGCAAAAGACAGACTCTCGGGAGGAGAAAGCTGTCTCTCAGGAGAGGGAGTGGGATCAGACGGAAGACCCCCAGACTCCTCGTCAGAGAAATATCTGGGATCTTCCTCTTCCTCCCACGAGGCCTCACCCTCGGTGTCAGACACAAGTTCACGGACCTGTGTCTGCAACCTCGCCCTGCTCGACTCCGTGGAACCCTGTCCACGATGGGGGCGTCGAGAGGTAGACTCCCTCGCCCGCATCGGCGAAGCTCCCTCCGCCGACGTAGTCGGGGAGCCTTCCTGGGAGGTGGCCGCGGTCGGTACCGCACGCGGTACCGACGTCGGGGACCTCAACCTGGGCGATGGGCCAGCCGGCGCCACGCTCGACGGTACCGGTGGCGCAAGCACCGCCGGTACCGGAGGGTAGGGCGCAACAGCTCTCCCAGAATCTCTGGGAGAACGGCCCGGAGGCTCTCGTTTAGAGCGGCTGTAGAGAAAGGCTGAGAGGTCGATGCAGGCGTCGACGTCAGTACCTGTTCCGGGCGTGGAGGCTGTTCCGGGCTGTCCAGAGCGGAGCGCATCGACACCTCCTGAACAGAGGGTGAGCGGTCCTCTCGGTGCCGATGCCTGCTGGGTGCCGAATCCCTCGGCGACCCAGAGCTCTCGGTGCCGACACGGGGAGGAGACCGGTGTCGATGCTTCTTCGATTTCTTCCGAAGCATGTCACCGGAGCTCCCCGGCACCGACGAGGAGGACGTCGAATCCACCCGTCGCTTCCTCGGGGCCGAGACTGAAGAAGGTCGATCTCGGGGGGGCTGTACCGCAGGAGCCCTCAGGGTAGGCGGAGACCCACCCGAGGGCTCACCGCCACCAGCAGGGGAATGGACAGCCCTCACCTGCACTCCACCCGATGCACCACCGTCCGACGACATCAGCAGACGAGGTCCTGGTACCACCGACGTCGATGCAGCTATCCGATGTCTCGGCGCCGATGCAGAGGCCCGATGCCTCGATGCACTCGATGCAGGGGCGGCCGAGAAAGATGGTCTGGACGCTGACGACGTCGATGCACTCGAAGATCCCGGTGCCGATGCCGACGAAGAGCCCGAGAACAACACGTTCCACTGGGCTAGTCTCGCTACCTGAGTCCGCCTTTGAAGCAGGGAACACAGACTGCAGTTCTGAGGGCGGTGCTCGGCCCCCAGACACTGAAGACACGACGAGTGTCGATCAGTGAGCGAGATAACCCGGGCGCACTGGGTGCACTTCTTGAAGCCGCTGGAAGGCTTCGATGTCATGGGCGGAAAAATCACGCCGGCGAAATCAAAAGCCGAAATTCGAAGCACCAAATTTAGAGGGAGAAAAAATCTCGACCGAGGCCGAAAAAAGGCCTACCCCGACGACGAAAGAAAACTTACCGGGGCAAAAAAGCTGGAAGTACGGGGAGGATTTACACGAAACCCGGCGGGGGGTTTGCGGAGCACTTCCCGACAAGGACAAAGCTTTCCCGAAGGAAAAAAACACGTTCAAACAAATTGGACGCGCGAGGTCGACTTTCCGGGGCTCGACACGGCGAAAACACGACCGTACCGAGTGCGGACAAAAGAAGACTGGCCGGCTCGAGCCGGTTTCGGGCGGGAAGACGGCCGCGCATGCGCGGTGCGCGCGGGCGCGCGAGGGCTAGCAAAGGACTTTGCTAGTGAAGTTTCCGATTGGAGGGGCTGCCGTGGACGTCACCCATCAGTGAGAACAAGCAGCCTGCTTGTCCTCGGAGAATAATATTTATGTATTCATAACATAGTGCAGAAGGAGGACTTTCAAAACAGTCACAATTGTAGGAATTCCAGTTGTGGATTATTTCTCAGGATTCACCTATTGCAGATGAGCAAAATTTGTAGAACCAGTATTGTTAAGAGAGACCAGGTTATTAATAAAAAGTCCAGTAGGGGGCGTGTCAAGATGGTGGTGCACTCAATAGTGGTGTGAGACGCTCTGAGAACACTGACTCCTTTTCGCAGTATTTTACCTTTTGAAAGTTAGCATTTTGCAGCCCAGATGCCTCATACAAAAAGAAAGAGTTCGACGAGAGTGGGAATCCCGCCTACCTCACTCTCGTCACCGCAGCAGCCAACTATGGAGCGTTTCCTGACCGGAGGCCCCCAATCAGGAACGAGGGTGAGGGTTCCCGCAGTAGAGATGACCAGAGAAGAGGAGTCTCTACGGGAAAACGAAATATCTTTATCCCCTCCCTCAGCTTTGAAGGTGTCTCCATGTCCAGCAGAGACAGCGCTAAGGAAGGGAGCTGCTGCTCTGCCTGAAGTGCTGAGAATGAGCCCCCTGGTCGGGATCCTGACATGCTGTACAAGTCTCTGGAATTGGAGCCTCCAGATTCGTCTGGAGACTCAGGAAGATCTAAGGAAGTGAATTTAGAAAGGATATTTGACATGTTGAAGAAAATGGATACCTCAATACAAGAATCCCGAGGTGAGATAAAAGCTTTAGCCGCTAGATTTGGAGACGTACAAGGCTTGGTCGAAACAGTGAAAGAGAAGTTCTCAACAAAAGTTAAAATTTTGCAGCAAGTAGTAGATAAGCTTTGTGAATTTAAAGTAGCTGTAGTAAAAGATAAAACTTTTCTTCATAACAAAATTGAACAAATGGAAAACGTTAATAGACGCTTAAATTTAAGAATTCTAAATTTCCCAAAATCTCTCGGAACTTTGCCATTAGAGATGTTTAAAAGATATTTGAAGGAGATTTTAAAGATGCCATCAGAAGCTTTTCCCCCGATAAATAAGATTTTCTATTTGCCCTAACGGAAAGGCAAGAAGAGAGATGAAGGAATTATAGAAGATAAGAGTTTGGATCTCAATGACTTATCTGCAATATTAGAACAATCCATGGAAAATATATCTGAGAGAGCGACGCTCTTAGTGTTGTTCGTCTTTGAACAAGACCTGAATGCAGTGTTAAAATGATATTTTAGGAATTCATCTATGTTATTTGCAGGAGCGAAAATCTGGATTTTCCCCGATGTTACTAAAGCCACACAGCTGAGAAAGAAGCTTTTTCTTGAAATGAAACAGAAAACCCTAGAAGTGGATGGAACTTTCTTTTTGGCCTACCCTTGCAAGTGTATAGTCCTTTTAGGATTAACAAAATACGTTTTCTTCTCCACAGACCATTTAAAAGCCTTCCTAGATTCTAAACAAGTGAAGCCAAAAGAGTAAGATTGGGGGGGGGGGGGGGGGGTGCATTAAGCCTTGTTTTGTATGATTATATGATAAATAAAAATCTTCTCTAAATATGTACGATCTCCCCCCCCCCCCCCCCCCCCAGTTGGTGGTCTGAGGAAGTAATTAATATTTTCTTGCTGTTAAGGGAAGTAATTCTTATAAATTTTTCCTATTTTGATATTATGGGAAGTAGCTCTTATATTTTTACTTTATGTTTGTTACTGCTGTATTGCCTTGACAATGTATATTGAAACTTGTCAATTATTTTTTGATTAAATAAATAAATAAAAAGTCCAGTCATCTGTGTAAATGTCAAAGTATAGCAAGAAACTGACGTGGAGGAGCATAATCGAACGGCGCCGGCAAAATAGCTGGCCGGCCATCTTCGGGCCCGGCGCCGCAAGTGGGCGGAGCCAACCGTATTTTCGGAAAAGATGGACGGCCATCTTTTTCTTTGCTAATATGGTTGGGCCCAGCCAAATGTCAGATTTCGCCGGGTTTGAGATGGCCGGCATCGGATTTCGCCCATAATGGAAAATAATGCCAGCGATCTCAAACCTGGTGAAATCCAAGGCATTTGGTCATAGGAGGAGCCAGCATTTGTAGTGCTGTGGTCCCCCTCACATGCCTTGACACCAACCGGGCACCCAAGGGGGCACTTTAAAAAAAAAAAAAAAAACATTAAATAGCTCCCAGGTGCATAGCTTCTGTACCTTGTGTGCTGAGCCCCCCCAAATCCCCCCCAAAACCCACTCCCCACAACTCTACACCATTATCATAGCCCTTATGGGTGAAGGGGGGCACCTAGATGTGGGTACAATGGGTTTTTTTTTTTTTGTTTTTTTTTTTTTGGGGGGGGGGGGGGGTTGGAGGGTTCCCATTTACCACCACAAGTGTAACAGGTAGGGAGGGATTGGCCTGGGTCCACCTGCCTGAAGTGCACTGCACCCACTAAAAACTGCTCCAGGGACCTGCATACTGCTGTCATGGAGCTGGGTATGACATTTGAGGCTGGCATAGAGGCTGGCAAAAAATGTTTTAACATTTTTTTCTGGGTGGGAGGGGGTTGGTGACCACTGGGGAGTAAGGGGAGGTCATCCCCGATTCCCTCCGGTGGTCATTTGGTCAGTTGGGGCACTTTTCTGAAGCTTGGTCGTGAAAAAAAAAAGGGACCAAGTACAGCCGGCAAAATGCTTGTCAAACCTGGCTTTTTTTTTCCATTATCAGGTGAAGCCGGCCATCTCGTGAGCACGCCCCCGTCCCGCCCCAACCCCGTCTTCACTGCCCTACCAACACGCCCCCTTGATGTTTTGCCGGCTCCGCAATGAAAAGCAGTTGAACCCGGCCAAAATCGGCTTTCGATAACACCGATTTGGCCGGGTTCAGGAGATCGCCGGCTATCTCACGATTTGTGTCGGAAGATGGCCGAGGATCTCTTTCGAAAATGAGCTGGATAGGAAACTATCACCTATTTTCATCAGCACAGATAAATTCAAATAGCATGAAAATAAATAATAAATTTGCAGTAACAATAAGAACATATATTACAGAAATCATTGCTTATCAAAAGATTGAAACAGCACCTTGACAGCAAATATAAGAAGAAAAACTTTAGCTTTCAAAGTGTAGGATGCATTTCTATCATATATAGAACTGGCCCTTTACAAATGTGTGGGCTATAGAACAACAGAGAGCAAATTGATAAAATAGCATTTCTAAAGAAAGGGGCAATGTTTCAGTAGGAACCAGAATTTTTCATCAATTTTCTAGAAGTCAGACACACTCACACCTATGAAAAGGAATATAGAGTCAAACACACATATGTATGCATATGCTCTCATATGTCATCAGAGAACTATTGGCTCAAAGCTATAGATAACATCTATACAGCCATAGCAATAAAAGTCAGAATATATGCATGTTATGCAAGCACGTACATACACACATACAACTGCACATATGCACAGACATATCATCGGAGAGCTACTAACTGGGAAATGTGGAGTAAATATATACCCACCCAGCTAGAGAAAGTAAGATATAATCAGTGCTTTTTTTGTAGAAAAAAAGGTGCCGGTACTCATTATGGGCGGGGTCACCACATATGGCTCCACCCCTATGACAGCCACACCCACATTAACCACACCCCCTATACCAGCCATGGCGCATATAAACAGACGTCATTGAAAATATTACAGTACTATAGGAGAAAAAAATAACGTGATTTGCTAAGTAGTAGTAGTAGTATACCCAGTGCAAAATAAGACAGCCAATGTAAATTCTCAAATTGGACATATTACAAACACTAAAATGAAAATAAAATGATTTTTTTCTACCTTTGTTGTCTGGTGACTGTTTTTCTTTCCATATTGGTCCCAGACTGTGATTCTCCTTTCCTTTGTTTTCGCTTAACTCTTCTGTGCCATTTGTCATTTTTTGTCTCCTTTTTCTTTGCTTTCTTCAATATTTTTCAGGCTCTCTCTCTGTCCAGATTTAATTCATTCTTACTATCCATTCTTTAATTTCCTTCATCTACCCGTGGCTTTTCATCTTTTCCTCACCCTTGTTCTCCCCATGCCTCTTCCTCTTATTCTCCAGTCTTTCTCTATTCCCCTTTTCCATCCAGCAGCTCTGCTTTCTCTCCCCATCTTTCCAGTGTCTCCCCTATTTCTTTCTGCATTCTTCCATCCAGCGTCTTCCCTCTTTCTCTCCCTATCCTTCCGTTTTCCCTCTCTCTCTCCCCATCCTTCCATCTGTTTTTCCCTCTCTCTCTCTCTCCCCATCCTTCCATCTGTTTTTTCCCCCTCTCTCTCCCCATCCTTCCATCTGTTTTCCCTCTCTCTTTCCCCATCTTTCCATCTGTTTTTCCCTCTCTCCCCAATCCTTCCATCTGTGTTTTTCCCTCTCTCTCCCCATCCTTCCATCTGTTTTTCCCCTCTCCCCAATCCTTCCCTCTGTTTTCCCTTTCTCTCTCTCCCCAATCCTTCCCTCTGTTGTTTTCCCTCTTTCTCTCTCCCCAATCCTTCCATCTGTTTTTCCCTCTCTCTCCCCATCCTTCCATCTGTTTTTCCCTCTCTCCCCATCCTTCCCTCTGTTGTTTCCCTCTCTCTCCCCAATCCTTCCCTATGTTGTTTTCCCTCTTTCTCTCTCCCCAATCCTTCCCTCTGTTGTTTTCCCTCTTTCTCTCTCTCCCCAATCCTTTCCTCTGTTGGTTTCCCTCTTTCTCTCTCTCCCCAATCCTTCCTCTGTTGGTTTCCCTCTTTCTCTCTCTCCCCAATCCTTCCTCTGTTGTTTTCCCTCTCTCTCTCTCCCCAATCCTTCCCTCTGTTGTTTTCCCTCTTTCTCTCGCTCCCCAATGCTTCCCTCTGTTGTTTTCCCTCTTTCTCTCTCTCCCCAATCCTTCCCTCTGTTGTTTTCCCTCTTTCTCTCTCCCCAATCCTTTCCTCTGTTGGTTTCCCTCTTTCTCTCTCTCCCTAATCCTTCCTCTGTTGGTTTCCCTCTTTCTCTCTCTCCCCCCAATCCTTCCTCTGTTGTTTTCCCTCTTTCTCTCTCTCCCCAATCCTTCCCTCTGTTGTTTTCCCTCTTTCTCTCTCCCCAATCCTTCCATCTGTTTTTCCCTCTCTCTCCCCATCCTTCCATCTGTTTTTTCCCCTCTCCCCAATCCTTCCCTCTGTTGTTTTCCCTCTTTCTCTCTCCCCAATCCTTCCATCTGTTTTTCCCTCTCTCTCCCCATCCTTCCATCTGTTTTTCCCTCTCTCCCCATCCTTCCATCTGTTTTCCCTCTCTCTCCCCAATCCTTCCCTCTGTTGTTTTCCCTCTTTCTCTTTCTCCCCAATCCTTCCCTCTGTTGGTTTCCCTCTTTCTGTCTCTCCCCAATCCTTCCCTCTGTTGTTTTCCCTCTTTCTCTCTCCCCAATCCTTTCCTCTGTTGGTTTCCCTCTTTCTCTCTCTCCCCAATCCTTCCTCTGTTGGTTTCCCTCGTTCTCTCTCTCCCCCCAATCCTTCCTCTGTTGTTTTCCCTCTTTCTCTCTCCCCCCAATCCTTCCTCTGTTGTTTTCCCTCTTTCTCTCTCTCCCCAATCCTTCCCTCTGTTGGTTTCCCTCTCCCTGCCAAGTTTCCCGCGAACGGCGCGAAGTCGCGACGCACGCGGCACCAGCCCCTATTTCCGGCCGCTGCTGCTCAACAGGAGAAGCAGCAGCGGCCGCTACACAAAGAAAAAATGAAACCTGGCTGAAACGCGGCACCCCGGCACTGTAGACAGCCATTAGGCATTGGCTGTTGCCCCGCAGCCACTCCTCCTCTTGCCTGTACGTCACTGCCCCTGGAGGAAGACCCCGGAGGAGCGCAGTGACGTAGAGGCAAGAGGCGGAGCGGCTGCGGGGCAACAGCCAATGCCTAATGGCTGTCTACAGTGCCGGGGTGCCGCGTTTCAGCCAGGTTTGAAGTTTTTTTTAAATCTTTTTCTTTGTGTAGCGGCCGCTGCTGCTCAACAGGAGAAGCAGCAGCGGCCGGAAATGGGGGCTGGCACTGCGTCCGTCACGGGGCGGGGGGAGCAAAAAAAAAAAAAGGTGCCGGTACGCCGTACCGTTGCGTACCGGCACAAAAAAAGCACTGGATATAATATATGTTATGCAGACACACACAAATACTCACATGTACCTCTAGCCATATAATAGCAGAGAGAGACCAAGAACAGTATCGAGTGAACAAAAATATCACCAGTAAACAGGGGAAAATTTAGAGTAGGAGATACCGATCCAATAACAATGGCACAGTCCTGTATGAGTAAAGTCTCTCCACACTATCAGTCTCCAGCCTCATGTGATCTAGAAGTAAATTATACTGCAGCGTCACCATCTGAGAGGCAAACAATATTAGAGAAAATGCAGTCTACTCAGTCTGCAGCCGATTATGAAGAGAGGCGCTGTGCTTGTCATTAAATATCCTCTATCAGAGGATTGAGGAACGCCGCCTGTTGGAAAATCCATAATCGAGCATGGTAAGTTATAAAAAGTGGAAAACTCCAATGATTTTCAAAAAGGAGACCTTTGCATTACAGTTCTGGGCAAGATTCTGTACCCCCTAGCTGTCATTCTTCAGCAACAAGTTGTAGAGCCATAAGGTAACTATGAATTTTATCTCCACAACTGCCAATACAACTAGATCTCAGGGGTTCAAGAGTCCCTGCTGGCAAAGAGGGCTAAGCAAAGGCAGGACAATTTAGCAAGAAAATCAGTTCAGGAACAATGTGATTGCGGCACGGTTCCAAAGTATTCAAGCTGCCCCATGTACAGGGTGCCACACCTGGCAACAGCCAGCAGAAATGGTACCTTGCATTAGGGCAGAGTGCTTGCTAGCCACAGGTTGCATACAAAACTCATTCCTTCGAGTTGAGCGTGTAAGGAGTCATGGGAACAAGAGGAAAGCTCAACAGTGGTCATATCTTCTAAGAAAACATAATGCCTTATGGGGCAAGCTGTGGGGCAAGTTTGGGTCAGACAACCAAGAATAATTGTAGTGAAGGTGCATCTACTGGAACAGGTCTAGTAGGCCCCAGGGTCGCCACGTGGAGAACTCATCTCAGCTTTCAATTTCTGCTGTCTCTGGGTCAGAAAGGAAGATACATTTCATCAATCAAGTCTTCTGGAGGTATAGTAGGTTAAGAAGTTGTAGAAATGTGCGCTTTTTCTTAGAAATATTTAGTATGAAGGGTTGAGGTGAGAAGAGCTCCCTGATTATGTGGCCATCTTGGTTGGCATGCAAGCTCTGCCCCCAAGGTGGATAATTTATTAACATTTTGTAACCACGTAGAATCTTTAGTTAAGAAATCATTTCATAAACTGACGAAACTTAGAACGATTCAGAATTATTTTAAGCCTGATAAATTCAGATTATTGGTTCAAGCCCTAATCCTGTCTACACTGGATTACTGTAACATCATTTATATTGGCTGTACAAAGACACTCAGCAAACACTTGCAGCTTATTCAGAATACTGTTGCATGGTTGATTTTTTTTTTTTCAGTCAGTAGATTTGTTCTAGCCAAGCTGCTGCTTGTAAAGTTACACTGGCACCCGGTTGAGGTAATAGCTGTATGCTATTACGTTTAAGATTATTTATTGTGTTGCACTGTCTTATCTATGTGATTTGGTACAACATTTGCATGGTAATTCTACCAATAACAGGAAAATCTGTGATCAAATGTTGTTAAATTTTCCCACAGTTCGTTCTGTCAGATTTTGAAAGATATTTGATTCGTCTCTCCATTATCAGTGTGTCTTATTGTGGAACTCTTTACCTCTGGAGATGTGTCTGCTCAAGAATTATCAATTATTTCGCAAAGTTCTTAGAACTTTCCTGTTTCAGAAGTATTTTGTTTAATAAGTAGGGTTTATATTTATTTTTTTATAGTTTTAAAATGCCCCTGTTTTTAGTCTGTTTCAAATGAATTTTGTACTTCCCTGGGTTATGTCTTGGTGGCTCTTGATTTGTAATCCACGGTGAACTGAATTTTGGTATTTGTGGATAAAAATCCCTGCATAACATAACACTACTAGTCACCACTGGCACCTCTGAACAAAAGCTTCTCTCAGTCAATGAGCCTTCTCGAGCAGAGAATACCATTCTATGTTGCATATAACAGGAAGCATATGCTGAGGAAGTTAAATGCAAATATGAAAAACGTTCCCAAAGATAGACCCTATCATCGTCAATGATGAGTTGCTGGCTGTCTCATTCACATTGAACTAGATGAAAGAAAGAGGAACCCTCTCATTGTTCCTGATTTCTACTCTGCTTGTGTCTTACTACCACAAGGAAGTCATAAGCTAAGGCTGATATTTCACAAGAAGTGTCATTTGAACTGCAGAACTGTGTAACATCAGTGGCAACTTGGCATCACCCAGGAACTTCCACACTAAAGACTTCTTTACAGCCTCATGAAGAAACATGAACTCTGTGAATCTCTGTCCACCCAAAAAACTCAAGAAATTCTCTTTCTTTATGTTATCCAATGTTGTTGTTTGCCTCTCTTTAGGTCCTGTGAGACAATGAACAAGAAAACCCCTAGGTGACAGAGCCTGGGAAGGAAGAAGAAATCCTTTGGAGAATGGGAACTCAACTATATATTATAGTCTTTGCATATTTGATCTGTTTATAGAATTATAACATAATAATAAAATAATCTAAAAGGAAGTGCACTGCCCCCACTTTGTGTATGCATGTTATGCAGTTTACATTTGAAGTCCAGTTCTATTTTGAACAAGCTCGAGCTTCCTGCCACATTAGTTTGTCCAAAACAATAACAAACTTTGAGGTTTTATTAAACTGCCTTGGTTTTGCATTCTCTCTATTAGGAGGGGATTGGGGGGATGGGGGGGGGGGGATAAAAGGGGGGGGTTGGGGAGTTTTGAGGGATCTGTGAAGGAGGGAGGGTTATAGTCACACGTAGGAAATCAGTGGATAATATAGAACTATTCTTTAGGTGACCACTTAAGGGGAATTGTTCTACTATTCTCTTTTATTATTCAAGTTGCAGACAGAAAAGTTATTTAAATGAAAGTGAAATGTTTTTGTCAGTGCTCTAGACTTTGTTATTTGCAATGCTGTATTGTGGATTTCAATGCTGCACTATATGCTCTGGTGAAAACTGGCTCACTTCGTCTAAAAAAGCCTGTCCTTTCCTCCGCTGGTCAGGTAGACTTTTTCCTATCTATTATGCCATTATTTGAAAAAAATCCCAAAATAATAATAAAAATATAGAAAAATCAGTTAACCCCCCCCCCCACCCAATACTCATTCACTTCTCAAGATATCAAGGCTCCCCATACTCCATTGGCGTTCAGTCAGGGCCGGTCTTAGGCAGAGGCGACCGAGGCGGCCGCATAGGGCCCCGCGCCTAAGGGGGCCCCGCGCGGGCCGCCTCAAGTCTGCCTCGCCTCTCCGGCCACTGCTCGCCTGCCCTCCATGCCCAGCGACGCGACTCTGCAGTCCTCGTTCCCCTGCTCCACCTCCCTCCAGCCGTCTGAGCCCTTCCCCCGTCTGAGCCCCCCTTGCCCGACCCGCCAAACGACCTTCTTCTACCACCCGACCTGCCGGCACCTCACCTGACCCAGCATTTTAAAACAATCTACAAGCGGCGTTGCCTCGCGTCTGTAAAGGAAGAAAAATCGCTTCATCCATTGGCCGGCCTTCCCTCATGTCCCGCCCTTGCGGAAGTTACATCAGAGGGCGGGACATGAGGGAAGGCCGGCCAATGGATGAAGCGATTTTTCTTCCTTTACAGACGTGAGGCACCGCCGCTTGTAGATTGTTTTAAAATGCTGGGTCAGGTGAGGTGCCGGCAGGTCGGGTGGTAGAAGAGGGTCGTTTGGCAGACGGGAGGGGGGGCTCAAGCGGCTGGAGAGAGGGGGAGCAGGGGAACGAGGAGAGTCGCGTCGCTGGACATGGGGGGAGGGCAGGGGGTACAGGAGGGTCGCTGGACATGGGGGATAGCAGGGGAGGGGGTTTCTGGACATAGGTTGAGGGCATGGGGCACAGGAGGGTCGCTGGACATGGGTGGATGGCAGGGGAGGGGGTTTCTGGACATAGGTGGAGGGCAGTGGGCACAGGAGGGTCGCTGGACATGGGTGGATGGCAGGGGAGGGGGGTTTCTGGACATGGGTGGATGGCAGGGGAGGGGGTTTCTGGACATGGGTGGATGGCAGGGGAGGAGGTTTCTGGACATAGGTTGAGGGCAGGGGCACAGGAGGGTCGCTGCACATGGGTGGAGGGCAGGGGAGGGCAGGGGGCACAGGAGGGTCGCTGGACATGGGTGGATGGCAGGGGAGGAGGTTTCTGGACATAGGTGGATGGCAGGGGAGGTGGGTTTCTGGACATAGGTGGATGGCATGGGAGGGGGGTTGCTGGACATAGATGGATGGCAGGGGGGACAGGAGGGTCCGCTGGACATGGGTGGATGGAGGAGAGAGAAGAAATGCTAGACATGGATGGAGGCGAGGGAAGAGTGAGGAAGGAGATGAGGTGAGGGAAAAGGAAGAGAGGAGAAAAAGTGCACATGGATATAGAAAACAGGCAGAAGCTGGATCCACTGGACAGTCGAGTCTGCGGAGGACCCAGCTTTTACTTACGGATGTAGGGCAAGAAATGAAGAAGAAAGGCAAAAAGTAAAGAATTAAATGGAAAGGAAGCCCTGGAAACGGAGTTAAGAGAACAGACAGCAGCACAATCGGTACTGAGCCAGCATGATCAGAAAAGCAAAGTCACCAGACAACAAAAGTAGAAAAAACTATTTTATTCAGGATTTATTAATTGGAATATGTCAGTTTTTGGAAATGTGCATCTGTGATATTTTTCATGTACGTTTCAATTTTTGTAGTATTGCTGCATGCTGAGTCTGACTTCTTGGGGTAACTTTCCAGTTCAGTATTTTGCCTTCATGTGTTTTTCAGGTGTGATCTCCCTTTGTTCCGCTGCCAGGAAACAGGCGCAGCGTGGGAGATTGAGGTAGGGTGGCAGGGCAGCGGGTCCATCTGCATGGAAGTCGGCGCCTGGAGTGCTGCTGGCTGTCTCCCCGATCGCAGCACCGTTCCTTCTGGTGTGGAGAGCCAGGAGACCTGGGGCAGCTGACCCCTGGCCCTGGTGTTGATCCTTCTGGGGAGCTCGGGGAGCCAGGTGACCTGGGGCAGCTGACCTCTAGGCTCTCATGTTGATCCTCTCCCCAGGCCCACTTTTCATGTCCTGTACCCTTGTGGGCTCTGCCATTGCCTCCCTGCCGCCCTGTCCATCTGCCTTGCTCTGGTCCTGCGGCCCCAGTCTGTTCCAATCCGACTTGTATCAGTCCATTGCTCCACACTCTCTTCGGCCTCTGCTCCTGCTTCTCCCAATCCATCTGCTCCAGCTTATTCCGGTCCTGCCGCTCCACTGTCTCCTGCACCACCTTGTTCCAGTCCGTCTGTCCCAGCGTGTTCCAGTCCTGCTGCGCCGCTGTCTTCTGCTCCAACTGGCTCCAGTCCATGTGTTCCAGCTTATTCCGGTCCTGCTGCTTCGCAGTCCTCTGCTCCGGCTTGTTCCAGTCCGTCTGTCCCAGCGCTTCTAGTCCTGCTGCGCCGCTGTCTGTGTCGCTGTCTGCTCCAACTTGCTCCAGTCCATCTACTTCCAGCGTGTTCCAGTCCATCTGCTCCAGCTTGTGCTTGTCCATCTGTTCCAGCCTGCTCCATTACATCTCCTCCAGCGTGCTCCAGTCTGCCTAACCCGCTGCAAGCCTCTCATCCATTGACTTACCTGCCTGCCTGCTGTTACCTGCCTGCTGCTACCTTGTCAATCATTGACTTACCTGCTCGCCTGCCTACCTGCGAGCCTCTCATCCATTGACCGACCTGCCTGCCTGCCTGCTGCTAACTTGTCAACTACTCACTTACCAGTTCATTAATTCCAAACTCCCAATCCAGCTCTCCACTCTATCTGCCTAACACCTTAGTCACCTGCTACACCTCAGTCACTACGTATGGCTCCTATCCACATTCTCTTCCTTGCCCTGTCCCTTCCTAATCTCTTCTCCTCCCCACCCCCACTGTCCACCATTGGAACTCGTTGCCCTCCCGCCTGGCCCGCCACGGCAATACCCTTCTCACCCCCATCCCTCACCACCTCACCATCCCTCTTGTCCCCCTCCTCCATCCTAGCTCTCAACCTTCAACACTTCCTTCCAACCCATCCCCATTCCTCCTAAGTGCACCCCGTCTTCATCGCCTTCGTCGCCCGTCCTCCCCCTCCCTCCTCCGCTCTCTCTTGCTCCTCCTCCTGCTATCCGCGGGAGACATTAACCCTAATCTAGGCCCCCCTCATCTGTCCCCGTCCTATCCACGTGGACAATCCCGAGACGTCTCCAATCTCGTCTCTATTCCCCTACTCCCCTCTTTTTCCCTCCCCTTCTCTTGCGCCTTGTGGAATGCCCACTCAGTTTGCAACAAACTGCCCTTCACCCACGATCTCTTCATCTCCCACTCCCTTCAACTGCTCGCCCTAACCGAAACCTGGATCTCCCCGGATGACTCTACCTCAGCCGCAGCCCTTTGCCATGGTGGTTACCTCTTCTCTCACACTCCCCGCCCAGCTGGCCGCGGTGGAGGTGTTGGGTTACTACTCTCGCCCTCCTGTAGTTTCCAACCCCTCCTCCTACCGCAGTCTCACTGTTTCTCATCCTTTGAAGCCCACTCCATCCGGCTATTCTACCCGCTACCACTCAGAGTGGCAGTCATCTACCGCCCCCCTAATAAATCCTTCTCTTCCTTCCTTACCGACTTCGATGCCTGGCTCTCTGTTTTTCTTGAACCCTCATCTCCGTCTCTCATTCTCGGAGACTTCAATATACATGCTGATGACCCATCCGACCCTCACGCTTCTAAGTTCCTCACCCTAACATCCTCCTTCAACCTCCAGCTGTGCTCTACCACCCCTACTCACTGTGACGGCCATTGTCTCGACCTCGTCCTCTCCTCATCCGGCTCACTCTCCAATTTCCAAGCTTCAGCTCTTCCTCTCTCCGACCACCACCTGATCACATTCACACTTCTCCACCCCCCCTCCGCCCCGCCCAACCTTAACCACCACATCCAGGAATCTCCAGGCCATTGACCCCCTCACCTTATCCGCTAGTATCTCTAATCTCCTCCCATCCGTCATGTCCTCCGAGACTGTCGACAAAGCGGTCTCCGCTTACAATGCTGCTCTCTCCTCTGCCCTTGACACTCTCGCACCTTCCACCACTCGTCTCACAAAGCGTACTAATCCCCAGCCTTGGCTGACCCCTTGCATCTGCTACCTTCGCTCCTGCGCACGATCTGCTGAACGCCTCTGGAGGAAATCTCGTACTCATCCAGACTTCCTTCACTATAAATTCATGCTATCCTCCTTCCACTCCTCCCTATTCCTTGCAAAACAGGACTACTACACCCAACTGACCAATTCCATCAGCTCCAACCCCCGTCGTCTCTTCGCCACCCTTAACTCTCTCCTCAAGGTGCCCCCCGCTCCCACTCCCCCCTCACTCTCTCCTCAATCACTGGCTGATTACTTCCACGACAAAGTGCAAAAAATCAACCTTGAGTTCACTACCAAGCCATCACCCCCCACCCCTCCTCTTCACCCATTAACCCTCTCCCTCAACCAACCAACCCAGGCCTCCTTCTCCTCCTTTCCAGAGATCACTGAGGATGAAACCTCCCGCCTTCTTTCCTCATCGAAATGCACCACCTGCTCCTATCCCATCCCCACCAACCTACTTAACACCATTGCCCTTACTGTCAACCCCTCCATCTGTCGCATCCTTAACCTCTCTCTCTCCACTGCAACTGTCCCCGATACCTTCAAGCACGCCCTAGTCACACCTCTCCTCAAAAAACCATCACTTGACCCTACCTGCCCCTCCAACTATCGCCCCATCTCTCTCCTACCCTTCCTCTCCAAAATACTTGAACGCACCATTCATAGCCGCTGTCTTGATTTTCTCTCCTCTCATGCCATCCTCGACCCACTCCAATCCGGCTTCCGCCCTCTCCACTCGACAGAAACAGCACTCTCTAAAGTCTGCAATGACCTGCTCCTGGCCAAATCTAGAGGCCACTACTCCATCCTCATCCTCCTCAATCTCTCTGCCGCTTTTGACACTGTCAATCACGATCTACTTCTCGCCACTCTGGCCTCATTTGGGTTCCAGGGCTCTGTCCTCTCCTGGTTCTCCTATCTCTCCCACCGCACATTCAGGGTGCACTCTCATGGATCTTCCTCCACTCCATCCCGCTATCTGTTGGTGTTCCCCAGGGCTCTGTCCTCGGACCCCTTCTCTTCTCTATCTACACCTCTTCCCTAGGCTCACTGATCTCATCTCATGGCTTCCAGTATCATCTCTAGGCTGATGACACCCAGCTCTATCTCTCCACACCAGACATCACCTCAGAGACCCAGGCCAAGGTATCGGCCTGCCTGTCCGACATTGCTGCCTGGATGTCAAACCGCCACCTGAAGCTGAACATGTCCAAGACCGAGCTCCTCATCTTTCCACCTAAGCCCACTTCTCCTCTTCCCCCACTCTCTATCTCAGTTGATGGCACCCCCATCCTCCCCGTCTCATCTGCCCGCAACCTCGGGGTCATCTTCGACTCCTCCCTCTCCTTCTCTGCGCATATCCAGCAGACTGCCAAAACCTGTCGCTTCTTCCTTTTCAACATCAACAAAATTCGCCCTTTCCTCACTGAGCACACCACCCGAACTCTCGTCCATGCTCTCATTACCTCTCGCCTCGACTACTGCAACTTGCTCCTCACTGGCCTCCCACTCAGCCATCTATCCCCCCTTCAATCCATTCAGAACTCTGCCGCATGTCTTATATTCCGCCAGAACCGATGTACTCATATCACCTCTCGCCTCATGTCACTTCACTGGCTTCCGATCAGATACCGCATCCAATTCAAGCTTCTCCTCCTTACTTACAAGTGCACCCGGTCTGCTGCTCCTCACTACCTCTCTACCCACGTTCCTGCCCGTAACCTCCGCTCACACGACAAATCCCTCCTCTCAGTACCCTTCTCCACCATTGCCAACTCTAGGCTCCGCTCATTTTGCCTTGCCTCACCCTATGCTTGGAACAATCTTCCTGAATCCCTACGCCAAGCCCCCTCCCTACCCATCTTCAAATCCTTGCTTAAAGCTCACCTCTTCAATGCTGCATTCGGAACCTAACCTTTCGAACATATAGGTTGCCCCAATCTGTCTGACCTTTCAGATTATCTGTACATTTGTCTTTTAGATTGTAAGCTCTTCGAGCAGGGACTGTCCTTCCATGTTAAATTGTACAGCGCTGCGTAACCCTAGTAGCGCTTTAAAAATGTTAAGTAGTAGTAGTGTTAAGTAGTAGGTGCAGTATTCTGCTAGCGTATAGTTTGAAACCCTTTTTGTTTGTTTTTTTTTTCACTAGGTTGTGCACTGGTGTTTTAGAGCCAGGTGTAATTACAGTTGCCTTTCCACGCCACGCATAAGGTTGTAGCTCGTTCTGTCCTTGGAATTAGTGCTGTTTATGGTTTGGTAAGGTTATGAGTGTGTTTTTGCACGTTTGTGTGTAGTGTTTTGCAGTGGAGAGATTGTGTGTTGGCCTTACTAAGGTGGCACCAAACATCAGAAAGGGTGTAGAGCCTAAATCATGACACACTACCTCTAAAAGGGTGTTTTGTGGCTCTACATGAGAATTGTGATATTATGATCCCTTGCTAGCTTCATATTGTTGACGGTCTGCATTTTCCGTATGGCTGGTATATTGGTGTATAAGGTATTAATTGTGACAATTTGTTTTTACTTATTTTTTTTCTGTGTTGTCAGACAATTATGGATTACAGACAGAGTCGGAGTCTTCTTGAGTCAGAGAGCTGTGGTATATATTTTAAAACAATTTTAATACCTTGGTGGTCTATATGTTTTTATATTGTACATTATATTTCACACATCACTTTATTTTATTGTATATCTTTTCATTTCATTTGAATTTTATTGCATATATGGGTTACAGAGTAATAGGGGAATTTGAAAGTACTGAATCTTTTCTTAATATTTTTCCTTTATTCTCCTTTGTTATGAGAATTGGAACTACTAATTGTAGTGGATTTGAACTGAATAATTTCTGGGGAGGGGAGGTTTCATTATAGCATTGTGCTTATTATTTCAATCAGTTTTTTTGTACAAGTTTAGCTTCATTTGTCTTTATTTGAAATTTCATAAAAAAATGTTCTAAAAATGGAATAATCTTATCAATGGGGTGGAGCTAGGGTAGGGGCGGGGCTACAGTGGGGCGGGGCTAGGATGGGGCCCCACCAAATTGGTCTGCATAGGGCCTTACACTTGCTAAGACCGGCCCTGCGTTCAGTCACAGGCTAGAAGCTGAGTGGATTTTTTAAAAAAATGTTAGAGAGATGGATGATAATGACTGCGTACATTCACACAAGATGAAAGAGGAGAGGTAGTCCTCAGTAATTCCTTCCCTAAGCTTTCAGCACAGCAAACAGAAATGAAGCTAATTTTTTCCACCTGCTAACAAGTCTGAGCATGGGTTGGTACGTTGTCGGTCTGTCCAAAAAAAATTCTGAAGCAGCCTTTTTTTTCATTTTTGACAGTGTGCTACCGATGCTGCGGCTCCAATGCAATCTCTCTCACACTGTACTGCAACGGCAGGATTCACGTCTCTCTCTCTCTCACACACACACACCGACTCTAGCCGATGAAAGGGTACTCTGTTTTGATAATACTTCTGTGTACATATGTATGCTGCACAAGCTGGTATATTTCTAACTATAACTGAGATAAAATAAAGAACAACAACAACATGGATACAGCAGCTGCTAGTTTGTTTTGGACAAACCAAGATGGCGGTTGCTGGAGGAACCAGCTTCAACTTTTTGACGTCATACTGTCTCCTATCATCAAACCTCAGATTTGGAACTACTAGTTCTCCAAAGACAAGCAGGCTGATATTCTCACAAGTGGGTGACGCCACGTCGGCCCCGGAGGATTTTAAAGCAAAATCTAAAAATCTCTTCTACGGCGTTCCGTCGCGCGAGCGATCGCACTGCGCATGTGCGCACACCTCTTCCCGCTCGCTGTGCGGACACGCCCCTCAGTTTTTCTTTTTCCGCGTCTGAGGAGACACGGAGTTCGTTAGTGCTTCGTGTTTTCTTCAGGTCCTCGGAGTAAAATCTCTTTTTTTATTTTACCCTTTTGGGTGTTCTTTATTTTTTCATTTGTACTCTTTCATGGCAGGCTCATTGTGGCTTATATATACAGGTACTTTTTGTACCTGGGGCAAGGAAAAGTTAAGTAGTTGCCAGAGTCACAAGGGGCTGTGCCTGAAAGGAAAACAAAGCATATAAGCTTCTCTTTTTCTTTTTTCTTATAAAAGTGCTGGTATATTGTTATCTGTGGGCTCTCTCTCGCCAGCAAACTAAACAAGCCCACATTTTTAGGATCCATTTATTAAAACTTTACAAATGGCTCTCCAGAGCTGTGAGAGCCTGCTTCAGCACACCACTGTCTTTAAGCCCCACAAGTGGTGAAGGTGTATGTCACAGGAAAAAACAGGAACCTAAGCAGGTGCATCCCTGGTCAGCCACTGAATGGGCAACCTGGTGACACAATATCAGTGGTGTAACCTTTGAAGTGCCGATGCACGCTGGGTATAGTTATGCATCGAATAGGTCTCCACCTGCCTCGGCGCCTCCTGTTTGGCAGGTCATTCGGGCGCATCGGCGGATGTGTCTTGGGCCGGATCATCTCCCTGTGAAGCGCAAGTAGTTTCTCAAAGACGAGACGTATTCTACTCTGCCAGGGATGCCCAAAGGAGATCATTCTGGAGTCCGACAGAGACCGATGCACGCTGGGTATAGTTATGCATCGAATAGGTCTCCACCTGCCTCGGCGCCTCCTGCGTGGCAGGTCATTCGGGCGCATCAGCGGGTGTCGGTACCATCGGTGCCCAGAGCTTTGCTCCCTCTGTTATGGAGGTATCCGGGCTTCAGATATCAGTCGGTGCCGAGAGCGTTGCTCCCTCTGTTATGGAGGTATCCTGGCATTGGACGTCGATACACCGGTACATCGGTACCGGGTATCATCGGTGCCGTGGATACCATCGGTACAGGGTGTCATGGGTACCGTCGGTACCGAGTATCTTCGGTACCATGGGTGCCGTCGGTACCGAGTATCATCGGTGCCATGGGTACTGTCGGTACCGAATATCATCGGTGCATCGGTACCATGGGTCCCGTCGGCACCGGGTATCATCGGTACCATGGGTGCCGTCGATACCAAGTGTCATCGGTGCCATGGGTGCTGTCGGTACCGGGTATCATGGGCACCATCGGCACCAGGTATCATGGGCACCATCGACTATCGGTACCAGGTATCACCGCCCATCGGTACCGAGTATCATGAGTACCATCGGTACCATAGTATCAGGTATCGTCGGTACCGTGGATACCATGGGTATCAGGTATCATGGATGCCGTCGGCACATGAGTATCATCGATACCAGATATCATGACCAGGTACCATCAGTGCCATGGGTGCCATTGGTACCAGGTGTCATGAGCACCGTCGGTGCCATGTGTACCATCGGTACCATCGGTGCTGTTGGTGCCGGACATCATGGGTACCATCGTTACCACATGTCATGGGTACCATCGGTACCAGGTATCATGGGTACCATCGATACCAGATATCATGACTATCATCGGTACCAAGTACCATGGGTACCATTGGTACCGGGGGCCATCGGTACCATGTGTATCATCGGTACCGTCGGTGCCATGGTCTGGCAGTCTGGTTTCGATTCCCTTGCATTTCCAGATTTTGTCCTTGGCTTCGGGACCATGGGTACCATTGGATGCCATGGGTGCTACCGCCTCCTGCGGCATCTAGCTTTTCACCTGGTCTCCTTCACCGATGCTGCCTCTGGTATGGGTGTTCGCACCCTACTGGGGCAACTTCTCGACCCCGTAGTAGAACTTACCGCGCCTCCATATCGGACGCGTTTGGATCTGAGCTGCTCTGTTTGAGTAGTTAGCTCAGTTCAATGATGGTTCATCTGACATTACAGTGGAGATTGTGAATCCCAATGCCCAGAAGCTCGAGGTCCTGGACTACCATCTTCACCTGAGTCTTCTGCCACTCAGAACAGATAGGAGTTCTAAGAACTTACTTCGGCGCCCCCGGGGCCAGAGCATACATCCTTAGCCTCTTTTGGAGAATGGCGTACCAGGCTGGCATGATCGCGTCCAAAATCAAGTCCTGTCAGATCTTTACGAGCATTCCCAACGGAGTAGGCTAAACCTTTTCACCAAGTGGTCAGGTAGCACACGGTGTGTCGCAGGTTCCTGTCCAAGGGCATTTTCAACACTTGTAATGTAACACCTAGATTTCTGCTCTAGGTACAGTGATGTGCAGACTCTCATGACTGTGTGCCTCTCACCTGGAGGAGGAGACTCAGCAGAAAATTGTAGATATGCTGTGCATACACTTCCTCATCTCGGAAGTTCTTTAGGGAGAAGAGTAGTTTTCCTTGTGCCTTAAGGGGTCGTACCTATACTCCTACTTCTCGACAGCCGGTTCAGGCTATACCTCAGCACGCTCGTTCTAGTCAGCGGCGTGCACCTAATCAGGCCCCTGCAGCTATTCCCCAGGAACCAGAGAGGGGTTTTTGACTGGCCGTACCGGCCAATCTGCCTGTCGGGGGGGGGAAGTTTAAGTTTTCTCCACCAAAGGTGACTTCTTTTATCCTCCAACCGGTGGGTTTTTTCAAATAGTCCGGTTAGGATACATTCTCAATCTGGAATCAAACCCTCCACATTGTTCATTGGAAGCTTAATCCTTTAGCTTCCATCAAAAGTGAGTACTTGCAGAGGAACTCTCTGCCTTTCTCAGCGCCAATGCAGTCGAGCCCATTCCACCAGGGCAAGAAGGGTTGAGATTCTATTCCAGGTCCTTCCTTGTGGGTTGCGTCCCATCATAGACATAAGGGGCCTAAACAGATTTTGGTTCAGGATGCTTTCCCTGGGCATCCTTCTTCCCATACTTCAGGAAAACGATTGGTTATGCTCTCTGGACTTACAGAATACTTATACTCTCTTTGCATCCAGAGTATGTTTTTTCCTAGTGCCTGGCTGTTGTTGCAGCGTATCTTCATGGACTGGGACTGCATGTGTTCCCTTAACACGATGATTGCCCGTCTCAACAGATTACAGCACAGTACATATTGAGACTTCTAGACACATGGCTTCCACAGTTCACGTAACTCCCATGGCACTTTTGCACATGACATCCTAGCTTCCCAGTGGTATCAAGTTTAGGGTATCTAGAGGATGTAACCCAACTGTTCGCCAGTCTTCGGAATTCCCCTCAGAGGTGGTTAATTCTCTCCATTTTGATTCTGAGGCGTCCCGTCCACCTCACTCAGTCAAAAGCTGCTGACGAAGGTTGCATCTCTCCTGGCTATCCAACCAAATTATTTTAATTCAACCAAACAATCGGGTTGTGATGCACTCGATAACAAAGGAGTACTGGATCTTGCTCTCTGAGTCAGGATGCCATGCAGATGTAGCGGTGGGCCCGCAACGCGGCATGTTTTCTCCAAGCCACTTATCTAATTGGCGTAAACAGCAGTCTGGCCGACAGGCTGAGCAGGATAATGCTACAGTCATGGTTGTTGAGCATGCCTATAGTTCGAAAGATCTTCCGGAAGTGAGATACCCCCTCAGTGGATCTTTTTGCTACTTAGTCCAATCGCAAAGTCCCTCAGTTCTGTTCCAGGCTGCAGGTTCACGGCAGGCTACCATCGGATGCCTTTCTCCTTCTTTGGGGGACAGGTTTTCTGTATGCGTATCCTCCCATACATCTGGTGGAAAAGACTTTGCTGATTCTCAAGCAAGATTGTGGAGCCATGATTCTGATTGCTCCTTTCTAGCTGCGTCAGATAGGATTCCCTCTTCTTCTGGAGTTGGAATGTTTTCCAGCTCTCATTACGCAGAACGAGGGGGCACTTCTACATCCCAACCTCCAATCTCTGGCTCACACGGTCTGGATGTTGAGAGTGTGGGTTTCGTTCAGTTTTCCAGAGTGTCTCCCGACTCTTGCTTGCTTCCAGAAAGGATTTCACAAAGAGGTGTTATTCTTTTTCATGGAAGAGGTTTGCCGTCTGGTGTGACAGCAAGGCCCTAGATCCTGCCTCTTGTCTTATACAGACCTTGCTTGAGTTCTTTCTACACCTGTCTGAGTCTGGTCTCAAGACCAACTCTGTCAGTATTCATCTTCGTGCAATAAGAGCTTATCATCAACGTGTGAAAGGTCAGCCTTTAGCTGTCCACTTCATGAGAGGTTTATTTCTCCCCCAATATTGAGAGAATTCCTTGTATGTGTCTAGGGGAGATTATTTCTGTTGGGCTTAGCACCCCCAATAATTTTGACAGTTGGCTCTTATGCTTCGGTCAGAGTCCCTATCACTTCTTATCCAGTATCTTGGGGTCTCAATGTCGTTTTCATCCAGCTGCTGCAAGCTCAATTCGGGCCACTGGATTCCTGCCATCTGAAGTATTGGACCTGGAAGGTCGTTTTCCTTAGTGGCTGTTCCTTCAACTCGTAAGGTCGGTGAGCTTCAGTCTCTAGTAGCTCAAGCGCCTTACCTTACTTCTCATCTTAACAATGCAGACAAAGTTCTTACTGGCGCTGGTATCAGAGTACCAGCTGATCCAGTCAATTGTCTTGCCAACATTCTTTCTCCCTCATCTTACATCCCTGGCGAAAGCAAGCTGCGCACTTTTTGCGTGGAGCAGACGAGCTCCCTCGGACGGTCCGCCCAGTTGTTTATTTCTTTTAATGCCAGTTGCGGTTGGAAACCGCATCATTTCTTCTTGGCTAGCAAATTGCATCTCCTTCATTTTTGTCCAAGCTGGACTAACTCTAGAGGGCAATGTCACGGCTCACAAAATTAGAGCCATGGCTGAGTCGGTGGCTCATCTAAGATCAGTCACTATTGAAGAGATCTGCAAAGCTGCGGCGTGGTCATCAGTCCACACATTCACATCTCACTACTGCCTTCAGCAGGATAGCCGACGCGTCAGTCGGTTTGGGCAGTCGGGGCTGCAGAACTTCTTTGGGGTTTAGAATCCAACTCCAACCCTCCTAAGCCCATTTTTGTTCTGTTCCAGGCTACACTCATTTAGATGTTTCTTCTTTTCAGGTCAATTTTTATTCTGGCCTCGTCGTTGCGAGACTCAATTGACCACTGTTTGTTGTGTTGTGTAAGCCTGGAAGCTAGGGATACCCCACTTGTGAGAATATCAGCCTGCTTGTCTTTGGAGAAAGAGTAGTTACTTACCTGTAACAGGTGTTCTCCGAAGACAGCAGGCTGCATATTCTCACAAACCCTCCCACCTCCCCTTTTGGAGTTGTCTCCTCCATCTTTTGGATTTAACTGAGGGGCGTGTCCGCACAGCGAGCGGGAAGAGGTGTGCGCACATGCGCAGTGCGATCGCTCGCGCGACGGAACGCCGTAGAAGAGATTTTTAGATTTTGCTTTAAAATCCTCCGGGGCCGACGTGGCGTCACCCACTTGTGAGAATATGCAGCCTGCTGTCTTCGGAGAACACCTGTTACAGGTAAGTAACTACTCTTTTTCTTATTTCCTTGCATTGGTTACCTCACTATACATGTGACTCCTGGTCTCACTGTCACATGCTCTTTGATTTCTGACTGTTCTCTGGCTTCCTGCCTGCTCAGAAAGCAGCTCCCCCCTCCCCTGGTGGGTAAGAAACAGCAGCAGCTCCATTTTGTGCCTTCTTAAATCCCTGAACCTGAATTGTCTTGATACAACACATTTATCAACATTCCCACAACTCAGTAGCTGATGTAACAGCCCTTCTAGCCTGAGGGTGCTGGACTTTATACAGACTTTTTTCTGCGTGGATAGTTCTCTCAGTTCAGATCATTTTCACTTGTATTTATTTGAACTGAAGAACTGTTGGAAATAAGAGTTTTGAGTTTCCAGTGGATGTTAAGATACTGGGTTAGCTCGCTGTGCTGGGCTTTTTGAAATCCCTGGTCCAGTTTGGCCCATTTTTTAACTCAATAGTGAAGTTTATTCTTACCTGATAATTTCCTTTCCTCAGTTCCTGGTAGACCACTCTACACTAGTTAGGGTTACCATATTTTGTCCTCTCAAAAAGAGGACACATGCCCTGCCCACACCCCGTCCCTTTTCCATCCTGACCCCACCCCATCACATATTCCCCTCCCCTGCCCCCCATCACCTCCCCTCCCCTTACTTACTATCTACTGCCCTGGTGGTCTAGTGACCTCTTCGGGGCACGAAAGAGCCCCCTCTTTCCTGCCCAGAGCTCTGTCCTTGCCCTGCATCCTGTTGCTGTGACAGTCTCTGGTTTCAAAATGGCCACCGAGAGTTGAAGTCTCGCGAGGCCGCTTCCTCAGCAGCCATTTTGAATCCCGAGACCGACACAGCAACAGGGCAAGGGCAGCGCTCCAGGCAGGAAAGTGGGGGCTCTTTCCTGCCCCGATAAGGTCACTAGACCACCAGGGCAGTAGATAGTAACTAAGGGAAGGGGAGGCAAGGATAGGCCCGCCACCCACCCGTTTGTCCAGAAATCTGGACAAACGGGCGGGCGGACTGGCAACACCAGTCCAGACGCCCAGACATGTTCTCAAAAAGAGGACATGTCCAGGTAAATCCGGACATATGGTAAACCTAACACTAGTGTGTTATGTCCCCTCACTAGCAAATAGAGACAGTTAAGCTGAAGATTTCAAATGGCATACCCTCTTTTCCGTAAAGCTCTGAAAACTTATTTTTACCAAACAGCCTTTGAAATGTAATATTGTATTTGAACAGGAAGACCATATACGCACTTAAAGTGCTTAACACAACAAGGAGATGCTAATCATTAGATAACTATGTATGACTGTTGATTGAGTGTCTATGTTATTATTCTCAGTAAGGCAGTTTTGTCTGTTCTATCATATAATGGATTTCCTAGTTTAAACTAATTTGTGTGTTATTGTACAATCTTAGATTTATAAACCGTTCTGGCTTGCTGTGCAATAAGTGACGGTACAGTAAACAATTAAACGATAAATGACATTATCAGTATGGCAAGTGGTACAGCATCAGGATGCAAAGCCAAAGTTATCACCAATAGAAATAATAAGAAAATACTTGACAAAAACCTTCCCTAAAATTCCTGAAGAACCTGAAACTATATAAAATTTATTGAAAGGCATAGACCCAAAAACATCCCAAATCCCTCAGTCTTCCAGGTTGGGTCCTGGACTGGTCTAACAGGAATCAAAGAAAGGACTGTACAACAGGCGTGGACGCTGTTCAAAAATACCATCCTGGAGGCCCAGACCATACATATTCCGCGAATTAGAAAAGAAAGACGGAAGTCCAAAAGACACCCGGCCTGGTTGAAAAGTGAGGTGAAGGAAGCTATTAGGGCTAAAAGAAACGCCTTCAGAAAATGGAAGAAGGAACCGTCTGAAAATAACAAGAAACAGCATAAGGAGTGTCAAAGCAAATGCAAGGCGCAGATTAAGAAGGCCAAAAGGGAGTACGAAAAAAAGATAGCATTAGAGGCAAAAAAACATAGTAAAATTTTTTTCGGTATATTAAAAGCAGGAAGCCGGCAAAAGAATCGGTTGGGCCGCTGGATGACCGAGGGGTAAAAGGGGCGATCAAGGAAGACAAAGACGTAGCGGAGAGACTGAATGAATTCTTTGCTTCGGTCTTCACCGAGGAAGATTTGGGTGGGATACCGGTGTCGGAAATGGTATTTCAAGCGGACGAGTCGGAGAAACTTACTGACTTCACGGTAAACCTGGAGGACGTAATGGGGCAGTTCGGCAAACTGAAGAGTAGCAAATCTCCTGGACCGGATGGTATTCATCCTAGAGTACTAATAGAACTGAAAAACGAGCTTGCGGAGCTACTGCTAGTGATATGCAACTTATCCTTAAAATCGAGCGTGGTACCGGAAGATTGGAGGGTGGCCAATGTAACGCCCATTTTTAAAAAAGGCTCCAGGGGAGATCCAGGAAATTATAGACCGGTGAGTCTGACGTCGGTGCCGGGGAAAATGGTAGAGGCTATTATCAAAAACAAAATTACAGAGCACATCCGAGGACATGGATTACTGAGACCAAGTCAGCATGGCTTTTGTGTGGGGAAATCTTGCCTGACCAATTTACTTCAATTCTTTGAAGGAGTGAACAAACATGTGGACAAAGGGGAGTCGGTTGATATTGTGTATCTGGATTTTCAAAAGGCATTTGACAAGGTACCTCATGAAAGGCTATAGAGGAAATTGGAGGGTCATGGGATAGGAGGAAATGTCCTATTGTGGATTAAAAACTGGTTGAAGGATAGGAAACAGAGAGTGGGGTTAAATGGGCAGTATTCACAATGGAGAAGGGTAGTTAGTGGGGTTCCTCAGGGGTCCGTGCTAGGACCGCTGCTTTTTAATATATTTATAAATGATTTAGAGATGGGAGTAACTAGCGAGGTAATTAAATTTGCTGATGACACAAAGTTATTCAAAGTCGTTAAATCGCGACAGGATTGTGAAAAATTACAAGAGGACCTTACGAGACTGGGAGACTGGGCGGCTAAATGGCAGATGATGTTTAATGTGAGCAAGTGCAAGGTGATGCATGTGGGAAAAAAGAACCCGAATTATAGCTACGTCATGCAAGGTTCCACGTTAGGAGTTACGGACCACGAAAGGGATCTGGGTGTCGTCGTCGATAACACACAAACCTTCTGCTCAGTGTGCTGCTGCGGCTAAGAAAGCGAATAGAATGTTGAGTATTATCAGGAAAGGTATGGAAAACAGGTGTGAGGATGTTATAATGCCGTTGTATCGCTCCATGGTGCGACCGCACCTTGAGTATTGTGTTCAATTCTGGTCGCCGCATCTCAAGAAAGATATAGTAGACTTCGAAAAGGTGCAGCGAAGGGCGACTAAAATGATAGCGGGGATGGGACGACTTCCCTATGAAGAAAGACTAAGGAGGCTAGGGCTATACAGCTTGGAGAAGAGACGGCTGAGGGGAGACATGATAGAGGTATATAAAATAATGAGTGGAGTGGAACAGGTGGATGTGAAGCGTCTGTTCACGCTTTCCAAAAATACTAGGACTAGGGGGCATGCGATGAAACTACAGTGTAGTAAATTTAAAACAAATCGGAGAAAATTTTTCTTCACCCAACGTGTAATTAAACTCTGGAATTCGTTGCCGGAGAAAGTGGTGAAGGCGGTTAGCTTAGCAGAGTTTATAAAGGGGTTGGACGGTTTCCTAAAGGACAAGTCCATAAACCGCTACTAAACGGACTTGGAAAACTCCAAAATTCCAGGAATAACATGTATAGAATGTTTGTACGTTTGGGAAGCTTGCCAGGTGCCCTTGGCCTGGATTGGCCGCTGTCGTGGACAGGATGCTGGGCTCGATGGACCCTTGGTCTTTCCCAGTATGGCATTACTTATGTACTTATGACACTTGAGGAAGATACATGGAAATAGTTTTAAAACAAATAGGAGGAAATACTTTTTCACTCCATGAATAGTTAAGCACTGAAACTCTTTGCCAGAGGATGTGGTAACAGTGGTTAGTGTATCTAGGTTTAAAAAAAGGTATGGACAAATTCTTGGAGGAAAAGTCCATAGTCTGCTATTGAAACAAACATGGGAAGCAACTGCTTGCCCTGGGATTTGTAGCATGCCACGATTTGGGTGTCTGCCAGGTACTTGTTACCGGGCTTGGCCACTGTTTGTAAAACAGGATACTGAGCTAGATGGACCATTGGTCTGACCCGGTATGGCTACTCTTATGAAATTTTTTGGTAAAATGACGATATATACCTGTAGCAGGTATTCTGCAAGGACAGCAGGCTCAGTATTCTTACGTGTGGGTCATTGTCCGCGATGGCCCAGGAGATCAGAAAAAAACTTCAAAAGCTCAGGAATCTTCCCAAACGTTCTATCGCGCGGCCCGACTCACTGCGCATGCACGAGCGGCTACCTGCCCGCGACGCAAACGTGCAGTTCTCAGTTCAATAAAAACCATAACAATATAAGTGAAACAACTCCAACAGGGAGGAGGGAGGGTTGTAAGAATATTGAGCCTGCTGTCCTCGGAGAATACCTGCTACAGGTATGTATCTTCATTTTCTCAGAGGACAAGCAGGCTCAATATTCTTACGTGTGGGGTATCCCTAGCCCCTAGGCTCACTCAAAACAAAGAACATTGGTCAATTGGGCCTTGCAATGGCGAGGACGTAACAGAGATAGACCTGAAAATAAATTCAGTAAGGTGAGAGTGCAGCCTGGAACAAAACAGAAATGGGCCTAGGAGGGTGGAGTTGGATTCTAAACCCTGATCAGATTCTGCAGCACCGACTGCCAAGTCAGGTTTCCTGCTGAAGGCAGTAGTGAGATGTGAATGTGTGGACTGATGACCACGTTGCAGCCTTTTAAATCTCTTCAATAGAAGCTGACTTCAAGTGAGCCACTGACGCAGCCATGGCTCTGACATTATGATTATTTCTTCAACGGGGAATCTCTATATTTTCTAGGAGCAAACAATTTCACATATATAAACGAACTACTGCTCCTAATACAGATATTCAAGAAAGTATCTTTATTTTCATAATTTTCCCTACATTACAGACCACAGAACTCAATCTCTCAAACCTTTTGCTGCACCAATCAGTCCACACACCATATCCTTATTAATTAGGCTTGATGTACCCTCACTTATTTAGTCACACAATACAGACCATACTATAATTCATATGGCTTCAAACCAGCCTAAAAATATGTACATCCAGAGTGCTCCAATAGCATATAATCCATTATTTCTGCTCGGCACTATAAAGGGGACATTTACAAAATGGTATGGGGTTGGGGTGCGGACCTGGGGACAGATCTTTGAAGCTGATTCCTTACTGTCTTTTAACGCCTTGAAGGATAGATACCCAGAGGTGGAAGGGGATGAGTTTGCATACTGTCAAGTGGCCCACTTCCTGCAAACTAAAGCGGTGCGGGAGGTCATGCAGCGAAAGAAACTTGGTCTGGAGGAGATATGTGGGAAGCTTACGTCCTCCCGTGGCCTGATTGGTTACCTCTACCAGATCATAAGTTATCAATCATCTTACAATGAAGTGCACAGAAGAGGATGGGAGAAGGATTTGGGTGTACATCTGGAGGAGTCCGAGTGGGAGAGAATAGAGAGAAAAGTAGTGGGGATGTCGATTCATTTTCCTTTGCAGGAGAATGCAGTGAAGGTGCTGTATAGGTGGTACCTCACACCGGCCCGACTGCAGAGGATATTTCCGGATGCCTTGGATGGGTGTTGGCGAAGATGTGGTCAAAGGGCTACAATGGGTCATGTATGGTGGAGCTGTAAAAAAATTAAGGCTTATTGGAGGGCGATTCATTTCCGGTTACAGAGGTGGTTGGGGCGCAGGGTGCCATTGAGTCCGTTGGTGTTCCTGTTTTCTGCCCGGATTGATGGCCTCACGTCTGCCCAGCAGTCATTGGTAACTCAGGTGGTGAGCACAGCCAGGGTGGTTGTGGCTTCACATTGGCGGAGGGAGGGGGTGCCCCCGCTAGCAAAGTGGCTCCATAAATTGAGGTACGTGAGAGAGATGGAAAGACTAATTGCTGAGCGCAAACACCAGCTGGGGAAGTGGCAGTCGATATGGCAATATATCCCTCCTGGTGCTCTGTAAACATGGACTATACGCTCAGAGAGTGTTATGAATGACCATAACTAGCTGTGTCCCAGGGGAGGGAGAGGGAAGGGAACGTGTGGGGAACTATTACATTCAGTAAAAATCTAAAAAAATTCTTGACGTTTGGTAAAGTGAATGATACATACCTGTAGCAGGTGTTCTCCGAGGACAGCAGGCTGATTGTTCTCACGACTGGGTTGACGTCCACGGCAGCCCCCACCAACCGGAACAAAACTTCACGGGTGGTCCCGCACGCAGGGCACGCCCACCGCGCATGCGCGGCCGTCTTCCCGCCCGTGCGTGACCGTTCCCGCTCAGTTGAATGACAAGCAAAAAGATCAAACGCAACTCCAAAGGGGAGGAGGGAGGGTAGGTGAGAACAATCAGCCTGCTGTCCTCGGAGAACACCTGCTATAGGTATGTATCATTCACTTTCTCCGAGGACAAGCAGGCTGCTTGTTCTCACAACTAGGGTATCGCTAGCTCTCAGGCTCACTCAAAACAAGAATCCAGGTCAATTTAACCTCGCAACGGCGAGGGTACAACAGAAATTTGACCTACGAAGAACAACTAACTGAGAGTGCAGCCTGACCAGAATAAATTCGGGTCCTGGAGGGTGGAGTTGGATTTACACCCCAAACAGATTCTGCAGCACCGACTGCCCGAACCGACTGTCGCGTCGGGTATCCTGCTGGAGGCAGTAATGTGATGTGAATGTGTGGACAGATGACCACGTCGCAGCCTTGCAAATCTCTTCAATAGTGGCTGACTTCAAGTGGGCCACCGACGCTGCCATGGCTCTGACACTATGAGACGTGACATGACCCTCAAGAGTCAGCCCAGCCTGGGCGTAAGTGAATGAAATGCAATCTGCTAGCCAATTGGAGATGGTGCGTTTCCCGACAGCGACCCCTTTCCTATTGGGGTCGAAAGAAACAAACAATTGGGCGGACTGTCTGTGGGGCTGTGTCCGCTCCAAGTAGAAGGCCAATGCTCTCTTGCAGTCCAATGTGTGCAACTGACGTTCAGCAGGGCGGGTATGCGGTGTGGGAAAGAATGTTGGCAAGACAATTGACTGGTTAAGATGGAACTCCGACACCACCTTCGGCAGGAACTTTGGGTGAGTGCGGAGCACTACTCTGTTGTGATGAAATTTGGTATACGGAGCATGAACTACCAGAGCTTGAAGCTCACTGACCCTACGAGCTGAAGTAACTGCCACCAAGAAAATGACCTTCCAGGTCAAGTACTTCAGATGGCAGGTATTCAGTGGCTCAAAAGGAGGTTTCATCAGCTGGGTGAGGACGACGTTGAGATCCCATGACACTGCAGGAGGCTTGATAGGGGGGCTTTGACAAAAGCAAGCCTCTCATGAATCGAACGACTAAAGGCTCTCCAGAGATGGCTTTACCCTCTACACGATAATGGTAAGCACTAATCGCACTAAGGTGATTCCTTACTGAGTTGGTCTTGAGGCCAGACTCCGATAAGTGCAGAAGGTATTCAAGCAGGTTCTGTGCAAGACAAGAACGAGGTTCTAGGGCCTTGCTCTCACACCAAACGACAAACCTCCTCCACTTGAAAAAGTAACTCTTTTTAGTGGAATCCTTCCTAGAGGCAAGCAAGACACAGGAGACACCCTCCGACAGACCCAACGCAGTGAAGTCTACGTCCTCAACATCCAGGCCGTGAGAGCCAGAGACTGGAGGTTGGGGTGCAGCAACGCTCCGTCGTTCTGCGAAATGAGAGTCGGAAAACACTCCAATCTCCACGGTTCTTCGGAGGACAACTCCAGAAGAAGAGGGAACCAGATCTGACGGGGCCAATAGGGCGCGATCAGAATCATGGTGCCGCGGTCTTGCTTGAGCTTCAGTAAGGTCTTCCCCACCAAAGGTATGGGAGGATAAGCATACAGGAGGCCGGTCCCCCAATGAAGGAGAAAGGCATCCGACGCTAGCCTGCCGTGTGTCCGAAGTCTGGAACAGAACAGGGGCAGCTTGTGGTTGGTCCGAGAGGCGAAAAGGTACACCGAGGGGGTGCCCCACACTCGGAAGATCTTGCGTACCACTCTGGAATGGAGCGACCACTCGTGCGGTTGCATGACTCTGCTCAGTCTGTCGGCCAGACTGTTGTTTACACCTGCCAGGTATGTGGCTTGGAGGAGCATGCCGAATTGGCAAGCCCAACGCCACATCCCGATGGCTTCCTGACACAAGGGGCGAGATCCGGTGCCCCCCTGCTTGTTGGTGTAATACATTGCAACCTGATTGTCTGTCCGAATTTGGATAATTTGGCAGGACAGCCGATCTCTGAAAGCCTTCAGTGCATTCCAGATCGCTCGGAGCTCCAGGAGGTTGATCTGCAGATCCTTTTCCTGGAGGGACCACAGACCCTGGGTTTGAAGCCCATTGACATGAGCTCCCCACCCCAGGCGAGATGCATCCGTCGTCAGCACCTTCGTGGGCTGTGGAATTTGGAATGGACGTCCCAGGGTCAAATTGGTCCGAATGGTCCACCAGAGCAGTGAAGTGCAGCAACTGGTGGAGAGGCGGATGACATCTTCTAGATTCCCGGTGGCTTGAAACCATTGGGAAGCTAGGGTCCATTGAGCAGATCTCATGTGAAGACGAGCCATGGGAGTCACATGAACTGTAGAGGCCATATGACCCAGAAGTCTCAACATCTGCCGAGCTGTGATCTGCTGAGACGCTCCAGTCTGGAAGCCAGGGACAGGAGGTTGTTGGCCCTCGCTTCGGGAAGGAAGGCCTGAGCCGTCTGGGTATTCAGCAGAGCTCCTATGAATTCCAGAGACTGGGCTGGCTGGAGATGGGACTTTGGGTAATTTATCACAAACCCCAGCAGCTCCAGGAGTTGAATAGTGCACTGCATGGACCGGAGAGCTCCTGCCTCCGAGGTGTTCTTGACCAGCCAATCGTCGACATATGGGAACACGTGCACTCCCAGCTTGCGTAGTTACGCCGCTACCACCACTAGGCACTTTGTAAACACCCGTGGGGCAGAGGCGAGCCCAAAGGGCAGCAAACAATACTGAAAGTGCTGTGTGCCGAGGCGGAATCTGAGATACTGTCTGTGAGCTGGCAGTATCGGGATGTGAGTGTATGCGTCCTTTAAATCCAGGGAACATAGCCAATCGTTTTTCTGAATCATTGGCAGAAGGGTGCCCAAGGAAAGCATCCTGAACTTTTCTTTGACCAGGAATTTGTTCAGGCCTCTCAGGTCTAGGATGGGACGCATCCCCCCTGTTTTCTTTTCCACAAGGAAGTACCTGGAATAGAATCCCTGCCCTTCCTGCCCGGGTGGTACGGGCTCGACCGCATTGGCGCTGAGAAGGGCGGAGAGTTCCTCTGCAAGTACCTGCTTGTGATGGGAGCTGAAGGATTGAGCTCCCAGAGGACAATTTGGTGGCAGGGAGGCCAAATTCAGGGCGTATCCGCACCGCACTATTTGGAGAACCCACTGGTCGGAGGTTATGAGAGGCCACCTTTGGTGAAAAAATTTTAACCTCCCTCCGACCGGCAGATCGTCCGGTACGGACACTTTGAGGGCGGCTATGTTCCCATGGATCCAGTCAAAAGCCCGTCACCTGCTTTTGCTGTGGAGGCGCAGGGGTCTGCTTAGGCGCACGCTGTTGACGAGAACGAGCGCGCTGGGACTGTCCCTGTGCCTGACGAGGCCTTCGGGCCGGCTGGGTGTACATACGCTTGGTAAAGGCATAGGGCGCAGCCTGCCAGGCCCGGGAAAAACGTCCACCTGCTGAGGTGGATGCTGAAGGCGCCCGGTGGGAGAGCTTGTCGAGGGCGGTTTCCCGCTGATGCAGTTGGTCCACCAGCTGCTCGACCTTCTCGCCAAAAATATTATCCCCCCGGCAAAGGACGTCAGCCAGTCTCTGCTGGGTGCGGTTGTCCAGGTCAGAGGCACGCAGCCATGACAGCCTGCGCATCACTATACCTTGGGCCGCAGCACGAGATGCCACGTCACAGGTGTCATATATACCCCTGGACAGGAACTTTCTGCATGACTTCAGCTGCCTGACTACCTCCTGAAAAGGCCTGGACTGCTCCAGCGGGAGCTTGTCAACCAGGTCCGCCAGTTGCTTCACATTATTCCGCATGTGGATGCTCGTGTAGAGCTGGTAAGACTGGATGCGGGTCACGAGCATGGAAGATTGGTAGGCCTTCCTCCCAAACGAGTCCAGAGTGCGAGACTCCCGCCCCGGGGGCGCCGAGGCGGTATCCCTCGAACTCCATGCCCTCTTGAGAGCAGAGTCCACGACCGCCGAGTCATGAGGCAATTGGGGCCGCATTAACTCTGGGGCCGAGTGGATTCTGTATTGGGACTCTGCTTTCTTGGGGATGGTGGGATTAGATAGTGGTCTCAACCAGTTCCGAAGCAGTGTCTCTTTGAGAACATTGTGCAACGGTACCGTGGAGGACTCTCTAGGTGGTGATGGATAGTCGAGGACCTCGAGCATCTCAGCCCTCGGCTCATCCACAGAGACCACGGGAAAGGGAATGCAAATAGACACATCCCTGACAAAGGAGGCAAAGGAGAGGCTCTCAGGTGGCGAGAGCTTCCTCTCTGGTGAAGGAGTGGGGTCGGAGGGAAGGCCCACAGACTCCTCCGAGGAGAAATATCTGGGGTCCTCCTCCTCCCCCCACGAGGCCTCTTCCTCGGTGTCGGACATAAGCTCGTGCAGCTGAGTCCTCAACCGGGCCCGGCTCGACGTCGAGGCACCGAGGCCTCGGTGGTGTCGTCGAGTGGTGGACTCCCGCGCCGGCGGGGATGAAGCTCCCTCCATCGACGGGGACTCCACCTGCGTGGCGGTCAAGACCGGCGCCGCAAGCGGCGTCGGCGTCGAAGGCCTCGGCACCGGGCTAGAGCTCGCCGGCGCCACAGTCAACGGCGCCGAGGGCGCATCAGCCCTTCCAGGATCCCCGGAAGGATGGCTCGGAGGCACTCGTCAAGGCCCGCTGTCGGGAAAGGCGAGGGGGCCGGTAGAGGCGTCGGTGCAGGAAGCTGTTCGGGTCCAGGAGACTGCACCGAAGTGCTGGGACCCTGACGCGGCGGTACCTCTACTACAGAGGGGGACCTCTCCTCTCGACGCTGCCGCTTCCTCGGCGTCGACTCATCTCCGGCGCCGGGAGCCAGATGCATCGAGGGCGACCGATGACGGTGTTTCTTCGTCTTCTTGCGGTGCCCGTCATCAGCGCTTGGTGGAATTGAGAAGGAGGAGGTCGATCCCCCTCGGCCTCGAGGGACCGGGTCCGACAGGGTTCGGTCCCGAGGGCCCTGGGTAGAGGGAGTGACCGGGGCCGATTGCCCACGCGGCCTCTCACCCCTGCCTTCACCGGAGGACCGGCGGGCCGACGGGACCTGTGCTCCTGGGGTCGATGCCATCGGTGCTGATTTCGTGGACATCGATACCGGTACCGAAGAACCGGCCGTCGATACCGATGCCGTCGAAGTCGAGGGGCCGGCGCAAGTTCCAAAAAGACGATCCCGAAGAACTTGCCTCGCTACTTGTGTCCGTTTCCGGAGACCGAGACACAAAGTGCACGTCTTGGTATCGGGCTCCAGCCCGAGGCACTGGAGGCACCAAGCGTGAGTGTCGGTCTGCAAGATATGCCGGCTGCACCGACCACACTTTTTAAATCCACTCGGGACCTTCGAGGACATCGACGGAAAAATCGCGTCAGCGAAATCAAAGTCGTCGATGGTGGCGGTAAAATTCACACCTCGAAAATAAATCGACCGTGCGACGCCCCCGCTAAGAGACGAGGGAAAAACAAAGTTCAGCGTTTTTTTTTTGTTTTTTTTTTTTACTAAATAGAAAAACGGAGAACAATGAAACGAAAAGAGAAAAAGGAGAAAATTCGCGGTTTCCGGGGCTGACAGAGAGAGAGACGAACACGGCTCTCTCCAGCGCGGAAAAGAAAAGACTGAGCGGGAACGGTCACGCACGGGCGGGAAGACGGCCGCGCATGCGCGGTGGGCGTGCCCTGCGTGCGGGACCGCCCGCAAAGTTTTGTTCCGGTTGGTGAGGGCTGCCGTGGACGTCAACCCAGTCGTGAGAACAAGCAGCCTACTTGTCCTCGGAGAATGTTACTGTAGGCATTTTGATACGGTTATATGTTATATCGCAGGCAGTACTAATAGATTCCTTGTACATACTATGTAGAAGTGCTCGCCTGCTAACTGCATTGTGTAAATTTTGTTCTGGTTCATTGACAATAAAGACTTCTTGCAAATAAAAAAAAAATATGTACATCCAAGAGCTATGCTCTCCAATACATTGTCCGCATGTGTTACCCAAATGCTCAAAGTCCTTATTGCCAAAGCAGTATGAACTTTGCAACTAATAGTCCTTTGACCAGGTGAACCTTTCAGGTTACAATCATTGACATCTCAATGGGTCAGCGTAGCTTGAAGAGAGCTTCTGTCGGGCTGCACCAAACTTGTATTAAAGTTCCTCTCCAGCCATATTCTCCTCTATGCGAGACCACATTTCGGCCTGTCTATACCTCCCCATGGTGGGACAAGGTCCTACTATGGAAGAGGTATATATTTTTTTTGTTACATTTGTACCCCGCGCTTTCCCACTCATGGCAGGCTCAATGCGGCTTACATGGGGCAATAGAGGGTTAAGTGACTTGCCCAGAGTCACATGGAGCTGCCTCTGCCTGCAATGGGACTCGAACCCAGTTCCCCAGGACCAAAGTCCACCACTCTAACCACTAGGCCACTCCTCCACTCGATATTATTTGTTTTTGGTGTGGCACTAAGGAGGAAGCGAATCGGTTTATTATGTATCTTTACAAGGTTGACCCCCATATTAAATTCACCTCCCCTATAAGACACTGCAGACACCACGCGTAGGGGTCGGTACTGCAGATGGTCCAGTTGCACCGAGTACAACGCTTGAAGCTGCTGGTGTCCTCGATGTCATGGAAAAAGGGCACAAAAAAAGAGAAACCGCCCAACCGAGCAGACTAAAGGCGGCCGCGACAAAAAATTAAGAAAACTTAAAAGAGGGCAGAAAACCTTATAAAATAAAGGTAAAAGATTTCTTTTTAATGTTTAAGTTGAAACAAAAAAAGAAAAGGACAAAACACAAAGTTGGACGATGAAACGCCACGAACCAGATCTCCTGAGGCGAAAAACGGGAACGAATCAAAGAAAAAACTTTCCTTGTCGCCGGACAGAAAAAAACTGAGATTGCACGTTCGAGTCGTGGGTAGGAAATCGCTCGCGCATGCGCAGTGAGTTGGCCCTTCTCTCCTCCAGAAGCATTTGGCCCTCACTCCTATCATGGGCGACTGCTTTAGTCCAGCCCCAATCTCCTCCAGAGTGACTACTTCTACAGAGCAGCTTCAGAAAACACCAAACCTCACCTGCAGGTACCAAAGGTTATGGTTTCTTTTCTCAGCTATTTACACTAAGATTGCTTGAACAGGTTATTGAGAGGACGGGGGGAGAATAAGGTGGGTTGGGTAGCTGATGGCATTAATCTACTACTAAAATGATATGAGCTAAATCCAAACTAATTATAGCAACAATAATTGTTTATTCATTTAGAATCAATCCTCAACTGTTTCCATTAACAAAGCTGCAATTTAGAATACTGAATCAGATATTTTTTTATCATAATTATGCATTAGTCACCTATATTCACTGCTTTTGTCATCATTCCCTAATATTTAGGTCACCTGAGATATGGTGCTAACAGCTGTAATGACAATTATAAACCAACTTATGTCTAAGCTTAAACCAATATATATGCATGCAAGATAAAACTTTCACAGTTCTATTAATAGAAAAGGCCCCAAGTTATTTTTCCAAAACGCATGTTTAATTGCTGCCCCCCCCCCCCCAAAAAAAAAAAAAAAGATTTTTTTTTTAACTAATTGATTGGGAAATATACCTCTGGAGTTAATGTGGAAAATTCAGATGTAATATTTTAATGATTATGGAACTAATATCTACTAAAACAGTAGCAATGATTGCAACTGAGAATTTCTATTCAATCTAGTATGCTCATATTTCTTATTTCCAGACATAGCAAAGGCTCGGTTTTCATGTTTGATCTGAGAGTGACTGTGTTAGTACGCAGATGTATTTTGCCTTATTAATGAAGTTACATCCGGGGTATATTTTCCTGTCTCTCACCAAAATATGGAATTTGGCACATTATTCTTAAGTAAGGTTAGTTGACAGTAGTCTATATTACTATATTTTCTATTAATATTTGCCTTTGGAAGTGTCTTAATGGGGTCTCTGCTGCACCTATATTGGAACAATATAGTGAAGCCACTTGCCGTGCAGCCATTTCTAGGGGAACCCTTACCGCCACCCATTGAGGTGGCAGTAAGGGCTCCAGCACTAAACCAGCGGTAACTGAGCAGCATGTGGCACTGCCCAACTACCACCGGGTACACAACGGCGCTACAAAAATTAATATATTTTTGTAGCGGCAGATTTGAGCCTGCAAATTGGTGGGAAAATGTGGGATACAAATGCAACAAATAAAATATGATGGCACACTGAGGGTGGGAAGTACTGCCGGGCTGCTGCGGTAGCTCGGAGGTACTTCATTTTTAGCAAGCTGTACGCCACGTTGGGTTACCTCCACTTTGTAAAAGGGGCCCTTAATGCAGAAAAAAGTTATTTATCTTTATCACACATTAACTGAATAGCATACAACACAATGCATACAGTTACACCTCCTGAGGTGGCATTAATTGGTCCATATTATCTACTGCATTAAGGGTAAATGTGTGGTAGTTAACTCCACATTAGCTGTATATCCTATATAATAATTCTCACCTCCAACGTTCTAAAGTAGCTGCCTGTGTCCGTGGCTCCTGGAGTTGCTGAGCTAGGCTCTGTAGCTGGGCTGACGTCACTCACAGCTGATTCCCGCGTGTTTCCCTACTCCTCCCCCTGCCTGGGAATCAGCTGTGAGTGCGCCCCTCAAACACCCCCTCCGCGTATCACCCAAGCCCCCCCCCCCCCCCGGCACATCAAACACCCCCCCCCCCCCAAAGCACATCAACCCCCTCTCGCCACCTGCAGCTGCCACTGGTAACGCTGTCCGGCCGCTGCTGCTTGCTGCTTCCCCTGTTGAGCAGCAGCGGCAGCTACAAAAAAAAAAAAAAAAAAAAAAAAAACATAAATGTTTTTAAACCTGAAACGCGGCACCATAGACGGCCATCAGACATTGGCTGTCGGCTCTGCAGCCGCTCCTCTTGCCTCCACGTCACTGCCCCTGGAGTAAGACCCCGGAGGAGCACAGCGACGTGAGAGGCGAGAGGACGAGTGGCTGCAGAGCAGACAGCCGCGTTTCAGGTTTAAAAACATTTATTGCTTTTTTTCTTTTTGAAGCAGCCTCTGCTGCTCAACAGGAGGAGAAGCAGCAGCGGCCGGACAGCGTTACCAGTGGCAGCTGCGGGTGGCGAGGGAGTTTGATGCGCCCGGGGGGGGGAGGGTCGCTGGACATGGGTGGCTGCAGGGGGGGGCAGGGGGAGAGGAGGGTCACTGGAAGGCTGGAGGGGGGGGGCAGGGGAGAGGGAGGTGGGGAGGGAGTCCTGAGACCAGAGGGGGGGGGGGGGGGTGGGCAAGGGGACCCTGCAAGAGAAGGGGGGGTGGGGAACATACTCGCTCACTGTCTCTCACACACACTCTCTGACACACTATCTCTCTGTCACACACACACAGTCTCACACACACAGATACTCTGTCTCTCACACACTCTCTCTCTCACATAAACCCACACACACTCTGTCTCTGTCTCTCTCTCATTCTCTGACACACACACTCCATCTCTCACACACACTCTCTCTATCTCTCTCTCAAACATACACACTCCGAGGAAAACCTTGCTAGCACCCGTTTCATTTGTGTCAGAAACGGGCCTTTTTTACTAGTTATATTAGCTACTTTATGTGGGACTTATCAAATACCATCAAGGCATTGTGTTATATGTTATTGTGTGTCCATGCTACTAAAAGACGGTAATATCTGTATTGAGCAACTAATGCAGCTTGATAAATGCCCGAGCTTTTTAAAACTACCTGCAAATAAATATACCTTGTCAAAAGGAATTCCATATTTCTTTAGTATGGAAGGAGATATCAGGGTCATTTTGTGGCGAAGAAATGCATCACACCCTTGAGAACTGCTTGGGAAGAAACCTAAAGAATTAAAAAAAAAAAGTCACCACTCATTTAACCAATCCTATCAAGTGTTATAATTTAATTAGTTCAGTCTAATTTCAATTTTATAAGCAGTAACAAAGGAGACCACATTTTATTTCACTACCTTGATTGTTCAGAACATAGGAGACTTTTATAAAAAGGAATGAAAGGGGTTCTTTTACTAAAGCTTAGCTCAAGTTACCTGAACAGAGCCCATTTTATTCCTATGGGCCCTGCTGTAGATAACTCGAACTAAGCTTTAGTAAAAGACCCCTAAACACATCAACATTTTTGATTTTGGTACTGGACTGCCAGCTTGCACACTTTCACTCTCAATACCTATATTCCCTCATCTAAGGCCTGTCTTTTACTAGTTTACTGATACAGTATTGCTGATCTCCTACTTTAACATCTAATACTCATAATAATGTATATTACACTTTCAGGTTCACCATAATGCTGTACATTGGGTAATTTCAGTAACATGAAGGGTAATTCAGTAACAGGGTACCTAGGATAAGATGGTAAGCAGATGCCTACTTCCAGCTTATTCTAAACAGAAAAGCAGGCGTCTACTTTTCTTTATAGAATACTATCCCATGGGCCCTGCTGTAGATAACTCGAACTAAGCTTTAGTAAAAGACCCCTAAACACATCAACATTTTTGATTTTGGTACTGGACTGCCAGCTTGCACACTTTCACTCTCAATACCTATATTCCCTCATCTAAGGCCTGTCTTTTACTAGTTTGCTGATACAGTATTGCTGATCTGCTACTTTAACATCTAATACTCATAATAATGTATATTACACTTTCAGGTTCACCATAATGCTGTACATTGGGTAATTTCAGTAACATGAAGGGTAATTCAGTAACAGGGTACCTAGGATAAGATGGTAAGCAGATGCCTACTTCCAGCTTATTCTACACAGAAAAGCAGGCGTCTACTTTTCTTTATAGAATACTATCCCATGTTGCAAATAACAAGCCTATATTTAAGGTGTGATCACTTACACCAACCCTATAATTTAGATATGTACAATGATGTGAAAAAGTATTTACCCCCTTCTGATATCCCATTATTGTATATATGTTACACCAAATGGTTTCTGATCTTTAAACAAAATGTAATATCAGACAAAGAGAACCTGAGTAAACATATAAAGCGAAAGCTACATACCTGTAGAAGGTATTCTCCGAGGACAGCAGGCTGATTGTTCTCACGAATGAGTGACGTCCACGGCAGCCCCTCCGATCGGAGATCTTCACTAGCAACAGCGTTTGCTAGCCCTCGTGTGTGCATGCACCGTGCGCATGCGCGACCGTCTACATGCCCGAATGCGCTCGTGTTCGTCAGTCTAGTACATAGCAAAGACATAGACAAGGGAAGACACAACTCCAAAGGGGAGGAGGGCGGGTTGGTGAGAACAATCAGCCTGCTGTCCTCGGAGAATACCTTCTACAGGTATATAGCTTTCGCTTTCTCCGAGGACAAGCAGGCTGCTTGTTCTCACGAATGGGGTATCCCTAGCCCCCAGGCTCACTCAAAACAACAAACAGGGTCAACTGGGCCTCGCAACGGCGAGGACATAACGAAGATTGACCTAAACTTATTCAACTAACTGAGAGTGCAGCCTGGAACAGAATAAAAACAGGCCTAGGGGGGTGGAGTTGGATTCTAAACCCCAAACAGATTCTGCAGCACCGACTGCCCAAACCGACTGTCACGTCGGGTATCCTGCTGAAGGCAATAATGAGATGTGAATGTGTGGACGGATGACCATGTCGCAGCCTTGCAAATCTCTTCAATACTGGCTGACTTCAAGAGGGCCACTGACGCTGCCATGGCTCTAACACTATGAGCCGTGACATGACCCTCAAGTCAGCCCAGTCTGGGCATAAGCGAAGGAAATGCAATCTGTTAGCCAATTGGATATGGTGCGTTTCCCCGACAGCCACTCCCCTTCTGTTGGGATCAAAAGAAACAAACATTTGGGCAGACTGTCTGTGGGGCTGTGTCCGCTCCAGATAGAAGGCCAATGCTCGTTTGCAGTCCAATGTGTGCAGCTGGCGTTCAGCAGGGCGGGTATGAGGACGGGGAAAGAATGTTGGCAAGACAATTGACTGGGTCAGATGGAACTCCGACACCACCTTCGGCAAGAACCTAGGGTGAGTACGGAGGACTACTCTGTTATGATGAAATTTGGTATAAGGAGTATGAGCTACCAAGGCTTGAAGCTCACTGACTCTGCGAGCTGAAGTAACTGCCACCAAGAAAATGACCTTCCAGGTCAAGTACTTCAGATGGCATGAATTCAGTGGCTCGAAAGGAGGTTTCATCAGCTGGGTGAGAACGACATTGAGATCCCATGACACTGTAGGAGGTTTGATGGGGGGCTTTGACAAAAGCAAACCTCTCATGAAGCGAACAACTAAAGGCTGTCCCGAGATCGGCTTACCTTCCACACGGTAATGGTATGCACTAATCGCACTAAGATGAACTCTTACAGAGTTGGTCTTAAGACCAGACTCAGACAAGTGCAGAAGGTATTCAAGCAGGGTCTGTGTAGGACAAGAGCGAGGATCTAAGGCCTTGCTGTCACACCAGATGGCAAACTCCTCCATAAAAAGAAGTAACTCCTCTTAGTGGAATCTTTCCTGGAAGCAAGCAAGACACGGGAGACACCCTCCAACAGACCCAAAGAAGCAAAGTCTGCGCTCTCAACACCTTCCAATCTCCACGTTTCCTCGGAGGACAAGTCCAGAAGAAGAGGGAACCAAAACTGACGCGGCCAGAAAGGAGCTATCAGAATTATGGTTCCGCAGTCTTGCTTGAGTTTCAGCAAAGTCTTCCCTACTAGAGGTATGGGAGGATACGCATACACTGTTCCCCAATGTAGGAGAAAGGCATCTAACGCTGGTCTGTCGTGGGCCTGGAGCCTGGAACAGAACTGAGGGATTTTGTGATTGATCTGAGTGGCAAAAAGATCCACCGAGGGGGTGCCCCACGCTTGGGAATACGCCTATGTTCAGTGACCACTCGTGCGGTTGCATTATCCTGCTCAGCCTGTCGGCCAGACTGTTGATACGCCTGCCAGATAAGTGGCTTGGAGAAACAAGCCCTGACGGCATTACCAAAGTCACATCTGGACAGCTTCCTGTCACAGACAGTAAGATCCGGTGCCCCCCCTGCTTGTTGGTGTAGTAACATGGCAACCTGATTGTCTGTCTGAATTAAGATTACTTGGTTGGACAGCCGATCTCTGAAAGCCTTTAGAGTGTTTCAGATCACTCTAAATTCCATGAGGTTGATCTGCAGACCTTTTTCCTGAAAGGACCAAGCTCCTTGAGTGTGAAGCCCATCTACATGAGCTCCCCGCCCCAGGAGGGATGCATCCGTCGTCAGCACATTTTGAGGCTGAGGAATTTGGAATGGACGTCCCAAGGTCAAATTGGGCCGAATCATCCACCACTGCAAGGAATTCCGAAAGTCGGTGGACAGTTGGATCACATCCTCTAGACTGCCCGCAGCTTGATACCACTGGAAAGCTAGGGTCCATTGAGCTGATCTCATGTGTAAATGTGCCATGGGAGTTATGTGAACTGTGGAGGCCATGTGCCCCAGAAGTCTCAACATCTGCCGAATCATGATCTGTTGAGACGCTCAAACCATAGACACTAGGGACAGGAGATTGTCTGCCCTCGCCTCAGGGAGAAAAGCCCAAAATCTTCATGTTCAACAGTGCTCCAATGAACTCCATGAATAGTCATTCGCATGGACTGCAGAGCACCCACCTCCGATGTACTCTTCACCAGCCAATCGTCGAGATAAGGGAAGACATGCTCTCCCAGTCTGCGCACTGACGCTGCGACTACAGCCAGGCACTTGGTAAACACTCTGGGCGCAGACGCCACACCAAAGGGCAGTACACAGTACTGAAAGTGCTGCATTCCTAGCCAAAACCGAAGACACTTCCTGTGAGATGGGAGTATCGAAATATGGGTATAAGCATCCTTTACGTCCAGAGAGCATAGCCAATCGTTTTCCTGAACCATGGGAAGAAGGGTGCCCAGGGAAACCATCCTGAACTTTTCTCGGACTACATAATTGTTCAGGCCCCTTAGGTCTAGGATGGGACGCATCCCTCCTGTTTTCTTTTGCACAAGAAGTTCCTGGAATAGAATCCCAGCCCTTCTTCCCCTGGTGGAACGGGTTTGACCGCATTGGCCTTTAGAAGGGCGGAGAGTTCCTCTGCAAGTACCTGCCTGCTGAGAGCTGTAAGAATGAGCTCCCGGTGGGCAATTTGGAGGTTTGGATATCGGATTGAGGGTGTATCCTAACTGGACTATTTGAAGAACCCACCAGTCGGAGACTATGAGAGGCCACCTCTGGTGAAAAAACTTCAACCTCCCTCCTACCGGCAAGTAGTCCGGCACGGACACTTCGACAGAGGCTATGCTGAACTGGAGCCATTCGAAAGCCCGTCCTTGCTTTTGCTGGGGAGCAGAATGGGCAGGCCGCCGAGAAGCAGGAGTGTACCTACGCCTAGAGTAGGAATAGGGAGCACTTCTCTTCCCTCAAAAAAATCTCCCAGATGAGGAGGCTGTAGCAGAAGACGCCCAGTGGGAGAGAGAATCCATAGAATTATTATGCTTTTTAACCTGATTAACATGATCCTCTACTTTTTCTCCAAAAAAATTGTCCCCCCAGCACGGAACATCCGCCATCCACTGCTGGACCGAATGATCCAGGTCAGAGACACGCAGCCATGACAGTCTGCGCGTCACTATACCTTGAGCAGCGATCCTGGATGTAACATCAAAAGTGTCAAAAGTACCCTTGGCCAGGAACTTGCGACACGCCTTCTGCTGCTTGACCACCTGGCGAAAAGGCTCGGCCAGCTCCGCAGGGAGCGCATCAACCAAGCTGGACGGTTGACTTATCGAGTCCCGCAAGTGTATGCTCGTGAAGAGCTGGTATGATTGGATCTTGAACGTGAGCATAGTGGCCTGATACTTCTTTCTCCCAAAAGAATCAAGAGTCCTAGTTTCTCTGCCTGGGGGCACCAAAGCATAGTCTCTAGTACTCCTGGCTCTCTTGAGAGCGAAATCCACCACCATGGAATTGTGGGGTAATTGGGACCTCATCATTCCAGGTTCACCGTGGATCCGATATTGGGATTCTGCTTTCTTTGGAACCACAGGGACAGACAGAGGGGCGGACCAGTTTCTCATAAGGACTTCATTCAGTACCTCATGGAGAGGGACTGTCACAGCCTCTTTAAGTAGAGAAGAATAATCCAGGACTTCCAGCATGTCAGACCTGGGCTCATCCTCAACCTCCACAGGGAAAGGAATAGCTGTAGCCATTTCCTGGACAAAAGAGGAAAAAGAAAGACACTCTCGTAGAGATAATCTTCTTTCCAGCGGAGGAGAAGGGTCAGAGGGAATCCCAAAAGATTCATCGGAAGAGAAGTACCTGGGATCTTCCTCTGATTCCCACGAGCGCTCCTGCTCAGTGTCAGACACAACCTGAGTGAAAGTACTCTGACACTGGACCTGTCTCGATGCCAAGGAACGATGTCCTCCGTCATGATGTCAAGAAGTCGACACCCAATCCGACTGCAGTGAAGCTCCCTCCACCGACGTCGAAGGGGAGTCGACCTGGGTGGCAGCAGACACAGATGCCGCAGGCGGCACCAGAGTCGGAGACCTCACCACAGGTGAAGGGCCAGGCACCGCTACAGCAGATGACACAGAGGGTGCAAGCACCCCTGACATCGAAGCTGATTGTCGCAGTAAGCCTTCCAGAAGTTCTGGAAAAGGCCTGGATATGCTCATCGAGAGCCGCCATCAGAAAAGACTGTGGGACCGGTGGAACAGGCGGTGTCAGAATCCGTGGAGGCTCAGGAGCAGGTACCGGGCTGCTAGGAGACCAAAGCATCGGCACCTCCTGTATCGAGGGGGAGTGGTCCTCTCGGCACCGACGCTTCTCGGGTGCCGACTCTTTCGACGCCCCGGAGCTCCCGGTACCGTGCGTTGAAGGAGAACAACGACGGTGCTTCTTAGCCTTCACGCAACACCCGTCATCGAGACTCCTCGGTACCGATGAGGAAGACATGGAATCCTCATGTCTTCTCTGGGCCGGGTCCGACGAAGGTCGGTCCCGGGGGGCCTGCATAGCAGGAGGCCTCAAGACAGGTGGAGACCCACTCGACGTCTCACTGCTCCCAGCGCGAGTTGGTCTCTCAGCAGCCATTACCTGACTCCTCGACGTCGATGCTCCTGTCTATGTCGACGACGCCGACGTCGGTACTGATGTCGAAGGACTGGACCCGGCTCCAAAAAGCTTCTCGAGACACTTGAGTCCACTTCTTCATACGAAGAGACAAACTACTAGCGGCTGGGCTATGGTCGGCCCCATGGCACTGGATACACCAGGAGTGGGTATCGGTACCTGAGATGGTCCAGTTGCACCGAGTACAATGTTTGAAGCCTCTGGGTGTCTTCGATGTCATGGAAGAAAAAACGGCTTTGGCGAAATCAAACGACGCGATTGTGCCAAGAAGAAAAAGCACAAAAAAGGGAAAAAGGCTGGCCACGTTGAAAAAGAAAGGAAACTTAAAAAGTGGACAAAAAATAAGAAATACGAGGAAAAATAAACTTTTTTTTTTTATTGTCTTTAACAATTGAACAAAAAACAAAAAGGCACAAAGAAACAACTGTGAAGAGAAGTTCTCCACCTGGGCCGAACGGAGCGCAGTAGAAAAACACTGCCGCACCTAACCACAGAGAAGAAACAACTGGAGAGAGGCACGCTCGCACAGCGGGCGGAAAGACATGCGCGGTTCGCGTTGCTTGCGGAACGTTCCACAAAGTTTTATTTTGCTTGCAAAATGTTTACCGGTTCCTGGGCCGCCACGGACATCGACCCAATTGTGAAAACAAGCAGCCTGCTTGTCCTCGGAGAACTACCAATACCACCATGACCTTGAAAAAATGTCTTTGGTAATGTGGAAAGGCTGAATTACATGGTATAAATTGCTAAGGTCCCTCTGTGGGAAGGAGCACTGGGAATATGAAAGTACGTTTCTTTGAAGTCCAGGGAGAGTAGAAACTCCCCAGTATGCAATGTTCATACTTATACCAGGCAGGAAGATTGACTCTGCAGAGCTGCCACACATGATGTTTTTTACAGGTAGAGCAGAGGAAGGGCCTGGCCTGCAGCCGCTACTGCTGTTCCTGGCTGTGGCATGCCAGCCGGTGGAGGAAGTGACCTGATGCAGTGTTCTTAAAAGTAAGGCCCACGGCCTGCAACTAGCAGCAAAAATAAAATGACAATGGGGACTGCCATTGTCTCATGGGCATTGCATTGAAGATCTTTATCCTAGGAGGATGACTAGTCTGCCTGATGGCAGGGCTGACCCTGAATATTTCAAAGTAGGCTGTAATAGAATAGATCCATTGAGTTTTAAGAGTTTAGAACTCAATTTTGAGATACCACACAAACAAAATATTTACTATTAATAAACGTATTCAAACATTTTACCTTGAGCAAGTCGTTCTAGTCGCCTTCCATGCTCTGGTGGTATAGCATACCTAAAATAGAAATTTGAATATAGAAATTTTGAGCCCTGGAAATGAAAGACCTAGAAACATTATCATTTAAGTAAAATCACCAGTTTCTCAAATGCCAACTGAAATAAAATTAGTTTTACATATACATTATTACCATATATACTCATCTATAAGTCGATCACTTGTATAGGGCGAGGGCAGATTTGGGATTAAAAATGGCCAAAAATGCTGCGACCTGTGTATATGTCGAGACTGGGTCCCACATTAGTCCCTCCCCCTCCCCCTTGCACCTCCGTATCTAACATTGCTCCCTCTTTCCCTTCTCTCCAGTATCTCCCAAACCCACCCACATTCCCCTAGCCCACAGCTTCACAGATTTCAACAGGGTCAGAAAAGACTTAAAAAGCCAGAAGGAAACAGCTAAATAATCAGTTTTCAATATATGAGGATTACATATATCCCTCACTGATATGATAGGTCTCTCACACTATACTTTGGTAACTTCACTAAAGTACAATGTCTTTTTCACAAATTATATAACACCTCCTATCCAAGAAGAATATTTTATTCAGTAATCAGTATTTCTCAGCATCCAAACACACTCCTGTTTTTCTTCCCCACCCCCCAAAAAAAAAAAACCCTGCCAGAGTCATCGCAAGAACAGAAGCCTGCATCACATCATTTAGGACATATGCTATAAAGGCTAAGCTCACTTCCAGTAATGCAGCTTGCCCAGGATCCTAGGAATGAAGCTCCTGATCAGAAGAATTATCCCGGATGAACCCTAGAAAGGCAAGCCATGGCTACATAAACACTACAGACAGAAGCCTGAAGACTTAATACATCAAAAGAATGCTTTAAGGATGCTTTCACCCTGGGATCCTTTAGATCTTTCAGCATTATGTCTCCATCAACCAAAACAGTAGTCTCTTTAGTGACAACAGTCACCAAGGCACCTAGCTATAAAAGCTTTTCCTTTTCTTCTGTACTAAGGATACAGTTTGGAGTTTGGACGCATTACCAACACAAAGACCAACCTCAGGAGAATCCTCCATTTAACTGCCTGAATTTCTTGATGCACAGAAAGACAACAGGTAGTCTTGTAATGCAGGGGGTAGGCAATTCTAGTCCTCAAGAGTTCCAAGCAGGCCAGGTTTACAGGATATCCAAAATGAATGTACATGAGATAGATCTACATACCAAAGAAGAAGTGTATGTAGATGCATCTCCTGCACATTCATTGTGGATATCCTGAAAATCTGACTTGCCTATGGCTCTCAAGGATCAGTATTGCCAATGCCTACCAAAATGGGATCTCCTAAGAAAAAGACACCTTCCTGAGTAGAAGGAGCTATACCAAGAGCCTCTAGGAACTCAGAAATCAAGAGCTGATACTCTGCTGTCTTAAACAGTGAGGTTATCACTTTGGGTACAAGGAATTTCTCCCTCTTCCAAAGACTCCCTAAGTAAATAAGCTCTGGACACTAAAGATTTTATCTGGACTGTGGGAGCATCCAAAGCAACAGACTGAGTCCTAGTTTTCCAAGTATTCCAAGCAAATGTGTTTAGTTATAGGAACTTTATAAAAGAGGGCTGCAGAGGCAAGAGGCTGCTGAGAACCTTGAGCTCTTAAGTAATACACCTGGAGAAATTCTGCACAACATAGAATTTTCACCTGTGCATAAGCAGATCTCCTCAATCTTTCTCTCCCTCCCGCACGGAAATCATTTGGCAAGAATAAGAGCAAGTGAACACACACTGGGCCAATTTCTCCTCCTCTGCCAGCCTACATTTGAATGTTTAAACCATGGGACTGGTAAGGAAGCCCATGTGATCCACATGAAAAGTTGGGTCTAGGCCAACAAAGGAGGAGAGGAGAAATGGTGCAATATGAATCTTTTCACTTCTTCCTCCTCTTGCCTTGTGATCACTGTGGAGGAGAGGGAGAGAGATTTTTCTGTCCCCAGTGGGCTCACAATTTAAGTTTTGTACTAGGGGCACTGGAAGGTTAAGTGATTTGCCCAGGGTCACAAGGAGCTGCAGTGGGAACTGAACCCAGGCTACTCCTCCACTCAATACTGAAATGTGGATGCTGCACACTTATATGACAGAGCAACTTCTGAATTCTCTCTCTCTCACAACACAAGTTCTGGACTGGTCTGGTAGAATGCTTAGGAAAGCCTGTTAGAAAAATCCTTAGAAAGGCTAATTTAGTGGCAAAGAAGGGCATAATCAAACGGTGCCGGCCATCTTCGGGGCTGGCGCCATAAGTGGGTGGAGCCAACCGTATTTTCGAAAAAGATGGCCGGCCATCTTTTTCTTCACTAATACGGTTGGGCCTGGCCAAATGTCAGAGTTCGCCGGGTTTGAGATGGCCGGCATCGGTTTTCGGTCAAAATGGAAAATAATGCCGGCCATCTCAAACCCGGTGAAATCCAAGGCATTTGGTCGTGGGAGGGGCCAGCATTTGTAGTGTACTGGCCCCCCTCACATGGCAGGACACGAACCGGGCACCCTAGGGGGCACTTAAAAAAAAAAAATTAAAATAGCTCCCAGGTGCATAGCTCCCTTCCCTTGGTTGTTTAGCCCCCCAAAACCCATTCCCCACAACTCTACACCATTACCATAGCCCTAAGGGGTGAAGGGGGGCACCTAGATGTGGGTACAGTGGGTTTTGGGTGGGTTGTGGAGGGTTCCCATTTACCACCACAAGTGTAACAGGTAGGGGGGGGATGGGCCTGGGTCCACCTGTCTCAAGTGCACTGCACCCACTAAAAAACTGCTCCAGGGACTTGCATACTGCTATCAGGGAGCCAGGTATGACATTTAAGGCTGGCATAGAGGCTGGCAAAAAAGGTTTATTTTTGTTTTTTTTTGGGTGGGAGGGAGTGGGTGACCACTGGGGGAGTAAGGGGAGGTCACCCCCGATTCCCTCTGGTGGTCATTTGGTCAGTTGGGGCTCCTTTTTGAAGCTTGGTCGTGAAAAAAAAGGGACCAAGTAAAGCCGGCGAAATGCTCGTCAAGCCTGGCTTTTTTTTCCCCATTATCAGGCGAAGCCAGCCATCTCGTGAGCACGCCCCTGTCCCGCCTTCACGACCCTACCGACATGCCCCCTTGATGTTTCGCCGGCTCCTCAATGGAAAGCAGTTGAACCCGCCCAAAATCGGCTTTCGATTGTACCGATTTGGCGGGGTTCAGGAGATCGCCGGCCATCTCCCGATTTGTGTCGGAAGATGGCCGGCGATCACTTTCGAAAATGAGCTGGAAAGTAACCTTAAATGTTTGAAGGTCAATGGAGCAACCATCCTTTTCGCAATGAGAGAAAGAGTTATATAATCTGATGTTTATGCTCAAAATGTAAATGGACATACAGTGGTGGAAATAAGTATTTGATCCCTTGCTGATTTTGTAAGTTTGCCCACTGACAAAGACATGAGCAGCCCATAATTGAAGGGTAGGTTATTGGTGAGAGATAGCACATCACAAATTAAATCCGGAAAATCACATTGTGGAAAGTATATGAATTTATTTGCATTCTGCAGAGGGAAATAAGTATTTGATCCCCCACCAACCAGTAAGAGATCTGGCCCCTACAGACCAGGTAGATGCTCCAAATCAACTCGTTACCTGCATGACAGACAGCTGTCAGCAATGGTCACCTGTATGAAAGACACCTGTCCACAGACTCAGTGAATCAGTCAGACTCTAACCTCTACAAAATGGCCAAGAGCAAGGAGCTGTCTAAGGATGTCAGGGACAAGATCATACACCTGCACAAGGCTGGAATGGGCTACAAAACCATCAGTAAGACGCTGGGCGAGAAGGAGACAACTGTTGGTGCCATAGTAAGAAAATGGAAGAAGTACAAAATGACTGTCAATCGACAAAGATCTGGGGCTCCACGCAAAATCTCACCTCGTGGGGTATCCTTGATCATGAGGAAGGTTAGAAATCAGCCTACAACTACAAGGGGGGAACTTGTCAATGATCTCAAGGCAGCTGGGACCACTGTCACCACGAAAACCATTGGTAACACATTACGACATAACGGATTGCAATCCTGCAGTGCCCGCAAGGTCCCCCTGCTCCGGAAGGCACATGTGACGGCCCGTCTGAAGTTTGCCAGTGAACACCTGGATGATGCCGAGAGTGATTGGGAGAAGGTGCTGTGGTCAGATGAGACAAAAATTGAGCTCTTTGGCATGAACTCAACTCGCCGTGTTTGGAGGAAGAGAAATGCTGCCTATGACCCAAAGAACACCGTCCCCACTGTCAAGCATGGAGGTGGAAATGTTATGTTTTGGGGGTGTTTCTCTGCTAAGGGCACAGGACTACTTCACCGCATCAATGGGAGAATGGATGGGGCCATGTACCGTACAATTCTGAGTGACAACCTCCTTCCCTCCGCCAGGGCCTTAAAAATGGGTCGTGGCTGGGTCTTCCAGCACGACAATGACCCAAAACATACAGCCAAGGCAACAAAGGAGTGGCTCAGGAAGAAGCACATTAGGGTCATGGAGTGGCCTAGCCAGTCACCAGACCTTAATCCCATTGAAAACTTATGGAGGGAGCTGAAGCTGCGAGTTGCCAAGCGACAGCTCAGAACTCTTAATGATTTAGAGATGATCTGCAAAGAGGAGTGGACCAAAATTCCTCCTGACATGTGTGCAAACCTCATCATCAACTACAGAAGACGTCTGACCGCTGTGCTTGCCAACAAGGGTTTTGCCACCAAGTATTAGGTCTTGTTTGCCAGAGGGATTAAATACTTATTTCCCTCTGCAGAATGCAAATAAATTCATATACTTTCCACAATGTGATTTTCCGGATTTAATTTGTGATGTGCTATCTCTCACTGTTACCAATAACCTACCCTTCAATTATGGGCTGCTCATGTCTTTGTCAGTGGGCAAACTTACAAAATCAGCAAGGGATCAAATACTTATTTCCACCACTGTATCATCATATTTAGCTTCAATCACCTAAAGATTGACGTGATGGCACGGCATAACACCTGTTGAGAGACTGAGAATAGGCCAAATAGCCTTGATCTGTAACACTAAATGGTTGCATATTTTTTAACAATAAAATACATGAGGGCAGTGTCAATTTTTTCTTATCTGCTGGTGCAAGTAGCTTCTGGAAAAAGCATGAAACCCGGGCTTGAGTAGAGGCTGCTGATGCTTTAGGCTTTGTGGCCACAAAAGTGTCAGACTTAACAGATATCTTAGAAGTATGTTCAGCTTGAAGATCAACAAATTTTGCTTTATGATGTCTTTCAACATGATTCCAAAGGGAAAATTAGGTTCTTACTGTGGTAATTTTCTTTCCTTTAGTCACAGCAGATAAATCCATTGCGAATGGGTTGTGTCCGCCTACCAGCAGAGGGAGATAGAGAACACTGAAAACCATAGTGCCTCTAGGACAGCTAGCTCCATCTGCCTCTCAGTATTTTAAAGCTTCCAAAGCAGTGTTAAACCGCAAAGTAGCATAACATGAACTTTCCTCACAGCGAACGAACGCCCCAGAACAGGAGCAATAACACAAAGGAGGGACTAACTCAATCTCCTGTATAAGAACAGAAATCCTGAAGACTGTTTTCCAACTTCTCCCAATGAGGGAACATATCTGCAGGAAAAACTGAACACAAAACAGAGTCAATCAGGGAGGGATCATGGATTCATCTGCTGTAACTAAAGGAAAGAAAATTACCAAGGTAAGAACCTAATTTTCCCTTCCTTGTCATCAGCAGCAGATGAATCCATTATGAATGGGATGTATCAAAGCAATCCCTAGATAGGGCGGGAACAAGCCACACCACGCGCAAGCACTTGTGCTCCAAAAAGCGCGCCCCTCCTGGCAGCCACATCCAGCCTGTAATGACGGGCAAAAGAGAGCTTAGAAGCCCAAGTAGCTGCACTACATATCTCTTGAAGAGAGAGTGCTCCCGTCTCAGCCCAAGAGGAAGAAATCGCTCTTGTGGAATGTGCCTTAAAGGCGTCAGTCGGAGGACGGCCAGATAGCAGATATGCAGAAAAAATGGCTTCCTTAAGCCAACGGGCTATAGTGGCTTTAGACGCTGGAGACCCTCTGCGAGGACCTGACAACAATACAAAAAGGTGATCAGAGGTCCTGAAAGCATTAGACATTTGCAGATACTGCAACAGAGCCCTGCGTACATCCAGAAGGTGCAACTGCCCAAAAGATTCCGGAAACTCCTCCCTAGTAAAGAAGGGCAGATAAATAGGCTGGTTTAGGTGAAACACTGAAACCACCTTAGGCAGGAAGGAAGGCACAGTACGTACCATTACTCCGGACTCTGAGAATTGCAGAAATGGGTCTCGACAGGACAGCGCCTGGAGCTCAGACACCCGTCTTGCTGATGTAATGACCACCAAAAAGACTGTCTTTAGAGTCACATCCTTCTCCGAAGCTCGCCTCAGCGGCTTGAAGGGCGAACACTGAAGAGCCTTTAATACTAGCTAGCCCCAGGTTCCAAGCCGGACAAGGGGCCCGCACGGGAGGCCGAAGCTGAAGCACCCATCTAAGAAACTATGCAATGTCCAGATGCGCAGCCAGGGAGAGGCCAGCGACCTTCCCCCGAAAACATGCCAAGGCTGCCACTTGAACCCACAGGGAATTATAGGCCAAGCCTTTTTGTATACCATTCTGAAAAAGTCAAGTATCGGCGAGACAGAAGCCCGCATGGGTGTGATCACTTTAGAAACACACCAAGCCTCAAACTGGCACCAGATCCGAGCATAGGAAAAGGAAGTGGAACACTTGTGGGCCTGCAAGAGAGTGGAGATGACCTTGTTAGAATAGCCCTTGTCTCTCAATTGCGCCCTCTCAATAGCCATGCCGTAAGACTAAAGCGGCATGGATCCTCCATGGTCACCGGACCCTGCGACAACAGGTTCGGTATCTGAAGCAAAGGAAGGGGAGCCTCCACCAGCATCCGCCGAAAGTCTGCATACCACTGCCGCCTGGGCTAATCCGGGGCAATGAGGAACACCACTCCTTGATGCAGCCGAATCCGCAGGAATTGCTGCCCTATTAAGGGCCAAGGAGGGAACACATACAGGAGGCCCGGGGGACAGGATTGAGCCAAGGCATCCAACCCCGCCGAGCGAGGATCTCTCCGTCTGCTGAAAAAGGACGGGACTTTGGCATTTGTGCTTCAGGCCATAAGATCCACTACGGGTGTTCCCCATTTGGCACAGATCTGAAGGAACACTTCGTCTGCCAGTTCCCACTCCGCAGGGTCGATTTGATACCTGCTTAGAAAGTCGGCTTGCACGTTGCTCTGACCTGCTATGTGAGCTGCTGACAGAAGCTGCAGATGTAACTCGGCCCAGTGGTATATCTGAGTCGCCTCTGCGGCCAGTGTTTGACACTGAGTGCCGCCTTGTCGATTTATGTAGGCCACTGCTGCCGTGTTGTCTGACAGAACTCTGACAGAGTCATGTGAAAAGCCAGAAGCGCCTGGAATATCGCTCTCAGTTCCAAGCGATTGATGGACCACCCCGTTTCCTCGGGTGTCCACAGACCCTGGGCATAGCTTCCCTGGCAATGTGCTCCCCAGCCCTTCAGGCTGGCATCCGTTACCACCAGGCATCAATCGGGAAGCGCTAGCAGCATTCCTCGCCGCAGCATGCTGTCTGAGAGCCACCACTCCATACTGAGTCAAGCCGCAGGGAGCCATGTGAGTCTGCATTGATAATCCTGGGACATAGGAGACCATCGTCAGGCCCGTGCCAACACGGTAAGCGGGGTAAGCACCGCAGGGGGGGCGCCTGCCTTCAAGGGCGCCGCGCTTACCCCGCTTACCGTGTTGTACTAGACTCCCGACAAACAAGACCTACGCTGAACCTCTGCTGCCGCCGGCGCCGCTTCTTTCCACAGCCAGCATAACAAGAAAAAGAAGTGCGGGGCCACCTGCAGCAGCCTTCAGACATGCGCTGTCGACTCTGCCGGTTCTCTGCCCCCTGACGTCAATTTCCTGTTCCGGGGGCAGAGGACTGGCAGAGCCGACAGCGCATGTCTGAAGGCTGCTGCAGGTGGCCCCGCGCTTCTTTTTCTTCTTATGTCTGCGCCTTCCTCTGCCAGGTACTGACACATGACTTCCTGTTTTTTGGGGGGCAGAATCGGAGACAGCCCGGGTGGAGTGCTGCCACCGCCATTAATCTAAAGCAAGTTTTGAGTGGGGGAGGGAGTGAGATGACTGGATCAGTGCACAGCAGAGAGAGTGAGAGATTATTGGACTGGGGGGGGGGGGCAATAATGCTGGGACCTGCAGGGGACATACTAGACCCACAGAAGGAGGGGAAGTGGGAACAGGAGAGAGAGAAGAGATATGGATATTTATTGGATCCCAGGAGGAAGAGAGGAAAGACAAATAGTTGCTGAACTCCCAAAGAGAGGGGTGGGAGCTGGGAGGGAAGGAAGAGAGAAGAAGACATGCTGGTCCCAGGGTTGGGATTGGGAAGACAGGGGAGAGCCAGAGAGAGATAGGGAGAGAAAGAGGGACATGGAAAAGAACAGGGGAGAGCCAGGGACATGGAAAAGAGCAGGGGAGAGCTAGAGAGAGATGGTGAGAGAAAGAGGGGACATGAAAAAGAGCAGGGGAGAGCCAGAAAGAGATGGGGAGAGAAAGAGGGGCCATGGAAAAGAACAGGGTAGAGCCAAGGACATGGAAAAGAGTAGGGGACAGCTAGAGAGAGATGGTGAGAGAAAGAGGGGACATGGAAAAGAGCAGGGAAGAGCCAGAAAGAGATGGTGAGAGAAAAAGGGGACATGGAAAAGAGCAGGTGAGAGCCAGAGAGAAGATGCTGGATGGAAGAGGGGTACAGAGAGAGAGAGAGAGAGAGAGAAATGAGTTTAAAGATGGAGAGAGAAAGAGGGGACATGGGCAGGAGAAAGAGCGAAGCTGCTGGGGAGAAACTGGGGGAGAACCTAGCAGCCAGACTGAGAAATGCTGGATGAAAGAAGGGAGAAAGAGGAAAAATGCTGGAAGGAGGGGGCAGAATGAGGGAAGATGCTGGTAGGTAGGGAAAGAGGAAAGACACTGGAAGGATGGGGTGAGAGAGGACATGCTGAATGGAAAAGGGTCGAGATAGAGAGAGACAATGGATGGAAGGATTGGGAGAGGGTAATGGGTGGAAGGATGGAGAGAGAAAGAGGGATGACACTGGATGGAAGGGTAGGAGAGAAAGAGGGAAAGGTGCTGGACATGGATGGAGGGGAGTGAGGAGAAATGCTGGATATGGATGGAGGGGAAACTGCTAAATTTAAGATTTAAGAGCTGGATCAGGACACTGAAGGATAGGGACAGGGCTACAGATGGTAGGCAGTACGCATAAGGACACAGGAGGATGATGGACATGGTGAGAGAAAAAATATCAAATGGAAAGAAGAGATTGCATAAAACAGAAGACACTGGGACCAAAGCGAATAGAAAAACTAAATGATCAGACAACAAAGGTAGAAAAAAGTATTTTATTCAGAATTTATTAACTGGAATATGTCAGCTTTTGGAAATGTGCATCTGTGATATTTTGCATGTAAGTTTCAATTTTTCTAGTATTGCTGCATGCTGAGTCTGACTTCTTGAGGAAACTAGCGTGTAGTATTTTCAGCCCTTTTTGGTGTTTTTTTTTTCACTAGGTTGTGTACTGGTGTTTTAGAGCCCGATGTAATTACACTGCTGCCTTTCCATGCATAAGGTTGTAGCTCATTCTGTCCTTGGAATTAGTGCTGTTATGGTTTGGTGAGGTTATGAGTGTGTTTTTGCACAAGTTTGTGTATAGTGTTTTGCAGTCGAGCAATTGTGGTTAGTATATGCTTTGAGCAATCACTTTATTCTTTGACATCCACACACCTTGGAGCCTCGCTAGCGGATGCGGAGCACATTGCCAGGCAGGTCCGGGGGGGGCGCCAACTGATAGTCTGCAGGGGGGCACCATAGACCCTAGGCACGGCCCTGACCATCGTTGAAGCAGGGCAATCTGCAGAGGTCTCATATGCGCTCTCGCCCATGGCTAGGGTTACCATACGTCCGGATTTACCCGGACATGTCCTCTTTTTGAGAACATGTCCGGGTGTCCGGACGGATTTGGCCAGCCTGCCCGTTTGTCCGGATTTCTGGACAAACGGGCTGGCTGGCGGGGGCGGGACTCCCCTCCCATCCCCTTACTCTACTATCCCTGGTGGTCTAGAGGTACCTCTTCGTCTTCGGGGCAGGAAAGAGCCCCCTCTTTCCTGCCCGGAGCGCTGCTGCTAGCTGCCCTGCATACTGTGAGTCCGTCTCTCGGCGTTTCAAAATGGCCGCCGAGAGTTGAAGCAGCCTCGCGAGACTTCAACTCTCGGCGGCCATTTTGAAACGCCGAGAGTCGGACTCACAGGATGCAGGGCAGCTGAGCTGGCAGCAGCGCTCCGGGCAGGAAAGAGGGGGCTCTTTCCTGCCCCGAAGACGAAGAGGTACCTCTAGACCACCAGGGATAGTAGAGTAAGGGGAGGGGAGGTGAAAGGGGGGTGGAGATGATGGGGGAGGCGAATATGCGTCCGGGGCGGGGCGAGTGCGTGAAAGGGGTGATGAAAGTGTCCTCTTTTTATGAGGACAAAAAATGGTAACCTTACCCATGGCACCACTTTCAAGGTGGCCGTCATCGACCCCAACAGCTGGACAAAGTCCCAAGCTCCCGGGCGAGGCATCCTCAGGAGCAGACAGATCTGATTCTGAAGCTTGCACCGCCTTTGGTCGGGTAGAAAGACAAACCCCGAGGCTGTGTCAAACCGGGCCCCCAAATATTCCAGAGATTGAGAGGGGGTCAGGTGACTTTTGGGTATATTGACGAGCCAGCCCAGAGATTGCAGTACCACTCTGGCTGTTACATGACGACTCTCTTCTGCAGAATCCGCTCTGATGAGCCAGTCGTCGAGGTACGGGTGAACCCGGATACCCTCTCGCCTGAGAAAAGCAGCTACTACCACCATTACCTTGGAAAAGGTTCGGGGAGCTGTGGCGAGGCCAAAAGGCAAGGCCTGAAACTGAAAATGATTTCCCAACACCACAAACCGGAGAAACCGTTGGTGCGGGGGCCATATAGGAATGTGCAAGTAAGCTTCTTTTAGGTCCAGAGACGTGAGGAATTCTCCTGGCTGTACCGCCGCAATGACGGAGCACAGGGTTTCCATGTGAAAATGCCGCACTCTTAGGGACTCGTTGACTTTCTTTAAGTCGAGAATGGGCCGAAAAGACCCGCCTTTTCGCGGCACCACAAAATAAATGGAGTAACGACCGCAGCCGTGTTCGGCGGGAGGCACAAGGATCAACGCTCCAAGGTGCAACAAGACTTGTAAGGTCTCCTCTACCGCCGCCCGTTTGACGGCAGTACCGCATCAGGACTCCACAAACACGTCTCTCACCGAGGCACCGAATTCCAACCGGTAACCTTCTCTGATCAGGTCCAGGACCCACTGATCTGAGGTAATCTTGGTCCACTCCTCGAGAAAGAGGGAAAGGCGTCCTCCTAAAGCTGTAAAGGAGGAGTGGACCGGCGTCCCATCCTTGTGGAGGATGGCCCTGAACTCCTGGCCTTGAGCCTGCCGCTACGGAGCGTTTGTCCAAGCAAAAGGAGTTCTTCTGCTAAAAGCGGGCACGTTGGCTGAACCCAGCAGAGCGCCCCGGGCAATACCTTCTAGCTTCACGGAAACAAGGTCTGGAGGAGGAGGGAACCACTTGACCCTTGGAAGAAGGCCGCGGCCTATCCTCAGGTAACCTCTGGGGTTTAGCATCCCCCAGGTCTTTAATCTTCTCCAACTCCTCTCCAAATAACAGAAGGCCCCGAAAGGCTTCACCAGCCTTTGCTTAGAAGCCATGTCAGCCGCCCAATGCTGTAGTCATAGAAGGCGGCAGGCGGACACCGCCACGGACATCTGTTTAGCCGAAGCTCTGACCAGATCATAGAGGGCGTCAGCTAAAAATGACAAGGCTGAGTCCATGCGCAGTGCAACCTCAGCGAGGGGCTCCGCACTATCAACGGGCTGTTCCACTGCCTGTTGTAACCAAGAGAGGCAGGCTCGAGCAGAATAAGAACTGCAAACAGACGCCCTTAAGGCTAGGCCCGAAATCTCAAAGGACCGTTTTAGCGCTGATTCCAGCCGTCGGCCCTGAATGTCCTTCAGGGTGACCCCTCCCTCTACTCGGAGGGTGGTCTTTTTTTTTTCACCGCCGTGACTAAGGCATCCACTTTAGGCATCCCAAAACGGGCCAAGTGCTCCTCACTCAGAGGGTAAAGATGCCCCATCATCCTGGCCACTTTCAAGGGCCCCTCGGGGTCACCCCATTGAGCAGAAATAAGCTCTTGGATGAAGTCATGCAAAGGAAAGGCACGAGCAGGCTTCTTAGTACTCGCCATCTTCGGATTGCCAGAGGAGGCCTCACCTTGAACAGGGTCCTCAATAGAGAGGGCATGTAAGGCATCAGAGATAAGTGCTGGCAGCTCATCGCGGTGGAAAATCCGAACCGCAGTGGGATCATCCAGATCCAGTGGCAAACTGGCTCCTTCCTCTGGCTCTTCAGATCATGAAGGCCTGCCAGATCCCGCAGAGTCCCCACAGCCCGACCACGGGGGAGGGGGGGGGGAGCGCCACTCTCCGACGGGGAATTTACCCGTCTATGCATAGCGTGCATCCAACGCTCAGGGGCATCCACGTCTGGCATCAGCCCCGGGCCATCATCAGTCGGAGGGGAACCAGGTAGCAACGCAGTGTCACACACCTGCGGCAGAGCTCTTTTCAGCATGAAGGCTTTATGCAAAATAAGCACAAACTCAGGGGAGAAAACTCACCCTGACCTCCCGTCTCCGAATTAGGAGCCACGGGGAACGGAGCTCCTCTGGTAGCCTCGGCCCGAGGCACCCCTCTGCTCTCAGACTCCGCCGCAACCGCGGGGGTCGAGCCATGCGGCGCTTCTAAGATTGCGCCCACTGCCAGCTCCATCGAACGGGAAGAATCATCACTCACCATGCTCGTACTGGCTCTACCGTCTAAACAGCACATTTTACAGAGCCCCGCTGCTGATCTGCGCTTGCAACAACGGGAACAGCGCTTAACTCCCTCGGCAGCCATCGCCGAAAAACGGCAGAATAAAATTCAAAATAGCGGCTTCGCGCCAAAATCACCCCGATTGGAACACCGTCCGCAGGCCCTCCCCGGAGGAGCTGAGTATCTCTCTTACCTCAAAGGACCGAGTCTACGAGCTCCGGTCAAGCTGCACAGTCAGGAAAAGCCTCAGAAATAGCAGCACTGAAAAGCGCGTTTTGTTGGGTTTTTTTAATGCTGTGAGGAAAGTTGGAGGCAAACAGCTACAGAGGCACTCCAGAGGCAGAAGAGGGTGGGAAAGGCAGGGAAAAGGCGAACCTATATGCCTGCATCCACACAGGGGGAAGGGTAAGGCAGGGAAAGGGCGAACCTATGTACCTTTAAAGTGGGCTCCACTTAGCCACAACACCCCTGCTACAACTGGCAAAAGCACAGGAGCCACCCCAGGCAGAATCTTCAAGGAGCTGAACAAGCTGCGTCCCACCCTGCTGGGAGATAGAGAAATACTGAGAGGCAGATGGAGCTAGCCATCCTAGAGGCACTATGGTTTTCAGTGTTCTCTATCTCCCCCTGCTGGTAGGTGGACACAACCCATTCGTAATGGATTCATCTGCTGCTGATGACAAGGAAGATTACTGGTGCCACTTCTATGTTTAACTTTAACTCTGCAAAGCGTACATTTCAGAAATTCTCCACTCTGTATGGTTTCATTATGCAACTGTGCAAATACAGACCATATTATTGACCACTGGCCAACAGGGCATGCTGACCTTGATTTATTCTCTTTCTCCATCAAATCCATTTTTTGCTAAACTGTCCTGCTATGATCAGGATTTGCAGTTCAATCTGCTGCTCACTGCCACATCTAATGGCCACACACAGAGCTGAGTGCAGTGTGTGTCTTTCAGGCTAGGAGAACGGGACTATGAGCTGGCAAAAAAAAACTCATTGATCTGCAGGCTTTTGAAGAACTGACTAAGAAGGAGGGGTACCACAGGGGAAGGTGGGAATGTGGCGGCATGGAGGGAGGCGGCACACACATCCTGCACGAAGAAGACGGCACTGCAAGCTTCCCTGCTTCCCTCCAGGAGTGTGTGTCTTTAGGCTTGGGGAATGGAGAGCCACCGAGTCTTAGGAGAGGCACTGCAGGGGAAGGTGGGAACGTGGCGGCATGGAGGGGGGTGGGACGCATCTCCTGCGCAAAGAAGACAGAAGATGCAGAGGAAGGCGAGAAGGTGGTTGGTGGCAGAGAATGCAGCTAATAGTGAGTTATTCAAAAATCGATTTCTTAAAGAAACAAATTGATTCAAATCAATTCGCTGAAAATGAATCGAATCGATTCGAATCGCGAACTGGACAGCACTAGTACATCCTGCCAGATCTGGTGCTAGACATGGCTGGGGCCCAGGGCAGAAATCTAGGAGAGACCCCAAATCCTACTACCAGGCTGCACCTTTTCTTTAGGTACCGGCAGGCTTGGGCATCTCTCTGGCCAGGGAGTCAAGGGCAGTTGCCCTAGTTGCCCTCCTCTAACACCATCCCTGGCATGTGCCATCTTTTTTTCACAGTATAGGAAGACAAGCATCTCTATTTCTCTAATGTTTTACTACATGAAAGGTCTGGTTTCTTGGGATTTTGGTTTAATTTGTTTATATTTGTGGTCACCTATTCTGTATTTGACATTTGTGTTGTGTGTGTGTGTGACCAAGGTATTCTGCTAGTATGAATTGTCTATATAGCATTTTGTAGTAACCTGGCATTTTGAATGTTCAGTTTTCCCAGTAAATGTATTGATATTTTAGGGCCTCACTGCAATATCTACAGCCCTAAAATATCGCAGGTAGAATCCTTGTTTTGGAAGTTAGTGCTGGCATGATAGATTTTATCTAGGTTCTAATTGACTTACATTAATTTCCACTATGTTTGTTATTGAGATTACACTACAGACAAATATTTATTTGTATGGTGAGTTTTATGGGAAAATGTCCTGGCTCTGCTCTGCATCCACTGTTGGGGGAGGGCCAGGGGGGTCAGTGGATGCAGAATGTATTTGGCTTCAATACCATATAGGACAGAGCTTCCCAAACTGTGGGTCGGGACACCAAATAGGGTTACGCCTTGAGTGGGCTCTTCATAGGTACAAAATTATTCTGCACCTCTTGTGGGGGGGGGGGGGGGGGCGCATAATTTATTTGGCCACTATTATGGGGTCATGGCCAGAAAAGAATTGACAAACCCTGATATAGGGGAAACATGTGTGTGCTGGGGGACCATGGCTCAATGGGGACTAAAGAGTGCAGTCTCTTGGACGTCCCCTATTCTCAGTGTGACCTGTACTGCTACCCTCATTGAAATTATTGGGGATGGAGTGAGGCAGTGAATGAGTGCATCAGGTGGTGGGTTTTTCTCTTTCAAAAAGTTTGAAACCTTAGTGCCCACCCATCCAACCTGTTGGCCCACCCAAAAATTGCCTTCTGGCTACACCACTATTACATCCTATCATCTTATATAGATTAAAAATATATTTCTATGTGAAAGACAGGTTAGATTTTATCACAACTTTGATGTCTACTTTAGACTTTGAAAAAGTTTTATTTTAAAATGTTTTCATTAAAATATTTAACTTGCCATGATTTGGGCTCGCCAAAGTGGAGATAATTAATGCTGTAAAGATCCATATCTTCAGTATGCCACGCAAATGTCGTTTTCCACATGCCAAAATAGAGATATGGAGTATTTACACCTTCAATGGAAATGCCACAGTCTTCTCCTACAACATCCAATATTGTATTCAAGCGAGATATGTTCCATTCATCGACATCCTAAAATAAAAGTACAAATACAATAAATTTTAACTTCTCAATAAAACTGATTTCTAAACAAATATGTTACTCTTTCTCTGTACCAGTTTAAAACTACCTCTGGAAACATTCTAAAGCTACTCTATATGGATGAATATAAATATATACTACAAAAATATAGAACTGTTGTATTATTTAACATAATCATTAGTTTACACACTTAGAAATAAGACTTTTAGCCTCCACCTAATACGGGATCACCCTGTTTCTAGGAAAAAGTTAAGGTCACCACAGAGGAGGTATTCCACATTAGCAGATACAAATTTCTAGTATAGCACTTCTAATTTTCTACTCAGCTAGTTCACAGCAATTCAAAAATAGTTATTAAAACAGACAAGGAGAAAAGGTAGAAACACTGTGATGTAAAATGTCTCCACAGTCACAAAACAATCTGCTCTAACAGGGCAGCAGCAGTGCAGAGACACAGTATTTGCTTGTAATCCTATCAGTTCTCAATTCCTTTCTAGTAGGCATTTATCTCTAAAAGGTAAGCCAATGAAAGGAGAAAAAGCTGCAAAGATTACAAGCAAATGCTGTGTCCCCACCCCCAATATGCTTTTCTCACAAATCTGTATCAAGTCTCTCTCCTTTCCTCCTAAGAACGCTGCTCTGTCCAGTGCCATCACTACTCTCTCCCCCTCTGCATCCCAGTCCCAATGCTGTCTGTCTCCTCCTCTATCCATCTGGTCCATTGAAACAACAGCAGAGAAGAGGCAAGGACCCAGAAAAAAAAAAAGATGGAACGAAAGGACTTTGAAAGGGGGTTGTAGCTGAATATGGAAAAGAAGACTTTGAAGAGAGAAAGAAGAAGAGAAAACAGGACAAGACCCTAAAGAGAAGGCAGGCATGAAAGAAAATCCTATAGAGGATGGACAGGGAAAGAAAAGAAAAAAAAACATTGATGGATTGGAGGGTGAGAAGAGAATATCATTAAATGGGATAAATGGAATGGGAAGCTGAAAGGAAGCATACAGATGGAAAGAGATGGAGGTATATAGAAGAGGAGAGAAAGGAAGCAATAAAAGATTACAGTATGTGCAGAGAGGCAAGAGGAAGATAAGAGAATGGCAAATACACTTTATCAAGATACTACACTAATCCTTACTAATGAGGTGGAAGAAGAGAGGGAGGGAGGAAGGAGATAGGGAAATTACAACATTGGTAAGATACAGGGTACACTTCAGGCAGTTGATAAGAAATCCTAGAGACTGAAGATAAAACAGTTGCTTCCTTCAGGAGAGTTAAGGCCTGTGACTCTGTCTGAACACTAGAAGTCAATTGTCCAACTAAGGAAATAACAGATGCCCTTGTTTGTGCGGGCGAGCAACTGTCACCATAAGATGTTTTGAAACACTCTGGGGGTAGGTAAGAAGCCGAAGGAAAGACTGTTCTTGACATGGATGGATTGAAGGGTCAACCTGAAATGGTACTTCTAACAAGGATGGATTAGAATATCTATATAAATAATTCTCACCTCAAAGCTCACTCTGTGGCAGGGAAACACTGAAGCCCTGCACTTAGGCTGTCACCACTCACTGTCACTCATGCACCACTCACTCTCACTGAGACCCGCCCACAGCCATGCCCTTTCCGCACATAATTCGCTACCTCAATGTTCTAATGAAGCGCTGCAACTTCCGATTTTTGAGGTGGCAGAGATCGGAATGTTGCCCGAGGTGGCAGAGATCGGAATTTCTCCCCATGCCTGTTTGCCCTGCCCTCGCGACAAACGTGATGAAGTCGAGGGCGGAGCAATGACAGTTAACCAATCACATTGCTCCGCCCTTGACATCATCACGTTTGACGAGAGGGCGGGGCACACATCGATCTGCAACACTACATGAGGCACCCAGGCAGCGAGGGAGCCAATGAGCCAGCCAGCCCCGACCAACGGAGGGAGTGAGGCAGGCAGGCAGGAATGGTACTTCTAACAAGGATGGATTAGAATATCTATATAAATAATTCTCACCTCAAAGCTCACTCTGTGGCAGGGAAACACTGAAGCCCTGCACTTAGGCTGTCACCACTCACTGTCACTCATGCACCACTCACTCTCACTGAGACCCGCCCACAGCCATGCCCTTTCCGCACATAATTCGCTACCTCAATGTTCTAATGAAGCGCTGCAACTTCCGATTTTTGAGGTGGCAGAGATCGGAATGTTGCCCGAGGTGGCAGAGATCGGAATTTCTCCCCATGCCTGTTTGCCCTGCCCTCGCGACAAACGTGATGAAGTCGAGGGCGGAGCAATGACAGTTAACCAATCACATTGCTCCGCCCTTGACATCATCACGTTTGACGAGAGGGCGGGGCACACATCGATCTGCAACACTACATGAGGCACCCAGGCAGCGAGGGAGCCAATGAGCCAGCCAGCCCCGACCAACGGAGGGAGTGAGGCAGGCAGGCAGGAACACGCAGGCAGGCAGAAGATCGGAGGCAGTGAGGGAGCCAGCCAGCCACTCCTCAAGCACGGAGGGTAAGTCCACGAAAAAGGGGAGGGGGATGGGAAGGAAAGGGCCTTGCTAGCGCCCGTTTCATTGGCCTCAGAACCGGGCCTTTCTTACTAGTGTGTTATTAATCCCCGAGATCCAGGGTACACATCCAAAATTTTTTTTTTTGAGCAAAGGGAAAGGTAATTGTCATTCTGAATTTTTCCTTGAGGAGGAAACTGTTGAGATCTCCAAGATCTAGTATTGGGTATAAGTCTTCTCTCTTTTTTTGGAAAGAAAAAATATCTTGAGTAGAAGCCTACATTCCACTCCTGTGGAGTAATATGTTCTATGGCTTTGGCCTGGAGTAGAAGGTGGACTTTCTCCTGTAAAAGACTAAGATGGCCAGAAGGAGGTTGAATCCATGATAAAAGTAGATTCGGGGATGACTGAGATGGTATCCAACCCAGAGTACAGAGGGGATCTGTGGATGACTGCAACTTCTACCTCATAGGTCTCCCACTAAACTATCTCTTGCCCCTTCAATCTGTTCAAAATTCTGCTTCGTGACCATCTTCCACCAGCGTTGCTACACTCATATAACATCTCTCCTCAAGTCACTTCATTAGCTCCCATTTCCATATACAGTTCAAACTCCTCTTACTGTTTTGCAGGTGCATTTATTCTACAGATCCTCAGTAATTTTTATTTCTTATATTTTCTTATACCCCTCCTCCAGGAACTCCATTAATAAGGTAAGTCACTTATCTGTACCCTTCTACTCTGCTCTAAAATCCAAACTCCATTCCTTTCTAATTTCTGCAGTGTATACCTGGAATTGATTGAGTAGGTACGTCATGCTCCATCTCTGGCCAAATCCAGGCTAAAAACCCATCTTTTTGAAGCTGCTTCTCACTAATCCCATACTTGTCCTGTTTTGAATAGATTGTAAACTCATTTTATCCTGGTATGTCAAACTGGCCAATGTCTTGTATACAGTTCTGCTATGAATAAGCAGATGCTTCTCGCAGCTCCAAAATCAGGTCTTTTCAAAATAGGGTCAGCACAGCAACAGTGGCCCTTTTAAAGTGTGCCTCACTGAATACCACCTGCAAAGACTTTCACTGTACATTGGACCAAGCTTCAACATAGCACTTAAGTGTTTGTGTACAGTGCTATCTACAGTGGGGGAAATAAGTATTTGATCCCTTGCTGATTTTGTAAGTTTGCCCACTGACAAAGACATGAGCAGCCCATAATTGAAGGGTAGGTTATTGGTAACAGTGAGAGATAGCACATCACAAATTAAATCCGGAAAATCACATTGTGGAAAGTATATGAATTTATTTGCATTCTGCAGAGGGAAATAAGTATTTAATCCCTCTGGCAAACAAGACCTAATACTTGGTGGCAAAACCCTTGTTGGCAAGCACAGCGGTCAGACGTCTTCTGTAGTTGATGATGAGGTTTGCACACATGTCAGGAGGAATTTTGGTCCACTCCTCTTTGCAGATCATCTCTAAATCATTAAGAGTTCTGAGCTGTCGCTTGGCAACTCGCAGCTTCAGCTCCCTCCATAAGTTTTCAATGGGATTAAGGTCTGGTGACTGGCTAGGCCACTCCATGACCCTAATGTGCTTCTTCCTGAGCCACTCCTTTGTTGCCTTGGCTGTATGTTTTGGGTCATTGTCGTGCTGGAAGACCCAGCCACGACCCATTTTTAAGGCCCTGGCGGAGGGAAGGAGGTTGTCACTCAGAATTGTACGGTACATGGCCCCATCCATTCTCCCATTGATGCGGTGAAGTAGTCCTGTGCCCTTAGCAGAGAAACACCCCCAAAACATAACATTTCCACCTCCATGCTTGACAGTGGGGACGGTGTTCTTTGGGTCATAGGCAGCATTTCTCTTCCTCCAAACACGGCGAGTTGAGTTCATGCCAAAGAGCTCAATTTTTGTCTCATCTGACCACAGCACCTTCTCCCAATCACTCTCGGCATCATCCAGGTGTTCACTGGCAAACTTCAGACGGGCCGTCACATGTGCCTTCCGGAGCAGGGGGACCTTGCGGGCACTGCAGGATTGCAATCCGTTATGTCGTAATGTGTTACCAATGGTTTTCGTGGTGACAGTGGTCCCAGCTGCCTTGAGATCATTGACAAGTTCCCCCCTTGTAGTTGTAGGCTGATTTCTAACCTTCCTCATGATCAAGGATACCCCACGAGGTGAGATTTTGCGTGGAGCCCCAGATCTTTGTCGATTGACAGTCATTTTGTACTTCTTCCATTTTCTTACTATGGCACCAACAGTTGTCTCCTTCTCGCCCAGCGTCTTACTGATGGTTTTGTAGCCCATTCCAGCCTTGTGCAGGTGTATGATCTTGTCCCTGACATCCTTAGACAGCTCCTTGCTCTTGGCCATTTTGTAGAGGTTAGAGTCTGACTGATTCACTGAGTCTGTGGACAGGTGTCTTTCATACAGGTGACCATTGCCGACAGCTGTCTGTCATGCAGGTAACGAGTTGATTTGGAGCATCTACCTGGTCTGTAGGGGCCAGATCTCTACTGGTTGGTGGGGGATCAAATACTTATTTCCCTCTGCAGAATGCAAATAAATTCATATACTTTCCACAATGTGATTTTCCGGATTTAATTTGTGATGTGCTATCTCTCACTGTTACCAATAACCTACCCTTCAATTATGGGCTGCTCATGTCTTTGTCAGTGGGCAAACTTACAAAATCAGCAAGGGATCAAATACTTATTTCCCCCACTGTATGTACACCTAGTAGTGCTATAAAAATAAGCAGCAAAAGTCAAACTCAGCAGATTCTATCTTCAAATCGACCCGTCGATACAACGCTAACAAGTTCCCTCTTAAAACATCTCAGATCAACCTTATTGCTAGCAAGAGAATGCAAGGTTTCCTCTGCACTGTTCTATTCTTCCATCCCTCCTATGTCTAACTCCAGATGCCTGGCCAATCTCTGGTCTTTCTTGCTCATTTAAGCTTACTCTCCAATTCCTCTCATACTGAGAGTTGTACACAATTTCCAACAAGCTGAAACACCATGATTCTCAGTGCCCTACTGGCTTCAACAAACCTGGTTCCCTCTTCTTGAGAGCCTGGAAGTTCCATTTCCTCACAATCTGCTCCAGTTCCCAGCACTAATAACTTAACAGGAGGATCACCTGCTTCATCCAGACCTGAGGTATCTAGCCATCACAGCCTAGAAAATTAAGCAGTCTAAGCTCTCAATGTTCTACAGCTCATCCAGGACATCCTGAGAGCTGTTCAGAAACCTTCCATTAGATGAACATATGATTACAAATGAAAGATATTTTCAATCTGTACTTTACTAATGCCCATGACTATCACATGTCCTCCTAATACTATAACTGTGGTATGTATACCACATATATTTTCCTAGCCTTCAAATCACTTCTATTAGGAGTATTAGGAGTATGCAATTTATTTGAGGACATCTTTATCTTTCATTCACAGCATTTCCTTGAGTGGCCGAGTTTCATTCTTAGCTTTTTCAAAAGGATACGCTGTGAAAATATATTCAAACGATTTCATTACCAACTCAAAACAAACACTCCTTTACAGAAAAGAATAACAACAATTTAAGTTACCTCTAATACATTCTCAAAATCTTCATGAAAATACCTTCACCATAATATAACGCTACTGCTCTTCCCATATGGGAGCCCAGTCCATAATGCATGTCATCACACACTGTGTACTTCCGCAATGCAACCCGTGGTTTAAATACCTCCTTAATTGGTTTGCTTAGGTACACATGGAGTCAATCAATCCCATTCAATTTCCTTATGGTTTGATATCTGTTTAATCTGAAAACTAGCAAAAGAATTAGATCTTTTGTTTGCTCCCTAAAAGTGTACCCTTTCCCCATCTGGTTTGTAAATCTGTAGGCTAAGGTGAGGTTGTGTTGTAAGGAGGAGCAGTTAAACCACATGGTCTTCACTGGCTCCTGCCTGAAAGATACAAACAGATAAGAATTGCTCTGCCTTTAAGTCTGGATTAATTCTGCATTTATATCTTAATTCTGGCTTAATTCTGCATTTATATCTTTATATATTTCCTGTTTTGTTACATACTCTGCTAAAATAGTGCTTTGCATGTCCCAATCCTTAGAGCTGTACACCGGCAAATTTCTTCTGGTGAATTTAAGTACAGCTCTTCAGATAGGTTACAGAGGAGACATTCCTACAGTCTTAAGCTTAAGCCCACCCACCCTGCCCCTCAACCCATCCACCCCGAGACGGACATTTCATAAATAACTTCCCCAAATACACTAATTATCACAATTTAACTCCACCCATGTTACAACTGTCTCTGAAAAGAAAACCCCTCATTATCACAGGAATCCCCAGTCTTCTACTCACCAGCTAAGGATTACTGCTCTAAAAATAAGAATCTCAGCCAACAGACCCATAAGCTGCTGTTCTCACTATATCATACCTGTTCATACCCATTTCAATCAATCAGGATGACTTTTATTCTCTGTAATAATTGTGGTGCTTTAGTTTCAAGACCAATTATCTGGAGACTTAAGGCTTGTCCTATCTGTCTGCAACTCACTAGATTAAAACACGAGCTCAGTAAAGTAAAACAGGAACTAGATGCACTTAAAGCAGCATCTAGGACCGCACAATATCATACTGCACAGAATCATACGAAATTATCACCACTACCACAAAGGATAAAACCACCTAAAAATAGATGGATCACTGTAGGCTCAGGCAGACTTCGTTATGTGACAAGAAAACATCAGACCTCACAAGTGTTACCCCTACAAAATTCTTTTACTCCATTACAGCACTGTGATGTTCTTGAAAACAGAACGGAAGCCAAAGAAAAAATAATAAAAGTGGAACAAAAAGATATGAAGGTACCCAAAGAGAAAAGAAACCCCCAAATCACTACTGTTGAAACACATACCAGGAAATGTAGATGGAAAGCGATGACCACAAATGCTCGCAGTCTAAGCAATAAAGTTCATGACCTTCAGGCCCTGATGTTGGAGGCAGACCTGGATGTTGTTGCAATCACAGAGACGTGGCTAAATGGTTCCCATGAATGGGATGCAAACATACCAGGCTATAATCTATTTAGGAAGGATAGAGAGGGTCATAAAGGTGGCGGAGTAGCTCTGTATGTGAGGAATGATATCACTGCCACTGAAATGACAGGGACCTGGGGAAAGGAAGAAGCGATATGAATCACCTTAAAAAGAGATGATAGAACCTCTGTCCACGTGGGTGTTGTCTACAGACCTCCGACACAATTGGAGGAATTAGATAAAGACCTGATCGCAGATATTCAAAAGTTGGGAAGCAAGAGAGAGGTGCTGTTACTGGGAGATTTCAATCTGCCGGATATAGATTGGAAGGTTCCGTCTGCAGAATCGGAAAGAAGTTGAGGGATCGTGGATGCTTTCCAAAGTGTTTTGCTCAGACAAATGGTTATGGAACCCACGAGGGAGGGAGTGACACTGGATCTGGTGCTCACAAATGGCAATAGCGTGTCAAATATCCGAGTGGGTGCCCACCTGGGCAGCAGTGACCATCAAACGGTTTGGTTTGATATGACAGCTAAAGTGGAGAGCGGCCACTCAAAACTCAAAGTCCTGGATTTCAAGCGTGCTGACTTTAGTAAAATGGGGGAATACCTGAGGAAGGAGATGATGGGCTGGGAGGAAATATGAGAAGTGGAAGGACAGTGGTCCAGGTTGAAAGAAGCTATAAATAGGGCCACGAACCTTTATGTAAGGAAAGTAAATAAAAGCAAGAGAAAAAGGAAACCGATATGGATCTCCAAGCAAGTGGTTGAGAAAATAAAGGCTAAAGGCGTTCCAGAAATACAGAAAAACTCAAGAAAAGGAACACATGGAGGATTACCGGATGAAAATGAAAGAAGCCGAGAGATACGAATGGCAAAAGCGCAAGCGGAAGAACAAATGGCTAGAAATGTAAGGAGGGGTGACAAAAATTTCTTCAGGTATATTAGTGAAAGGAGAATGACTAAAAAGGGAATTGTGAGACTAAAAGATACTGAGAACCGCTATGTGGAAAATGATGAAGAAAAAGCAAATTTGCTAAATAGATACTTTTGTTCTGTTTTCACAGAGGAAAATCCTGGAGAAGAATCGCGATGGACTGGAAATAATACAATTAAGAATGAAGTGGATAGAGCACCATTCATGGAAGAAAGTGTGTATCAACAACTTGAAAAGCTAAAGGTGGACAAAGCAGTGGGACCGGACGGGATCCACCCCAGGATATTGAGGGAGCTCAGAGAGGTTTTGGTGGGTCCTCTTAAAGATTTGTTTAATATATCCTTGCAGACGGGAAAGGTTCCGAGGGATTGGAGAACGGCGGAGGTGGTCCCTCTTCACAAAAGTGGTGATAGGGAAGAAGCTGGAAACTACAGGCCGGTAAGCCTCACCGGTTATTGGAAAAGTAATGGAAGCAATGCTGAAGGAAAGGATAGTGAATTTTCTGGAAGCCAATAAGTTGCAAGATCCGAGACAACATGGTTTTACCAAAGGGAAATCGTGCCAAACGAATCTCATTGAGTTCTTTGATTGGGTGACAGGAGAATTGAATCAGGGACGAGCTATGGACGTAATCTACTTAGATTTCAGCAAAGCTTTTGACACGGTTCCCCACAGGAGGCTCTTAAATAAACTGGAGGGGCTGAAGATAGGACCTGAAGTGGTGAACTGGATTAGGGACTGGTTGATGGACAGACGTCAGAGGGTGGTGGTGAATGGAATTCGCTCGGAGGAAGGAAAGGTGAGTAGTGGAGTGCCTCAGGGATCGGTGCTGGGGCCGATTCTGTTCAATATATTTGTGAGTGACATTGCCGAAGGGTTAGAGGGTAAAGTTTGCCTATTTGCGGATGATACTAAGATCTGTAACAGAGTGGACAACCCGGAGGGAGTGGAAAACATGAAAAAGGATCTGAGGAAGCTAGAAGAATGGTCTAAGGTTTGGCAATTAAAATTCAATGCGAAGAAATGCAAAGTGATGCACTTAGGGAATAGAAATCCACGGGAGACGTATGTGTTAGGCGGGGAGAGTCTGATAGGTACGGGCGGAGAGAGGGATCTTGAGGTGATAGTATCTGAGGATTTGAAGGCGACGAAACAGTGTGACAAGGCGGTGGCCGTAGCTAGAAGGTTGTTAGGCTGTATAGAGAGAGGTGTGACCAGCAGAAGAAAGGGGGTGTTGATGCCCCTGTATAAGTCGTTGGTGAGGCCCCACCTGGAGTAGTGTGTTCAGTTTTGGAGGCTGTATCTTGTTAAGGATGTAAAAAGAATTGAAGCGGTGCAAAGAAAAGCTACGAGAATGGTATGGGATTTGCGTTACAAGACGTATGAGGAGAGACTTGATGAACTAAACATGTATACTCTGGAGGAAAGAAGAAACAGGGGTGATATGATACAGACGTTCAAATATTTGAAAGGTATTAATCTGCAAACGAACCTTTTCCGGAGGTGGGAAGGTGGTAGAACGAGAGGACATGAAATGAGATTGAAGGGGGGCAGACTCAAGAAAAATGTCAGGAAGTATTTTTTCACGGAGAGAGTAGTGGATGCTTGGAATGCCCTCCCGCAGGAGGTGGTGGAAATGAAAACGGTAACGGAATTCAAACATGCGTGGGATAAGCATAAAGGAATCCCGTGCCGAAGGAATGGATCTTCAGGAGCTTAGTCAAGATCGGGAGGCGGGGCTGGTGGTTGGGAGGCGGGGATAGTGCTGGACAGACTTGTACGGTCTGTGCCAGAGCCGGTGGTTGGGAGGCAGGGCTGGTGATTGGGAGGTGAGGATAGTGCTGGGCAGACTTATACGGTCTGTGCCAGAGCCGGTGGTTGGGAGGAGGGGCAGGTGGTTGTGAGGCGGGGATAGTGCTGGGCATACTTATACGGTCTGTGCCCTGAAGAGCACAGGTACAAACCAAAGTAGGGTATACACCAAAAGTAGCAAATATGAGTTATCTTGTTGGGCAGACTGGATGGACCGTGCAGGTCTTTTTCTGCCGTCATCTACTATGTTACTATGTTATTCAGTCCCTCCGGATGTGTTGTGCTCCACAAATACACGAATCTCTGTTCCTTATAAAGCAGTCTGTCAGAATGAACTCCCCCTCAAGCTTCCATTTGTAACAATACTACAAATTGTAGTTCACTAATTAAATGATTGAAGTCCTTCCAATGCACAGTTAAGGGAGTCTCCTGTTTCCCAGTTTTAATATTACTAATATGCTCCCCTATACGTGTTTTATTTTTTCTGGTAGTTTGACCAATACAATAAAGCCAACAGGGCAAATGATACAGTAAACCACCCCAGATGAGTTACAATTAGTTTTAGATTTCAAATTAAAAAATTGGGATGTATGAGTGATCTTAACTACAGAACTCTCAATGGCATTTCCCACATTTGAAATGTCCTGTAATTTCTGACCTGGGAGCTCTGGGGTTAGATAACAGCTGTTCCAAATTTTTCCCTCTCCTGTATGCAAATTTTGACTTTTCCTTTAAGGAACGATAAACCCAAAATATGCCAATAATTCATAATAATGCCAATACTGCATAATAACAGTCGTTGGTGAGGCCCCACCTGGTGTTCAGTTTTGGAGGCCGTATCTTGCTAAGGATGTAAAAAGAATTGAAGCGGTGCAAAGAAAAGCTACGAGAATGGTATGGGATTTGCGTTACAAGATGTATGAGGATAGACTTGTGGACCTGAACATGTATACTCTGGAGGAAAAGGAGAAACAGGGGTAATATGATACAGACGTTCAAATATTTGAAAGGTATTAATCCTCAAACGAGCCTTTTCCAGAGATGCAAAGAGAGTAGAACGAGAGGATATGAAATGAGATTGAAGGGGGGCAGACTCAAGAAAAATGTCAGGAAGTATTTTTTCACGGAGAGAGTGGTGGATGCTTGGAAAGCCCTCCCGCGGGAGGTGGTGGAGATGAAAACGGTAACGGAATTCAAACATGCGTGGGACAAACATAAAGGAATCCTGTTCAGAAGGAAGGGATCCTCAGGAACTTAGCCGAGATTGGGTGGCAGAGCCGGTAGTGGGAGGCAGGGATAGTGCTAGGCAGATTTATACGGTCTGCCAGAGCTAGTGGTGGGAGGCGGGGCTGGTGGTTGGGAGGCGAGGATAGTGCTGGGTAGACATATATGATCTGTGCCAGAGCTGGTGGTGGGAAGCGGGGCTGGTGGTTGGGGGGCGGGGATAGTGCTGGGCAGACTTATACGGTCTATGCCCTGAAAAATACTGGTACAAGTCAAGGTAAGGTATACACAAAAAGTGGCACATATGAGTTTATCTTGTTGGGCAGACTGGATGGACCATGCAGGTCTTTTTCTGCCGTCATCTACTATGTTACTATCCAGCTCATAATCGAAAGTGATCGCCGGCCATTTCCCGACACAAATCAGGAGATGGCCGGCGATCTCGGAAAAGCGGCGAAATCGGTATAATCGAAAGCTGCTTTTTTTGACAGCTTCACCGCTTTCCCGTCGCCTCGCCGGCGAAAGTTCAAAGGGGTGTGTCGGCGGTGAACCGAACGCGGTACATGGGCGGGTATGGGCGTGGCTACCAGATAGCCGGCTTTTGCCAATAATGGAAAAAAAATACGACGTTCTCACGACTGGGTCGACGTCCACAGCGGCCCCACAAACTGAATTTTTTCAAAGCAAAAAATCTTCAAGCTTTGACAGAACCTTCTGGCACACGGGGTGCGCGCACCGCGCAAGCGCGGCCGTCTTCCTGCCCGTCGCACAAGAGACCCGTACAGTTATGTACAAAAGCAAAATAAAAGAACAACTCCTCCAAAGGGGAGGTGGGCGGGTTTGTGAGAACAATCAGCCTGCTGTCCTCGGAGAATACCTGCTACAGGTATGTATCTTAACTTTCTCCGAGGAGAAACAGGCTGCTTGTTCTCACGACTGGGGTATCCCTAGCACCCAGGCTCACTCAAAACAAACAGGGTCAATTGGGCCTCGCAACGGCGAGGACATAAGAATTTACCTACGAACTAGAACATCTGAGAGTGCAGCCTGGAACAGAATAAAAATGGGCCTAGGGGGGTGGAGCTGGATTCTAAACCCCCAAACAGATTCTGCAGCACCGACTGCCCAAACCAACTGTCGCGTTGGGTATCCTGCTGAAGGCAGTAGTGAGATGTGAACGTGTGGATTGATGACCACGTCGCAGCCTTGCAAATCTCTTCTATAGTGGCTGACTTCAAGTGGGCCAACGACGCGCCATGGCTCTAACACTATGAGCCTTGACATGACCTTCAAGAGTCATTCCAGCCTGGGCATAAGTGAAGGAAACGCAATCCGCTAGCCAATTGGAGATGGTGTGTTTCCCGACTGCGACTCCCCTTCTGTTGGGATGTTTCTTGGGATGAAAAGAAACAAACACTTGGGCGGACTGTCTGAAGGGGCTTGTCCACTCCACGTAAAAGGCCAATGCTCTCTTGCAGTCTAAGGTGTGCAACTGACGTTCAGCAGGGCGGGTATGAGGACGGGGAAAAAATGTTGGCAAGACAACTGACTGGTTCAGATGGAACTCCGACACCACCTTCGGCAAGAACTTAGGGTGCATGCGGAGGACTACTCTGTTGTGATGAAACTTGAGATAAGGAGCATGCACTACCAAGGCTTGAAGTTCACTGACTCTACGAGCTGAAGTAACAACCACCAAGAAAATGACCTTCCAGGTCAAGTACTTCAGATGGCAGGAAGTCAGTGGCTCAAAAGGAGGCTTCATCAGCTGGGTGAGAACGACGTTGAGATCCCATGACACTGTTGGAGGTTTGACAGGGGACTTTGACAAAAGCAAACTTCTCATGAAGCGAACAACTAAAGGCTGTCCAGAGATAGGCCTACCTTCCACACGAGAATGAAAAGCACTAATTGCACTAAGATGAACTCTTACGGAGTTGGTCTTGAGACCAGACTCGGACAAATGCAGAAGGTATTCAAGCAGGGTTTGTGTAGGACAAGAGTGAGGATCTAGGGCCTTGCTATCACACCAGATGGCAAACCTCCTCCATTTCAAAAAGTAACACCTCTTCGTGGAATCTTTCCTGGAAGCAAGCAGAACCCAGTAGACACCCTCAGAAAGACCCAAGGAAGCGAATTCTACGCTCTCAACATCCAGGCCGTGAGAGCCAGAGACCAAGGCTGGGATGCAGAAGCGCCCCCTCGCTCTGAGTTATAAGGGTTGGAAAACACTCTAATCTCCACAGTTCTTTGGAGGACAACTCCAGAAGAAGAGGGAACCAAATCTGATGCGGCCAGAAGGGAGCAATCAGAGTCATGGTTCCGCGGTCTTGCTTGAGTTTCAGCAAAGTCATCCCCACCAGAGGTATGGGAGGATATGCATACAGAAGGCCCTTCCCCCAATGAAGGAGAAAGGCATCTGATGATAGTCAGTCATGGGCCTGAAGTCTGGAACAGAACTGAGGGACCTTGTGATTGAGCTGAGTGGCAAAAAGATCCACCGAGGGGGTGCCCCAAACTCGGAAGATCTTGCATTCGACACCTGAATTGAGCGACCACTTGTGAGGTTGCATAATCCTGCTGTCGGTCAGACTGACGTGGCTTGGAGAAACATGCCGTGACGGCGAGCCCAAAGCCACATCTGGACGGCTTCTCGACACAGGGGGCGAGATCCGGTGCCCTCCTGCTTGTTGATGTAGTACATGGCAACCTGATTGTCTGTCTGAATTTGGATGATTTGATTGGCCAGCCGATCTCTGAAAGCCTTTAGAGCGTTCCAGACCGCTCGCAACTCCAGGAGATTGATCTGAAGACCTTTTTCCTGGAGGGACCAATCTCCTGGAGTGTGAAGCCCATCGACATGAGCTCCCCACCCCAGGAAAGATGCATCCATTTTTGTGGCTGAGGAATTTGAAAAGGAGGTCAAGGTCAAGGCCAAATTGGATCAAATTGTCCACCACTGAAGGGAATTGTGAAAATCGGTGGACAGCCGGATTGCATCCTCTAGATTCCCTGCAGCTTGATACCAATGGGAAGCTAGGGTCCATTGAGCTGATCTTATGTGAAGATGGGCCATGGGCGTGACATGGACTGTGGAGGCCATATGGCCTAGAAGTCTCAACAACTGCCGAGCTTTGATCTGCTGTGACGCTCTAGCCATGGAAACTAGAGACAGAAGATTGTCCGCTCTCGCCTCGGGAAGATAGGCACGAGCTGTCTGTGAATCCAGTAGAGCTCCTATAAATTTGAGTTGCTCAACAGGGAAAAGATGGGACTTGGGGTAATTTATAACAAACCCGAGTAGCTCCAGCAGTTGAATAGTCATCTGCATTAGTCCCAGTCTGTGTAGCGACGCTGCAACTACTGCCAGGCATTTTGTAAAGACCCTGGGCGCAGACGCCAGACCAAAGGGCAGCACACAAAACTGGAAGTGCTGCGCTCCCAGACGGAATCGAAGATACCTCCTGTGAGCTGGAAGTACCGGGATGTGTGTATAGGCATCCTTTAAGTCCAGAGAGCATAGCCAATCGTTTTGCTGAATCATGGGAAGAAGAGTGCCCAGGGAAACCATCCTGAACGTTTCTTGGACACGGAATTTGTTCAGGGCCCTCAGGTCTAGGATGGGACGCATCCCCCCCGTTTTCTTTTGCCCAAGTACCTGGAATAGAATCCCAGCCCTTCTTGCCCTGGTGGAACGGGCTCGACCGCATTGGCGCTGAAAAGGGCGGAGAGTTCCTCTGCAAGTACCTGCCTGTGCTGGAAGCTGAAGGACTGAGCTCCCGGTGGGCAATTTGGAGGTCTGGAGACCAAATTGAGGGAGTATCCTAACCGGACTATTTGAAGAACCCACCGATCGGAGGTTATGAGAGGCCACCTTTGGTGAAAAAATTTTAACCTCCCTCCAACCGGCAACTTGTCCGGCACGGACACCTTTATAGCAGCTATGCTCAACTGGAGCCAGTCAAAAGCCCGTCCCTTGCTTTTGCTGGGGAACCACAGGGGCCTGCCTTGGCGCACGCTGTTGACGAGAACGAGCGCGCTGGGGTTGAGTCTGAGAAGGCTGTCGAGAAGGCGGATTGTACCTACACTTGTTATAAGCATAGGGAGCATTCTTTCTTACCCGGAAAAATCATCTACCTGATGAGGTAGTAGCAGAAGGCGCCCGGCAGGAGAGATTGTCCATAGCAGTTTCCCGCTGAGTGATCTGATCAACCACTTGCTTGATTTTCTCACAAAAATATTATTCCCCCCCCCCCCCCCCCGTTAAGGGACATCCGCAATCCGCTGCTGGACTTGACTGTCCAGGTCAGAGGCATGTAACCATGAAAGTCTGCGCATCACTATACCCTGGGCAGCAGTTCTGGATGCAACATCAAAAGAACTGTAAGCACCCCTAGACAGGAATTTACGACACGCCTTTCGGCTGCCTGACCACCTCCTGAAAAGGCCTGACTTATCAACCAAGTCTGCCAGTTGCTTCACCGTGTTCCTCAAGTGAATGCTCGTGTAGAGCTGGTAGGACTGAATTTTGGCCACGAGCATAGAGGACCGATAAGTCCTTTCTCCCAAAAGAGTCCAGGATTCTAGATTCTCCCAGGGGCGCCGAGGCAAAATCTCTATAACTCCTGGCTCTCTTGAGAGCGGAATCCACAACCATAGAGTTGTGAGGTAACTGCAACTTCATCAGCTCAGGTTCTCCGTGAATCCGATATTAGGACTCAGCTTTCTTGGGAATGGGGGATTACTTAGCGGTTTCATCCAGTTCCGCATAAGTGTCTCCTTGAGCACATTATGCAAAGGAATAGTGGATGACTCCTTAGGTGGCGAAGGATAGTCAAGGATCTCGAGCATCTCAGTCATGGGCTCATCCTCAGATCCCACAGGGAAGGGAATAGCCACAGACATTTCCCGGACAAATGAAGAGAAAGAAAGGCTCTCTGGGGGAGAAAGCTTTCTTTCCGGCAAAGGAGTAGGATCAGAGGGAAGACCACAAGACTCCTCGGAAGAGAAATACCTGGGATCTTCCCCTTCATCCCATGAGGCACCCTCATTGGTATCGGACAAGAGTTCCTTAACTGCAGTCAGAAACCAGGCCCGTCTCGACGCCGAGGAACCATGTCCTCGATGGCGATGCTGAGAAGTCGACTCCCATGTCGGCAGCGATGTCGACAGGGAGTCGACCTGGGTGGCAGCTGATGCCGATGCCGCAGGCGTTACCGGCGTCGGGGACCTCACCACAGGCATAGAGCCAGCTGCTGCTTCCATCAACGGTACCAAGTGCGCAAGCAACCCCGGCACCAGAGCAGACTGTCGCAGCAACCCCTCCTAAAGACCTAGAAGAATGGCTCGGATGCGCTCGTCTGGAGTCACTGTCGAGGACGGCTGTGGGGTCGGTGCAGGAATCGGCGTCAGAATCTGTGAAGGCTGAGGAGGCGGTACCAGGCTGCCCGAAGACCGACACCTCTTGTATGGAGGGTGAGTGTTCCTCCCAGCGTCGGAGCTTCACGGGTGCCAAATCCTTCGACGCCCAAGAGCTCCCGGTACTGTGCTTAGAAGGAGATCGATGATGATGCTTCTTCGCCTTCGCTCGATGCACGTCATCAACACTCCTCGGTACCGACGAGGAGGACGTGGAATTCACACGTCTCCTCGAGGTCGGGTCCAAAAGTCGTCGGTCCCGAGGGGCCTGCTCAGCAGGAGACTTCAAGGCAGGTGGAGACCCGCTCGACGGCTCACTGCTCCCAGCGTGTGGCGGTTTCCGGACAGTCATTACCTGCACTCCTGAAGTCAATGCCATCCCCGGTGCCAACATCGACGACGCCGACCTCGGTACTGCTGTCGACGTCGACACCGAGGAACCGGACGAAGCTCCGAAACGTCGGTCCTGAAGAGCTTGTCTCGACACCTGTGTTCGCATTTTCAAGCTAAGACGCAACTTACATGCGTCTGGGTGATGGTTGGGCCCAAGGCACTAAAGACACCACACGTGTGGGTCGGTACCCGAGATCGTCCGGTTGCACCGAGTACACTTCTTGAAGCCGCTGGGAGTCCTCGATGACATGGATGGAAAAATAGCGGCGGCAAGATCAAAATTCGCGGTTGTGCCAAAAGGAGAGCACAGAAAAAGAGAAGCCACATCGGAAGCGAAAGGAAACTTGGAAGGGCAAAAAACTAAAGAAAAAGTAAAGGAATCTTTTTGGGGTTTTTTTACCTTTAAAGATAAGAAAGAGAAAACTGAAGAAAGAAACCAGAGAAAATCTCTGGAAAAAACGGCCGAAGGCTCTGAAGCGAGGACAGAAGAGATGACAAATCACTACCTCTCTTCACCACGGAAAAAAAGTAACTGATCGGGTCTCTCGTACGACAGGCAGGAAGACGGCCGCGCACCCCGCGCGCCAGACGGTTTTGTCAAAGCTTGAAGATTTTTTGCTTTGAAAAAATTCCGTTTGTGGGGCCGCTGTGGATGTTGACCCAATCGTGAGAACAAGCAGCCTGCTTGTCCTTGGAGAAACTATTATTACTGAACAGGATGAACAGTTTAGTAATGAAACAAAATTATTTTGAATCTGAAGGAAAGTTTTTGCTCCAGGTGAAAAGTGTGGCCATGGGGGCCACAGTAGCCCCGTCCACTGCTTGTCTGAATATGACAAGGTTTAAGAATCTATATGTATATGGAAGCGGTCTTGATTCGCAGATTATTTCTTGGAAGAGGTTTATTGATGATACTATCATGGTTTTGCGAGGCAGAGAGAAGGAACTCAGGGAATTTGTGACATACATTAACAGAGTGGACAGTAATATTCAGTTTACCACATAATGGGACAAAAGCAGATACATTTTTTGGACAAAGATTTTTCTAACAGTTCAAGGCTTGTTCAAAACTTAAGTGTTTAGTACAGAAACTGACAGAAACATGATATTACATTATTCTAGTTATTACCCTAAGCATTTGTGTGACAACATTGCAACAGGTCAGTTCCTCCGGTTGAAGCGATTGCGCTCCACTATGGATCAATTTAAATTTCAGGCGCGGATAATGTTTCAAAGATTTTTACAACAGGGCTATCTGAAATCTGTCCTTAAAAAGTTTATAAAAGAGCATTATATGCAGAAAGGCAGTACAATCTGCTTCACAAGAAAGCCTTAATTCATTAGATTGTGTTTTATCTTTGTCCCCCTTAACGCATAAGGTTCGTTCTATTATTATGAAGTCTAGACAAGTTTGGGGAGTTCACTGCTCCTTACAGGAAAAGTTAAAATTTGCAAATAGGACATTTCAAATGTGGGAAATTCATTTGCTGTCAGTATGCCATTGAGACTTCTGTAATGAAGATCTTTCATATATCCCAATTTTTTTATTTGAAATCTAAAACTAATTGTAACTCATCGGGGGTGGTTTCCTACATCATTTGCCCTGGTGGGCTTTATTATATTGGTCAAACTACCAGAAAAAGTAAAACACGTATAGGGGGGCATATTAGTAATATTAAAACTGGGAAACAGGAGGCTCCCTTGGTGCATTTGAAGGACTTTAATTATTTAATGAGTGAACTACAATTTGTTGTATTGTTACAAATGGAAGCTCGAGGGGGAGTGAATTTTGACAGAATGCTTTATAAAGAATGGAGATTCCAAAATTTGTGGAGCACAACACATCTGAATAGGGAAATCGAATGGCATTGATTGACTCCATGTGTACCTAAGGAAACCAATTACAGAGGTATTTAAACCATGGGCTGCATCGTGGAAGCACGCAGCACGTGATGACATGCATTGTGGACTGAGCTCCTGTATGGGAAGAGCAGTCGCGTTATATTATGATGAAGGTATTTTCATGAAGATTTTGAGAATGTATTAGCGGTAACTTAAATTTTTTTTTTTTTTCTGTAAAGGAATGTTTGTTTTGAGTGGGTAATGGAATTGTTTGAATATGTCTTCATAGTGTATCCTTTTCAAAAAGCTAAGAAAAAAGCTAAGAACGAAACGCTGTGAACAAAAGATGAAGTTGGCACGACTGAAAGGAATTTTGAATTTTGATAACTTTTATGGATATTGGAAGCTGGAAAGAACGGTCTGGACCACAGCCATGGATTTATGTGACAAAAGACACAAAATGCATTTATGACAGACATCAGTTGGACTTGTAGACTTGATCCTATATTTGTACTTAACAGGGGTATTTGACTTTTACTGGAGCTTTTGCTTGAGAGATGTATTGGTTTTTATATTAAGGTCCTATAGGTGTGAAAGACCAAGTTGCATATTAACATAGAAGCAACCAACCTCTAGTTTTTGATTTATGAGTATTACTTTTTCATATCTTTATAATAAAGTGTTTTATATTCAATTTTTTCTTACCTTTTTAACTCATTCACTTTACTGCTGGTGATTGTTATTTAATTGTGTTTATATAGCTCTTGATGTTTTTGTAATTGAAGTTTTCTCTGTGCTATATATTTTTGTATAACATGATTCATGTCAGCAATTGGTCCCTTTAATCTTCCTGGTTAAACGTTTTTGAAAAAATACTAAAAGAAGAGAAAAAATGGATTAAAATGTTTATTTGTTAAAAGGATATAAATATCTGGACTGATGAGGAATCATGGTGTTAGACATATTTTGATGTAAGTCTCACCCTCTGATGGTTCACTAAAATCCATTTAAAGTGGGATATGTTTGTTGAATATAATAACAGACAGCTCCCCCAGGTTGAAAATAGCTGTTGGACTTCTTTAGTGACATATACTGATATATGCATACATGAATACTGTAGACTTTTGTTTACTCTTTTTTATTTTATGGGGTCTATGTCTTAATGTGAAGATGCTTCAAAGTTTTGTTGAGAGCTGGATTTAATGTTTATGTCTTAGATTCTATTCATTTTATGACCTGTATGGATGAGTTATTTTGATGCCCCATCTTAAGGTATGTTTGTTTTATTAATTGTTTGGGGGGGGGGGGGTTAAGAAGAGGGAGGCACGACATAAAAATACGTTTATAGAAATATCTTAATTTATTCTATTTTGAACATTTTTGATCTGTTTCTTCTGTTTTGTTTAATGGATCTCTTCTTTTACTATAGGCTATTACGTCTGCACCACTATTCAGTATACAATTGGCCCAGTGATTGTGCCCCAGAAGCAGGCCATAAAGCCAAAACATACTGGGTTTACTGTAGCTAAATTTATTACTGGAGTCCACAACCTCGGAGTCATCTTTGACTCCTCCCTCTCCTTCTCTGCGCATATCCAGCAGACTGCCAAGACCTGCCGCTTCTTCCTCTTTAACATCAGCAAAATTCGCCCTTTCCTCTCTGAACACACCACCCGAACTCTCGTCTATGCTCTCATTACCTCTCGCCTTGACTACTGCAACTTACTCCTCACTGGCCTCCCACTTAGCCATCTATCCCCCCTTCAATCTGTTCAGAACTCTGCGGCACGTCTCATATTCCGCCAAATCCGATATACTCATATCACCCCTCTCCTCAGGTCACTTCACTGGCTTCCAATCAGATACTGCATCCAATTCAAGCTTCTCCTTCTTACCTACAAATGCATTCAGTCTGCTGCCCCTCACTACCTCTCCTTCCTCATCTCCCCCTATGTTCCCGCCCGTAACCTCCGTTCACAGGACAAATCGCTCCTCTCTGTACCCTTCTCCAACACCGCCAACTCCAGGCTCCGCTCATTCTGCCTTGCCTCACCCTATGCTTGGAACAACCTTCCTGAGCCCTTACGCCAAGCCCCCTCCCTGCCCATCTTCAAGTCTTTGCTTAAAACCCACCTCTTCAATGCTGCATTCGGCACCTAACTCTTACCATTCCCTAAATCCAGACTGCCCCATTTGACCGCACCTATCGGACTGTCCGTTCACTTGTCTCTTAGATTGTAAGCTCCTTGAGCAGGGACCGTCCCTCTATGTTAAATTGTACAGCGCTGCGTAACCCTAGTAGCGCTTTAGAAATGTTAAGTAGTAGTAGTAGTCTATAGTATGTGGCTGATGTTCCATCAGGCTGTAGATAGTTCTTTTATATCTATTATTGACTGACTATTATTAGTTTGGTTAGTTTGATATTAGCCAATGATGACTCTGCTCTTTTCTTGTTGGGTATACGAGACGTTTATATTCCACCACTATTCTCTGAAGTTCAACTGAACATTTCCTGGATTAACATAGTAATTTAAAACAAATTTTAAGAGTGAAAAATACATTCAATTATATAATTTTTCAAATAAGGTTTTTAATTCTTTCTAAATTGTATATAGTACATTCCCTCCTAATCTCTATAGGGCAGGTTATTCCAACACAGAGCAATTTGATATGAGAACTGTGATAATCATTTTCTTTGACCTAATTCCCTTTGTGGATGGGAAGTGTAGAGCAAAAAGATCTCTCATGTGTAAAGTTTTACTCAAGGAAGAGAACTATCTTGTAAGTAGGAAACATCTGAAAGGATTCTATAAACCAAGCAGTAGAGCTTAAACTGGGCTCAGGTCTAGAACAGAAGCCAATATAATAACCAATTTTTTTGCATTACACGATAATCTTGCATCAATATTCTGAGCCATTCATATTATTTTCAACAACAAATTAGAACACCTTAAGTATACTAGATTATAATAATCCAGATGGGACATTATTATTGCTTGGACCTGTAATCTAAAATATTCAAGAAAATAAAATTCCTAATAGCTCTTAACTATCTCATTTAATAAAACATTTTCCTATCAAGGCCTGAAAATTACATTCCATGGCTGATTGTTCTGGAGTATACATTTTAAAAGTTCCAGGTTACCTGCTACAGTAATACCATTTTCCTATGGGAAACAAGTCTTTATACATGTAACATAGTAGATGGTGGCAGATAAAGACCTGTAAGGTCCATCCAGTCTGCCCAATACAATAAACTAATTACAAATGGTATGAAGTGATACAGCATATGCATACCTGATCTTGATTTATCCTTGCCTTTTTTAGGGCATAGACCTCTGCCCAGCACTGGCCTTGTTCTAAAATTTCTGAAGTTGTTGTCATAGCCCCTGAAAAGATCCACTCTAGCCCATCCAAGTTTATTCAGCCTCGATCAGGGCACAGACCACAGAAGTCTGCCCAGCACTGGCTTTCCTACCTAATCTCCCCTAAGCTTCTTTGGATCCGATCCTTCTGAACAAGATTTGTGCTTGTCCAATGCATTTTTGAATTCCAATACAGTTTTCATCTCTACCACCACTCGTGGGAGGGCATTCCACATATCTACCACCCTCTCAGTGAAAAACTACTTCCTGACATTATTCCTGGAGTTCAGTTGGACCCCTTTCAACTTCAATTCATGCCCTCTAGTTCTACCACCTTCCCACCTCCGGAAAAGGTTTGCAGATTAATACCTTTCAAATATTTGAACATCTGTATCATATCACCCTTGTTTCTCCTTTCCTCCAGAGTATGCATGTTTAGGACAGCAAGTCTCTCCATGTACTTCTTGGTATGTAAACCCCCTACCATATTTGTCACTTTTCTCTGAACCACTTCACTCTTAACATCTTTAGCAAGATAAGGCCTCCAAAACTGACACAATACTCCAAATGGGGCCTCACCAAAGACTATTTCTAAAGTACTTGCATGTCTATGTTTGTAAATCCACAAGTTAACAGATACAAAACTGTACAATCAATTTGCGCTCTATATTTGCCAAGTTAATGAGTTTTAATATGAACCAAGGGCTAGTTTAATTATTGGTAATACTTTTCCAAAGACTATATCTTTAAAGGGTTAAGAGTCACATTACATGTTATGTGCCATCTAGAAGTATCTAAACATTAACGTCTAGCAGTCTGCTATGTTTGAAGTACTTTAACACAGCTATCAACCAGTCACTCAAGCTCTTCCTCTTCAATGAAAACAAAACTAAATAGTAATCAGTGGGTGTGTGGCTCCCAAAGGGAAGGTGAATAGTATGGTGAATATCTGAAAACCTTATCTTTGCAGAATTATAAACAAGTAGTAGAAGTGTCAAACCTCTTTTGAGTCCTCCTACTAAGATGCTTAACATCATGCTGTCCTAAAATTCTGACAATCCCCTAAATAGAGTTATAAATCTGAGCTGATGATGCAACCAATGAACAGACTGTTGATGCAAACAGATGAATGACAGTTAATGAGCTACAAAATCCTTCAGCAAGAGTTGAATAAACTAACTTCAAGCGAGAAAGGAAAAACTTCTAAAAGCATCACAGCGTGTGTGGCGGAGAGGGGAGGGGGTTGTAACATAGTAAATGACGGCAGATAAAGACCTGTACAGTCCATCCAGTCTGCCCAACAAGATAAACTCATTTTACATGGTATGTAATACTTTACATGTACACTCTGGAGGAAAGGAGAAACAGGGGTGATATGATACAGACGTTCAAATATTTGAAAGGTATTAATCTGCAAACGAACCTTTTCCGGAGATGTGAAGGCAGTAGAACGAGAGGACATGAAATGAGATTGAAGGGGGGCAGACTCAAGAAAAATGTCAGGAAGTATTTTTTCACGGAGAGAGTGGTGGATGCTTGGAATGCCCTCCCGCGGGAGGTGGTGGAAATGAAAATGGTAACGGAATTCAAACATGCGTGGGATAAACATAAAGGAATTCTGCTCAGAAGGAATGGATCCTAAGGAGCTTAGACGAGATTGGGTGGCAAAGCCAGTGGCGGGAGACGGAGATGGTGTTGGGCAGACTTATACGGTCTGTGCCAGAGCCGATGGTGGGAGGCGGGACTGGTGGTTTGGAGGCGGGGATAGTGCTGGGCAGACTTATACGGTCTGTGCCCGGAAAAGGACAGGTACAAATCAAGGTAAGGTATACACAAAAAGTAGCACATGTGAGTTTATCTTGTTGGGCAGACTGGATGGACCGCGCAGGTCTTTTTCTGCCGTCATCTACTATGTTACTATGTTTTATATGCATACCCGAGTTTGATTTGTCCTTGCCATTCTCAGGACACAGACCGTAGAAGTCTGCCCAGCATTCTTCTTGTGCTAAAAGTTCTAAAGCTAATGTCGAACCCCCTTAAAAATTTACACAAGTCCATCCATATCTATTCAGTCATGATCAGGGTGTAGACCGTAGAAATCTGTCCAGTACAGGTTTTGCTTCCCAATTACCGGCCTTGCCACCCAATCTCCACTAAGATTCCGCTAATCCATTCCTTGTAAACAGGATTCCTTTGTTTATCCCACGTATGTTTGAATTTAATTACTGTTTTCATCTCCACCACCTCCCGCTGGAGAGCATTCCACTTATCTACCACCCGTTCCGTGAAAAAATACTTTCTGATATTACTCCTGAGTCTGCCCCCCTTCAACCTCAATTCATGTCCTCTAGTTCAACCGCCTTCCCGTCTCCGGAAAAGGTTCGTTTGTGGATTAATACCTTTCAAATATTTGAACGTCTGTATCAAGTCACCCCTGTTTCTCCTTTCCTCCAAGGTATACATGTTCAAGTCGGCAAGTCTCTCCTCGTACGGTTTGCAACGCAAATCCCATACCATTTTTGTAGCTTTTCTTTGCACCGCTTCCAGTTTTTTTACATCTTTACCAAGATAAGGCCTCCAAAACTGAACACAATACTCCAAAATAGGGCCTCAACAACGACTTGTAAAGGGGCATCAACATCTCCTTTCTTCTGCTGGTTATACCCCTTTCTATGCAGCCCAGCATCCTTCTGGCCACAGTCGTTGCCTTGTCACATTGTTTCTTCATCTTCATATCCTCTGACACCAATACCCCAAGGTCTGTCTCCTACTAATCTCTCCCCTCCTATTCGGTATCTCTTTTGGGTTTCTACACCCCAAATGCATCACTCTGCACTTCTTGGCATTAAATTTTAACTCCTAAAAAGAGCACATAAACAATTCTAATATTCATTCCATGCGATAAATTAAGTTTACAATTAAACCACCCACATCAATTATACAACTATATAGCAAATGCTACATACCTGTAGAAGGTATTCTCCGAGGCCAGCAGGCTGATTTGTTCTCACGAATGGGTGACGTCCACGGCAGCCCCTCCGATCAGAGATCTTCACTAGCAACAGCGTTTGCTAGCCCTCGTATGCGCATGCGTGACCGTGTTCCCGCCCGAACGCGCTCATGTTCTTCACTCTAGTACATAGCAAAGACATAGACAAGGGAAGACACAACTCCAAAGGGGAGGGGGACGGGTTGGTGAGAACAATCAGCCTGCTGTCCTCGAAGAATACCTTCTACAAGGATGTAGCATTCGCTTTCTCTGAGGACAAGCAGGCTGCTTGTTCTCACGAATGGGGTATCCCTAGCCCCCAGGCTCATTCAAAACAAAGAGGGTCAATTGGGCCTTGCAACGGTGAGGACATAACTGAGATAGGGTATGATACATACCTGTAGCAGTTGTTCTCCGAGGACAGCAGGCTGATTGTTCTCACGACGACTGGGTTGACGTCCGCGGCAGCCCCCACCAACCGGAAGAAGCTTCGCTGGACGGTCGGCACGCAGGGCACGCCCACCGCGCATGCGCGGCCGTCTTCCCGCCCGTGCGCGACCGCTCCCGCCAGTTGAATGACTAGCAAAAAGATGAAAACGCAACTCCAAAGGGGAGGAGGGAGGGTAGGTGAGAACAATCAGCCTGCTGTCCTCGGAGAACAACTGCTACAGGTATGTATCATACCCTTTCTCCGAGGACAAGCAGGCTGCTTGTTCTCACGACTGGGGTATCCCTAGCTCTCAGGCTCACTCAAAACAAGAACCCAGGTCAATTGAACCTCGCAACGGCGAGGGAACAATAGAAATTGACCTACGAAGAACAACTAACTGAGAGTGCAGCCTGACCAGAATAAATTCGGGTCCTGGAGGGTGGAGTTGGATTTACACCCCAAACAGATTCTGCAGCACCGACTGCCCGAACCGACTGTCGCGTCGGGTATCCTGCTGGAGGCAGTAATGAGATGTGAATGTGTGGACAGATGACCACGTCGCAGCCTTGCAGATCTCTTCAATAGTGGCTGACTTCAAGTGGGCCACCGACGCTGCCATGGCTCTGACACTATGAGCCGTGACATGACCCTCAAGAGTCAGCCCAGCCTGGGCGTAAGTGAAGGAAATGCAGTCTGCTAGCCAATTGGAGATGGTGCGTTTCCCGACAGCGACCCCTAGCCTGTTAGGGTCGAAAGAAATAAACAATTGGGCGGACTGCCTGTTGGGCTGTGTCCGCTCCAAGTAGAAGGCCAATGCTCTCTTGCAGTCCAATGTGTGCAACTGACGTTCAGCAGGGCGGGTATGCGGCCTGGGGAAGAATGTTGGCAAGACAATTGACTGGTTAAGATGGAACTCCGACACCACCTTCGGCAGGAACTTTGGGTGGGTGCGGAGCACTACTCTGTTGTGATGAAATTTGGTATATGGAGCATGAGCTACCAGGGCTTGAAGCTCACTGACCCTACGAGCTGAAGTAACTGCCACCAAGAAAATGACCTTCCAGGTCAAGTACTTCAGATGGCAGGTATTCAGTGGCTCAAAAGGAGGTTTCATCAGCTGGGTGAGGACGACGTTGAGATCCCATGACACAGTAGGAGGCTTGATAGGGGGCTTTGACAAAAGCAAACCTCTCATGAATCGAACGACTAAAGGCTCTCCAGAGATGGCTTTACCTTCCACACGATAATGGTAAGCACTAATCGCACTAAGGTGATTCCTTACTGAGTTGGTCTTGAGGCCAGACTCTGATAAGTGCAGAAGGTATTCAAGCAGGTTCTGTGTAGGGCAAGAACGAGGTTCTAGGGCCTTGCTCTCACACCAAACGACAAACCTCCTCCACTTGAAAAAGTAACTCTTTTTAGTGGAATCCTTCCTAGAGGCAAGCAAGACCCGGGAGACACCCTCAGACAGACCCAACGCAGCGAAGTCTACGCCCTCAACATCCAGGCCGTGAGAGCCAGGGATTGAAGGTTGGGGTGCAGCAACGCTCCGTCGTTCTGCGAAATGAGAGTCGGAAAACACTCCAATCTCCACGGTTCTTCGGAGGACAACTCCAGAAGAAGAGGGAACCAGATCTGACGGGGCCAAAAGGGCGCTATCAGAATCATGGTGCCGCGGTCTTGCTTGAGCTTCAGTAAGGTCTTCCCCACCAAAGGTATGGGAGGATAAGCATACAGGAGGCCGGTCCCCCAATGAAGGAGAAAGGCATCTGACGCTAGCCTGCCGTGTGTCTGAAGCCTGGAACAGAACAGAGGCAGCTTGTGGTTGGTCTGAGAGGCGAAAAGATCCACCGAGGGGGTGCCCCACTCTCGGAAGATCTTGCGTACCACTCTGGAATGGAGCGACCACTCGTGCGGTTGCATGACTCTGCTCAGTCTGTCGGCCAGACTGTTGTTTACGCCTGCCAGGTACGTGGCTTGGAGAAGCATGCCGAACCGACACGCCCAACGCCACATACCGACGGCTTCCTGACACAGGGGGCGAGATCCGGTGCCCCCCTGCTTGTTGACGTAATACATTGCAACCTGATTGTCTGTCCGAATTTGGATAATTTGGCAGGACAGCCGATCTCTGAAAGCCTTCAGTGCGTTCCAGATCGCTCGGAGCTCCAGGAGGTTGATCTGCAGATCCTTTTCCTGGAGGGACCACAGACCCTGGGTGTGAAGCCCATCGACATGGGCTCCCCACCCCAGGCGGGATGCATCCGTCGTCAGCACTTTCGTGGGCTGCGGAATTTGGAATGGACGTCCCAGGGTCAAATTGGTCCGTATGGTCCACCAGAGCAGTGAAGTGCGGCAACTGGTGGAGAGGCGGATGACATCCTCTAGATTCCCGGTGGCTTGGAACCACTGGGAAGCTAGGGTCCATTGAGCAGATCTCATGTGAAGACGAGCCATGGGAGTCACATGAACTGTGGAGGCCATATGACCCAGAAGTCTCAACATCTGCCGAGCTGTGATCTGCTGAGACGCTCTGGTCTGCGAAGCCAGGGCCAAGAGATTGGTGGCCCTCGCTTCGGGAAGGTAGGCCTGAACCGTCTGGGAATTCAGCAGCGCTCCTATGAATTCCAGAGACTGAGTTGGCTGGAGATGGGACTTTGGGTAATTTATCACAAACCCCAGCAGCTCCAGAAGTTGAATAGTGCACCGCATGGACCGGAGGGCTCCTGCCTCCGAGGTGTTCTTGACCAGCCAATCGTCGAGATATGGGAACACGTGCACTCCCAGCTTGCGTAGGTAGGCCGCTACCACCACGAGGCACTTTGTAAACACTCGTGGGGCAGAGGCGAGCCCAAAGGGCAGCACACAATACTGAAAGTGCCGTGCGCCCAGGCGGAATCTGAGATACTGTCTGTGAGCTGGCAGTATCGGGATGTGAGTGTATGCGTCCTTTAAATCCAGGGAACATAGCCAATCGTTTTTCTGAATCATTGGCAGAAGGGTGCCCAAGGAAAGCATCCTGAACTTTTCTTTGACCAGGAATTTGTTCAGGCCTCTCAGGTCTAGGATGGGACGCATCCCCCCTGTTTTCTTTTCCACAAGGAAGTACCTGGAATAGAATCCCTGCCCTTCCTGCCCGGGTGGTACGGGCTCGACCGCATTGGCGCTGAGAAGGGCGGAGAGTTCCTCTGCAAGTACCTGCTTGTGATGGGAGCTGAAAGACTGAGCTCCCGGAGGACAATTTGGAGGCAGGGAGGTCAAATTCAGGGCGTATCCGCACCGCACTATTTGGAGAACCCACTGGTCGGAGGTTATGAGAGGCCACCTTTGGTGAAAGAATTTTAACCTCCCTCCGACCGGCAGGTCGTCCGGTACGGACACTTGTAGGGCGGCTATGTTCCCGTGGATCCAGTCAAAAGCCCGTCCCCGGCTTTTGCTGTGGAGGCGCAGGGGGCTGCTTAGGCGCACGCTGTTGACGGGAACGAGCGCGCTGGGGCTGTCCCTGTGCCTGACGAGGCCTTCGGGCCGGCTGGTTGTACCTACGCTTCGCAAAAGAATAGGGTGCAGCCTGCCGAGCCCGGGAAAAACGCCCGCCCGCGGGGGCGGGTGCTGAAGGCGCCCGGTGGGAGAGCTTGTCGAGAGCGGTTTCCCGCTGATGCAGTTGGTCAACCATCTGCTCGCCCTTTCGCCAAAAATATTATCCCCCCGGCAAGGGACGTCAGCCAGTCTCTGCTGGGTGCGGTTGTCCAGGTCAGAGGCACGCAGCCATGAGAGCCTGCGCATCACTATACCTTGGGCCGCAGCACGAGATGCCACGTCACAGGTGTCAAAAATCCCCCTGGACAGGAACTTTCTGCACGCCTTCAGCTGCCTGACCACCTCCTGATATGGCCTGGACTGCTCCGGCGGGAGCTTATCGACCTGGTCCGCCAGCTGTTGCACATTGGTCCGCATGTGGATGCTCATATAGAGCAGGTAAGATTGGATGCGGGTCACGAGCATGGAGGATTGGTAGGCCTTCCTCCCAAATGAGTCCAGAGTGCGAGACTCCCGCCCCGGGGGCGCCGAGGCGGTATCCCTCGAACTCCGTGCCCTCTTGAGAGCAGAATCCACGACCGCTGAGTCATGGGGCAACTGGGGCCGCATGAGCTCTGGGTCAGAGTGGATCCTGTACTGGGACTCTGCTTTCTTGGGAATGGTGGGGTTAGTTAGTGGTCGCACCCAGTTCCGAAGCAGCGTCTCCTTCAGGACATTGTGCAGCGGTACCGTGGAGGACTCTCTAGGTGGTGATGGATAGTCGAGGACCTCGAGCATCTCGGCCCTCGGCTCTTCCACAGAGACCACGGGAAAGGGAATGCTTATAGACATATCCCGCACAAAGGAGGCAAAGGAGAGACTCTCAGGAGGTGAGAGCTTCCTCTCCGGTGACGGCGTGGGGTCCGAGGGAAGGCCCGTAGACTCCTCTGAGGAGAAATATCTCGGGTCCTCCTCTTCCCCCCACGAGTCCTCATCCTCGGTATCGGACATTAGCTCATGTAGCTGAGTCCGGTACCGGGCCCGGCTCGACGTCGAGGCACCGAGGTCTCGGTGTCGTCGAGCGGTGGACTCCCGCGCCGGCGGGGACGGAGCTCCCTCCATCGACGTCGACGGGGACTCCACCTGCGTGGCGGTCGAGACCGGCACCGCAAGCGGCGGCGGTGTCGACAGCCCCGGCGCCGGGCTAGAGCTCGCCGGCGCCACAGTCATCGGCGCCGGGGGCGCAAGCACCCCCGACGCCGGCACAGCCTGGCGCATCAGCCCTTCCAGGATCCCCGGAAGGATGGCTCTGAGGCACTCGTCCAGGCCCGCTGCCGGGAAAGGCGGTGGGGCCGGTAAGGGTGTCGGTGCCAGAAGCTGCTGGGGGCCAGGAGACGGCACCGAGGTGCCGGAACCCCGACGCGTCGGTACCTCCACCACCGACGGAGATCTCTCCTCTCTGCGATGACGCTTCGGCGTCGACTCCTCTTCAGGGTGCACCGAGGGCTCCCGGTGACGGCGCTTCTTATCTTTTTTCCGGTGCACGTCACCGGCGCCGGAGGGCATGGAGGAGGAGGAGGTCGATCCCCCTCGGTCTCGAGGTACCGGGTCCGACAGGGTTCGGTCCCGTGGCTCACGAGCTGAGGGAGTGGCCGGGGCCGACTGCCCACGCGGCCTCTCAACCCCACTCTCACCGGCGGACCGGCGGGCCGACGGGACCTGTTCTCCTGGGGTCGCTGCCATCGGTGCCGATGTCTCGGGCATCGATACCGGTACCGAAGACCCGGCCTTCGATACCGATGCCGTCGAGGTCGACGTCGAGGGGCCGGCGCAAGTTCCAAAAAGACGGTCCCGCAGAACTTGCCTCGCAACCTGAGTCCGTTTCCGGAGACCGAGACACAGCGCGCACGACTTGAGATTGTGCTCCGGCCCGAGGCACTGGAGGCACCAAGCGTGGGTGTCGGTCTGCGAGATCGGCCGGCCGCAGCGACCACACTTTTTAAATCCACTCGGGACCTTCGAGGACATCGACGGAAAAATCGCGTCGGCGAAGTCAAAGTCGGCAATGGTGGCTAAAATCACACCACGAAAAAAATTAGCCGACCGAGCGGCCACTAGGCCGCAACGAGGCGTCCCCGCTGGAAGCGAGGGAAAAGGGGAGCGCGTGCTCCACACGCGCGAAAATCTTTTTTTTTTTTTTTTAACAATACAAATGAAAGAAAAGAAAGAGGAACCGAACGGGGATCCAAAGCAACGATCCGCGTAAACGCGGTCGAAAAATCCGGCGGCTGAACGGAGAGAGAGGCAATTGCACAACTCTCTCCAGTCGCGGAAAAAAAGTAACTGGCGGGAGCGGTCGCGCACGGGCGGGAAGACGGCCGCGCATGCACGGTGGGCGTGCCCTGCGTGCCGACCGTCCCGCGAAGCTTCTTCCGGTTGGTGGGGGCTGCCGCGGACGTCAACCCAGTCGTCGTGAGAACAAGCAGCCTGCTTGTCCTCGGAGAATGACCTAAACTTATCCAACTAACTGAGAGTGCCGCCTGGAACAGAATAAAAATGGGCCTAGGGGGGTGGAGTTCGATTCTAAACCCCGAACACATTCTGCAGCACCGACTGCCCGAACCGGCTATCACGTCGGGTATCCTGCTGAAGGCAGTAATGAGATGTGAATGTCTGGACAGATGACCACGTCGCAGCCTTGCAAACCTCTTCAATAGTGGCTGACTTCAAGAGGGCCACTGACGCCGCCATGGCTCTAACACTATGAGCCGTGACATGACCCTCAAGAGTCAGCCCAGTCTAGGCGTAAGCGAAGGAAATGCAATCTGCTAGCCAATTGGATATGGTGCGTTTCCCGACAGCCACTCCCCTTCTGTTGGGATGAAAAGAAACAAACAATTGGGTGGACTGTCTGTGGAGCTGTGTCGGCTCCAGATAGAAGGCCAATGCTCGTTTGCAGTCCAATGTGTGCAGCTGGCATTCAGCAGGGCGGGTATGAGGACGAGGAAAGAATGTTGGCAAGACAATTGACTGGTTCAGTTGGAACTCCGACACCACCTTCGGCAAGAACTTAGGGTGAGTACGGAGGACTACTTTGTTATGATGAAATTTGGTATAAGGAGCATGAGCTACCAGGGCTTGAAGCTCACTGACTCTGCGAGCTGAAGTAACTGCCACCAAAAAACTGACCTTCCAGGTGGCCGTAGCTAGAAGGTGGCCGTAGCTAGAAGGTTACTAGGCTGTATAGAGAGAGGTGTGACCAGCAGAAGAAAAGAGGTGTTGATGCCCCTGTACAAGTCGTTGGTGAGGCCCCACCTGGAGTATTGTGTTCAGTTTTGGAGGCCACATCTTGCTAAGGATGTAAAAAGAATTGAAGCGGTGCAAAGAAAAGCTACGAGGATGGTATGGGATTTGCGTTACAAGACGTATGAGGAGAAAATTGCGGACCTGAACATGTATACCCTGGAGAAAAAGGAGAAACAGGGGTGATATGATACAGACGTTCAAATATTTGAAAGGTACTAATCCGCAAACAAACCTTTTCCGGAGATGGGAAGGCGGTAGAACGAGAGGGCATGAAATGAGATTGAAGGGGGGCAGACAAGAAGAATGTCAGGAAGTATTTTTTCACGGAGAGGGTGGTGGATACTTGGAATGCCCTCCCGCGGGAGGTGGTCGAGATGAAAAAGGTAACGGAATTCAAACATGCATGGGATAAACATAAAGGAATCCTGTGCAGAAGGAAGGGATCCTCAGGAGCTTAGCCTAGAATGGGTGGCAGAGCTGGTGGTTGGTAGGCGGGGTTGGTGGTTGGGAGGTGGGGATAGGTCTGGCCAGACTTATACAGTCTGTGCACTGAAGAGGACAGTACAAATAAAAAAGTAGCACATATGAATTTATCTTCTTGGGCAGACTGGATGGACCGTGCAGGTCTTTTTCTGCCGTCATCTACTATATTTACTATGTATGTTTACTATGTAAGTACTTCAGATGGCATGAATTCAGTGGCTCGAAAGGAGGTTTCATCAGCTGGGTGAAAACGGCATTGAGATCCCATGACACTGTAGGAGGTTTGATGGGGGGGCTTTGACAAAAGCAAACCTCTCATGAAGTGAACAACTAAAGGCTGTCCCGAGATCGGCTTACCTTTCACACGGTAATGATATGCACTAATCGCACTAAGATGAACTCTTACAGAGTTAGTCTTAAAACCAGACTCAGACAAGTGCAGAAGGTATTCAAGCAGGGTCTGTGTAGGACAAGAGCGAGGATCTAGGGCCTTGTGTTCATACCAGACGGCAAACCTCCACCATAGAAAGAAGTAATTCTTCTTAGTGGAATCTTTCCTGGAAGCAAGCAAGACCCGGGAGACACCCTCGAAGAGACCCAAGGAGGCAAAATCTACGCTCTCAACATCCAGGCCGTGAGAGCCAGAGACCGGAGGTTGGGATGCAGAAGCACCCCCTCGTTCTGAGTAATGAGGGTCGGAACACACTCCAATCTCCACGGTTCTTCGGAGGACAACTCCAGAAGAAGAGGGAACCAGATCTGATGCGGCCAGAAAGGAGCGATCAGAATCATCGTCTCGGTCTTGCCTGAGCTTCAGCAAAGTCTTCCCCACCAAAGGTATGGGAGGATAAGCATACAGGAGGCCTTCCCCCCAATCCAGGAGAAAGGCATCCGATGCTAGTCTGCTGTGGGCCTGAAGTCTGGAACAGAACTGAGGGACCTTGTGGTTGGCTTGGGTTGCAAAGATCCACCAAGGGGGTGCCCCACACTTGGAAGATCTCGTGTACCACTTTGGAATTGAGCAACCACTCGTGAGGTTGCATGATTCTGTTCAATCTCTCGGCCAGACTGTTGTTTACGTCTGCCAGATATGTGGCCTGAAGACACATGCCGTATTGGCGAGCCCAATGCCACATGCTGACGGCCTCCTAACACAGAGGGCGAGATACGGTGCCCCCCTGCTTGTTGATGTAATACATGGCAACCTGGTTGTCTGTCTGAATTTGAATAATTTGGTGGGACAGCCGATCCCTGAAAGCCCTTAGAGAGTTCCAGACCGCTCGTAACTCCAGGAGATTGATCTGTAGACCTTGTTCCTGGAGGGATCAACTCCCTTGGGTGTGAAGCCCATCGACATGAGCTCCCCATCCCAGGAGAGACGCATCCGTCGTTAGCACTTTTTGCGACTGAGGAATTTGGAAGGGACGTCCCAGAGTCAAATTGGACCGAATTGTCCACCACTGCAGGGATCGAAGAAAACTGGTGGACAGCTGGACTACATCCTCTAGATCCCCAGCAGCTTGGTACCACTGGGAAGCTAGGGTCCATTGAGCTGATCTCATGTGAAGACGGACCATGGGAGTCACATGAACTGTGGAGACCATGTAGCCGAGCAATCTCAACATCTGCCGAGCTGTGATCTGCTGAGACGCACACACCCAGGAAAAGAGGGACAGAAGATTGTCGGCCCTCGCTTCCGGAAGGTAGGCACGAGCTGTCTGAGTATCCAGCAGAGCTCCTATGAATTCGAGTTTTTGAACTGGAAGAAGGTAGGACTTTGGATAATTTATCACAAACCCTAGTAGCTCCAGGAGTCGAATAGTCATCTGCATGAACTGTAGAGCTCCTGCCTCGGAGGTGTTCTTCACCAGCCAATCGTCGAGGTAAGGGAACACGTGCACTCCCAGGCTGCGTAGAAACGCCGCTATGACAGCCAGGCATTTTGTGAACACCCTGGGCGCAGAGGCGAGACCAAAGGGTAGCACACAATACTGAAAGTGCCGTGTTCCCAGACGGAATCGAAGATAATGTCCGTGAGCTGGCAGTATCGGAATATGAGTGTAAGCATCCTTTAAGTCCAGAGAGCATAGCCAATCGTTCTCCTGAATCATAGGGAGAAGGGTGCCCAGGGAAACCATCCTGAACTTTTCTCGGACCAGATATTTGTTCAGGGCCCTTAGGTCTAGGATGGGACGCACCCCCCCTGTTTTCTTTTCCACAAAGAAGTACCTGGAATAGAATCCCAGCCCTTCTTGCCCCGGTGGCACGGGCTCGACCGCATTGGCGCTGAGAAGGGCGGAGAGTTCATCTGCAAGTACCTGCTTGTGCTGGAAGCTGAAGGACTGAGCTCCCGGTGGGCAATTTGGAGGCTTTGTGACCAAATTGAGGGAGTATCCTAGTCGGACTATTTGAAGAACCCACTGGTCGGAGGTTATGAGAGGCCACCTTCGGTGAAAAAATTTTAACCTCCCTCCGACCGGTAGATCGTCCGGCACAGACACGTTGATTGCGGCTATGCTCTGCTGGAGCCAGTCAAAAGCCCGTCCCTTGCTTTTGCTGGGGAGCTGCAGGGGCCTGTGGAGGCACACGCTGTTGAAGAGAACAAGTGTACTGGGGTTTGGCCTGGGCAGCAGGCTGGCGAGAGGGAGGATTGTACCTACGCTTATTAGAAGAATAGGTAACAGTCCGCCTTCCCCCATAAAAACGTCTACCAGTTGAGGTAGATGCTGAAGGCGTCCTGCGGGAGAATATGTCGAAAGCGGTGTCTCGCTGATGGAGCTGTTCTACCACCTGTTCGACCTTTTCTCCAAAAATATTATCCCCCGGCAAGGACAATTCGCTATCCGCTGCTGGAGCCTATTCTCCAGGTCTGAGGCGCGCAGCCATAAGAGTCTGCGCATCACCACACCTTGAGCAGCGGCCCTGGACGCGACATCAAAAGTATCGTAAACACCCCTGGCCAGGAATTTACGACACGCCTTCAGCTGCCTGACCACCTGCTGAAAAGGCTTGGCTTGCTCAGAGGGGAGCTTGTCCACCAAGTCCGCCAACTGCCGCACATTGTTCCGCATATGAATGCTCGTGTAGAGCTGGTAGGACTGAATTTTGGAAATGAGCATTGAAGAATGGTAGGCCTTCCTCCCAAAAGAATCCAAGGTTCTAGAGTCTTTGCCCGGGGGGCACCGAAGCATACTCTCTAGAACTCTTGACCTTCTTAAGGGCCAGATCCACCACACCAGAGTCGTGAGGTAACTGAGTCCGCATCAACTCCAGGTCCCCATGGATCCGATACTGGGATTCGATCTTCTTGGGAATGTGGGGATTAGTTAGCGGCTTCGCCCAGTTCGCCAGCAATGTCTTCTTGAGGACATGATCCATGGGTACTGTGGACGATTCCTTAGGTGGCGAAGGATAGTCCAAAAGCTCAAACATTTCAGCCCTTGGTTCATCCTCCGTAACCACAGGGAAGGGAATGGCCGTAAACATTTCCTGGACAAAGGCCGCAAAAGGTAGACTCTCGGGAGGAGAAAGCTGTCTTTCAGGGGAAGGAGTGGGATTCAGAAGGAAGACCATCAGACTCCTCATCTGAGAAATATCTGATGTCTTCCTCTGCCTCCCACGAGGCCTCACCATCGATGTCAGACACTAGTTCATGAACTTCTGTCCGAAGCCGTGCCCGCCTCGACTCCGTAGGAACATGTCCACGGTGGGAGCGTCAAGAGGAAGACTCCCGCACCGGCGGCGATGGAGCTCCCTCCATTGATGTCGTTGGGGAGTCCGCCTGGGAGGCAGTCGATGCCAGTACCGCAAGCGGTATCGGTATGGGAGACCTCACCACGGACGAGGGCCCAGCCGTCGCCTCAGTCGTCGGTACCGGCGGCGCTAGCACACCTGGTACCAGAGAAGGGCGCAACAGCTCTTCCAGGATCCCTGGAAGGATGGCCCTGAGGCTCTCGTTCAGAGTGGCTGTCGAGAGAGGCAAGGAGTCCGGTACCGGCGACGAGCTGCAAATCTGTCCAGGACGCGGAGGCGGTACCGGGCTGTCCACAGGGGAGCGCATCGACACCTCCTGAATGGAGGGTGACTGGTCCTCCCGATGTCGACGCTTGGGTGCCGGTGGCACCGGCGACCCAGAGCTCTCGGTACCACGTCTGGAAGGTGACCGATGACGATGCTTCTTTGCCTTCGCACGAAGCACATCACCGGTACCGAAAAGGAGGACGTCAAATCCAAACGCCTCCTGTGGGGCGGGTCCGAAAGAGGTCGATCCCGGGGGGACTGTACCGCAGAAGCCCTCGAGGCAGGCGGAGACCTACTCGAGGGCTCACCACCACCAGCAGGGGAATGGACAGCCCTCACCTGCACTCCAGAAGACGAAACACCCTCCGACGACATCGATACCACTGATGACCTCGGTATTGTAGACGCTGGATCACCGGCAGAAGAGCTGGGTACCGCAGACGTCGACGCACCGGACGATGATCTCGGTACCTAAGACGTCGAAGCATCGGACGGGGCCCTGAACAACAGATTCCACTGGGCCAATCTCGCCGCCTGAGTCCGCTTCTTCAAGAGAAGGCAGAGAGTACAGGCCTGACACTGAAGGCACGAAACGTGCCTGTCAGTGAGGGAGATAGTCTGGCTGCACTTTTTGAAGCCGCTGGCAGGCTTCGAGGACATGGGTGGAAAAATTACGACGGCGAAGTCAAAATTCGCGATGATGGCTAATGGCACCAAAAAATTTAGAAAAAACCCGTATGGGCGGCGAAAAAGGCCGCACCCGACAACGAAAGGAAACTTACGGGAACAAACTCGATGTAAGGGAAGTATTTTTTTTTTTAACTAAGAAATACACGACGGAAAAGAGAGAAAAAAAATGGACACTTCCGAATGGAAGAACGCGGCGAAAAGACGCGAGGGGTCTCCTTGGGGCACAGACCGACCGAAAAACAGCCATCCTGAGCCGCGGAAAAAAGAACACTGATAAACACAAGTGCGTTCGGACGGGAAGACAGTCGCGCATGCGCACGGTGCATGGGCACGCGAGGGCTAGCAAACGCTGTTGCTAGTGAAGATCTCCGATCGGAGTGGCTGCCGTGGACGTCACCCATTCGTGAGAACAAGCAGCCTGCTTGTCCTCGGAGAAAAAATAATATATAGTTCCTGCTACACTATATATTATTTTAGACGGTTGTATAATTGATGTGGCGTCCGCACTCCGCCTTTGCCCTTATATCAAACCATATTGTGTGATGATCACTATTACATAGGTGAGCACCCACCTGGATATTGGAAACACTTCCTCAATTAATGAGCAAAAGATCCAGCATCGACCCTTCCCTCGTAGGTTCCGTTACCATTTGTCTGAGCAAGGCACTTCGACAGGCGTCCACAGTCTCCCTACTTCCTACTTTTTTTCGATTCTGCAGACATGATGTTCCAATCCACATCAGACAAAAAGAAATCTCCCAACAGTAGCACCTCCCCTTTCATACCAATCTTTTGAATATCTTCCATCAGATCCCTGTCTAACTTTACCCCTTGTCAGGGGTAAAGAGAGAGAGTGGCCAAAATGGTGACCAAAGCTGACTGCTCAGAAGAGAGCTCTAGGTTTGTGACAACTTTTTTTTCCCCTATTTAAACTGTTCACCAAATGGAAAGGCTGTTTACAGGGGAAGTCCTGACTCCTCTGGCTTCACTACCATTCTGCAGCACTTCTCTCCAGCTTCACCTATGGCTCAGGTGCATGGTCCCGCTACCAGAGAACATAAACCAGTTCAGCAGTTTCAGGCGGTAGTTTCTTTGAGACCAGGTGGTCTTTCAAGAATGCAAGTATCATCACTAGATCTACAGGTGCTGGCAGAGCCAGCTTCATCCTGAAATGGTATGGAGGCAACTACCACAGGACACACCATGATGTTAAGCTGCTTAGGGGCTGGAATGCAAGCTGAGACTCCCAGAGGAGGGCACCAGAGGAAGTTCCTACTGTGGGAAGAACTGCTCTAGAAGCAGTTTCCTCATTAGAGCATTAGATGGTCTCAACACTGGTGAATGTCCCCGAACTGGTTGTAGCTATTTTGTAGAAGAGTCAGTTTAATTTATGGCACTTACTATATGTTGGATCAAATGAAGAGCAATGTATCTCCTCTGTGTAGCTTAGTTTGATGCAAGATAAGAATGTTGTCCATTGAAAGCTGGAAAATGTTTATAGAAATTTTGGACAATGCTAAATTTACAGATTTTGAAATTTCCTGTGGTATCTTCTATTATACCATAAAAGCTTTTGATAAAGTATTTGAAGAACGTCCTTGTCATTCCAAATGAAGGGATTCTACTGTTAAGTAAGATTTATTATCTGCCTGTGAAGCAAAGTTCATTTGGGGATGTTGAGGGAAGAAAGAATAGGTGGGTATCTCTGCAGATAGTCTGCACTTGATAGCTATTCTTGAGATGTTACTGGAGAATGTAACTCAGACACATACGTTGGGACCCTTTTATCAAGCTGCACTAAGAAATGGGCTTAGCACGCCTTTACATGAGCCTTTTCCCTGAGCTAAACCCATTGTTAGCAAGGTCGTCAAAAAGGGCATTTTTTCTATTTGTTTTATTTCTGGCCGTGCGCTAATGGTAGCATTAGTATGCAGCCACATTAAAATGTTACCACGGGAACACTTACCACCTCCTGTTTAGGAAGTGCAAAGGGCTCCCACATTATGGAAACGCTAACCAGTTAACGCAGCGGTAATGTCAGCGTGCTAATTAGCGCATCCATGCCCATTCTCCACTCCGTCGCACCCCCTCCAAAAAAAAAAAAAAAAGTACAATGTGCTTAGTATGTGCATATGGCAAAACTATGCCAGAATGCTTTAGCACATACTACATTACTCCATTTTTGCTGCATTAGGTGCGCATATGCGTTCATGCAGCTTAGTAAAAGGGCCCTTTTGTTAGCTATTTTTATTTTTCCAACTAATCATGATAACATCCTCCATTTATATTTTAGAAAGAAATGACTATTTATGGGCCAGGACTACCTAGGCAATGCAACAATGCCGAGGAAATTCTTGGAAATGCAACAATACTGGATGTAGGAATATCTTTTTTTTCACATTTTCTTTGTAAATGTATGATTGTTTCTTTTGTAAAATATATATTTTTTAACCATCACAACTGAATTTCTTCATGAATTCTAAGAAAGAACAGTCAAGCCCCATAGCTAGGAGCTGGATTACATTTGTCAAAAGATGGAACATAGGTGAATTATGTTTTGGTCACATTTCTCTTTTTTCTTGACAACATCCTTGGCTCTGGGATCAACAGCTTCCCCCCCCCCCCCCCTTTCTTTTTGACAGCTAATGTGAGCATGTATATTTTATTCTATGTATTTCTTCTTTTTCCTTTGTACCATTTATTTCCTGTTCTTACGTACTTCAGTGTATAATGAAAAGCAATTTAAAAAAAAAAAAAAGCAAGCATCGTGGTCATCATCTATTGGCCAATCTTCTATACTCACAAAACAATATACTAGGCGACTTTAATTTTAGGCTGAAGACCTATAGTCCAGGTTCAAACAGGGCAGTGAAATTTCAGTTTCCTTACAGTCAGTCCTACCAACTTCCATTGGGTGGCTTGTTTGTTTGTTTTTTTTTTCATGTTCAACAAGGCTTTGAAGTGAGCAGAAAGGGAGAAAAGACATCTTCTGAACTCCTTGTGTAAGAACGTTAAAAAGGAAGTTTCATCAGTTACAAAACATACCACCAGCCCTCAACCTCTACTTCATGTCTCCAAAGTATTATAATCATTCATCTCCATCATTCAAAAAATAAACATTCTAAAGAATAATGAATTAGAGACAGTGAAGCGGTCATCACAGTTTGTAAAAGCTCCAATGTCCCATAATACCTTACAGGTATTTCTAGAGTGCTTAATGATACAGACACCACATTATTAATAACAAGCACAGGGAACATGAACCAGTGGCATTATTTTGTTTTAGCAACTGATAAAGATAATGTGAAATAACACTGGATGACACAATTTGCCAATGATGGTACCACAAGATAAGAAGCTGATCCAGATGCCTAGGCGGTCAGCAGTACAAACAGGCGGCAGCCCAGCACAGCTAGAGAACGCAGTACTAGGAGAAGGGAATGGGGAGGGGTAGAAGAAAGGGTCTGCAGGTAGATGTAGGCAAGATAGATCAGCAACAGCAGAAAGGGAGGCAGTAAAGGTCAGAGGAGAAGGGTTGGGACATATGTAATAGGAAGGGAGGTTCTACGAGCAGAGAGGGGGGGCACAGTAGGCAGCAAGAAGGGCATTGGGTGCAATTGTCATTTTGCAGGCTGCTCCAGCAGGCTCATATGCTTTCTTTTCCGGCTATTGCTGATCCCCTCTCCTGCCCCCTTTTTTTTCTCTCCCCGGAGTTTTTCTCCCTGCTAGGGCTGCCTCTGTGGTGCAGCACATTGTGGCTGTGTGAAAGGGTTTGCTCTCCTTTGGGGGTTTTTTTCGTATGTGCTGCTGGAGTGCACCACTTAGACTACCTGCCTTTCAAAAGTGTCAGGGTAACTGCAAGTTTTCCTCCTGCAAGAACATAGACTGCCTCCCATCCCAGCACTACTGCTTTGCCTCTCCACTGTTTGCAGTGCCAGCCAGCGAGGTTTTTTGTGCCTAGCACCACTGCAGTGCACTGTGCGGGAGTTGCTCCGGCATCAGTGGTGGCGGGTATTACTTACAGGGACCTGGCAGCTGTTTGTGCTTTTGTTTTGCAAGGTGCTGTACTCGGTCTTCGAGCTAGATCACCACTGGGCCATGCAGGTACAGGTGCAGCCTCCTGGCCACAACTGGCCAGGCAATGAGCCATCATGCAGCCAGAGGGTGCGCGCAGTAGGGAACAATTTTCTGTGCAATGGGTCATTGGGCAGCTGGAGGTTATTCACTTCAGAGCCGCGAGCACCCTTGCATTTCCCTCCCCACAGTTTTGTTCCAGCCTTTGGGCATGTAGCATCCATGCGCTGTCCCCACGGCTTTGTTCCAGCCTTTGGACGTGTAGCATCCATGCACTGTAGGATGCGCTAGAGCAACCAGGGTGGGGGTAGTCCCAAATGGGAACAGGGCCACCGAGAGACATAGCCGGGCCCGGAGCAGAACCAGAGCACCACAAGCCGCCCCTCCCACTGCTGCTCCCGCCCACTCTCTTACCTTTTAGTCTTTGCCTCCAAGAGGGGGGCCCGGGCCCGGCATCGGCAAAATGCTTCCTGTGTGCCTGCTCATGCCGGGAGTCAGGACCCAGATGACTGCATTAACGCGATATCACGCTAATGAAATCATCCGGGTCCTGGGAGGCATGCAGGAGCAGAGGAGGACAGACCCGGAAACAGGCAGCAGGAAGAAGCTTGCTGGTACCGGGCCCGGAGAATTTTGCTCCCCCCCTCTCAGCGGCACTAAGCGGGAGTTGCTCATGGGGGACCTAGCAGATATTTGTATTTCCTGGGTTTTGCAGGGTGCTGTGCTCGGTTTCAGAGCCAGATCATCACTTGGACAAGCAGGTACAGGTGTGGCCAGAGGGGAAGCTGGCGATATTGGTAACCCACCCTGGCCATGACTGGCTGGGTGCTGGGCCATCAGGTGGCCCTGAGGGTGAGTGCAGAGGGGAGCGATTTGCCATACGCTGGGCCATTGAGTGGCCAGCAGGGCATCTGCAGGGTGGGAGTCTGATCGCTCCCTGAACAGACACTTGGGCTGTGCGTTCCAGCCATGAATTTAATAAACTTGGCAGGGATGTGTGAAAGCATGGCCACAGTCTGGGAGTGATTGGGAGGCGGTATAGCTGCGGTCCTGCAACAATTTTTGGATGCCCTTTGCGGCAGACTAGCTCTGTTACAGAAGTCCTCGAGAGGGGCCATACGCAGGCAGGTTACTGGCAGTGTATAGTGGAGGACATTTTGTGCATATATGCCGTCAGCCGCTGTTGCAGAGCAGACCCACATTGGGGTGTCCATGTAGGATGCTGTGTGATGTGCCCTCCCTCATGGGAAAATGCTGCCATCTTAATGTCTTAAGCACAGTGCGTGCTGGCAGCCACCTTGTTTAAAGGGTGGCACCACTGGATTTGCTAGTGGTTTTCTATGGAGTCCTAGAATTATCTTCCGATGCCTGACCTGACCATTCAAAAAAAAAAAAAAAAAGAAAGGAGGGGGTATACACTAGCACAGTACTGCACAGTCTATAGACATCAATAGGTGGCACTATAACACCAGCCCAAGATCCTTACACATGCTTATAAAATGCCTCTCTTTAGTGTTGCTGTGGTTTTTTTTTTTTTTTCAAATATGACCACAGCTGCAGCGCAGAGCTCCCGGACACAGGTCTGAGCATGGAAAGCCTCACTTAATGTCTCTCAGGTCCTTACAGGCATCATATTTTACTAGATCTACCTGGGCCGAAGCTTCATGTACAGTATTGTCCATTGCCTATTATGTGCATAGGTTTTGGGCAGCTGCTCATTTACCTTCTGGTCAAGCATTCCCTCAGAGCAACGGACCGGCTCATTCTTGGGATTGTGCTCGTCATAAAGCATTTGCTGCACCTCATTATATTGGATCACAAGTTAAATTCCAAGAGCATAGGGGTTTCTGGGGCTGGATTCTTTCAGGCAGAGTAGGCCCTGACCACGAGGGCCATGCTTCCTCTGATTTTGGGGTACCCCTGCCGAGTTGGTTGGGGTTATTCATGATTCTGCTGCAGGGCAGGCACCATGCTTGATCTCAGGGTTGAGAGGCCCAAGCTCACTATCCCTGTTTAGTGGCTGGGGCAGAGGCCAGGTCGACTGCTACAGCAGATGTGGCTGCATGTCATTGCAGAGACCAGTCCTCCACTGCTGGAGCATATGCTCCTTTTCGCTTGCTGCAGTATATGCTTGATCAGGATGCCACCTTCCTTTCCTATGCTAGCCCCAGGACTGCTTCCTTCGGCCCATACCCAGGCAGCACAGTATTTACTCCTGGCCCCCCATTTAACCAAAAGACCCAGGTTTAGGTTTTGCTTTTAGGGAACGAATAGTGTGTCCTGTTCTGATGTCCTTCAAGACCTTGGGGTATGTATAGATTGGCTGGCTTGCTTTGGGATATTCAACTCTCAAACTCCTGCTGTAATATGGTGTTATAATATTCCCAGTTAACATGTGCCTCTGTGGCAGTCTCAAACGACATGATGAGTTCTGGTCTTTAGCATTTCCTGGGGAATACCAAGAAATATGTGGTTGTTCTTCAATTGCTAATTATTAAGTTGAAATTTCTTCCCAATTAATAAACATAGAAGGTTACTGAAACAGAATTACAAGATGCTGGTTAAGTGATGTCTACTCCCCCCCCCCCCCCCCCCCTTTTTTTTTTTTTTTAATCTTTTATATTACATCTATCTGTTTATATGCTAACTCTGTTTCTGAGTATAAACCACAAGACCTGTTAATCAGAGACTGCAACTCCATCACTATATAGGTAGAACAGGGATCCTAACCTATACATCTCAGTCTGTTCGCATGCACTTTATAGCAGATCTGATTAGTCTGGCTTTCCTTTGTCTGCTCTACAGAGCACATTACAGTTGGATTTCATGCATTTACATCTGTATCAGATATTCCCATCAGGTCTTCTGTTTTCATTCTGATATACTATCTATTCCCTCCGCAAATTGCTTCCATAAAATACTCATGGAAGTTTGTTGACAGCATTTGGTCTCTGCACATAAGGCAAAAAGTAACAGGTTTTCTACACCAGGTTATCTCCACTATGCTATAAACGGAGGTGTTAGTGCATTCACATCAGGACAGTTTTCATCAAGGTCAACCTGCATTCGTTTCTAACTAGCAAAAGTAGGAATACATTACAGGAGTTGCAGAATTGCAGTTTACCTTACAGCAGTAAGATAGGAATCCAAGAGTATGGGAGACCACAAAGATAGGCAGAATTTGTCACATGCATTTCAGTTGTGTTATCCACCAGGGCACTTGATCAGGGGATCAGTTTTTAAGGTGCACAGCTCTGATTCTTCAGTGGGAACATATAGACACAAGCTATGCATTAATGGTCTTACAGGAACTGTCCATCATGTCAGCAGATGCTGGGATGAAATGCCACATCAGGTTCTTTGTGCATACTGAACTATGCCCGCAGACGAAATGGCTGTCACCATAAGGGTGTGCAGAACAGCCAGAGGAAGATTTAACCCTCTCTATCCCACCTGAAATATGATCCTAAAGGAAGTATTGGCATACGGTGAGGGTACTTTAAACCAACACACACCATACTAGAGCTCATGTTAGTATGGCCCAACGAGCATGACACGCATTGCCGTGACCAACATCCAGAACAGGAACAACAGATCCAAGGATGGGAGAAGGGTGGCGGGTCCTCCCCCCACATAAGCTATGTAGATGGTTGGCACTAAACAGACACCACATCTTTTCTGTGCTGGCCTTCCATCTTTTACTTCTCATAGGTATCATACCTGACTGCTAAGAAAGTATGCATGCATCAACTCAGACGCCGCATGCAATAGTTACTATTGATTCTGATGGGGTACGGAATATCACTCCAGCCAGTCTTGCACATCCGCTTACGCGGGTGATTGTGATGCCTGAATGCCTTATTGGCCATTACAGAGCATCTGCATGTGGGCGCTGGCCTTGGCTCTGGCCACCATAAAGACACACATTGCTCTCTATATAAATGGCTGCTACTATCCCTCCAGACAGTGTGCTTTATTAAATCCAGCATCCAGCGTTGTGTACTTCCTCATTCAAGATCAATTGGTATTGACAACTCATGTTCGACTCGTTAGGATAGACTCCACAAGGAAGACCTAGGTAATGAACAGGCATCTCTTTCAACAGGTTACTATGGCATACAAGCTGTATGCGCGCCCCTTCAAGCATTGGGACCATGTCACATACACATTTCACAAATATTTACAACTAGTTTTGACAGAGGTCACCATTTGAAAAATTTTAAATTAGGCCTTTACAGATGTAAAACCTTCTGTATACTAAGGAAATGAACAGGCACAAATGACTGTGTATTTGTTGGTATTGGAAACTTAAGCATTCAGAGGCAGGTAGCACACTAGCCTCTATATTCATATCATTTTTATTTTATTTATTTGTAGCATTTGTATCCCACATTTTCCCACCAATTTGCAGGCTCAATGTGGCTTACATTTGCCGTAATAGTGGTTGCCATTTCCGGGTAACAGAATTACAAATGGTATTGTGTTAAGGTGCATACATACATGGTAACGATATGGAACATAACATGTGTGTACCATATAAGGCATTCTTGTGCCATACATAGGTACTTTCATTATGACAGTGTAGTGTCTCACATAGGTAGTTTTCCAGCATTCACATATGTGCGCTTGGAATCTTCCACTCAACGTGCAACGCAGTACAGTTTGGTGCTGTGCAAAGAGAACTCTTATGCAGCTCTGCATGCGTGCGATTATCATATTGCATACAGAATTTCATTTCCAGCCATTCCGACGCATCCGCTCATGCAGGAGCTTGTTATACTGAGGCTGGATAATGGGCAGTTGGGGCAGATCGTCCACTGTTTCCATTGAAGCAAGGCCTCTTAGAGAGCTGCCCTCTACATAAGGGTTAATCACTTCTTTTTGTTAGGCATGCCTGTACATTAAAACAACTGATGTTCATACACAATATCCTGCAATTGAGGAAAATCTGAGTACCAAACAATTATCCTTTATCATATCTTTGCAACACTACAGCTCTGATTCGCCACAATTTTGACTGGCGGGTTATCCACAATGTCAAAGCTAGATCACCTTCAGGATAGGTTGTAGAAACTAGAATTATATTACAATTATCTCATGACCAACAGTGTCTAGTGGGCACACCCAGACATATTTGTGCTTACAATGGAGGCCATATTTCTGGTGTGTCACAGGCAAGCTGCACATACAGGCCAAGCCCATGTGTCGTCAGGTGTCGGGTGCAATACTAGTTAAGCCTGTATGTGCCGTCAAGTATTGGGTGAATGACTAGTGCAGAACTGTATATGTGGGATGCCCGTGTGGCACATATGTCATTGCTTACATGCTGACCATATAGGTTGGGTGTCCCAACTGTATTCATGACTCCAAAAATGCCATACCTATGTGTCGTCTCGTGCCAGCTGCACATACTGGTCCAACCCAGTGTTACACGGCTGGTTTAGTGCCGCAGGTGCTGGCTTATCTGGCAGTGGTTTACTTAACATGCCTCAGTTAGTGCACGATTAGGAAGACGGGGTCTTTTCCTCAGCTGTATGCTTAAATGGCATTGGTGAAAATTGTACAGATTAAGGGACTGGTGGAAATTGAGGCACCAAAATTGGTTCTCCTCACATACCTATACTTGATGGAGGACCACAGGCTTTATTAGTGCTGAGCTATTTATCATATTCTAGGTTGTTGGATTTGTATTGTTATATTTTACTTGGCATGTATGTTGTTACCACTTAGAATGGTTCAGATATAGCAAGTTAGAAAGGAAGTTTTATTGTTATTATTATTATTATCATTAATATCAATTTATCTGAGATTTAAGGTCTACTTGAATTTAAGTACTGGCTGCAACTAGGAGTCCTACCGGTGGGGAGACCGCAACAAGTGAGGTTTCTATGTCCCGGTCTTTGGCGGTGGGTCCTAGTGTAATAGATCACACAGCAGGACGTTTCAGACCAAATCAAGCTTCAACAGTGGTCAAATATGTAAATTGTGTTGTCAAATGCTAGCAGTGGCATGGATGATGTCAAAACCACGGGTAGTCCCCCTCTAGTACAGAAGGGGGCCAGTGCCAGACTAAGAGATGGTCGGCGGTGCCTAACTCAGACTTGGACGGAATGGGGAGGCTGAAGGCATCAGGAAAGAGTCAACATTTAAGAAGGGGAATGTGCTTTTATGTCAACCCCCTATCAAGGAAGTGATGGTAGCATCTCAGAATATCTACGGTATATGCCACAGGGGGCACAGGAACGTGCTTCATGTAAGGCTGAAACAGTTGGAGCTGTATGACTCGAAAGGCTATACATCCTGCCCAAATGCTCTAAATAGGAATTTTGATTCATGTATTTAATTGCTTGATATTGTAAGTGCATACATGAATGTAATTGCATGATACTGTAAATGTTTTCGCATATGTTTTTGCATGAATTCCACTTTTTATTGGATAAGTTGTCAAGTGTTGATATATTGGAGTATTCTGTGTGTGATGAAAGGTGAATGCCATGGTGCCGCCTGCCCTGTTTGTGTATTAATTTGAAAATCAAAACAGGACACACATCTTGTGTTTTTGTTCTATAAAATATTTCGGGATAGGTTGTAGAAACCAGAATTATATTACAATTATCTCATGACCAACAGTGCCTGGTGGGCACACCCTGAAATGGAAACAGATTTTTTTTAGGAAGTAAAAGACAAAAAATAAAGCCACAAAATGGCCTAATTTCCAGGAAATAAATGAAATTTAAAGTGGATCTCTGTTAAGATACATACACTAGAAAAAAATGTCATTTTCCCCTTAAAGAATCCAAAGATTTGTGCTTCAGCAGCTAAATACTGATGTTTAGTTTCTAGCTTTTTGTGCTACCTAGGGTCAGACATTTCTCCAAAAAATAACTATTTTCAATGCATTCACACTGATGGGGATTAAACAAACTTCCAGAATGTTATAGAAGGGAATAAGAGGTATAAAAGGAAGATTTCTAGCTGTAACCTAGCCATAAGGTAAATCTATAAATAGTCGGAGAAAGGAGGAGAGAAGTACATTGCACTAAGATTTCACCACAATCCATGGCTAAAAACAAATCAGTTTCTTTAGTCTAACAAAATCCTTATAATCTGTCATTTACCATGGTATTTCAGCACAACTGTAAGCCTTTCAGATTCAGTTTCATTTCCCTTACCTAGTTCTGTTAGAAGTATGACTACTCTGAGGATATTTTCCAATTTATCAAAGATTCTTTGGGTGCAGAGAGATAAAATAGATAATAGTCTATATTCTCTCACTTCACATGATACAATCACTGATCATCCTTAATCACAAGTATCCCTTTCTGTGATACTGGGCTGTCTGCCTGCTTTCCATCATGCTTGGAGACAGCTGAAATTCATCCATTCCTTCAATGGTAAATTAAAGTCCCTATAGTGTTCTGAACTCAGTCAAACCTTTGTTAATTTGCTGGGCAACATCAAAACCTCTTTAGTTGTATTTGTACACCATCTAGTGGGCAACAGAAGCAGACAAAAACTACTGCCTAAACAAAGTCACTAGTAGTACTGGTAAAACTTGAAGATTTATTCTATTTTTCATACTTAAAATCATTTGCAAGGTAAGAATTTAATTCAGATATTTAAAAAATAGGCTCTACAAAACAGATAACAATATAGATGTTGAAATGCTTATCTAAATATTTATCATGTGTGCACATAACCACAAAAAAAGATCATTACAGAGGCCTACATATGTGTTAATACAAGAATTTTCAAAATTAGGAGATTCTGTAGTTAGTAAAGACAGATAGAGACTGCTCCTTCACAAGGAAGGATACTGGTATAAAGAGTCCTTTCCTCTTGGGAAGTGATTCAGTGAAGAACAAAAGCTGAGTTCTAGAGCGTAAGAAACTTTAGGAGTCAGAGGGCTTAAATTTTCATCCTACACTTTATTCATCAAAGGGTAACAAAGTAGATTTCATGTTTAAAAATAATTTGTGAAAGAGGTCATATGATGCACTGGACACAGAAGGATATATAATCCCAGGGCTCCTGATCCTCACCCATCCAGTTTGTTGCCAGCCAAATACCTGAGTATCTCAGTGTACTAATAGAACTGAAAAATGAACTTGCAGAACTATTGTTAGTAATACGTCATTTATCTTTACAATGAAACATGGTACCGGAAGATTGGAGGGTGGCCAATGTAATGCCGATTTTAAAAAAAGGTTCCAGAGGTGGTCTGGGAAATTATAGACCAGTGAGCCTGACATTGGTGCCACGCAAAATGGTAGAGACTATCATAAAGAGCAAAACTACAGAGCATATTCAAAAGCATAGATAAATGAGACAAAGCCAACACGTATTTAGTGAAGGGAAATCTTGCCTCACCAAATTATATTTCTTTGAATGAGTGAACAAACGTGGATAAAGGTGAGCCGGTCAATATTTTGTATCTGAATTTTCAAAAGGCATTTGACAAAGTACCTCATGAAAGACTCCAGAGGAAATTGGAGAGTCATAGGATAGGAGGTAGTGTTCTATTGTGGATTAAAAACTGGTTGAAAGATAGAAAACAGGGAGTAAGGTTAAACGGTCAGTATTCTCAATGGTGAAGGGTAAATAGTGAGGTTCCCCAGGGGTCTGTGCTGGGACCGCTGTTTTTTAACATATTTATAAATGATCTAGATATGGGAATAACAAGTAAGGTAATTAAATTTGCTGATGACACAAAGTTCTTCAAAGTTGTTAAACCGCAAGAGGATTGTGAAACATTACAAAAGGACCTTACGAGACTGGAAGACTGGGCATCCAAATAAGTACATAAGTACATAAGTAATGCCATACTGGGAAAAGACCAAGGGTCCATCGAGCCCAGCATCCTGTCCATGACAGCGGCCAATCCAGGCCAAGGGCACCTGGCAAGCTTCCCAAACATACAAACATTCTATACATGTTATTCCTGGAATTTTGGAGTTTTCCAAGTCCGTTTAGTAGCGGTTTATGGACTTGTCCTTTAGGAAACCGTCCAACCCCTTTTTAAACTCTGCTAAGCTAACCGCCTTCACCACTTTCTCCGGCAACGAATTCCAGAGTTTAATTACACGTTGGGTGAAGAAAAATTTTCTCCGATTTGTTTTAAATTTACTACACTGTAGTTTCATCGCATGCCCCCTAGTCCTAGTATTTTTGGAAAGCGTGAACAGAAGCTTCACATCCACCTGTTCCACTCCACTCATTATTTTATATACCTCTATCATGTCTCCCCTCAGCCGTCTCTTCTCCAAGCTGTATAGCCCTAGCCTCCTTAGTCTTTCTTCATAGGGAAGTCGTCCCATCCCCGCTATCATTTTAGTCGCCCTTCGCTGCACCTTTTCCAATTCTACTATATCTTTCTTGAGATGCGGCGACCAGAATTGAACACAATACTCAAGGTGCGGTCGCACCATGGAGCGATACAACGGCATTATAACATCCTCACACCTGTTTTCCATACCTTTCCTAATAATACCCAACATTCTATTCGCTTTCTTAGCCGCAGCAGCACACTGAGCAGAAGGTTTCAGTGTGTTATCGACGACGACACCCAGATCCCTTTCTTGGTCCGTAACTCCTAACGTGGAACCTTGCATGACGTAGCTATAATTCGGGTTCTTTTTTCCCACATGCATCACCTTGCACTTGCTCACACTAAACATCATCTGCCATTTAGCCGCCCAGTCTCCCAGTCTCGTAAGGTCCTCTTGTAATTTTTCACAATCCTGTCGTGATTTAACGACTTTGAATAACTTTCTGTCATCAGCAAATTTAATTACCTCGCTAGTTACTCCCATCTCTAAATCATTTATAAATATATTAAAAAGCAGCGGTCCTAGCACGGACCCCTGAGGAACCCCTCTAACTGCCCTTCTCCATTGTGAATACTGCCCATTTAACCCCACTCTCTGTTTCCTATCCTTCAACCAGTTTTTAATCCACAATAGGACATTTCCTCCTATCCCATGACCCTCCAATTTCCTCTATAGCCTTTCATGAGGTACCTTGTCAAACGCCTTTTGAAAATCCAAATACACAATATCAACCGACTCCCCTTTGTCCACATGTTTGTTCACTCCTTCAAAGAATTGAAGTAAATTGGTCAGGCAAGATTTCCCCACACAAAAGCCATGCTGACTTGGTCTCAGTAATCCATGTCCTTGGATGTGCTCTGTAATTTTGTTTTTAATAATAGCCTCTACCATTTTCCCAGGCACCGACGTCAGACTCACCGGTCTATAATTTCCCGGATCTCCCCTGGAGCCTTTTTTAAAAATGGGCGTTACATTGGCCACCCTCCAATCTTCCGGTACCACGCTCGATTTTAAGGATAAGTTGCATATCACTAGCAGTAGCTCCGCAAGCTCGTTTTTCAGTTCTATCAGTACTCTAGGATGAATACCATCCGGTCCAGGAGATTTGCTACTCTTCAGTTTGCCGAACTGCCCCATTACGTCCTCCAGGTTTACCGTGAAGTCAGTAAGTTTCTCCGACTCGTCCGCTTGAAATACCATTTCTGACACCGGTAACCCACCCAAATCTTCCTCGGTGAAGACCGAAGCAAAGAATTCATTCAGTCTCTCCGCTACGTCTTTGTCTTCCTTGATCGCCCCTTTTACCCCTCGGTCATCCAGCGGCCCAACCGATTCTTTTGCCGGCTTCCTGCTTTTAATATACCGAAAAAAATTTTTACTATGTTTTTTTGCCTCTAATGCTATCTTTTTTTCATACTCCCTCTTGGCCTTCTTAATCTGCGCCTTGCATTTGCTTTGACACTCCTTATGCTGTTTCTTGTTATTTTCAGACGGTTCCTTCTTCCATTTTCTGAAGGCGTTTCTTTTAGCCCTAATAGCTTCCTTCACCTCACTTTTCAACCAGGCCGGGTGTCTTTTGGACTTCCGTCTTTCTTTTCTAATTTGCGGAATATGTATGGCCTGGGCCTCCAGGATGGTATTTTTGAACAGCGTCCAAGCCTGTTGTACAGTTTTTACTCTCTCAGTTGCTCCCCTAAGTTTTTTTTTTACCGCTCTTCTCATTTTATCATAGTCTCCTTTTTTAAAGTTAAACGCTAACGTATTTGACTTTCTGTGTACAGTTACTTCAAGGTCGATGTCAAAACTGATCATATTATGGTCACTGTTATCAAGCGGCCCCAGTACCATAACGTCCCTCACCAGATCATGCGCTCCACTAAGGACCATGTCTAGAATTTTTCCTTCTCTCGTCGGCTCCTGCACCAGTTGCTCCATAAAGCTGTCCTTGATTTCATCAAGGAATTGTATCTCTGTAGCATGTCCCGATGTTACATTTACCCACTCTATATTTGGATAATTGAAGTCACCCATTATTATCACATTGCCCATTTTGTTCGCGTCTCTGATTTCTTTTATCATTTCTGTGTCTACCTGCTCATCCTGGTGAGGCGGACGGTAGTACACTCCTATCACCATTTTTTTCCCTTTTATACATGGAATTTCAACCCATAGTGATTCAAAGGTGTGATTTGTGTCCTGCTGAATTTGTAATCTATCTGAGTCAAGGCTCTCGTTAATATACAATGCTACCCCTCCACCAGTCCGGTCCACCCTATCATTACGATATACTTTGTACCCCGGTATGACAGTGTCCCACTGGTTATCCTCCTTCCACCAGGTCTCAGTAATGCCTATTATACCCAATTTTTCATTTAATGCAATATATTCCAACTCTCCCATCTTATTTCTTAGACTCCTAGCATTTGCATATAGACATTTCAGAGTATGTTTGTTGTTCTTATTTGCATGATGCTTAGTACCTGACACTATTGATTTGACATCTTTTGTATGATCTTTAGTTGTATTTAAGGGCACCTGGCCTACCACGGTCTGTTGTGTAACCTCACTATCCAGAAACCCTATCTTCCCTGTTTGTGAGGTATCTTTGCACGATACCTTTTCCCGAACCATGCGCTTTTGAGCGACTGTCGGCCTTCCCCCCATTTCTAGTTTAAAAGCTGCTCTATCTCCTTTTTAAATGCCGACGCCAGCAGCCTGGTCCCACCCTGGTTAAGGTGGAGCCCATCCTTTCGGAATAGGCTCCCCCTTCCCCAGAATGTTGCCCAGTTCCTAACAAATCTAAAACCCTGCTCCCTGCACCATCGTCTCATCCACACATTGAGACTCTGGAGCTCTGCCTGTCTCTTCGGCCCTGCACGTGGAACAGGTAGCATTTCAGAAAATGCTACCCTAGAGGATCTGGATTTGAGCTTTCTACCTAAGAGCCTAAATTTGGCTTCCAGAACCTCTCTCCCACATTTTCCTATGTCATTGGTACCCACATGTACCAAGACAGCAGACTCCACCCCAGCACTATCTAAAATCCTATCTAGGTGACGCGTGAGGTCCGCCACCTTCGCACCAGGCAGGCAAGTCACCAGGCGATCCTCACGTCCACCAGCCACCCAGCTATCTATATGCCTAATGATCGAATCACCAACTACAACAGCTGTCCTAACCTTTCCCTCCCGGGCAGCACTTGGAGACATATCCTCAGTGCGAGAGGATAGTACATCCCCTGGTGGGCAGGTCCTGGCTACAGGAGTACTTCCTACTTCACCAGGGTGATGCTCTCCTTCTAGGAGACCTCCCTCCTCCAAGGTAGCACAAGGGCTACTAGACTGGAGGTGGGACCTCTCTACAACATCCCTGTAGGTCTCCTCTATGTACCTCTCTGTCTCCCTCAGCTCCACCAAGTCTGCTACTCTAGCCTCAAGAGAACGGACATGTTCTCTAAGAGCTAGGAGCTCTATGCATCGGGCGCAAACATATGACATCTCACCAACTGGAAGATAATCATACATGTGACACTCAATGCAAAAGACTGGATAGCACCCCTTTCGCTGCTGGACTGCTGACTCCATCTTAGTGTTTTTGAGTTTTCCAATATTTTAAAACTTGCTACAGTATTAAGGATTTAAGCCTAATATAAAAGTGTCTTTTACTTTATATAGTGTATTGTATGATTTATTTAGTATTTCCTTCTTAGATAGTAATGAAATGTATTTAAAACTCTATAAGAGCACTCCTTGCTTGTTACCCTAATTACAATAACTGACTATAAATGAGGAGTTGTCCTAGGGGTGGGTGGGTGTTGGAGAGGGTGGGTGGGAATACTAAATTAGATCCTGCAGTGGCTGTTAGATTCTATCTGTTAATGCTGTGGTACAAGGCTTTTAAAACTAAGTGGAAAAGACTATGGAGATTAGCTGTTTTCTGTTAGCTGTTGAAATTTGCTTTTTAAGTTTGCCTAACACTAACCTACAATTCCTCCTTTTAACCCCAATCTTTAAGTTCCCAAAGCACAAGCAAAGTAGCGTTCACTTACCAGAGAAATGTCCTCTTCTCTCAGAACTTCTCAGAAAGAAAGTTCAGTGGGACCTTCCCTCTTTATATACTTTTGAATCTAAGGGGCCTCTTTTGAGCAACCTATGCAAGTATTCTACTTCCCCCACACCTTAATTATCACTTAATTGAGGTCACTGGATGAGCTAACTCTCCAGCAGCCAAGGTAAAGAAAAATAACTGCCGTTTAGAACAAAGGAGTTCCTACCTCTAGAAAAGGTTTCAGTTTAAAACTAGGTCACTGGATGAGCTAACTCTCCAGCAGCCAAGGAAAAGAAAAATAACTGCCGTTTAGAACAAAGGAGTTCCTACCTCTAGAAAAGGTTTCAGTTTAAAACTAGGTCACTGGATGAGCTAACTCTCCAGTAGCCAGCAGCCAAGGAAAAGAAAAATAACTGCTGTTTAGAACAAAGGAGTTCCTACCTCTAGAAAAGTTTCAGTTTAAAACTATGTGGAAAATGCCTATTTCTAGAGAAAAGTTCAGTTTAAAACTGTGGGGAAGGGGTTTATACACTATGGCAACTAGTTAATGGTGCTTGCTTTTCTCTCTCTCTCTCTCTCTCTCTTTTTATTCCTCTAAACTAGGCCCTGCTTGCTTTTCCCCCTCTCTCTCTCTTTTTATTCGCCCTTAATACTAAATTAGATCCTGCAGTGGCTGTTAGATTCTATCTGTTAATGCTGTGGTACAAGGCTTTTAAAACTAAGTGGAAAAGACTATGGAGATTAGCTGTTTTCTGTTAGCTGTTGAAATTTGCTTTTTAAGTTTGCCTAACACTAACCTACAATTCCTCCTTTTAACCCCAATCTTTAAGTTCCCAAAGCACAAGCAAAGTAGCGTTCACTTACCAGAGAAATGTCCTCTTCTCTCAGAACTTCTCAGAAAGAAAGTTCAGTGGGACCTTCCCTCTTTATATACTTTTGAATCTAAGGGGCCTCTTTTGAGCAACCTATGCAAGTATTCTACTTCCCCCACACCTTAATTATCACTTAATTGAGGTCACTGGATGAGCTAACTCTCCAGCAGCCAAGGTAAAGAAAAATAACTGCCGTTTAGAACAAAGGAGTTCCTACCTCTAGAAAAGGTTTCAGTTTAAAACTAGGTCACTGGATGAGCTAACTCTCCAGCAGCCAGCAGCCAAGGAAAAGAAAAATAACTGCTGTTTAGAACAAAGGAGTTCCTACCTCTAGAAAAGTTTCAGTTTAAAACTATGTGGAAAATGCCTATTTCTAGAGAAAAGTTCAGTTTAAAACTGTGGGGAAGGGGTTTATACACTATGGCAACTAGTTAATGGTGCTTGCTTTTCTCTCTCTCTCTCTCTCTCTCTCTATTCCTCTAAACTAGGCCCTGCTTGCTTTTCCCCCTCTCTCTCTCTTTTTATTCGCCCTTAATACTAAATTAGATCCTGCAGTGGCTGTTAGATTCTATCTGTTAATGCTGTGGTACAAGGCTTTTAAAACTAAGTGGAAAAGACTATGGAGATTAGCTGTTTTCTGTTAGCTGTTGAAATTTGCTTTTTAAGTTTGCCTAACACTAACCTACAATTCCTCCTTTTAACCCCAATCTTTAAGTTCCCAAAGCACAAGCAAAGTAGCGTTCACTTACCAGAGAAATGTCCTCTTCTCTCAGAACTTCTCAGAAAGAAAGTTCAGTGGGACCTTCCCTCTTTATATACTTTTGAATCTAAGGGGCCTCTTTTGAGCAACCTATGCAAGTATTCTACTTCCCCCACACCTTAATTATCACTTAATTGAGGTCACTGGATGAGCTAACTCTCCAGCAGCCAAGGTAAAGAAAAATAACTGCCGTTTAGAACAAAGGAGTTCCTACCTCTAGAAAAGGTTTCAGTTTAAAACTAGGTCACTGGATGAGCTAACTCTCCAGCAGCCAGCAGCCAAGGAAAAGAAAAATAACTGCTGTTTAGAACAAAGGAGTTCCTACCTCTAGAAAAGTTTCAGTTTAAAACTATGTGGAAAATGCCTATTTCTAGAGAAAAGTTCAGTTTAAAACTGTGGGGAAGGGGTTTATACACTATGGCAACTAGTTAATGGTGCTTGCTTTTCTCTCTCTCTCTCTCTCTCTCTTTTATTCCTCTAAACTAGGCCCTGCTTGCTTTTCCCCCTCTCTCTCTCTTTTTATTCGCCCTTAATACTAAATTAGATCCTGCAGTGGCTGTTAGATTCTATCTGTTAATGCTGTGGTACAAGGCTTTTAAAACTAAGTGGAAAAGACTATGGAGATTAGCTGTTTTCTGTTAGCTGTTGAAATTTGCTTTTTAAGTTTGCCTAACACTAACCTACAATTCCTCCTTTTAACCCCAATCTTTAAGTTCCCAAAGCACAAGCAAAGTAGCGTTCACTTACCAGAGAAATGTCCTCTTCTCTCAGAACTTCTCAGAAAGAAAGTTCAGTGGGACCTTCCCTCTTTATATACTTTTGAATCTAAGGGGCCTCTTTTGAGCAACCTATGCAAGTATTCTACTTCCCCCACACCTTAATTATCACTTAATTGAGGTCACTGGATGAGCTAACTCTCCAGCAGCCAAGGTAAAGAAAAATAACTGCCGTTTAGAACAAAGGAGTTCCTACCTCTAGAAAAGGTTTCAGTTTAAAACTAGGTCACTGGATGAGCTAACTCTCCAGCAGCCAGCAGCCAAGGAAAAGAAAAATAACTGCTGTTTAGAACAAAGGAGTTCCTACCTCTAGAAAAGTTTCAGTTTAAAACTATGTGGAAAATGCCTATTTCTAGAGAAAAGTTCAGTTTAAAACTGTGGGGAAGGGGTTTATACACTATGGCAACTAGTTAATGGTGCTTGCTTTTCTCTCTCTCTCTCTCTCTCTCTTTTTATTCCTCTAAACTAGGCCCTGCTTGCTTTTCCCCCTCTCTCTCTCTTTTTATTCGCCCTTAATACTAAATTAGATCCTGCAGTGGCTGTTAGATTCTATCTGTTAATGCTGTGGTACAAGGCTTTTAAAACTAAGTGGAAAAGACTATGGAGATTAGCTGTTTTCTGTTAGCTGTTGAAATTTGCTTTTTAAGTTTGCCTAACACTAACCTACAATTCCTCCTTTTAACCCCAATCTTTAAGTTCCCAAAGCACAAGCAAAGTAGCGTTCACTTACCAGAGAAATGTCCTCTTCTCTCAGAACTTCTCAGAAAGAAAGTTCAGTGGGACCTTCCCTCTTTATATACTTTTGAATCTAAGGGGCCTCTTTTGAGCAACCTATGCAAGTATTCTACTTCCCCCACACCTTAATTATCACTTAATTGAGGTCACTGGATGAGCTAACTCTCCAGCAGCCAAGGTAAAGAAAAATAACTGCCGTTTAGAACAAAGGAGTTCCTACCTCTAGAAAAGGTTTCAGTTTAAAACTAGGTCACTGGATGAGCTAACTCTCCAGCAGCCAAGGAAAAGAAAAATAACTGCCGTTTAGAACAAAGGAGTTCCTACCTCTAGAAAAGGTTTCAGTTTAAAACTAGGTCACTGGATGAGCTAACTCTCCAGCAGCCAGCAGCCAAGGAAAAGAAAAATAACTGCTGTTTAGAACAAAGGAGTTCCTACCTCTAGAAAAGTTTCAGTTTAAAACTATGTGGAAAATGCCTATTTCTAGAGAAAAGTTCAGTTTAAAACTGTGGGGAAGGGGTTTATACACTATGGCAACTAGTTAATGGTGCTTGCTTTTCTCTCTCTCTCTCTCTCTCTCTTTTATTCCTCTAAACTAGGCCCTGCTTGCTTTTCCCCCTCTCTCTCTCTTTTTATTCGCCCTTAATACTAAATTAGATCCTGCAGTGGCTGTTAGATTCTATCTGTTAATGCTGTGGTACAAGGCTTTTAAAACTAAGTGGAAAAGACTATGGAGATTAGCTGTTTTCTGTTAGCTGTTGAAATTTGCTTTTTAAGTTTGCCTAACACTAACCTACAATTCCTCCTTTTAACCCCAATCTTTAAGTTCCCAAAGCACAAGCAAAGTAGCGTTCACTTACCAGAGAAATGTCCTCTTCTCTCAGAACTTCTCAGAAAGAAAGTTCAGTGGGACCTTCCCTCTTTATATACTTTTGAATCTAAGGGGCCTCTTTTGAGCAACCTATGCAAGTATTCTACTTCCCCCACACCTTAATTATCACTTAATTGAGGTCACTGGATGAGCTAACTCTCCAGCAGCCAAGGTAAAGAAAAATAACTGCCGTTTAGAACAAAGGAGTTCCTACCTCTAGAAAAGGTTTCAGTTTAAAACTAGGTCACTGGATGAGCTAACTCTCCAGCAGCCAAGGAAAAGAAAAATAACTGCCGTTTAGAACAAAGGAGTTCCTACCTCTAGAAAAGGTTTCAGTTTAAAACTAGGTCACTGGATGAGCTAACTCTCCAGCAGCCAGCAGCCAAGGAAAAGAAAAATAACTGCTGTTTAGAACAAAGGAGTTCCTACCTCTAGAAAAGTTTCAGTTTAAAACTATGTGGAAAATGCCTATTTCTAGAGAAAAGTTCAGTTTAAAACTGTGGGGAAGGGGTTTATACACTATGGCAACTAGTTAATGGTGCTTGCTTTTCTCTCTCTCTCTCTCTCTCTCTTTTATTCCTCTAAACTAGGCCCTGCTTGCTTTTCCCCCTCTCTCTCTCTTTTTATTCGCCCTTAATACTAAATTAGATCCTGCAGTGGCTGTTAGATTCTATCTGTTAATGCTGTGGTACAAGGCTTTTAAAACTAAGTGGAAAAGACTATGGAGATTAGCTGTTTTCTGTTAGCTGTTGAAATTTGCTTTTTAAGTTTGCCTAACACTAACCTACAATTCCTCCTTTTAACCCCAATCTTTAAGTTCCCAAAGCACAAGCAAAGTAGCGTTCACTTACCAGAGAAATGTCCTCTTCTCTCAGAACTTCTCAGAAAGAAAGTTCAGTGGGACCTTCCCTCTTTATATACTTTTGAATCTAAGGGGCCTCTTTTGAGCAACCTATGCAAGTATTCTACTTCCCCCACACCTTAATTATCACTTAATTGAGGTCACTGGATGAGCTAACTCTCCAGCAGCCAAGGTAAAGAAAAATAACTGCCGTTTAGAACAAAGGAGTTCCTACCTCTAGAAAAGGTTTCAGTTTAAAACTAGGTCACTGGATGAGCTAACTCTCCAGCAGCCAGCAGCCAAGGAAAAGAAAAATAACTGCTGTTTAGAACAAAGGAGTTCCTACCTCTAGAAAAGTTTCAGTTTAAAACTATGTGGAAAATGCCTATTTCTAGAGAAAAGTTCAGTTTAAAACTGTGGGGAAGGGGTTTATACACTATGGCAACTAGTTAATGGTGCTTGCTTTTCTCTCTCTCTCTCTCTCTCTCTTTTTATTCCTCTAAACTAGGCCCTGCTTGCTTTTCCCCCTCTCTCTCTCTTTTTATTCGCCCTTAATACTAAATTAGATCCTGCAGTGGCTGTTAGATTCTATCTGTTAATGCTGTGGTACAAGGCTTTTAAAACTAAGTGGAAAAGACTATGGAGATTAGCTGTTTTCTGTTAGCTGTTGAAATTTGCTTTTTAAGTTTGCCTAACACTAACCTACAATTCCTCCTTTTAACCCCAATCTTTAAGTTCCCAAAGCACAAGCAAAGTAGCGTTCACTTACCAGAGAAATGTCCTCTTCTCTCAGAACTTCTCAGAAAGAAAGTTCAGTGGGACCTTCCCTCTTTATATACTTTTGAATCTAAGGGGCCTCTTTTGAGCAACCTATGCAAGTATTCTACTTCCCCCACACCTTAATTATCACTTAATTGAGGTCACTGGATGAGCTAACTCTCCAGCAGCCAAGGTAAAGAAAAATAACTGCCGTTTAGAACAAAGGAGTTCCTACCTCTAGAAAAGGTTTCAGTTTAAAACTAGGTCACTGGATGAGCTAACTCTCCAGCAGCCAAGGAAAAGAAAAATAACTGCCGTTTAGAACAAAGGAGTTCCTACCTCTAGAAAAGGTTTCAGTTTAAAACTAGGTCACTGGATGAGCTAACTCTCCAGCAGCCAGCAGCCAAGGAAAAGAAAAATAACTGCTGTTTAGAACAAAGGAGTTCCTACCTCTAGAAAAGTTTCAGTTTAAAACTATGTGGAAAATGCCTATTTCTAGAGAAAAGTTCAGTTTAAAACTGTGGGGAAGGGGTTTATACACTATGGCAACTAGTTAATGGTGCTTGCTTTTCTCTCTCTCTCTCTCTCTCTTTTATTCCTCTAAACTAGGCCCTGCTTGCTTTTCCCCCTCTCTCTCTCTTTTTATTCGCCCTTAATACTAAATTAGATCCTGCAGTGGCTGTTAGATTCTATCTGTTAATGCTGTGGTACAAGGCTTTTAAAACTAAGTGGAAAAGACTATGGAGATTAGCTGTTTTCTGTTAGCTGTTGAAATTTGCTTTTTAAGTTTGCCTAACACTAACCTACAATTCCTCCTTTTAACCCCAATCTTTAAGTTCCCAAAGCACAAGCAAAGTAGCGTTCACTTACCAGAGAAATGTCCTCTTCTCTCAGAACTTCTCAGAAAGAAAGTTCAGTGGGACCTTCCCTCTTTATATACTTTTGAATCTAAGGGGCCTCTTTTGAGCAACCTATGCAAGTATTCTACTTCCCCCACACCTTAATTATCACTTAATTGAGGTCACTGGATGAGCTAACTCTCCAGCAGCCAAGGTAAAGAAAAATAACTGCCGTTTAGAACAAAGGAGTTCCTACCTCTAGAAAAGGTTTCAGTTTAAAACTAGGTCACTGGATGAGCTAACTCTCCAGCAGCCAAGGAAAAGAAAAATAACTGCCGTTTAGAACAAAGGAGTTCCTACCTCTAGAAAAGGTTTCAGTTTAAAACTAGGTCACTGGATGAGCTAACTCTCCAGTAGCCAGCAGCCAAGGAAAAGAAAAATAACTGCTGTTTAGAACAAAGGAGTTCCTACCTCTAGAAAAGTTTCAGTTTAAAACTATGTGGAAAATGCCTATTTCTAGAGAAAAGTTCAGTTTAAAACTGTGGGGAAGGGGTTTATACACTATGGCAACTAGTTAATGGTGCTTGCTTTTCTCTCTCTCTCTCTCTCTCTCTCTATTCCTCTAAACTAGGCCCTGCTTGCTTTTCCCCCTCTCTCTCTCTTTTTATTCGCCCTTAATACTAAATTAGATCCTGCAGTGGCTGTTAGATTCTATCTGTTAATGCTGTGGTACAAGGCTTTTAAAACTAAGTGGAAAAGACTATGGAGATTAGCTGTTTTCTGTTAGCTGTTGAAATTTGCTTTTTAAGTTTGCCTAACACTAACCTACAATTCCTCCTTTTAACCCCAATCTTTAAGTTCCCAAAGCACAAGCAAAGTAGCGTTCACTTACCAGAGAAATGTCCTCTTCTCTCAGAACTTCTCAGAAAGAAAGTTCAGTGGGACCTTCCCTCTTTATATACTTTTGAATCTAAGGGGCCTCTTTTGAGCAACCTATGCAAGTATTCTACTTCCCCCACACCTTAATTATCACTTAATTGAGGTCACTGGATGAGCTAACTCTCCAGCAGCCAAGGTAAAGAAAAATAACTGCCGTTTAGAACAAAGGAGTTCCTACCTCTAGAAAAGGTTTCAGTTTAAAACTAGGTCACTGGATGAGCTAACTCTCCAGCAGCCAAGGAAAAGAAAAATAACTGCCGTTTAGAACAAAGGAGTTCCTACCTCTAGAAAAGGTTTCAGTTTAAAACTAGGTCACTGGATGAGCTAACTCTCCAGCAGCCAGCAGCCAAGGAAAAGAAAAATAACTGCTGTTTAGAACAAAGGAGTTCCTACCTCTAGAAAAGTTTCAGTTTAAAACTATGTGGAAAATGCCTATTTCTAGAGAAAAGTTCAGTTTAAAACTGTGGGGAAGGGGTTTATACACTATGGCAACTAGTTAATGGTGCTTGCTTTTCTCTCTCTCTCTCTCTCTCTTTTTATTCCTCTAAACTAGGCCCTGCTTGCTTTTCCCCCTCTCTCTCTCTTTTTATTCGCCCTTAATACTAAATTAGATCCTGCAGTGGCTGTTAGATTCTATCTGTTAATGCTGTGGTACAAGGCTTTTAAAACTAAGTGGAAAAGACTATGGAGATTAGCTGTTTTCTGTTAGCTGTTGAAATTTGCTTTTTAAGTTTGCCTAACACTAACCTACAATTCCTCCTTTTAACCCCAATCTTTAAGTTCCCAAAGCACAAGCAAAGTAGCGTTCACTTACCAGAGAAATGTCCTCTTCTCTCAGAACTTCTCAGAAAGAAAGTTCAGTGGGACCTTCCCTCTTTATATACTTTTGAATCTAAGGGGCCTCTTTTGAGCAACCTATGCAAGTATTCTACTTCCCCCACACCTTAATTATCACTTAATTGAGGTCACTGGATGAGCTAACTCTCCAGCAGCCAAGGTAAAGAAAAATAACTGCCGTTTAGAACAAAGGAGTTCCTACCTCTAGAAAAGGTTTCAGTTTAAAACTAGGTCACTGGATGAGCTAACTCTCCAGCAGCCAGCAGCCAAGGAAAAGAAAAATAACTGCTGTTTAGAACAAAGGAGTTCCTACCTCTAGAAAAGTTTCAGTTTAAAACTATGTGGAAAATGCCTATTTCTAGAGAAAAGTTCAGTTTAAAACTGTGGGGAAGGGGTTTATACACTATGGCAACTAGTTAATGGTGCTTGCTTTTCTCTCTCTCTCTCTCTCTCTCTTTTTATTCCTCTAAACTAGGCCCTGCTTGCTTTTCCCCCTCTCTCTCTCTTTTTATTCGCCCTTAATACTAAATTAGATCCTGCAGTGGCTGTTAGATTCTATCTGTTAATGCTGTGGTACAAGGCTTTTAAAACTAAGTGGAAAAGACTATGGAGATTAGCTGTTTTCTGTTAGCTGTTGAAATTTGCTTTTTAAGTTTGCCTAACACTAACCTACAATTCCTCCTTTTAACCCCAATCTTTAAGTTCCCAAAGCACAAGCAAAGTAGCGTTCACTTACCAGAGAAATGTCCTCTTCTCTCAGAACTTCTCAGAAAGAAAGTTCAGTGGGACCTTCCCTCTTTATATACTTTTGAATCTAAGGGGCCTCTTTTGAGCAACCTATGCAAGTATTCTACTTCCCCCACACCTTAATTATCACTTAATTGAGGTCACTGGATGAGCTAACTCTCCAGCAGCCAAGGTAAAGAAAAATAACTGCCGTTTAGAACAAAGGAGTTCCTACCTCTAGAAAAGGTTTCAGTTTAAAACTAGGTCACTGGATGAGCTAACTCTCCAGCAGCCAAGGAAAAGAAAAATAACTGCCGTTTAGAACAAAGGAGTTCCTACCTCTAGAAAAGGTTTCAGTTTAAAACTAGGTCACTGAAATCTTCAAAAGGTATTTGATAGAAAATTTAAAATTTACTTTAGAAAATGTGCCTCCACTGAATAAAATTTATTACCTTCCTACGAGAAAATCAACACAATTGTTGGAACAACCAGATTTAAATGTATCAGAATTACTGGAAACATCATTGACTGACATAACTGAACGGCAAACTTTGTTGGTCTCATTTATATTTCTCCAAGATTTAGAATTAGTCAGGAAAATGGCTTTGAAGAATCTGCAAACCCCATTTTATGGGGGAAAAATCTGGGTATTCCCAGATGTTACAAAACAAACTCAAAGTAGAAGAAAAGATTTTTTAGCACTTCGTGCTGAAACTTTGTCTTTAGGAGCTTCGTTTCACTTGAACTATCCTTGCAAATGCAATGTGAAATATTTAGGGGTAAAATATGTTTTCTTTGAACCCGAACATTTAAAACAATTTATTTCTCAGAAAAAATTATTATAAATGCTTTTTGACCTTAAACCGTTATGTCTCGTCTTAAAGATTAGGATGTTGGGAATGTAAACTTTTTTGGGGGGGTTTGTAATAATATAACAATAATCTGCTATAGCTTTACTATATTAAGTTAATGTTCTTTTTTTCAACTTAACGGCTTTTAGCCCCTCGAATTTGGTGGTCTAATATAAGTTATGTAATATTTACCTTTTTTTTTTCTTTTTTGCTTCTATGTGACAAGTTTCTAACTGTGTTACCTATTCAAGTAGTAAAAATGCTTGTAAAATTGTAAAAATGATAAATAAAAAAATAAAAAAAATAAAAAAATAAAAAAAAACTAGGTCACTGGATGAGCTAACTCTCCAGCAGCCAAGGAAAAGAAAAATAACTGCTGTTTAGAACAAAGGAGTTCCTACCTCTAGAAAAGTTTCAGTTTAAAACTATGTGGAAAATGCCTATTTCTAGAGAAAAGTTCAGTTTAAAACTGTGAGGAAGGGGTTTATACACTATGGCAACTAGTTAATGGTGCTTGCTTTTCTCTCTCTCTCTCTCTCTTTATTCCTCTAAACTAGGCCCTGCTTGCTTTTCCCCCTCTCTCTCTCTTTTTATTCGCCCTTAATACTAAATTAGATCCTGCAGTGGCTGTTAGATTCTGTTAATGCTGTGGTACAAGGCTTTTAAAACTAAGTGGAAAAGACTATGGAGATTAGCTGTTTTCTGTTAGCTGTTGAAATTTGCTTTTTAAGTTTGCCTAACACTAACCTACAATTCCTCCTTTTAACCCCAATCTTTAAGTTCCCAAAGCACAAGCAAAGTAGCGTTCACTTACCAGAGAAATGTCCTCTTCTCTCAGAACTTCTCAGAAAGAAAGTTCAGTGGGACCTTCCCTCTTTATATACTTTTGAATCTAAGGGGCCTCTTTTGAGCAACCTATGCAAGTATTCTACTTCCCCCACACCTTAATTATCACTTAATTGAGGTCACTGGATGAGCTAACTCTCCAGCAGCCAAGGTAAAGAAAAATAACTGCCGTTTAGAACAAAGGAGTTCCTACCTCTAGAAAAGGTTTCAGTTTAAAACTAGGTCACTGGATGAGCTAACTCTCCAGCAGCCAAGGAAAAGAAAAATAACTGCCGTTTAGAACAAAGGAGTTCCTACCTCTAGAAAAGGTTTCAGTTTAAAACTAGGTCACTGGATGAGCTAACTCTCCAGCAGCCAGCAGCCAAGGAAAAGAAAAATAACTGCTGTTTAGAACAAAGGAGTTCCTACCTCTAGAAAAGTTTCAGTTTAAAACTATGTGGAAAATGCCTATTTCTAGAGAAAAGTTCAGTTTAAAACTGTGGGGAAGGGGTTTATACACTATGGCAACTAGTTAATGGTGCTTGCTTTTCTCTCTCTCTCTCTCTCTCTCTCTCTCTTTATTCCTCTAAACTAGGCCCTGCTTGCTTTTCCCCCTCTCTCTCTCTTTTTATTCGCCCTTAATACTAAATTAGATCCTGCAGTGGCTGTTAGATTCTATCTGTTAATGCTGTGGTACAAGGCTTTTAAAACTAAGTGGAAAAGACTATGGAGATTAGCTGTTTTCTGTTAGCTGTTGAAATTTGCTTTTTAAGTTTGCCTAACACTAACCTACAATTCCTCCTTTTAACCCCAATCTTTAAGTTCCCAAAGCACAAGCAAAGTAGCGTTCACTTACCAGAGAAATGTCCTCTTCTCTCAGAACTTCTCAGAATGGCAGATGATATTTAACATGAGCAAGTGCAAAATGATGCATTTGGGAAAGAGGAACCTAACTATAACTACATGATACAAGCTTCCACATTAGGAGTCACCAACCAGGAAAGGAATCTAGGTGTCGTTGTTGATGATACACTGAAACCCTCTGCTCAGCGTGCTGTGGCAGCGCCTAAGACAGCAAACAAAATGTTAAGTATTATTAGGAAAGGAATGGAAAACAAATCGGAGGAGGTTATAATGCCTTTTTATCGGTCCATGGTGCAACCGCACCTCAAATATTGTGTGCAATTCTGGTCGCCGCATTTCAAAAAAGATATAGTAGAATTAGAAAAGGTACAGAGAAGGGCAACAAAAATGATAAAGGGGATGGGACGACTTCCCTATGGGGAAAGGCTAAAGCGGCTACAGCTCTTCAGCTTGGAGAAAAGATGGCTGAGGGGAGATATGATAGAGGTCTATAAAATAATGAGAAGAGTGGAACAGGTAGACGTGAATTGCTTATTTACTCATTCCAAAAATACTACTACTACTATTTAGCATTTCTATAGCGCTACAAGGCATACGCAGCGCTGCACAAACATAGAAGAAAGACAGTCCCTGCTCAAAAAGCTTACAATCTAATAAAATGCTAGGACTAGGGGGCACGCAATGAAGCTACAAAGTAGTAAATTTAAAACAAATCCGAGAAAATATTTCTTCACTCAACATGTAATTAAACTCTGGAATTTGTTGCCAGAGAATGTGGTAAAGGCAGTGTTTGAAAAAGGGTTTGGATGGCTTCCTAAAGGAAAGGTCCATAGACCATTATTAAAATGACTTAGGGAAAATCCACTGCTTATTTCTGGGTTAAACAGCATAAAATGTATTCAACCTTTTTTTTGTGGAGGGGGGGGGGGGGGGGGAATCTTGCCAGGTATTTGTGATCTGGATTGGCCACTGTTGGAAACAGGATGCTGGGCTTGATTGACCTTTGGTCTGTCCCAGTGTGGCAATACTTATGTTCTTAAGTATTTGACTAAAGTTCAGTTAAAAATGTCAGTTAAAACACTGCATAAAAAAGAAAAAGTTGTGGCCTGCAGTGGGTAAGATAGCAGACGTGCAGGGGACTCCCCTCCCTCTCCCCCTCGCATATTGAACAGTTCTCAACAGCAATAGTTCTAGCACTTAATAGTAAATTTGATCAGCTCCCCCAGCAAATGTAATCTATATTGAAAGCACTGACTAAATTATGTGGCACTGACTAAATCATGAGCCACTGACATAGTACATCAAGTGGAAGAGGCGGAAAGGGATTATTCAAGATCTAGAAGTGGCTCCAGAGTATGCAAACACAGTTGGAGCACTATGATTTTGGAGAACAGCTCTCAATGCAACAACATTCAGCTTATCACGCCATTTTGGAGGCGGATCTAGTAGGCTTCCTGGAAGAATAGCTGCCCACCGCACTCCAACGGAAACTGCAATGGGGAAAGCTGCAGAATGAGAGAGTACATAAAGACTAGGCCCTCCAACCAGTGGTATGCAACAGTCCAAAGTGGATAGTTATGGAGTGGAATGGGTAGATGTAAATCGTTAGTTGTAGGAGTGGGGGAAGGGTGGGGCAGCATGGGAGTTATGCAGAAGTATTAAAAATCAGTTTGATTATTTCTTCCTTAGGTGTGGAGGTTCCAGGTGGAGGATGGGCACCTGGGACCTAATGCAGATAGTGTCCATATGCTTGAAGATGTATGAAATCTGGAGATATAGTTACACATGAGTAATTACCACTAGCCATGGTTCGGTGTGGAGTATCCTTGAAGGATACTATTGAAACAGGACATTTAAGGAATCCCAGAAGAGAGGTTTCAACAATGCTGAAAGTAAGCCAGGTGTGCTTAATGAGAGAGCAGGATAAAGGATGCACATTATCCCCTTCAACGTCTAAGCAGCTTATAGATCACAGGAAAAAACACACTTTGAAGTGCCTGTATACAAATGCTAGAAGCCTAAAAAATAAGATGGTAGAGTTAGAATATATAGCACTAAATGATAAGGAAGATATAATAGGCATCTCACAGACTTGGTGGAAAGAGGACAATCAATGGGACACTGTGTTAACAGGGTACAAACTGTATCTCAATGATAGAGAAGATCAAATTGGAGGGGGGGGGGGTTGCGCAATATGTTAAAGAGGGAATTGAATCAAATAAAATAAACATTTCACATGGCACAGACAACAGCGTGGAATCATTATGGATAGAAATTCCATGTGTGAAGGGAAGGAGTATTCTTGTACAGCTGTACCACCGTCCGCCGGGACAGAATGAACAGACGGATGAATAAATGTTTACAGAGATTAGAAAAGCTGAAAAACTGGGCAGTGCTCTAATAATGGGCAATTTCAATTACCTCCAATATTGACTGGATAAATGTTACATCAAGGAGTGCCAGGGAGATAAATATTCAAGATGTAATAAACGACTGCTTCTTAGAGCAGCTGGTCCAGTAACCGACAAGAGGGGGAGCCATTTTGGATCTGGTCCTTGGTGGCATGAAGAGCATAGTGCAAGAAGCGGCAGTGTTGGGTCCTCTGGGAAACAGTGATAACATGATCAAGTTTGAGCTACTATCTGGGATAAACCCGCAAAAGAAATCTACTGTAGCTACATTTAATTTTCGAAAGGGCGACTATAATAAAATGAGGAAAATGGTTAAAAAGAAACTAAAAGGATTGACTGCAAAGATTAGGACACTAAATCAGGCGTGGACGTTACTCAAAAATACCATCTTGGAAGCCCAGTCCAACTGCATTCTGCGTATTTGCAAAGGTGGAAAAAAAGAGGCCATTACAGCCAAAAGATTTTTCTTCAAAGAATGGAAAAAGGACCCAAACAAAGAAAATAAGAAGCAACATAAGCAATGGCAAGTCAGATGCAAAGCATTAGTAAAGAAGGCTAAAAGAGAATACGAAGAGAAACTTGCAGCAGAGGCTAAAACTCATAGTAATAACTTTTTCAGGTATATCAGAAGCAAAAAGCCTGCGAGGGAATCCATGGGACCGTTAGATCACAAAGGAGTAAAAGGGGCGCTCAGGGAGGACAAGGCCATAGCGGAGAAACTGAATGAATTATTTGCTTCTGTCTTTACGGAAGAAGATGTAAGAGATTTGCCTGTACCAGAAATGGTTTTCAAGGGTGATGACGCGGAGGACTTGAAAGAAATCTCGGTGAACCTAGAAGATGTACTAACAAAATTGTCAAATTAAGGGTACTCAAAGAACTCAACCATGAAATTGTTAGCAATATGTAAACTGCTGTTAAAATCATCCATAGTACCTGAAGATTGGAGGGTGGCCAATGTGACGCCAATTTTTAAAAAGGGTTCTAGGAGTGAACCAGGAAATTATAGACCAGTAAACTTGATGTCAGTGCCAGGCAAAATAGTGGAAACTATATAAAGAATAAAATTCTAGAACATGTAGATAATAATGGTTTAATGGGACAGAGTCAGCATGGGTTGAGCCGAGGGAAATCTTGCCTCACCAATTTGCTTCATTTTTTTGAAGGCGTGAATAAACATGTGGATAAAGGTGAGCTGGTTGATGTAGTGTATCTAGATTTTCAGAAAACTTTTGATAAAGTTCCTCACGAGACACTCCTGAGAAAATTAAAAAGTCATGGGTTAGGAGGAAAGGTTCAAGTGTGGATTAGGAATTGGCTATTGGACAGAAATAGAGGGTAGGGTTAAATAGTCATTTCTCTCAGTGGAGGAGACTGAACAATGGAGAGCCGCAGGGATCTGTACTGGGACTGGTACTATTTAACATATTTATAAATGATTTGGAAATCGGAACGACAAGTGAGGTAATCAAATTTGCAGATGACACAAAACTATTCAAGGTTGTTAAAACACGTGCAGACTGTGAAATATTACAGGAAGGTCTTAGTAAATTGGAAGACTGTGCATCCAAATGGCAGATGCAATTTAATGTGGAGAAATGCAAGGTGATGCACATTGGAAAGAATAATCCGAGTCACAGTTACCTGATGCTAGAGTTCACCTTGGGGGTCAGCGCTCTGGCTGTCGTTATAGATAATACGTTGATATCTTCTGCTCAGTGTACGGCAGCGGCCAAAAAAGGTAGATGGACCATTGGTCTGACCCAGTATGTCTACTCTTCTGTTCTTATGCGAAAGGTACAAAATAGAAACTGAGAAGTACAACTAGCATGCTTGCAGTAGACCTGGTTGGATGACGCAGAACATGCAAAACTGAGGTGGAACTAGGTCCGGGAGGTTATTTTGCTTCCTCTAGGCACCAGAGGGCTGGAGTGGCGTTTTGACTGGGAAGGTGCTCCAGTGCACGGCGGAACAAGTGATGACCAATCCAGAAGGAAGATATTTATTCCTATTACTATGCTGGCAGGAGAGGAAGATTTATTAGCAAAAATGTATTGCCTTAATACAGAAGGACATTCTTCTTTGTTAAATATATTCCCTCACTGCCTTGCATTGGGAGACTGGCCCCTTTTCCTGTTTGGGGACTTCAACAAGGTGATGGACCCAGAGATGGGTACATTACCTGCAGGGGAGGGAAGGGGAGGAATACACTACAAAGCCTTCCTTATTTATGTTCCAGCATGGATGTGGTGGATGTGTGGCAGGTTTTTCATCCGACTGAAAAAGAGAATACACTCCTATGGCTCAGGCACACAGTTCAGCATCCAAGATGGATTGCATATTTACGTCCAGGAGTTGGTTATGACCATGCTCCTGTATGGGTGACCTTGAAGGCCATCCAGGGTACGAATAAACAGCAAAATGTGTTTTTCCTAAATATTTATATAATGAACTGAAATTTCAACCATCTACTATAATAAAACGCAGCCTCAACGTTCTGAGGACACTGACGTCACTGAAGTCACTCACACACCGGTTCGTGGTTTCATGGTGGTGAAGCCACACAACATCTTCATGCCTCGCCCTCGCGTCACACGTGATGACGTCGCCTACTCCTCCCCTTCCAAAAAATCCCAGCCGCCCAGCACATCAACCCGGCCACTTTCCCCACATAGCCCCGCCCCTTAGAAGTTACCGCCCCGCCCACGGTACCACACTCACCCTCAGCAACGTCCCTCCCCCCGTCACCTCCCCTCCCCTTCAGCCTGTCTCCCTGGTGGTCTAGAGGTACCTGTTCGGTGGGGGCAAAAAAGAAAAAGCCCCCTCTTTCCTGCCCGTAGCAGTGGTGGTAGCATCCTTGCTACATCGTGTGGGAGTCCGGCTCTCGGCGTTTCAAAATGGCCGCCGAGAGTTCACGCTGCATCGCGAGACTTCAACTCTCGGCGGCCATTTTGAAACGCCGAGAGCCGGACTCCCACACGATGTAGCAAGGATGCTACCACCACCGCTACGGGCAGGAAAGAGGGGGCTCTTTCTTTCCTGCCCCCACCGAACAGGTACCTCTAGACCACCAGGGAGACACGCGTAAGGGGAGGGGAAGGGAGTCCCCCTGCCCGCTAGCGCCCGTTTAATTGCCGCCAGAAACGGGCCATTTTTACTAGTATTTAATAAAGAGATGGGCAGATTACTGTGAACACAATGGAGTGCACCAAGGCGACCAAGTGCTTTTTTTTGCAGACGGTAAAGGCAGTACTGAGGGGAAACATAATAACCTACATACTAAAAAAAAAAAAAAAAAAGAAGGCATTCACAATAACTTGTTTTAGAACATGATTTAGAAAGAACAAAATGACAGTTTAAAAGCAATTTCACCCTAACCAGTAAGGATAATTTGTTAGCAGTACAAGTGGCACTTAACACATTATTACATGAAAGGGCAAAGAAGGCCAGTACTATTAGAAATACAAATTATATGCCGGGGTAAAGTGAGAGAAGGCAGGCTGTGCAGCCAGGTAAGACACACCACACACACTCAGCAAATTATGGTGGAAGCAAATAATATTTATTAAAGGTGTCTAATAAGGGCTGTAAACTGTAAACATAACAGGCTGTAAACATAACAGTGTCCTCAGGTGGCCTGCTCCTGCGGGGCCACAGCATACATGAATGTGTCTCAGCTCAGCAGCAACTCTTACTGGTCTCTGGCCTGGTTCCTGGATTCAGAGTTACTAGAACAGTCTCTAGCTGGTACACAAGGCTGGCCTGCAGTAAGCTAGGTGGCCAAAAAACAAATATATGCACTTTGTAGGTGGACCAACTTTATAGGTGGATGTCGTCAGATGGTGCAGAGACATGAAGTTGCTGGTTTATGCTTGCATATTGGCATCTGTATACCCTTGTGGTTTGCTTAAATCATTGTTCCTTTCTTTGGGTTAGATTATATATCAATTTACAGGACTCCTGATGAAGGCTTGATAGCCAAAACACGGCCCACCTACAAAGTGCATGTATCTCCATAAAGTTCATGTAATTTTATTTGGGAATAAGAGTAACATAGTAGATGACGGCAGAAAAAAATGAAGATACATACCTGTATCAGGTATTCTCCGAGGACAGCAGGCTGGATATCATCACTGATGAGTCGTCGCCCACAATGACCCAGGAGACCAGAAGTCTAACAACAAAGTTTTAGAAAGTTCGGGAGCGACGTGGCATGTGCGGCAAAAAACGCACTGCGCATGCGCAAGTGACTTCCCGCCGGCGACACCCGTGCGCTTCCCTCAGTTATACAAAAAGCAAAAAGATAAGAACAACTCCAAAGGGGAGGAGGGTGGGTTGTGATGATATCCAGCCTGCTGTCCTCGGAGAATACCTGCTACAGGTATGTATCTTCATTTTCTCCGAGGACAAGCAGGCTGGATATCATCACTGATGGGGTATCCTAGCACCCAGGCTCACTCAAAACAATGAACAGTGGTCAATTGGGCCTCGCAACGGCGAGGACATAACTGAGATTGACCTGAAAACAAACAACTAAGTGAGAGTGTAACCTGGAACAGAACAGAAATGGGCCTAGGAGGGTGGAGTTGGATTCTAAACCCCAAACAGATTCTGTAAGACCAATTGCCCAAACCGACTGTTGCATCGGGTATCCTGCTGTAGGCAGTAGTGAGATGTGAATGTGTGGACAGATGACCACATTGCAGCCTTGCAAATCTCTTCAATAGAGGCTGACTTTAAGTGAGCCACTGACGCAGCCATAGCTCTCACATTGTGAGCCGTTACATGGCCCTCTAAAGTCAACCCAGCTTGGGCATAAGAGAAGGAGATGCAATCTGCTAGCCAATTGGATATGGTGTGTTTTCCGATGGCAACTCCCATCCGATTGGGATTAAAAGAAACAAACCGCTGGGCAGACTGTCAATAGGGCTTTGTCCACGCCACGTAAAAGGCCAATGCTTTCTTACAGTCCAAGGTGTGCAACTTGTCCTCACCAGGGCGGGTATGTGGACGGGGAAAAAAATGTTGGCAAGACAATTGACTGATTCAGATGGAACTCCGACACCACCTTCGGCAAGAACTTAGGATGAGTGCGGAGGAGTACTCTGTTATGATGAAATTTAATATAAGGAGCATGGACCACCACGGCTTGGAGCTCACTGACTCTACGAGCTGAAGTAACGGCCACCAAGAAAATGACCTTCCAGGTCAAATACTTCAGATGGCAGGAATTTAGTGGCTGAAAAGGAGCTTTCATCAGCTGGGTGAGAACGACATTGAGATCCCATGACACTGGTGGAGGTCTGACAAGGGGCTTTGACAAAAGCAAACCTCGCATGAAGCGAACTAAAGGCTGTCCAGAGATAGGCTTACCCTCTACACGTTGATGATAAGCACTGATTGCACTCAGATGAACCCTTACTGAGTTAGTCTTAAGACCAGACTCTGATAAGGACAAGAAAAGGGATCTAGGGCCTTGCTGTCACACCAGACGGCGAACCTCCTCCATTTAAAATAACTTTTTTTCGTACAATCTTTCCTGGAAGCAAGCAAGACTCGGGAGACACCCTCTTAAAGGCCTAAAGAGGCAACTTCTAAGTCCTCAACATCCAGGCCATGAGAGCCAGAGACTGGAGGTTGGGATGTAGAAGCGACCCTTCGTTCTGAGTGATGAGGGTCGGAAAACACTCCAATCTCCACGGTTCTTCGGAGGACAAGTCCAGAAGAAGAGGGAACCAGATCTGATGGGGCCAGAAAGGTGCTATCAGAATCATGGTTTTGCGGTCTTGCCTGAGTTTCAGCAGAGTCTTTCCTACTAAATGTATGGGAGGATACGCATAAAGAAGGCCTGTCCCCCAATGTAGAAGAAAGGCATCTGATGCTAGTCTGTCGTGGGCCTGAAGCCTGGAACAGAATTGAGGGACCTTGTGATTGGTATGAGTGGCAAAAAGATCCACCGAGGGGGTGCCCCACGCTCGGAAGATCTTGCGGACAACGTCCATGTTCACTGACGACTCGTGAGGTTGCATTATCCTGCTCAGTCTGTTGGCCAGACTATTGTTTACCCCTGCCAGATACGTGGCTTGGAGAAGCATGCCGTGCTGATGCGCCCAAAGCCACATCCTGACGGTTTCTTGACACAGAGGGCGAGATCCGGTGCCCCCCTGCTTGTTGGTGTAATACATCACAACCTGATTGTCTGTCTGAATTAGGATAATATGATTGGACAGCCAGTCTCTGAAAGCCTTTAGAGCATTCCAGATCACTCGTAATTCCAGGAGGTTGATCTGAAGACCTGTTTCCTGAAAAGACCAAACTCCTTGAGTGCGGAGTCCATCTACATGAGCTCCCCACTCTAGGAGGGATGCATCCGTCGTCAGCACTTTTTGTGGCTGAGGAACGTGGAATGGACATCCCAAGGCCAGATTGGAGCAAATGGTCCACCACTGTAGGGAATTGCAAAAATCGGTGGAAAGATGGATGACATCCTCTAGATCCTTTGTAGCCTAACACCACTGGGAAGCTAGGGTCCATTGAGCTGATCTCATATGTAGACGTGCCATGGGAGTCACATGAACTGTGGAGGCCATGTAGCCCAGAAACCTCAACATCTGCCGAGCTGCGACCTGTTGAGATGTTCGAGCTGAGGACACTAAGGCCAGAATATTGTCTGCCCTTGCCTGGGGGAGATAAGCTCGAGACGTCCGTGTATTCAACAGAGCTCCCATGAATTCCAACTTCTGTACTGGAATCAGGTGGGACGGGATAATTTATGACAAACTCCAGCAGCTCGAGCAGTTGAATAGTAATCTGCATGGATCGTAAAACTCCTGCCTCCGAGGTGTTCAATTCTCGAGATAAGGGAACACATGCACTCCCAGTCTGCGTAGCGATGCTGCAACAACTGCCAAGCACTTTGTAAAGACCCTAGGCGCAGATGCTAGACCGAAGGGTAATACACAGTACTGAAAGTGCTGATTTCCTAAGCGGAATCGAAGGTACTTCCTTGTGAGTTGGGAGCACCGAGATGTGAGTATAGGCATCCTTTAAGTCCAGAGAGCATAGCCAATCGTTTTCCTGAATCATGGGAAGAAGGGTGCCCAGGGAAACTATCCTGAACTTTTCTCGGACTAGGAATTTGTTCAGGGCCCTTAGGTCTAGGATGGGACGCATCCCCTCCCTGTTTTCTTTTGTACAAGGAAGTACCTGGAATAGAATCCTAGCCCTTCTTCCCCCGGTGGTACGGGTTCGACCACATTGGCCTTTAGAAGGGCAGAGAGTTCTTCTGCAAGTACCTGCTTGTGCTGGGAGCTGAAGGATTGAGCTCCCGGTGGGCAATTTGGAGGTTTGGATACCAGATTGAGAGTGTATCCTAACAGGACTATTTGAAGAACCCACCTGTCGGAGGTTATAAGAGGCCACCTTTGGTGAAAAAATATCAACCTTCCCCCAACAGGCAGATTGTCCGGCTCGGATACTTTTACTGCGGCTATGCTGCTCTGGAGCCAGTCAAAAACCCGTCCCTTGCTTTTGCTGGGGAGCCGGAGGGACCTTAGGCGCATGCCGCTGACGAGAGCAAGCCTGCTGGGAGCGAGCTTGAACAGGCTGTCAAGAGGTAGGAGTATACCTACGCCTATTATAGGAATAGGGAGCACTCCTTCTCCCTCCAAAAAACCTCCTAGTGGAGGAGGTAGAAGCAGAAGGCGTCCGGCAGGAGAGAGAATCCATTACATCATGATGCTTCTTGAGAGTATCGACCATATAGTAACATAGTAACATAGTAAATGACGGCAGAAAAAGACCTGCATGGTCCATCCAGTCTGCCCAACAAGACAAACTCATATGTGCTACTTTTTGTGTATACCCTACTTTGATTTGTACCTGTCCTCTTCAGGGCACAGACCGTATAAGTCTGCCCAGCACTATCCTCGCCTCCCACCACCCAATCTCGGCTAAGCTCCTTAGGATCCATTCCTTCATGTTTATCCCACGCGTGTTTGAATTCTGTTACCGTTTTCATTTCCACCACCTCCCGCGGGAGGGCATTCCAAGGCAGTTGCTGTTGAAGCTTGGAAGGAGGAGGAAGTGTTGCCAGAGGCTCTGCAGGCTTCCAGGGGGAAGGGAGTGAGGCCTAGCCCCTTCCCCAGAAATGAGGAAGGTCCCTGGGGAGCGGTCCTCAGGCAAGGCCCAGGATATGGGGCCTACTGGGGCTCAGGACCAGAAGGCCTGGAAGAACGGTTCCCTCTCTGTTAAAGCCGCAGAGAGGAGGGAGAGGAGCCCGGTAGACCGGAGAGAACAGCAGCCCGAGGGCAGAAGCCAGTCCGGTACCCCCCTCACTGGCCTACAACATCCAGAAGGTGAGAGGGGGGGAGAGCTGGTGAAGGCCCAAGAAGGGAATTTGCCGGGCAGAGAGAAGGTGGAGGAGATGGATACCTGTCAGGAGAGTCAGCCTGAATCTGAGGAGACAGGCAGTGAGGACAGCGTGTCCTCGGAAGAGGAAGATTTTTGGGAGAGAATCCAGGACCCAGAGGACCCGGCTAGTGGTTTGATTAAAGTGGTTAGGAGAATCAAGGCCGTGGAGAAAGAGGTGGTGGATGTGGGTAAACGTATCAAGATGGCTAAAACCATGATTAAAGTAGCTCCAGCAACACACAAGAACCTATATGAAAAGGAAGAAACACGTCTAAAAAAAATGCTTGGGAAGAAAGAACAGCTGCTTGGGGTTTTAAAAAAAGGCCCTGGGAACCCTTTGCGCGAGATTTATGTGAACAAGGAAAGAATGGCTTCTGGTTCTCTCGCTGGAGGCCAGGGAAGTAAACGATCAGACCCCACAGCAGAACGGAGAGGGAAGAAGACAGAGGGTTCAGTTCCTGGGTCCCTGCATTCTTCAGTGCCAGAACTGACCGGGAGCGGTACACAAGCCACATTAAAGTATATGCAGTACCTGGCAAGCCAGCCCGGTCCTCTTCCAGAGACAGCAGAGCTCAGGGACGTCAGGGCTGGTCTGGATCAGACTTCTCAGACACAGAGACCTGTGGAGGAAAATACAGAAGCGAGAGAGTTTCAGAGACAATCATTCCAGATACTAGACACAGGGTCAGGAGCTACAGGGGAGAGCCTGTTGTCTAATGCAGTTCTGGTTGAGCCGATGCAGAAGAAAGAGGGCGGTGTACCCGGAATGGAGCAGTGGGCTGCAAGCAAGGACAAGCGGTTGCAGCCACAGGTGGTTCTTTTTCCACTGGAGGCATCGGTTTCGGGAGGTCAGCAACCTACAAGCGCAGTGCCATTACTAGCGCAGCAGGTCTGCCCACGAGGATCGAAGGGGCAGGACGTCATACCTGATCGAGAGACGGCTGATTTGCAGTGTGCAGAGGGCAGTTCGCAGCTGCAAGGGACATCACAGACAGCCGGTGGAACATCGGAGGCGAGCCAGAAGGCTGTAGCGCTAAGGGGGACAGAGGCTAATTTTCAGCAAGGAGCGGAGAGACGATACGCGGAGCTTCCGGGTTCGAGGAAGCTCTGCCCACTCACAGCAGATGAGAGGGCAGGTTTGCCCAATCGGGGCGCAGGAGGAGGGAGTTTGCACGGGTTCGACAACGGGACCGGAGCAGAGCCATCAGAGAGAAAGGAGTCAAGGCACCCAGAAGGCTGTGAGAAAGAAGGGGCAGACAGGGAGATTCTTGCAGCGCCAGCCCCGCAGCAAGTAATGGCCGCAAGGACTGCCGGTAATGCGGTACCAGACTTGGTTCAGCCGGAGGGAGGGCAGGCTGAAGGGGGTTTGTTGCGGGATTCTGGGGCTGCTGAAGGTTTACAGTGGGAAGGTTCTTTTGGTGTAGATTTGCCTGATGCAGGGGACTCAGGTGTCTGGGCAGCAGGGGATGGAGGTATGTCGGTGGGCCAGCATCAGCGAAGAGGGGGTATGGTTCCTGAGGGGCAGGGAGGCCCCAGAGTAAAAGGAAGGGGGGGAGGCAGGGGGGAGGGGCAGCGGGAGGGGGGAGATGACATCATTACGGGTACGGGGGGGCAGGAGGTGGGGGGGAGTAGGGAAGACAGTAAGGCTGAGGGGCAGCAAGGGAGGGGGGCGGAGTTGGAGGGTAGGGCTGGCACCAGCTCAGGGGTAGGGGGGCGATGGGGGCAAGGGTCTGTGTCCTTTGCTGCAGTGGTCCAGGGAGGGGGGAGGAGGGAGGGGGGAGGACTTGCGGGGTATGAAGGGACAGGCAGGGGTTTGGGGGGAATGGGGAAAGGGGGTGGGCAGTTACCAAAAAGACGCAATGTGGTTCAGCTTAAATGGATAGGGGACGGAGCAATGCCGTCCCGGGAAAAGGTCTTGAAACAGGTGATGGGGATGGGGTTCATACCTGAGGACTTTTATGCTTGTATACACCCCGTCAACATCCCCGAATATGATGTAAGCTTTATGACCCAGAGGGGGATGGAAATCTTTTGGGAACGGTATGAGGGAGTAAGGGGGAAGGGGGAGTGGCGGGACTTCAGGGTGATTCCGATCAGCAAGCCGGACCTGGTGCAGGTTACCCTACTTGTGCGGAATGAGTCTATCTCAGGGGCAGATCTGGCTTATTGGCTCCAGCGGTATGCGGAGCTGAAGTCACCACTTACTAAGCTACCGGATCCGAGTAGGGTTTGGGCAGGAGGTTGGGGAGCCCAGGTAAAATTAAAACAGGACGGCTATGTCGTTCAGCACATCCCCTCGGCAGCTTTCATCGGCCGTGACAGAATACTGTGTTTTTACAAAGGACAGCCACGACAGTGCTTTAGGTGTGGTTCATTTCGACATTTTAGCATGTCCTGCCCTGTGGTAAAGTGTGGGAGATGTGGGGACACCCAGCACTCCACGGAGGATTGTACCTCGATTCGGTGCAATCTCTGTGGAGGGCTGGGGCATGCATTCCGGAATTGCCCTCGGGCGTCCCATAATGAGTGGGACATGTGGAGGAAGGGGTATGGCGGGGTGGTAGGGGAAGAGGAGGGGGCAGGGCACGGGGTGCTGGGCAGGGAGGAGCTGGTAGGAGAAGGGGAGGAGAGGCAGGAAGGAGCGTCAGGGGAGGAGCAGGAGGGGGATTGGGTGCGAGTTCCACAGAGGAGGAGGAAGTCTAGAAAGGGGGGGACACGGGCGGTAGGCGGGGAGGTGCCGCAGCAGGGGGCGAGGGGGGGGAATAGATATCAGGTGTTAGGAGAGGAGGATGGGGGGGCTGAGGGTGAGGAGGGCGAACAGATGGAGGGGACGAGGGTGGAGTTGATGGAGGAGGGAGCAGAGGCAGGGGGGACAGCAGAAGGCAAAAGGAAATATGAAGAGGTTCAGGTGGGAAGTACAGGGAGTCGGAAGAAGGGAGGGGAGGTTCAGGGTAGTAGGGAAGAGGGAGGGGGGAGAGAGGAGGCAGGGGGAGGGGAGGGTGGAAGGGATGGGAGAGGGAAGGGGAGTAAGAGGAAGGCCGAGGGGGTTGTGCAGGGGGCGTGGGCCCAAGTGTATGAGTGGGGGGACAGAGTGGAATTGGAGGAGGTTTTGGAGGACAGGGAGAACCTAGAGGAGGAGTTAGGGGGTGAGGTTGGGGAAGGGGGAAAGGGAGGGTGAGGGGTAATGAAGTGGGATTGGATAGCACAAAGAAGAAGAAAGGAAGGAAGAAAGGGGGAGGGGAGGTACAGGTGGGACTGGTGGGGGGGGAAGGGGATCGGGTGGGGGAGGACGATGGCCGCATGGAAGAGGACCTGTCTCAGGGTGCGAAGGGGGAACATCAGGAGGTTCGGGTACAGAGTATAGGAGGTGTTGAGCAGCTCGGTTACTCTCCATGAGAATGGCGGGACTTGTATTAACATTTGCTACCCTTAATGTGGCCAGTATCTCCTCCCCAAAGGCGCAATGCTTGGCGTATGACAGGTTTGCGCGGGTCCGGGCGGATTGTTTCCTGATACAGGAAACCCGGCTGACGTCTCTGGAAAAGATCAGGCGGGCGAGACGGGCCTAGAGGTGGGGACCCTCGGTGTGGGGGTTGGCGGGGGACAGGTATGGGGGAGTGGGAATTTTATTTAAGACGCACCGGGTGAATATCCAGAGGGTGGTGGAGTTGGGGGTGGGGAGATGTCTAGTGGTAGATGTGATTTGGGAGGGAAGAGCGTTGAGGGTGGTCAACGTGTACGGGCCCCAGAGTAAGAGGGAAAGGGTACTCCTTTTTGGGAAAATTCAGCCCTACCTGTACACCTCACGCCAGGTAGTCTGGGGTGGGGATTTCAACACTATATTGAGGAAAATGGATAGTGGGGGACGGTTAATGCAGGTGAGCTATGATGGGGTGAGACTGGCGAGGATTATGCGGGAGGCGGGGTTGGTTGACGCACATGTGGAGTTTTGTGAGGGGCAGGAGGGGTTCACATTCTTTAGAGGACAGTGCAAGAGCAGAATAGATCGCTTCTTGGTGAGGAAAGGGGTTGGTCTGGGGGGCCCAAAGATTGTGGATGTGGACTTTTCGGACCACCATATGGTTCTCCTTCAGGTGGGGGGAGCGGGAGCACAGAGGCCAGGGAGAGGGTTGTGGAGGCTGAACTTAAAGTGGTTAGGTAACAGGCAGGTGCGGGAGGAATTTCTTGGGTTTTTGGACGACCAGGTTACAGTACAAGGAGCATTTTCATCGATTGGTGGGTGGTGGGACACGGTGAAAAGACGCACACGGGGGGTTTTTTTGAGGCAGGCGAGAAGGGAGGGTAGGGAAAGGACGAAGCTGGGTCTGGCGGTGAAACAGAAGAGGGATAGATTAATTTCTCAGGGGGGGAGTGAGGTGGAAATAAGGGAACTCCAAGAGCTCCTGGAAAAGGTGCAGTACAATCGTTACACCTCATTGGTGTATGAACGAGATTTCGGGAAGATGGTTAGCCCGGATCCCTTCGCCTGTTGTAGGGAGAGGAGGGACCATAGGGTGGTTGAGGGAGTGCGCGACACACGAGGGATCCTTCAGGATTCCAAGGAGGGGATTTTAGGTGTAGTAGGGGATTACTTTGAAGCATTCCTCTCGGCCCAGCAGATAGATAAAGAGCAGATGGAGAGCTATGTGGAAGGGACCCCAGGGATAGGGGATTGGGGACCCCAGCTCCAGGGCCTTTTGCAACCATGGACTGTGCAGGAGGTGGAAGAAGCCATTGAGGCACTCCACAAGAAGACCTCGCCGGGGCCGGACGGGCTGCCGACCGAGTTTTATCAGGCCTTTAAGGCGCAACTGGGGCCGATCTTGTTGAAGGTATGGGAGGCAGCTCGTTCGGAGGGTTCCCTCCCCAGGTCCCTGACAGAAGCAGCTCTGATTTTGTTGAGCAAAGGGAAGGACTCGTCGCTGCTGGCCAATTGGCGGCCGATAGCGCTGCTCAACACCGATCAGAAGATTTTCGCAAGAATGCTTTTTCAAAGGATGAGGCAGGTGTCTGCGGGATTGTTAGCAGCCTCCCAAGCATGCGGGGTTAAGGGCAGAGGGGTCCTGGAAGCAGCAGCATGGGTACGAGAGGGAGTTGAACACAGTAGGGAGGGTGTGAATGGTCGGTTGGTGGTGACACTTGACCAGGATAAAGCATTTGACAGAGTGCAATGGGATGTCCTGTGGAGAATTCTAGAACACTATGGGTTCCCGAAGGGGTGGGTAGAGCAGCTGCAGCTGCTGTATAGGCAGGCTGGGTGTTTCCCCTTGGTAAATGGGTGGAGGGGGAAGGGGTTTACGGTGGGGGCAGGGGTGCGGCAGGGGTGTCCGCTGAGCCCGTTGTTGTATGCATATGCCATCGACCCTTTTATAAGACGGGTGGAGAAGGGAGGGGCGCAGGGACTGCAAGGTGTGGAGGTAGGGGAAGGTAGTCAGCTGAGGGTCGTGGCATATGCAGACGACGTCACAGTGTGGGTGGCGGACCAAAGGGAGGGAGGAAGACTGCAGGAGCTGATCCAGGATTACTCGCAGGTCACAGCATCGAGGGTCAATTTTCAAAAATCGAATAGCCTGTGGGTTGGGGAAGATCAAGGGCACCAATTTGAGTTGGGTGGTCAGTTTCCAGCGCCAGGGGAGCGGCTCAGGGTTCTGGGGATTTATTTTGACCAGGGGGATTATAGGTTATACAACTGGGATAAGTGTCTCCAAGAAGCCAGGGCACGGGTAGACAGATGGAAGGGGTGAAGAATGTCGATGAGGGAGCGGGTCCAGTTGATAAAGGCTCATCTAATTCCCTTGTTTTTATTTGTTAGCTACATCTGCTTGTTGCCGGAAAGCCGCTATACAGCCCTATATAGCGTGTTTTTCCAGTTGCTCTGGGGAAACAGGATGAACCCAGTGAAGCGTAATGTTACATATCTGCCCAGGAAGGAGGGGGGGGGGGTGGGAATGGTAAACCCGGTCCTGTTCTTCAGTGCGCTGTTCCTGCAGTTTAATTTGGGCAGGGCGGTTGGGCAGGGCGGTTGGGCAGGAGCCCCCGGGGTGGGCACGGAGTGTTCTGCAATGGTGGAGCAGGTACTGGGACCTATGGCAGCAAGGGGGAAGGGTAGTAGCTCTGTGGAAGGGGGCCCCGGGGAGGGTAGGCTATTGCAAGACCCTGGTGAAGCTGGTGAGGGTGTGGGGGGTGTCAGTGGCAGAGGTGAAAGAAGGACAGCGGGGGGTTTGGATGGAGAGGGTTCGATCACAGATGTTTTCAGCGCCCCTAGCGCTGCGGGATGCGCCAGACCCAGTGTTAAAGCAGGGGTTGCGGTTGATTACATCTGACCGGATCCCTGTGAAATACACAGACATTGCGTGGATGTCCTTTCACGGTAAACTGTATGTGAGAGCCAACTTGAAAGATCGGAAAGTGCAGGACAGGGGATGTCCAAGGGGGGAATGTGCTGGGGTCGAGGAAACAATGGAGCATTTCCTGCAGAAATGCCCATTTTTGGTCCATGTTTCTGACCGGGTTTCCTCTCTGTTGCAGATCCCCAGTTTCCGTCGGTACACCTATGCGGACTGGGTGTACGATCCATCTGTAAAAGTAGGGCGCTTGGATCCGGAGACACGCTTTCTGATATCAGTGATACTCCGATACTGCCTCTGGATAGCGCGGTGTGGGGTCTCCCTGCACCAGGATGTCCGGTCGGCGGAAAACGTCAGCTGGGATGTGGTGAGGGCAGTGCAGGAAGCGGCAAAGTGGGAAAGGGTGGAGAAGGGGGTGGAGAAATCCGCAAGGTGGTGGAAGCATGTCAGGCTAAAACCACCATGAGGGGCTTTCAGTTGGCTGTTTGCAGGGGTTTTGGGGACTCTGGGGTATTTGGTAGATAAATTTAAATGTATTATCATGTGGGGGGAGGGGGGTTTGTATATAGGTAGGTTGCTTGTGTATAGGTAGGATGTTGATGGGGGATGTGAGGGGAGGGTTGGTTGTTTTTTCATGTGTGTAATTTGTTTTTAGTTTTTTTTCAATAAAAAGAGTTCTCCAAGCATCCACTACTCTCTCCGTGAAAAAATACTTCCTGACATTTTTCTTGAGTCTGCCCCCCTTCAATCTCATTTCATGTCCTCTCGTTCTACTGCCTTCGCACCTCTGGAAAAGGTTCGTTTGCGGATTAATACTTCTCAAATATTTGAACGTCTGTATCATATCACCCCTGTTTCTCCTTTCTTCCAGAGTATACATGTTCAGGTCATCAAGTCTCTCCTCATACGTCTTGTAACGCAAATCCCTTACCATTCTCGTAGCTTTTCTTTGCACCGCTTCAATTCTTTTTACATCCTTCGCAAGGTACGGCCTCCAAAACTGAACACAATACTCTAGGTGGGGTCTCACCAACGACTTATACAGGGGCATCAACACCTCCTTTCTTCTGCTGGTCACACCTCTCTCTATACAGCCTAACAACCTTCTAGCTACGGCCACCACCTTGTCACACTGTTTCGTCGCCTTCAGATCCTCAGATACTATCACCCCAAGATCCCTCTCCGCGTCCGTACCTAACAGATTCTCCCCGCCTAACACATACATCTCCCGAGGGTTTCTGTTCCCTAAGTGCATCACTTTGCATTTCTTCGCATTGAATTTTAATTGCCAAACCTTAGACCATTCTTCTAGCTTCCTCAGATCCTTTTTCATGTTTTCCACTCCCTCTCGGGTGTCCACTCTGTTGCAGATCTTAGTATCATCCGCAAATAGGCAAACTTTACCTTCTAACCCTTCGGCAATGTCACTCACAAATATATTGAACAGAATCAGTCCCAGCACTGATCCCTGAGGCACACCACTACTCACCTTTCCCTCCTCCGAGCGAATTCCATTCACCACCACCCTCTGGCTTCTGTCCGTCAACCAGTTCCTAATCCAGTTCACCACTTCGGGTCCTATCTTCAGCCCTTCCAGTTTATTTAAGAGACTCCTGTGGGGAACCGTGTCAAAAGCTTTGCTGAAATCTAAGTAGATTACGTCCATAGCTCGTCCTTGATTCAATTCTCTTGTCACCCAATCAAAGAACTCAATGAGATTCGTTTGGCACGATTTCCCTTTGGTAAAACCATGTTGTCTCGGATCTTGCAACTTATTGGCTTCCAGGAAATTCACTATCCTCAACCTTCTCTCCAAAAAGATTATCCCCCCGGCAAGGAACATCCATTCGCTGCTGGGTCTTCTGATCCAGGTCGGAGACATGCAGCCATGAGAGTCTGCGCATCACGACACCCTGAGCAGCTACTCGGGATGCAGCATCAAAAGAGTCGTAAGCCCCCCTGGCCAGGAATTTGCAACACGCCTTCTGCTGTCTGACCACCTGGTGAAAAGGTTCAGCAAGCTCCGGAAGGAGAGCTTAAACTAAACTGGACAGTTGCCTCACCGAGTTCCGTAAGTGAATGCTCATGTACAGCTGGTATGTTTGGATCTTGGCGGCGAGCATTCCAGCCTGATATGTACGCATCCCAAAAGAATCCAAGGTTCTAGACTCTCTGCCCGGGGGTGCCGAGACATAGTCTCTAGTACTCTTGGCTCTTCTGAGAGCAGAGTCTACCACCACAGAATCGTGAGGAAGTTGGGACTTCACCATCACAGGATCACCATGGACTCTGTACTGGGACTCAGACTTCTTGTTGACAACTGAATTAGAGAGAGGGCAAGACCAATTCCGCAACATCGTTTCCTTGAGCGTATTGTGAGGGGGCCATTGCAACCTCTGCAGGTGGAGAAGGATAATCCAGGACCTCGAGCATCTCAGCCCTGGGCTCATCCACAACCTCCATGGGAAATGGAATGTCCTCAGACATTTCCCGCACAAAAGATGAAAAAGTAAGACTCTCAGGCAGAGACTGTCTAACTTCAATGGGTGGAGTAGGATCAGAAGGAAGCCCACAGGAGTCTTCCTCCGAAAAAATACCTGGGGTCTTCCGCGTCTCGCCATGAACGCTCCTCTTCGGTATCAGACAGAAGCTCTCAAACAGCAGCCCGAACTCGAACCTGTCTCGACTTCGAGGATCGACATCCTCGTGTGGGATGTTGAGAAGTCGACCCCTGCCTGGACTCCGGAAAAGCTTCCTCCACCAACGTCGAGGGAGAGTCAACTTGGGTGGCAACCAGCTCCGGTACCACAAGCGGTACCGAGGACGGGGACCTCCTCACAGGAGATGGGCCAGACACCGTGATCAGCAGTAGGAACGGGAGGTGCAAGCACCTCCGGTACCGAAGAAGATGGAAGGAGCAGTCCTTCCAGAATTTCTGGAAGAATGGCCTGGTGACGCTCATCAAGAGCTGCCATCGAAAAAGACTGTGGGGCCGGTGCAGGATTCTGTGCCAGAATCTGAGTGGGCTCGAGAGCCGGTACAAGGCTGCCGGACGACCGACGCATCGGCACCTCCTGAATGGAGGGTGAGCGGTCCTCCCGGCGCTGACGCTTCTCAGGTGCCGACTCCCTCTGCTCACCGGAGCTTTCGGTACCATGTCTGGAAGGAGATCGATGGCGATGCTTCTTAGCCTTCGCCCGACACCCGTCATCGACACTCCTCGGTACCGATGAGGAGGACATGGAATCCTCAAACCTCCTCGGGGCGGGGTCTGACTCAGGTCAGTCCCGGGGTGGCCTGCATAGCAGTAGGCCTCGAGATGGGTGGAGACCCGCTCGATGCCTCACTGCTCCCAGCTCGAAGTGGTCTCTCGGTGCTGCTTCCCTCGACCTCGGTGCCGATGCCGAAGGACCGGACCGATCCGAAAAAAAGTCTCTCGCGTTGAGCCTCTCGAGCCACATGGGTCCTTACACAAGCAGCTGGAAGATGATCAGCCCCAAGGCACTGGAAACACCACGCGTGAGGGTCAGTAGACGAGATTATTTACTGCATTTGTATCCCACATTGCATACAATGATGGTCCGGTTGCAGCGAGTACAGCGCTTGAAGCCGCTGGGAGTCCTCGTTGACATGGGCGGGAAAATAGTGTCCGCGAAATCAAAAGGCTCAATGGTGCCACTTAAAAAAGGCACAAAAAAAGGGGGAAAAAAAAAAAAGACGCGGCCGCAACGAAAAAGAAAGGAAACTTTGAAAGATGAGAAAAATCTAAAAATTAAGGGAAAATACACTTTTTTTTTCAATTTTGAAGTAAGCAATTTGAAAAAGAAAGGACGAGATACACGTGAAAAAAGCGATCTCCTGTGCCAAACAGACAAGGAGCAGTGAAAAACATCACCCCTTCGCAGTTGCGGAGAAAAAGAAACTGAGGGAAGTGCGCGGGTGTCACCGGCAGGAAGTCACTTGCGCATGCGCAGTGCATTTGTCACCGTGCATGCTGTGTCGCTCCCGAACTTTCTAAAACTTTGTTGTTAGACTTCTGGTCTCCTGGGCCGTTGTGGACGACGACCCATCAGTGATGATATCCAGCCTGCTTGTCCTCGGAGAAAAAGACCTGTACGGTCCATCCAGTCTGCCCAATAAGATGAACTGATATGTGCTACTTTGTGTGTATACCCGACCTTGATTTGTATCTGCCATTTTCAGGGCACAGAACGTAGAAGTCTGCCCAGCACTAGCCCCGCCTCCCAACCACTAGCCCCGCCTCCCACCACCGGCTCTGCCACCCAATCTCCGCTAAGCTTCTGAGGATCCATTCCTTCTGAACAGGATTCCTTTATGTTTATCCCACGCATTTTTTAATTCTGTTACCGTTTTCATCTCCACCACCTCCTGAGTGTGTCAGTAAAGTCCAAATTTAAATCTACCCTGGAACAGATTTGTTTTTTGACCACCTCCACTCATTCTGTTTGTTTTGCTGTTTTTTCTTTGGGAGTGTTTGTTTTTTTCTTCCTTGTGTTTGGCCAGCCAGGACAAAACAAAAACTCTTAAAGGTTCCAAGTTGGACTCGGCCTTCCTGAACGTAGGGGTTGCAGTTTCTCAGCTTTGGGGTAGAGACATCTGCAGTGGGCATTGCTGCTTCCCTCTGGCCTCCTTAACCTAGTTCTGACCTGAACTTTTATACTTCCTGAACCATGTCCTCCTGGTTCCAACCCCTTCCATATCACTTCCCCCTTGAACTAAGGATTTTAAGATAGCCTGACAATGTGTTCTTAAGGGAAAGTGGCAGCATCCTACAGACTCCCTCACATATGCCCATAAGCACAAAACGGGGGAATTGTTGGCTTGATAGTTGCACCCTTTGTTAATTTCTTTGCCAAGCTCTACGCAGCACCACAGGGGGGGTGTAGATGGGACAAGTTCCATTTTAGGTAACATCAGTCTCCCACAATTACCAGAAGACTGCATCAACACACAGCCATTAAAAAAAACTGAGTGCATGAGCACTTACCGCCAGTTACAACTCATGTGGTATCCCTGCACTAAGGCGAAATAGCAGAAACAAGCACTAAGGGCCTCCAAGATTGGAACAGAAAAGCAGTTCTTTAATGAGAGACCAATACATTGAAAGCCACGAAATAGTTTGCTGCAGTAGCATCTGAAAAGTGGTGCTAATGAGGCGACTGTTACTAATCAGCTTTCAGTGTACTGGACAGTGTTTATTGACAGACTGTGTTTTAATAATTGACCCCTGATGCAGGTGTTTATGCAGAAACACGGCCCGTGTCGGGTATCTCATTAAAGAACTGCTTTGCTATTCCAATCTTGGAGGCCTTTGGTGCTTTTTCTGCTATTTCGCCTTGTGCTGAGTATTTTGGAATCCCTCTCTTCTGCAATTGGTATTAATGCTCTAACCAGTTAACACATGCAGGAATGCCCACTCTCTGCCTCCTAACAAGCCTCCTCCAAAAAAAACCAAACATATTTCAGCACAAGGATCAGCGCACCCTAATTTAGCAGTTACCACAGAATGCCTGAGCATGTCCCATGGTATGCCATTTTAAGCTGTATTAAGACACATGTTAGCACCTAATGCAGCTTAGAAATAGGGCCCCTAAGTGAATTATTGCCCCAGCTTACTGGGGTTGACTAAGTGGGGTTTGTAAAAGAGCAGCATGCTGTACATAACATACAGAAAATTATAGAGGCTTGGGAATATTGCTGAACAGGCTTTTGACTTAAATGGCCCTCTTTATTTCAAGTTTTGACCTAATTTTATTTTGGACAATACTCTGTAGAAGCCCTTCTATCCCTGTATAGCAGACTTCAGGGAAAGTGCTTACCGGCTATGGGAAATGGAGTGAATTCATGAACCTTTCCTGCTCAGAAGGTACTAGGTAGTGGTGTCCTCTATCCCCATTGCTGTTTTTAATTTTTTGAACCTTTTTTGGCACCCTTGAATCTATGGTATTAAGTTAGGCAATTGCCCAGTTAAATGTTTGGCTTTTGCCGATGCTATTTCCCTGGTTTTAACAAACCACCACATATCTTAACCAGCAGCTCTTGAAGAATTTTGTAAAAATGGTTGTTATTTAGGCCTTAAATTACTACTACTTGACATTTCTAAAGCGCTACTAGGGTTACGCAGCGCTGTACAATTTAACATAGAAGGATAGTCCCTGCTCAAAGGAGCTTACAATCTAAATTAAATTGTGATAAGACGGTGGCACTGCCCATTAATATTTCTAACAAACAATTTCAGGACCAGCCCTTTCCTCGTCAGTGAGGTGCGAGATCCATGAGATATTTATGGGTGCAATTGCCGAGTCATCCATCCCTTCTCTAGGAAGCTGTCAAGCTCCTAATCAGAACCATTAGGACCTTACTACGCAACTGGATAACCAGTCATCAATGTCATCAATGGGCCATATAGCTTTGTACAAGATGGTTCTTTTACCAAAGTTTTGCAAAAGCATCACTCTATCTTATTAGGAAGAATGCTTTAATGACAGAGTGGAAACTGCAACATTTCTTATGGAGGGGTCAAAGAAAATTTTAGGATTAAGATGTTGACAAGGACAACCAATGGAGGATATTTGGCACTGCCTGACCTAGATTTGTACTGTAAGGCATACCACATGAGGCAGATCAGTGACTGGATAAAAAGCACAACATTTTATACACCCTATCATCATGAACAAAATGTATTGAGTGCTTTATGTGATACAGGCCCTCGCAAATAGTATGACAGAGAAGTAAAGACCTGTAATTTGGTACAGACTCTGCAGAGGGTATGGCAGTGGAGGTGTAAACAGATGCAATACACCCATACATTTACTGGACGGCTACCTCTAGTAGGAAGCACAGAATTTCCTACAGGTATGACTAGAGGGGTATTCAAGAAATGTGAGAGACTGAGCCTTGGGAAGGTGCAACAATTAGTGGACAATGAGAAGTTAACATCATTTCCTAGACTCCAAGAACAATACCAACTTGCACATACAGATTACTTTCCCCATATGCAAGAAGCTCATTATGTTCACTCTCTTCCCTATCAGGCATTGCACGGAGGAGAATGAACACATTACAGAGATATCTATTTGTTGGGAGGGGAGCTGACCCCAAGATATCCCCATTGTACAAGATTTTTAGTGGTTAATCTCCCCCCCCCCCCCCCCTTAGATTTGCAAGGATGGGCTGAGAGGTGGACTACAGATCTGGGTATGGAAATAACCCCTGAACTTTTTAAACATTTTTTGATCACTTCCCCAAGGAAATTAGTAAGTGCTGGGCTTCAGGAACCAAGGTACAAATTTATCTCTAGAGCTTACATTTCTCCATTCAGAGCAGAGGAAATGGATATTACCCAATATGATTCCTGTTAAAAATGTGGCACTGAGAAACCTAATTTGGGTCCCTTATTTTGGCATTGTGAGAGGGTTAAACATATTTGGGTGGGGATCTCTATACACATACATTGAGTTTCAGGAGAAGAGAAAACCAAAACTAAAAGTAGTCCAAAAATAAAGTTTTACTGATAAAAATCATAACACTGCCTTCAGTGTCAGACAGAGCAGAGAAGCCTCTTTTTTATGGCCAGGTCCTACTGCTCTTAGAGCTGCTCAGCTAAGCCAATTTCTCACATTATATCCTACATTGTCAATTAAAATATTCTATTACATTTTGTGTTGACATTGCTAGTAGTATACTGACATACTTTGCATTGTTATTTCAATATTTTTACCGCTGTAATTGTCTAATGCTCATGTTTGATTTATTCTTACTGTATACCATCTTGAATGACTTCCTTCAAAACGGTGATAAATAAATCCTAATAAAATAAAAATAAAATAACTGGCCATTTATGCCCTTCAGCTGTCCTCTCCCATGGCCCAGAAAGATAAGAGCAGCAACAGCAGCTAAACTACTGCTGCTACCGCTGTGTTGTTCCCATTACTCAGTGTCTCACTTGTACAACAAAACAAATTATTTTCTTATTGATAATATAATCCTAGCTGAAGCAAGAGATGACCTCTCAATGCGGAAATCACCAGCTGCATGAAGTACACTTGGCAGGTCTGTGCCCTTAACCTCCATCAAAGCAAAATAACTATTACATGTAAGGAAGACATCAATTAGGAAAGCGTAATTACTATATTTATCCTTTTTTAATATAAAATACATTTCAATGCTGACAAGCTAGAATGAGCAAGTTAGTTTTCTTACATTTTGCTGCAAATCCGTCTGAGATTTACAGCCCAGTTGCACCTTCTGCACAAACTTTGTGTATGTCATCTCAGAAAAAAAAAAACAGGCAAAAACTGAAGACAGAAGGTGAAAATAAAAAGTTTGTTTTCTATATAGTTTTAGACTCTTTTTGAACCAGGGGCATAGCCAGAAGTCTAATACTGAAGGGGCTAGGGGTGGACTGGCAGGGCCAAGCATCCTCTCTCAGCTCATCCCTCCCTCTATACCTCTGCTGGCAGGGATGCCCAAGCCCCGCCAGCCAAAAAGATTCAGTAGCCAAGCCCCCAGTCATACTTGCCTCAGCAGCGAGAAGGTGCTCCTTCCTCGCTACTAAAACACAGCAGGCACTTTACAGGACTTGGCAACTCCACCAGACATTTATCTGGTGCTGCAACTTTGGAAGGAGCCAGAGTCCAAAGTTTGCATTATTGTGAACATTTGATAAGTATTAGCACACAAAGAAGGTGCAACTAAAAGAGGCATGCAAAATTTAAGTAAGTTGTTTTCTGCTTGATAGTGAAATTTCATTTTTCAACAGTTCGGGTCCATGGAGCCCTGAAATAGCTTAGCGAAACACTGGTCCAATGGCGTAGCCAGACAGGAAATTTTGGGTGGGCCTGAGCCCCAAGTGGATGGGCACAAAATGTTCTCTCTGCCCCGCCCCCTGTCTTCCACCAACTCAAAATATAAATATTTTAGCTCATGAGGATTCCCAAGCACTGCCAGCTGAAGATTTCATCTGAAGACAGCCAGAGCTCCCTTGTTACCAAGATTAACAGGAAGCAGCAACTCCTTGAGCCACTAATGCTGGCACCCCACACGTACTTAGTTATCAGTAGTTCAAGGATGTTGCTTCTGTCTGCCAAGCTTAGTAGAAGGGAGTTTTGGCTGCCTTCAGAGGAGGTCCTCAGCTGATGGGCTTGGGGATCCACACCAGCTACAGCAAGGGTCAGGACTGGTGTTAGACATGCTAGGGGCCAGGGCAGAAAATAAAGAAGGCCCACCCCTAATTCTCTCTCCTGCCTCCCCTCCAATTGCCCCATCTGCTGTTACAATCACACCGACAGACATTCACCAAATAAAGAACAAGGTATCACAAATTTTGTTGCTGTTAATAACATCCCCCCTCGTGGCCCAATTCGAATAACAGGTCGGCTCGAGGAAGAGACCTGCCGCACCAACAGAGCCTCCAACCCGAGCACTAGTGGGAGTGGAGCAGGGATACTGCGGGAGCAAGGCAGAGGACTGAATGGTCATGTGAGCAGCTAGCTCCGCGGACCTAGTGGACGACCCACTGGATGACCAGCCGAGGACCCGTGCCGAGGACGGGACCATGCGACACGACCACAAGCACCAGAACAGAACAGCAGGGCAGTCCCAGATTGCGGCAGCGGCAGCACCAGGGCTCAGCCCGCTGTCGTCTGGAGTCTGGCAGCCGGCCTCCTAGCCCTCTCTGGACCGGAGGTCCGTGTTGCACCCGAACCCTGATCGGAGCGGAGGACTGAGCATGCGGTAGCATTGGGCTCCCAGGCTGAGATCGGGGGGGGGGGGGGGGGGGGGGGGGGGGAGAGAGAGATGGACCCGTACCCTCCCCCTCCAGATCTTTAAATGAGTCCTCCAGCCCCACAGCGGATCAGATTGGGGGGGAGAAGAACCCACACTCCCTCTTTCTGGATCATTAACTGAGGCCCATGGTCCCACAGCGGATCGGGGCCAGAGGGGGAACTGGCTCAGAGCCGGCGGGGCGCTCCAATCTCCAGCGACCTCCCTGATCCCCAGCAGGGGTCTTCTCCTCGTCTGCCCTGACCTCTCATGAACGGAGGCCGTGGGTGCTCCACATCGCCCAGCCGATGTTGGCCTGGTCGGGACTTACCCAGGAGCTGCGGAACGCGAGAATTGCAAGGCACCACTCGAGACATGCGGGAGTCCGGCAGATGACCATTGTTCCTCTGTGTCCTGCTCCGACAGATGCTTCATCCTGCTAGAGCCCAAGTCTGAAGCGGAGAGAGCTGCGGAGCTGGGAACCGGACAGGTGAAATGGGAATATCTGCTGGCGATTTCAATCCGAATCACTGGACCCTTGTCTACTTCTACCCTTTTGATGCAACAATAGTGAAAAGCTTACAGTAACCTGCATCGGTTGGGTCTCCCAGGGATGTCAGAACCAGAGACCTTAAAGGTCAAACCTGTAATCTGTGAGTAAAGGAACTTTCCTTAACTAACTGAGCTAATCCTATAACTCTGAATCTTTTGGATTCCTTGGAACTAAGGAGGCCTACGCACTGGCTACCGGAATTTCACACAGAGATACTAAGTGTAGCCTTTTGTTCCTCTATTTGATGGAAGATTCAGTTGACTGATCTGCATTCGAGTTAACTGAAATAACACACAAGATCAAAACACCAGACTCATACCAAAGAAAAAAACTATTCCCACACACCCAATCATCAGGAACAACCCCACTATTAGTCCACAGCGATCAGAAACCAAGATGAATATCCCCAAAATACACCTAATAATCTACTCCTTATCACTGATCCACCTTACACTAACCACACTTCTTGCAGACAGTAATACCATACGAATACTGCACAACCATCAAAGACTGATCAGAGACACCACAACCCCTCAAACAGACAACAACCTAAGCAAAGGTAGAACACCAACATGTAGACAATCAACTCAGAGCACACAGAAGGGCCCTAACAGAAGCACCCCAACTAAGAAACGACAACTAATAAAAGTTCACACAATACCAAATGCAGAAGACCCATACCAAACAATCCAAGTGGGTTATATCAATGCCAGATCCGCAGTAAACAAAACGGCAACACTAACAGACTGGATCATGGCAGAAGACCTTGACTTACTTTTCGTCAGTGAAACCTGGATCCATGACCAAAATGACCCCATAATCCTAGACCTGTGTCCCACAGGATACAAAATCACACACTGGACCAGGAAGGAAAAAAGAGGAGGAGGCACAGCACTAATCTATCGATCTCACTTTATCACCGAGACCATCGCCGAGTCCATAACACCCCAACTTGAAATCACTTCAATCAGAATCTACAACAAAACCCTACGCGACTACCTAAATTGTGTACTGTTTTACAGACCCCCAGGTAATTGAAACGAAGGCCAGACCAACTTCATGGACTTCATTTCAAACACATGTGTGACCAACTCCAATGTACTAGTACTAGGAGACATCAACCTTCACCTAGAAGACCCAAACTCTACCAACGCACGAGAATGCAAGGAATTCCTTCACTTATGGGATTTCAAATGGCCACAATTGCAAACAACCCACGTCAAAGGGCACATAGTAGTTAACAGACCAGAACAATAACAGATATTAAATGGACAGAAACACCCTGGTCTGATCATTATAAACTAAACCTATCATTACACTGGCGAAAGAAGGAAGTACACTAAACACAACACCACACAACATATACATCCAGAAGCCATGTAGACACGAAAACATTCTGGCAACTGTTCTACAACAATGGATGGATAGCAATAACAGAATCCACAGACTATCTCCTGGAATGGGACAAAAAATGCAAATGCTTACTAGATGAAATATCACCTTTACGAACAAGAACATCATGAAAGCACAGCTCGATATCATGGTTCAACGATGAACTGAAAAAGCTAAAAACACAAACCAGGCAACATGAACGAGCATGGAAAAAACAAAAGATGAACACACATTCAACACATGGAAACAATCACAAAGAAAATACAAATACACAATAAAACAGATCAAAAGATCATACTATAAAACCAAAATAGGAACAGATTACAAAGACATAAAGAAACTATCAGGCTTATTTTCGAAAGGGATCGCCGGCGATCTCTCAATCCCGGCCAAATCGATATTAATGAAAGCCGATTTTGGCCGGCTTCAACTGCTGTTTCGTTGCGGCACCGGCCAACCTTCAAGGGGGTGTGTTGGGAGGGTAGCGAAGGCAGGAAGGGGGGCGGGGTTATGAGATGGCCGGCTTCACCTTATTATGGAAAAAAAAGGCTGGCTCGAGCGAGCATTTCGCCGGCCGGACTTGGTCCATGTATTTTTAGGACCAAGTCTCAAAAAAGAGCCCCAACTGACCAGATGACCACCGGAGGGAAGCGGGGATCACCACCCCTTACTCCCCCAGTGGTCACCAACCCCCTCCCACACAAAAAAGAAACAATTAAAACATTTCTTGTCAGCCTGTATGCCAGCTTCAAATGTCATACCCAGCTCACTGCCAGCAGTATGCAGGTCCCTGGAGCAGTTTTTAGTGGGTGCAGTGGACTTCAGGCAGGTGGACCCAGACCCATCCCCCCCTACCTGGTACACTTGTGGTGGTTAATGTTGAGCCCTCCAAAAAACCGCACTGAACCCACATGTAGGTGCCCCCCTCATCCCTCTAGGGCTATGGTAATGGTGTAGACTTGTGGGCAGTGGGTTTTGGGGGGTTCAGCACACAAGGGAAGGGTGCTATGCACCTGGAAACTAATTTTGGGGTTTTTCAAAGATTTTTTTAAGTGCCCCCTAGGGTGCCCGGTTGGTGTCCTGGCATGTCAGGGGGCCAGTGCACTACAAATGCTGGCTCCTCCCACGGCCAAATGCATTGCTTTTCGCCGGGTTTGAGATGGCCGGGTCCGGTTTCCATTATGGCTGGAAAACGAAGCTGGCCATCTCATCTAAACCCGGCGATCCGCCGGCAATCCTATTCTAAACCCGGTGAGCGATTTGGCCAGCGCCAAGCGTATTTCAAAAATACGCTTGGCTCCGCCCGCTTGCGGCGCCGGCCCCAAAGATGGCCGGCCATCGATTTCACCGGCGCCGTTCGATTATGCCCCTCTATATCAACTAGTGAATAAACTCCTAGATACCAACCGGGTCACTGCATCGAACATAGACACCCCGGGTATCTGCCATCAAACTTGCTAAATACTTCAACGAAAAAATTGTAAACCTACGCAACACATTACCCCAAGGCAATACAGACATCAAAAACGTCTTAAACGAGCTGGACTCAATAAATGGAGAACACCCAGCAGACCGCACTTGGCTAAACTTCGCCCTCCTTACCACTGATACTGAGAAGTTCTGAGAGAAGAGAACATTTCTCTGGTAAGTGAACGCTATTTTGCTTTGTGCTCTGGAAACTTAAAGATTGGGGTTTAAAGGAGGAATTGTAGGTTAGTGTTAGGCAAAATAAAAATATATAAAGCAAATTTTATCAACTAATCTCCATAGTCTTTTTCACTTAGTTTTAAAAACTTTGTACCACAGCATTAACAGAGAGAATCTAACAGCAACAGCAGGATTTAGTTTAGTCTTCCCATCCCTAGGACAATTCTTCATTTATAGTCAGTTATTGTAATTAGGGTAATAAGCAAGGAGTGCTCTTACAGAGTTTTAAATACATTTCATTACTATCTAAGAAGGAAACACTAACTAAATTAAACAATATACTATATAAATTAAAAGACACTTTTATAATAGGCTAATATCCTTAATACTGTAGCAAGTTTTAAATTATTGAAAAACTCAAAAACACTAAGATGGAGTCAGCAGTCCAGCAGCGAGAGGGGTGCTATTCAGTCTTTTGCATTGAGTGTCACATGTATGATTATCTCCCAGTTGGTGAGATGTCATATGTGTGTGCCCGATGCAAAGAGCTCCTAGCTCTAAAAGAACGTGTCTGTTCTCTTGAGGCTAGAGTAGCAGACTTGGTGGAATTGAGGGAGACAGAGAGGTACATAGAGACGACCTACAGGGATGTTGTAGAGACGTCCCACCTCCAGTCTTGTAGCCCTTGTGCTACCTTGGAGGAGGGAGGTCTCCTAGAAGGAGAGCATCACCCTGGTGAAGTAGGAAGTACTCCTATAGCCAGGACCTGCCCACCAGGGGATGTACTATCCTCTTGCACAGAGGATATGTCTCCAAGTGCTGCCCTGGAAAGAAAGGTTAGGACAGCTGTTTTAGTTGGTGATTCCATCATTAGGCATATACCGTATTTTTCGGACTATAAGACGCACTTTTCCCCCCCCAAATTTGGGAGGAAAATGGGGGGTGCGTCTTATAGTCCGAATGTAGTTTTAAAAGCATTGTAATTCTGTTTTGCAAGGTCCCCCCCTCGCTCCCTCCAAATTTTAAAAGTTTTACCTGGTCGTGGTTGCGGCAGCAGCAGCAAAAAGATGCACGCTGGGCACGACAGTCTTCCGTTCTGACGTCTCACTATGCTCTTGTCCCGCCAGACGTCAGAACGGAAGACTGACGCGCCCAGCGTGCATGCTTTTGCTGCCCCGACCACGACCAGGTAAAACTTTTAAAATTTGGAGGGAGCGAGGGGGGACCTTGCAAAACGGAGCGAGGGAGGGAGGGGGGACCTTGCAAAACCGAGGGAGGGGGGAACCTTGCAAAACAGAGCGAGGAAGGGAGGGAGGGACCTTGCAAAATGGAATTACGGAGCGAGGGAGGGAGGGGGGACCTTGGAAAACGGAGGGGGGGAGGGACGGAGGGGGGGCCCTGGAAAACGGAGAGATCGGGGGCCCAGCATTCGGACAAGACGCACCGTGGTAAAGGCAGTTAGCTTAGCGGAGTTTAAAAAAGGTTTGGATGGCTTCCTAAAGGAAAAGTCAGTAGACCGTTATTAAATGGGGAAAATCCACTATTTCTGGGATAAGCAGTATAAAATGTTTTGTACATTTTTGGGATCTTGCCAGGTATTTGTGACCTCGATTGGTCACTGTTGGAAACAGGATGCTGGGCTCGATGGACCTTTGGGCTTTCCCAGTATGGCAATACTTATGTACTTATGTTAACACGGGCGCTCAGGAGGTTCACCAACACTCACTGCAAATTAAATACATGTCCCAACTACTTACTGAAATCAGCCCCTGACCGCTTCATAGTAGATCTCACATTCCACCTAAAGTACATGCTTCAGCAAGGTCTCTTCCCGAAGGAAAAGAGTAATATTCTACTCACCCCGATATCGAAGGACACCACGAAAAAAGCAAATGAAATCACCAACTACCGAGCAGTAGCATCCATCGCGATGTCAGTCATACTGATGGAAAGTATGGTAGCTAAACAACTAACAGACTACATAAACAAATTCTCAATATTACACAAATCACAGTCTGGCTTCCGCCCATTACACAGCACAGAAACAGTACTACTCACTCTACTAGCCAAATTCAAGCAGGAAATAGCAATAGGAAACAACATCCTCCCAATTTGACATGTCTAGTGCATTTGACATGGTAAAACATAACATATTAATAAGCTTACTTGATAAAATCGGGATTGCTGGAAACATACTTAAATGGATCAAGGGTTTCCTAACCACAACAATCTATCAGGTAAAGTTAAAATCAAACATTTCATCACCGTGTTGAGTGTATATTCATCTTTTGTTTTATTCCATGCTCGTTCGAGTTTCCTGGTTTGTGTTATCCAACCAAGGTCTTAACCCTTTCATCTATGCAGACAATGTCACCATATACATCCCTTACAGAGCCACACTGACAGAAATCGCTAACGAAATCAAGACTGGCTTGAACACCATGGATTCTTGGGCAAATGCATTTCAACTAAACTCAACAAAGAAAAAACACACTGTCTTATCCTTTCATCCCAACACACAATGGACAATCCCGCAACTATCAACACCCCTAAACCACACCCTCCCTGTCTCAGATAGCCTGAAAATCCTCGGCGTTACACTGGACCACAACATAACACTAGAAAACCAAGTTAAATCCACAACAAAGAAAATGTTCTACTCAATGTGGAAACTCAAACGCGTGAAACAATACTTCCCGAGGGAAACATTTTGCAACTTGATACAATCGATGGTACTGAGCCATGCTGACTACTGCAATGGAATCTACACAGGATGCTAAGAACAAATCCTAAAGAAACTTCAGACCGCACAAAACACGGCTGCAAGACTCATCTTCGGAAAAACACAATTTGAAAGCACAAAACCCCTTCACGAAAAACTACACTGGCTCCCAATCAAAAAACGCATTGCCTTCAAAATCTGTACTATGGTTCACAAAATTATATACGGTGAAGCACCGGATTACATGACAGACTTAACTGACCTACCAGCCAGAAACTCATCCATATGAACACGAACGTACCTAAATCTACACTACCCAAGCTGCAAAGGACTCAAATACAAATCAACTTACGCATCCAGTTTTTCCTACATCAGCATACAACTGTGGAATGCACTACCAAAAGACTTGAAAACCATATACAACTATCTACACTTCAGAAAGACACTCAAGACCCACCTGTTTACAAAGGCATACCCTACAGATCCAACGTAAATGCCTGATCTCTGCGACACAACAACACTAAAGTTCGTAATGGCCATCACCAAACTCTCCTGTCAAACGATTCCACTATGTGGTCCTACCACATGAACTTTACCCTATCACAACTTCACCTTGTATTTGTATACACCGGAGTCTGCAACTGCTCTCCGGCACTATGTAAGTCACATTGAACCTACAAAGAGGTGGGAAAATGTGGGGTACAAATGTAACAAATAAATACATAAATTAGAAATAAAAATATGTACACAAAAATTGAACTGGGAACCTCAGCATGTACTGCAACAGTGAAGAAATAAAAACAAATGTATTTCCATTTCTACTGAAAACAATAAAATGACATCCACTATGCGCATTTCTCAAGCTAACGCAGTAGTTCCCAAACCTGGTCCTAGAGGCACCCCCAGCCACTCAGGTGTCAGGATATCCTCAAGTAATAGTCATGTGAGAGATCTGCATGCACAGCCTCCACTATATGTAAATCTCTCTTATTAATATTAATTGTGGATATCCTGAAAACCTGACAGGCTGGGGTGCCTCCAGGACCAGGTTTGGGAACCACTGAGCTAACATAGTTCAGTTAATAAATTCAAAATAAAATGCCTTTTCTACCTTTGCTGTCTAGTCATTTTCTTTTTCCAACATATTGGTTCCAATTTCTCTTTTCCACTTTCCTGTCTTTCTGCTAATTCTCCTTCAAGCAGCTGCAGTCCATTAGTCTTTTCTCCTCTCTCTTTCCATTCCCTCATTACACATGCCTCTGACATATTGATCTTTCTATTTTAGCTTTTTCCTCTATTTTTTTTCTTTTCTGCTCTGTCCACTCAAATGTCACCCTCTTACTAACCCCTTTCATTCTTTTTACTTTTCAGATACCTATCAGATTTCCATCTCCTTCTTTCACCCACTAGCTCTCTTATTTGCCATCTCCCTCCTTCCCCATTTTTCTATTTCTTTCAATCTTCAATCTACTCCCCATTATCATATTTCTACCCCTGCAATCACTGTCCTCTTTGTTAATTTCCTTGTTGCCCCCTCGGCCTCTCTCACATGGTTCTACCATTCCCAGTGTCTCCCTCCCTCCACCCAAGTCCACCATTTGTGCCCTCTTTTTCCTCAGCCCAGCATCTGCACCTTCTATCTCCTCTCCCACCCAACATCTTCCTGTCCCTTCTCTCTTTCCTCTTGCCCCCTCCCCCGTTGTCCAGCATTCCTCTCCCCTCCTATACATAGTCCAGCATCTCTCCCCCTCACTCTGTTCTGCCCCTGGATCCAACATCTCCCTCCTTCTTCCCACCTCTTGTGCAGCATCTCTCCTTCACTCTCCTCCAAGTCCCATGTTCAACATCGTTCCCTCCTTTTCTTCTTCCCTCTCTTCCACTGTCCACATCTCTCTCTCTCTCTCCCTTGCATCCTACATTTATTATGTCTCTCCTCCTCCTCACAGCATCTCTCCCTCCCCTCCAACACTATCTTCAACATTTCTCCCTCATCCTTCCCTCTCCTGTGCAGAATCTCTTTCCCCTCCCAGGTCAAACATTTCTTCTCTTATCCTTCAACCCTCCTGTGCAGCATCTCTCTCTCTCTCTCTCTTTATCAAAAGTTGTATCTCCTGTCTCTTGCCCAGCATTGCTTTCTCTCCCCTGCCTATTCTATTTCACTTTGGCATAACATAACAGAGGAAAGACAGTTGCAAGTAGCATGTGGGAATCGCTGTCGGATACCGTATGAAGAGCCAGACAAATGTTAAGATAAATGCAGGAGGGGGATGCTGGGCTTGTGTACTGGGGGGTTTAGCGGTAGGAAAGGAGAGAAATGGGTGTCTGTGTGACAGGGGTAACAGGTTTAGCAGCAGAAGGGGAGATGGAGGGGAAGGATGCAGCAGGAAAGAATAAAGGACAGGCGTATGGAGTAAAGAAGGAGCAATTAGCTGTGAGAAGGAAGTGTGTGTATACAACTTTTCATTACATTCAGCAGGCTTAAAAAATTGCCATGAAGTAGGAATTTACCAGTACCAAGCCATCCAGTTCAGAGGTTCAACTAATCATGTGAATAAAAATTTTAATACCACGATCAATTTTGATTAAAATTCTTAATTGTTGATCACCCCTAATTGAATAGCATGTTATAAAGGATAATCAGCCATACTGAGCATTTGTTCAAAAGGATGTCTGAATCAACATTCAAAAAATTTGAAATGCATGTGTCCAAAATATGCCAATTTGCATGCCATGATTAATCGTGCAATTACAATTTTTGAATTGTGTGATTAATTGCAGTTACAATTCTTAATTTATTTTGCATGTGAAAATTATGAAACTGTACATTTTTTCAGACACCAGTGCACATGGTAAACCCATCCATGAATAGCAAAATTAAAAGGTTCTATGGTCTACATACTTTATCATACAAGCTTCCGTTGATATCTGCACCATATATTGGTGCTACAAAGGTTAAATTTTTCCAGTATTTTCTTTCCAAATCTTCATAGTCTAGGTAACGTGGGGTACAATACCTGCAAAGGTAAAACAAAAAAAATGAGAAATTGCACCAGCTATAAACAAGATATGTCAAATACATTTTCCCATATACTAATAATTTATAAAAAGCGTCACCAAATGACATGTCATCAATGCTCTGTATGTGAGAAATGATATCGCAGCGACTAAAATGATAGGGACCTGGGGAAAGGAAGAAGCGCTATGGATCACCTTAAAAAGAGATGATAGAACCTCTGTCCACGTGGGTGTTGTCTACAGACCTCCGACACAATTGGAAGAACTAGATAAAGATCTGATCGCAGATATTCAAAAGTTGGGAAAAAAAGAGAGAGAGGTGCTGTTGCTGGGAGATTTCAATCTGCCGGATGTAGATTGGAAGGTTCCATCTGCGGAATCGGAATGAAGTAGAGAGATCGTGGATGCTTTCCAAAGTGCTCTGCTCAGACAAATGGTCACTGAACCCACGAGGGAGGGAGCGACGCTGGATCTGGTGGTCACAAATGGGGATAGTGTGTCAAATGTCCGAGTGGGTGCCCACCTGGGCAGCAGTGACCACCAAACGGTTTGGTTTGATATGACGGCTGAAGTGGAGGGCGGCCACTCAAAAACCAAAGTCCTGGATTTCAAACATGCTGACTTTAGTAAAATGGGGGAATAACTGAGGAAGGAGCTGATGGGCTGGGAGGACGTACGAGAAGTGGAAGGACAGTGGTCCAAGCTGAAAGAAGCTATAAATAGGGCCACAAACCTTTATGTAAGGAGAGTAAATAAAAGCAAGAGAAAAAGGAAACTGATATGGCTCTCCAAGCAAGTGGCTGAGAAAATAAAGGCTAAAGAGTTGGTGTTCATGAAAATACAGAAAAACTCAAGAAGAGGAACACGGAGAGGAATATCAGATGAAACGGAAAGAAGCCAAGAGAGAGATACGTTTGGCGAAAGCACAAGCGGAAGAACAAATGGCTAGAAATGTAAGAAGGGGTGACAAAAATTTCTTCAGGTATATTAGTGAAAGCAGAATGACTAAAAAGGGAATTGTGAGACTGAAAGATGCTGCGAACCACTATGTAGATAATGATGAAGAAAAAGCAAATTTGCTAAACAGATTGCTTTCTCTCCCCTGCCTATTCTATTTCACTTTGGCATAACATAACAGAGGAAAGACAGTTGCAAGTAGCATGTGGGAATCGCTGTCGGATACCGTATGAAGAGCCAGACAAATGTTAAGATAAATGCAGGAGGGGGATGCTGGGCTTGTGTACTGGGGGTTTAGCGGTAGGAAAGGAGAGAAATGGGTGTCTGTGTGACAGGGGTAACAGGTTTAGCAGCAGAAGGGGAGATGGAGGGGAAGGATGCAGCAGGAAAGAATAAAGGACAGGAGTATGGAGTAAAGAAGGAGCAATTAGCTGTGAGAAGGAAGTGTGTGTATACAACTTTTCATTACATTCAGCAGGCTTAAAAAATTGCCATGAAGTAGGAATTTACCAGTACAGAATAAAATCCTGGAGAAGGACCGCGATTGACTGGCAAAAATACATATGAGAATGGAGTGGATATAGCAACGTTCACGGAAGCGAGTGTGTATAACAACTTGAAAATCTAAAGGTGGACAAAGCAGTGGGACCGGACGGGATACACCCCAGGATATTGAGGGAGCTCAGAGCGGTTCTGGCGGGTCCTCTTAAAAATTTGTTTAATAAATCCTTGGAGACAGGAGAGGTTCCGTAGGATTGGAGAACAGCAGATGTGGTCCTTCTTCACAAAAGTGGTGATAGGGAAGAAGCTGGAAACTACACGCCAGTAAGCCTCACTTCGATTACTGGAAAAGTAATGGAAGCGATGCTGAAGGAAAGGATAGTGAATTTCCTGGAAGCCAATAAGTTGCAAGATCCGAGACAACATGGTTTTACCAAAGGTAAATCGTGCCAAACGAATCTCATTGAATTCTTTGACTGGGTGACCGGAGAATTGAATCATGGACGTGCTATAGACGTAATCTACTTATATTTCAGCAAAGCTTTTGACACGGTTCCCCACAGGAGGCTCTTGAATAAACTGGAAAGGCTGAAGATAGGACCTGACATGAACTGGATTAGGAATTGGTTCACGGACAGATGCCAGAAAGTGGTGGTTAATGGAATTCGCTCAGATGAGGGAAAGGTGAGTAGTGGAGTGCCTCAGGGATTGGTGCTGGGGCCGATTCTGTTCAATATATTTGTGTGTGATATTGCCGAAGGGTTAGAAGGAAAAGTTTGCCTTTTTGCGGATGATACTAAGATTTGTAACAGAGTGGACACCCCGGAGGGAGTGGAAAACATGAAAAGGGATCTGCAGAAGCTAGAAGAATGGTCTAACGTTTGGCAATTAAAATTCAATGCGAACAAATGCAAAGTGATGCACTTAGGGAAAAGAAATCCATGAGAGACGTATATGTTAGGCGGTGAGAGTCTGATATGTACAGAAGGGGAGAGGGATCTTGGGGTGATAGTATCCGAGGATGTGAAGGCGACGAAACAGTGTGCAAGGTGGTGGCCGTAGCTAAAAGGTTGTTAGGCTGTATAGAGAGAGGTGTGACCAGCAGAAGAAAGGAGGTGTTGATGCCCCTGTATAAATCGTTGGTGAGGCCCCACCTGGAGTACTGTGTTCAGTTTTGGAGGCCGTATCTTGCTAAGGATGTAAAAAGAATTGAAGCGGTGCAAAGAAAAGCTACAAGAATGGTATGGGATTTGCATTACAAGACGTATGAGGAGAGGACTTGCTGACCTGAACATGTATACTCTGGAGGAAAGGAGAAACAGGGGTGATATGATACAGACGTTCAAATATTTGAAAGGTATAAATCCGCCAATGAACCTTTTCCGTAGATGGGAAGGCGGTAGAACTAGAGGACATGAAATGAGATTGAAGGGGGGCAGACTCAAGAAAAATGTCAGGAAGTATTTTTTCATGGAGAGAGTGGTGGATAGTTGGAATGCCCTCCCGCAGGAGGTGGTGATGAAAATGGTAACGGAATTCAAAAGTGCGTGGGATAAACATAAAGGAATCCTGTTCAGAAGGAATGGATCCTCGGAAACTTAGCAGAGATTGGGTGGCAAAGCCGGTGGGGGGAGGCGGGACTAGTGGTTGGGAGGCGGGGACAGTGCTGGACAAACTTCTACGGTCTGTGTCCTGAAAGGGAAAATTAGGTTCTTACCGTGATAATTTTCTTTCCTTTAGTCATAGCAGATGCAGCCATTACAGATGGGTTGTGTCCATCAACCAGCAGAGGGAGATAGAGAGCACACTTTTTTCAGTGCCTCATACCAGCATGCTCCACTGCCTCTCTTCAGTATTTGAAGCTTCCAACGCAGTATGTCAAACCGCAATAGGAATAACATGAGCTTTCCTCACAGCGAACGATGGCCCTACAACAAAGGGCATTAACTCAGAATGGAGGGAATGAAACATCCTCCCGGAGGGCATAAACTAATCCTCCACTAAGACATAACTGGAGGGAATAAGCTCATCCTCCAAAACATGAAACTGGAGGGAATTAAGTCATCCTTCTTTAATTGTATTTATTTGTTTATTTATTACATTTGTACCCTGCACTTTCCCACTCATAGCAGGTTCAATGCGGCTTACATATTATATACAGGTACTAATTTGTACCTGGGGCAATGGAGGGTTAGGTGACTTGCCCAGAGTCACAAGGAGCTACCTGTGCCTGCAGTGGGAATTGAACCCAGTTCCCAGGACCAAAGGAAGGATGGGGGGGAGGGGTTTTTCCTATCATCCATTAGTATGGTATTATGTAATTGAACAAGAATCCTGAAGACTGTTTTCCGACTTTCTCCCAAGGACGGAATCTCCAGGAAAAACGAACAGAACCTGAAATAGATTTAAAGCAGATAGCATCAGACAGGGAAGGATCATGGCTGCATCTGCTATGACTAAAGGAAAGAAAATGATCACGGTAAGAACCTAATTTTCCCTTCCTTGTCATCAAGCAGATGCAGCCATTACAGATGGGATGTATCAAAGCAATCCCTAGATTTGGTGGGAACAAGCCACACCACGCGCCAGCACTTGCGCTCCAAAATGTGCGTCCCTCCTGGCAGCCACATCCAGCCTGTAATGTCGGGCAAAAGAGAGCTTAGAAGCCCATGTTGCTGCACTACAAATCTCTTGAAGAGAGAGTGCTCCAGTTTCAGCCCAAGAAGAGGAAATTCCTCTAGTGGAATGCGCCTTAAAGGCATCAGGCGGAGGCCGTCCGGCAAGCAAATAAGCTGAAAAGATAGATTTCTTAAGCCAGCGGGCAATAGTGGCTTTAGACGCTGGAGACCCTCTGCGAGGACCTGATAGCAAAACAAACAGATGATCAGAGGTCCTGAAAGAGTTAGTAACTCGCAGATACTGCAGCGGAGTCCTGCGCATGTCCAACAGGTGTAATTGCCCAAAAGATTCTGGAAACTCCTCCTCGACAAAGGAGGGCAAGAAAATAGGTTGGTTTAGGTGAAACGCTGAAACCACTTTAGGCAAGAAGGAAGGCACGGTCCGAACCGTGACCCCGGACTCTGAAAACTGCAGAAAAGGGTCTCTACAGGACAGCGCCTGGAGCTCTGACACCCGTCTCGCCGAAGTAATGGCCACTAACAAGACGGCCTTCAGTGTCAAATCTTTCTCTGAAGCATGCCGAAGCGGTTCAAAGGGAGCACCCTGAAGGGCCTTCAGCACTAGTCCCAGGTTCCAAGCTGGACAAGGTGCACGCACAGGAGGACGGAGCTGAAGCACCCCTCTAAGAAACCGTGCCACATCCAGATGAGCAGCTAAAGACACGCCTTCAACCTTGCCACGCAGGGAGGCCAACGCTGCCACTTGCACCCGCAGGGAATTATAGGCCAAGCCTTTTTGTACACCATCCTGCAAAAAGTCCAGAATCGGCGAGACAGGAGCCAGCAGGGGTGTGATCTCTCTGGAAGCACACCAGACTTCAAACTGGCGCCAAATCCTGGCATAAGCCACGGAAGTGGAACGCTTGCGGGCTTGCAGGCGAGTGGTAATTACTTTATTGGAATAGCCTCTGCCTCTCAATTGCGCCCTCTCAATCGCCATGCCATAAGACCAAATCGTCCGGCGTCCTCCATGGTCACCGGACCCTGTGACAACAGGTTGGGAACCAGAGGTAACTGAAGGGGATCCTCTACGAGCATCTGTCGGAGGTCCGCATACCAAGGCCTCCTGGGCCAATCCGGGGCGACGAGAACCACTTCTCCTGGATGCAGCCGAATCCGCAGGAGCACTCGCCCTATCAAGGGCCACGAAGGGAACACATACAATAGGCCCGGAGGCCAGGGTTCAGCCAAGGCATCCAACCCCGCCGCGCGAGGATCCTTCCGTCTGCTGAAGAAGCACGGGACTTTGGCATTGGTGCTTGTCGCCATTAGATCGATCACGGGCTTGCCCCACTTGGCACATATCTGCAGAAACACTTCGTCTGCAAGTTCCCACTCCGCTGGATCGATCTGATGCCTGCTTAGATAATCGGCTTCCACGTTGCTCTGACCTGCAATGTGACCTGCTGACAGAAACTGTAGATGCAGCTCGGCCCAGTGGCAAATTTGTTCGGCCTGCGCGGCTAGAGCTCTGCACTGAGTGCTGCCTTGTCGATTTATGTAGGCCACTGCTGTCGTGTTGTCCGACATCACTCTGACAGCTAATCCTTCCAGGGTCACTTGAAAGGCCAGAAGCGCCTGAAACACCGTTTTCAACTCTAGGCGGTTGATGGACCACTCCGACTCCTCAGGTGTCCATAGACCCTGGGCATGCTTCCCCTTGCAATGTGCGCCCCAGCCTTTCAGACTGGCATCTGTCACCACTAGGCACCAATCGGGGAGCGCCAGCGGCATTCCTCGCCGCAGCATGCTGTCTGAGAGCCACCACTCCATGCTGAGTCGGGCCGCAGGGAGCCAAGAGAGTCTGCATTGGTAATCCTGAGATACTGGAGACCATCTTTGGAGTAGAGCATACTGTAGAGGTCTCAGGTGCGCTCTCGCCTAGGGCACCAGTTCCATGGTGGCCGTCATCGATCCAAGCAGCTGGACAATGTCCCAAGCTCGCGGGCGGGGCATCCTCAGGAGCAGACGGACCTGATTTTGAAGCTTGCACCGCCTTTGCTCGGGTAGGTACACATACCCCGAGGCTGTCTCGAACCTGGCCCCCAAATATTCTAGAGACTGCGAGAGGGTCAGGTGACTTTTGGCCAAATTGACGACCCAGCCCAGAGATTGAAGTACTGAGACCACTCTGGCTGTTACATGCTGACTCTCTGCAGCAGAGTTTGCTCGAATGAGCCAGTCGTCCAGGTACGGGTGAACCCGAATACCCTCTCGCCTTAGAAAGGCAGCTACTACCACCATAACCTTCGAAAAGGTGCGGGGAGCTGTGGTGAGGCCAAAAGGCAAGGCCCGGAACTGGAAATGCTTTCCCATCACCGCAAACCTCAGAAACTTCTGGTGCGGGGGCCAAATTGGAATGTGCAAGTAAGCTTCTTTAAGGTCCAGAGACGTGAGAAACTCTCCTGGCTGTACCACTGCAATGACGGAGGGCAGGGTTTCCATGTGAAAATGCCGCACTCTCAGGGACTTGTTTAATTCTTTTAAGTCCAGAATAGGGCGAAAAGACCCTCCTTTTCGCGGCACCACAAAGTAGATGGAGTAGCGGCCGCAGCCGTGTTCGGCGAGAGGTACCGAGGACACGGCCCCTATCTGAATCAGACCTTGTAAAGTCTCCTCTACCGCGCCCGTTTGGCGGCAGAACCGCATCGGGACTCCACAAACACGTCTCTTACAGGGGCATTGAATTCTATTCTGTAACCGTCTCTGATCAGGTCCAAGACCCACTGATCTGAGGAAATGTTGGCCCACTCCTCGGCAAAGAGGGAGACATCCTCCGATGACAGGACTCGAGGGGAGGGCCGGCGCACCATCATTGAGAGGGTTGCCCCTGAACTCCAGGCCTTGAGCCAGTGGCTGTGGAATGTTTGTCCGAGCGAAAGGAGTTTCTCTGCTGAAAACGGGCACGAGAAGTGAACCCAGCAGAACGCCCCGGGCGGTACCTTCGAGCTTCACGGAAGCGAGGTCTATAAGAGGAGTGGACCGCCGCACCCTTAGAGGAAGGCCGAGGCCTATCTTCGGGCAAGCGCTGGGGTTTAGCCTCACCCAGGCCCTTCACAATTTTCTCCAACTCCTCACCAAACAGGAGAAGGCCTTGAAAGGGCAACTTTGCTTAGAGGCCATGTTCGCCGCCCAATGCCGTAGCCAAAGAAGACGGCGAGCCGCCACTGCTACTGCCATGTGTTTAGCCGAAGCTCTGACAATATCATAAAGGGCGTCAGCAAGAAAGGACAAGGCAGACTCCATCCACGGAGCCACATCTGAAAAGGGCTCCGCTCCATCACCGGGCTGTTCCACTGCCTGTTGCAACCAAGCCAGGCAGGCTCTAGCAGCTTAACAACTGCATGCAGACGCCCGAATAGTAAGACCTGCAATTTCAAATGACCGTTTAAGTGCCGATTCCAGTCTACGGTCTTGAATATCCTTAAGGGCAACACCTCCTTCAACAGGGAGGGTAGTTCTCTTTGTCACAGCTGTGACTAGGGCATCCACTTTAGGCATAGCAAAGCGAGCCATATGCTCCTCACTCAGAGGGTATAATTGCCCCATAGCCCCATAGCCCTGGAAACTTTCAAAGGTCCCTCGGGGTCAGGCCATTGAGCCGAAATAAGCTCTTGGATGGAGTCAAGCAAAGGAAAGGCTCGAGCAGGCTTTTTGGTACTAGCCATCCTAGGATTCACAGAGGAGGCTGTGCCACTGGCAGGGTCCTCAATAGAGAGAGCCTGCAGGGCATCAGAAATAAGCGCTGGCAGCTCATCACGGTGGAAAATCCTCACCGCGGAGGGATCGTCCAGATCCTGAGTCACTTCTGCACCAGACTCTGGCTCCTCAGACCATGAAGGCCTGCCAGAGTCCTCCGAATCCTCGCAGCCCGACCACGGGGGGGGGGGGGGGGGGGGGGGGGAATAGAGGTGCAGCACTCTCTGAAGGGAATGAGCCCTTCTGCGCTTCATATTCTGTCAATTTTCAGGGAATAACGCCTCAGAGGGCATACCCAGGCTAGAATCCACCGGGGGGGCATTAGAAGAGGCCCATGCCGGGCTTTGTGGGACAGCTCTTTTAAGCATGTATGCTTTATGCATTAAGACGACAGAATCAGGGGAGAAAAACTCACCCTGGGCACCCGGATCTCTGCCGGGACTAGTAGCTCCCATATCAGCCTCACTCTGAGGCCTCCCCCCGGGCTCAGGACTCTCCATCTCAGCGGAGGTCGCGCCATGTGGTAAATTCAAAATGGCGCCCGCTGCCAGCTCAGAGCGTGAAGAATTGTCGCTTGCCATGCTCGAGCCGGCTCTAACGTCTGTACAGCACGATTTACAGAGCCCCGCTGCTGATCTGCGCTCGCCACACTTGGAACAGCGCTTTACAGTGTCCGCAGCCATCGCCGAAAACAGCGGTAAAATTCAAAATGGCGGTTCACGCCAAAATCGCCCCGATCGCGGTCCCACCCCATAGGAGTCAGAAAACACTCTTACCTCACTGGACCGAGTATCACAGCTCCGGTCCCACAGAAAAAGGCAAGGAAAAACCTCTGTTCCAGCGTCTAAGCGCCAAAGCGCGACGGGACTTTTTTTTTTTTTAATGCTGTGAGGAAAGCAGAGGTAAATAGAACTCCGGAGGCTCAGGTGAGTGGGAAAGGCAGGGAAAGAGCGAACCTATGTGCCTGCATCCACTGTTGGTGGAGAAGGACAGGGAAAGCTAAGCAATGTGTCCACATCCACGGAGGTATGGGTAAGGCAGGGAAAGGGCGAACCTATGTGCCTTTAAAGTGAAGCTGCTATAACCTCCAACACCCCTGCTAACAACTGGCAAAAGCACAGGAGCAACCTCCAGGCAGATTTTAGATGGAGCTCAAAGAAGCTGCAGCCACTCTGCTAGGGGAGATAGAGAATACTGGAGAGAGGCAGTGGAGCAAGCTGGTATGAAGCACTGAAAAAAAGTGTGCTCTCTATCTCCCTCTGCTGGTTGATGGACACAAACCATCTGTAATGGCTGCATCTGCTTGATGATAAGGAAATGGCAGATACAAATCAAGGTCAGGTATACACATAAAGTAGCACATATGAGTTTGTCTTGTTGGGCAGACTGGATGGACCGTACAGGTCTTGCTCTGCCATCATCTACTATGTTACTATATTTAATAACATCCTCACAGGTCTGGTGACTTTAGTCATTTTCCCTAGAGATGGTTACATATATGCACGTATGTGATTAGGTGAGAGCACTTATGTAAATCTGTGTCCCACCTAGAGTCCACCCATGTGCATGCCTACCTGTAAAAGACGCGCTATTGCATATATGCGGTATTTATCTAATAGCAAACAACAGAATATCCTGTTGTCTCCTATTAGATAAATATTGCATATATGCACATACACATGCTGTATGCTAGTTTACTTAACATTTACATGCATAACTGGCAACTATTAACACCTACTTTATGGAATTACCCCCAAGCTCAAAGTAATATCTTCTTGGGATATGATTTTCATCGAATGATTTAAATACATTCCATTGGCAAACAATCAAAGTGACAGTCTGTACTTGTGGTCAAATATGGCTCACTAAAAACGTTTGACAAACTTTTTTGAAATGAGCTTCCACATGCCAAACAGAGATTATATTGGGCATTGCAAATATCACTGATATTTGGTCACTACTTAATATAAAAAATATACTTACAAAATTATACTGGGACCTTGCAAGAAAAGAGCATAAGTGAAATTTATGAGGCTCCATCTTCCTCCTAGACCAAGCGTTCTCAGTCCTCAAGACACATCCTGTCAGTCAGGTTTTTAGGATAGCCACAATGGATATGCATGAGAGAAATTTGTATGCACTACCTCCACTGTATGCATATCTCTTTCAAGTATATTCATTGTGGCTACTCTGAAAACCTGACTGGCTACTTATCCCCCGAGGCCTGGTTTGAGAACCCCTGTCATCTTAGACCATCAACAAGGAAATATTCAGATAGCTAGAAATGCAGCTTTTATCAATCCCTCAAAGGTCTCAACCCTATATAAATGTAAATCTTCCCAAAGCAGGGATAAGGCCAAGTGGTCTGTCTTGCCCACACCCATTATTTCCTACAGGATCAAAATTATTCTTGGTTACCCCCATAGAGGACAATATCTTCTTTCCTATTACTGTATCCTATTAGAATGGAATTTGAAAAAGTATATGGAAACATTTGAGAGAGAGGTCCCATCTGGAGATGTTTCTCAAGTCCATAAACCGCTACTAAATGGACTTGGGAAAAATCCACAATTCCAGGAATAACATGTATAGAATGTTTGTACGTTTGGGAAGCTTGCCAGGTGCACTTGGCCTGGATTGGCCGCTGTCGTGGATAGGATGCTGGGCTCGATGGACCCTTGGTCTTTTCCCAGTGTGGCATTACTTATGTCTGTGTGACAGGGGTAACAGGTTTAGCAGCAGAAGGGGAGATGGAGGGGAAGGATGCAGCAGGAAAGAATAAATAACAGGAGTATGTGGTACAGAAGGAGCAATTAGCTGCGAGAAGGAAGTGTGTGCATACAACTTTTCATTATATTCAGCAGGCTTAAAAAATTGCCATGAAGTAGGAATTTACCAGTACCAAGCCATCCAGTCCAGAGGTTCAACTAATCATGTGATTAAAAATTTTAATATCAAGATCAATTTTGATTAAAATTTTTAATTGTTGACCACCCCTAATTGAATAGCATGTTATAAAGGATAATCAGCCACACTGAGCATTTGTTCAAAAGGATGTCTGAATCAACATTCAAAAAAATTTGAAAAGCAAAATATGCCAATTTGAATGCCATGATTAATCGTGCAATTACAATTTTTGATTTATTTTGCATGTGAAAATTAAGAAACTGTACATTTATTTCAGACACCAGTGCACATGACTGTAAAACCAATACTCTGCAAAGCCTGGGATGGTATGAGGAGGGATCCTGCCTTTCATTTATCTAGACTCATACTTATCACTTCTCCAGATTCAAACCAATCACTTCTAATCCCTTATTTTCCTCAGGGCTAGATGTGCCCCGAAAACTGGGTTGACAACCACTGCCCTAGAGGAGACAGAGTGGATACGATATACATGCAGTAGAAGGACAGAACGGAGTTCTTTTTTTTTTTTTTTTTTAAAGGACAGCAAACTTGGATATTTTCTTTTGAATATGCTTTGTTTCTAGCTGCCCTCAAAAGCCTCCTGCTTAACCGGTCCAGAAGTCCCTGTGACTCAAGTGTGGGAAAGGAACATATTTTCTTAAGAAAGCAATTCAACTTAAATTTTGAGTGCTCTTATTAACTACCACCATGAAATTATACATACTTGTCATTGTTGGCCAGTCTCCTGAATTCTTGTACTGTCATTGGTTTTTTCTGAATGTTGTACTGAGTGAAAAGTCCTGACTGACCAGTGACCATCTGCTGGATTGGAGCTGGAATGACCAGATCATCGATGTCATCATAATGTCTCTTCGGTTTCCAGCCTTTTGGTGGTATCACCTAAAAATTGAAATAGTATGAAAATAAAACACAAACCAGTAGAAAAAGAGAAAGCCCCCCCCCCCCCCCAAATAACAAAGATTAAGCTGCTACACTTCAAATTTTTGTTTCATCTACTCTGTTTTGCACTTAAACCCCAAACCTCGGTTGATCTACAGCTCCATAAGAACACATAGGTGTTCAATTAGGCAAAACTTATTTTACAAAAAATCAGTTGCACATGGGATAACAGAACCCAGATGCATGAAGACTTATGAAGGCAAGAGATAGAAGGCAAAAATTTATTTTCATATTATTGGAGTCATTTGTATCCCCTTTTCTGGACTTCCTCTAAATGTATTCAAAACCAGAATTAGGCCAACTCCTGAAAAAATATGTGCAGTCAAATCTTTGTTACCAAGATTGTTTTTTCATCAAACACATTCAGTTCATGCAAAGGTCATGTGGTTTTATGCACTTGAACACAGATCCAGCCCAGGACCAGAAACCAATGGAGTTCCTACCTATATTTCAATGTCCCTTCATACCCTTTAAACGAAGGGATACCCTCCAATCACTTTTGGAAACAAGTTCTTCTCCTGATTTATCTTTAACTGTCACAAAGTACTCTTGTGACAAAAGAAAATCTGAAGTCCAGGCACATGAAAGAATTATGCCATCATGCCTCTCTCCTCCTTTTACAAGACTTCATTTCTGCCAGAATGGAGGGGAAACAAGCAGGATTAATAGACAGGAGACCAAGTAACGTCAACACGTTTTTCAACATGACACCAATTAGGTCAATCTCCGTTTCCACTCCCCCACGCAGCCGTCATCTTTAGTACACTCAAAACAAACCTGTGAACTGGTGCATCCATGTATTCTTTATTGTTGGTAGAATTTTTATTTAATCTCACTTATACTTTAAACATGCCGGCTTGTGCAGCATATGGATGTACACAGAGGAAGTACAATAATGGAATAACATTTCATGGGCAGAGTAGTAATCAAACATATAAACGGCAAGTGTCCGACTCACCTGCAAATGCGCAGTACAGACTTCCCTCTCTGTCCCACCCTCGCGTCAAGACGTCAGAGGGCGGAACAGAAAGGGAAACTGAGTCAGACTGTCGGACGCCGTCGCTGGAGCCTGGAAACGAACATCGTGCGAACCAACCTCCACCCTCCCCTCCCCCCGTCCCCACCGCCGCTCCCACCCCCCTCCGTATCGGGCCCCCTACATTGACCTGACAGCGCCTCTCACCTCCAGAAAAGAGAGGAGGGAGTATAGCACTTATATAGCGTTCTCACCTCACTATCGAAACCACTGCCGAATCTATAACAAACCACCTCGAAATAGTCTCAATCAGAATCAACCATAAAGCCCTGCTCGACCACCTAAATTGTGTCCTGTTTAATTTAAATCTTCTTTTATTAATTAAACAGGTACAACATTTTGGTTCAAAACAACCAGGTAGAACTTGGAACAATTTCCGATATAACAATGCACCTTATCGTTTCAGCAAAGTTTTATACAAAACAGTTCCTCTTTTTCCTCCCCTCCCTCCCCCCCCAAAATCCGCCACCCCCCCCCCCCCCCCCAAGAAAAGAAAAGTAAAAAAAAACAAAAAACAACTTTTTAAAATATGTATATATATTTCCTGACATCCTTCATAATCTATTTAACACAAAACTGCGTGCCCTCGGTGATAGCGATGGGATATAACCGTCCCATATCTCCAAGAATTTTTTTCTTCTCTTTGGGGAGGATCCCACCACCCTACGCTCCTGCAGCAGCACCTCATACAACTTGTTTCTCCAATGCCAGTAGTCTGGTGGTTCAGCCTGCATCCAATTATTCAATTGTGTCCTGTTTTACAGACCACCATTCAATTGGAACGAAAGCCAAGCAGACTTCATGGACTTTGTCTCAAATATATGTGTATCCAACTCCAATATACTAATATTAGGAGACATTAACCTTCACCTAGAAGACCCAAACTCTACCAACACACGAGAATGTAAGGACTTCCTTCAGTTTTGTGATCTTACATGGCCACACATGCAAACAACCCATACAAAGGGTCATACACTGGACCTCATCTCATACATACTGTCCACTGATTAGAACCTAATCTTAACACAAAATAAATGGACAGAAACACAATGGACTGACCATTATAAACTAAACACATCCCTAAAATGGCAGAAAAGGGGTTCTCTACACATATGAGAACACACAACCCACACCACGAGAGGCCAAATAGACCCGTATACTTTCTGGCAACAGATATACAATAACGATTGGACAGCACAAACGGACTCCATATACTACCTCTCAGAATGGGACAAAAGATGCAGACACACACTAGACGAAATAGCACCCTTACAAACAAGAACTTCACGTAGACACAACTCGACACCATGGTTCAATGAAGAACTGAAAAAAACTAACCCAATCAAGGAAACTGGAACGTGCATGGAAAAAAAAAATAAAAGATGAGCACACACTCAATGCATGGAAACAAATACAAAGGAAATACAAGATGAACACACACTTAATGCATGGAAACAAATACAAAGGAAATACAAATACACAATAAAGTTGTACTACAAAACTAAAATTGGGCCAGATTACAAAAACACAAAGAAACTATACCATCTCTTGAACAAATTACTAGATACAACACCGGTCATCACAACCAACACTGATATCCCATCTGCAGACAACCTTGCCAAATATTTTAATGAAAAAATTGTTAACCTACGCAAAACTCTACCTCAGGACAACACAGACATAGAAAACTTCATGAATGGGCTAGACCCAACCCCCGGTGAATACCCTGCGGCCCGAATATGGTCAAATTTCGCTCTCCTCAGTGCCGACAGAGTCACCCAGGCGATGAAACGATACTCCAACAGCCATTGTCAATTGGACACCTGCCCCAGCTACCTAATACAATCTGCCCCCCCCCCCCCCCCCCCCACCGCTTCATAACAGATCTCACATCCCACTTAAACTTCATGCTTCAACAGGGCATTTTTCCTAAAGATAAAGGCAACATCCTGCTCACCCCAATACCAAAAGACACCAAGAAAAATAACAAACAATATCACTAACTACAACCCAGTGGCATCTATCCCATTAGCAGTCAAACTAATGGAAGGACTGGTGACCAAACAACTCAATGACTATATAAACAAATTCACTATTCTACATGAGTCACAATCAAGATTTCATCCAAGGCCTTAACCCATTTATCTATGGTGATGATGTTACTTTATACATCCCCTACAAACATGATCTAACAGAAATCACCAATGAAATCAAGCTCAGCCTAGACATCATGAACTCATGGGCAAATGCATTCCAACTAAACCTCAACACAGAAAAGACACACAGTCTTATCATCTCATCCCAATACAACACATACTAACTCACAAACATTAACACCCCAGAATACACCCTCCCTATAATAGACAGCCTGAAAATTCTTGGAGTAACAATCGACCGCAACTTATCACTAGAGACCCAAGCGAATTCCACCATAAAGAAAATGTTTTTCTCAATGTGGAAACTCAAACACGTGAAACCATTCTTCCTGAGGGAAATATTTTGTAACATGGTACAGTCAATGGTACTAAGCCAGGCAGATTACTGTAATGGAATCTATGCAGGAGGCAAAGATCAAATCATAAAGAAACTTCAGACCGCCCAAAACACAGCAGTCATGTTTGTATTTGGAAAAACGCATTTTGACAGCGCCAAACCACTCCGAGAAAAACTGCACTGGCTTCCAATTAAGGAACATATCGCTTTCAAAATCTCCACAACAGTTCACAAAATCATCTATGGTGAAGCACCAGGGTACATGACAGACCTCACCGACCTGCCAACCAGAAACACCATAAAATCAGCACGATCATACCTAAACCTCCACTACCCAAGCATCAAAGGACTCAAATACAAATCCACTTATGCATCTAGCTTTTCCTACTTAAGCGCAGAACTATGGAACGCACTACCAAAAGTAGTAAAAACTACGTTCAATCACCTAAATTTCCGGAAACTACTAAAGACAGACCTGTTCAGAAAAGCATACCCCACCGACCCAACATAAAATAAACCTGGATACCTGCGACACAACGTAACCAAAGACCGTAATGGACATACCCTAACTCTTCAACTCCCTCTACTACTACTACTTAACATTTCTAGAGCGCTACTAGGGTTACGCAGCGCTGTACAAATTAATAACTAAGGACGGTCCCTGCTCAGAAGAGCTTACAATCTAAAGGACGAAATGTCAAGTTGGGGTAGTCTCGATTTCCTGATTAGAGGTGTTGTGATTAGGTGCCGAAAGCGACATTGAAGAGGTGGGCTTTGAGCAATGATTTGAAGATGGATAGGGAGGGGGCCTGGCGTATGTGCTCAGGGAGTTTGTTCCAAGCATGGGGTGAGGCGAGGCAGAAAGGGCGGAGCCTAGAGTTGGCGGTGGTGGAGAAGGGTACTGAAAGGAGGGATTTGTCTTGAGAGCGGAGGTTACGGGTAGGGACGTAAGGGGAGATGAGGGTAGAGAGGTAAGGAGGGGCTGCAGATCGAGTGCATTTGTAGGTTAGTAGGAGAAGCTTGAAGTGTATGCAGTATCTGATCGGAAGCCAGTGAAGTGACTTGAGGAGAGGGGTGATATGAGTATATCAGTCAAGGCGGAAGATAAGACATGCGGCAGAGATCTGGATGGACTGAAGGGGGGATATGTGGCTAAGTGGGAGGCTGGTGAGGAGTAGGTTGCAGTAGTCAAGGCGAGAGGTAATGAGAGAGTGGATGAGAGTTCGGGTGGTGTGCTCAGAGAGGAAGGGGCGAATTTTGCTAATGTTGTAGAGGAAGAAGCGACAGGTCTTGTCTATCTGCTGGATATGCGCAGAGAAGGAGAGGGAGGAGTCGAAGATGACACCGAGGTTGTGGGCAGATGAGACGGGGATGATGAGAGTGTTATCAACTGAGATAGAGAGTGAAGGGAGAGGAGAAGAGGGTTTGGGTGGGAAAACAATAAGTTCAGTCTTGGCCATGTTCAGTTTCAGGTGGCGGTTGGACATCCAGGCGGCAATGTCGGATAAGCAGGCCGATACTATGGCCTGGGTTTCCGCAGTGATGTCTGGTGTGGAGAGATACAGCTGGGTGTCGTCAGCATAAAGATGATAGTGGAAACCATGAGATGAGATCAGGGAGCCTAAGGGAGAGGTGTAGATTGAAAAAAGGAAGGGCCCAAGGACAAATCCCTGAGGAACTCCAACAGAGAGCGGGATAGGGGAGGAGGACGAACCATGAGAGTGTACTCTCTCTAGTTCCCCCAACTGAATTTACCATACATGTAACCCATTCTACCACAATATCACCTTGTATTGTTGATACCTGTATTTGATCATACCGGAATTGGCTAACGCCATTTACAGTACTATGTAAGCCACATTGAGCCTGCAAAAATGTGGGATACAAATGTAATAAATAATAATAATACACCAGATGTAAACCAAGTCAACTTCATGTTTTGTAAAATAACTTTCAATAGCATTTTCTCAGTTACTAACCAAATACAAATAAAATTATTTTCAGTGAAAAATAAATCTGTTGGCTCAGGCTACCTGCTATGTGAAAGCGAATGCTACATACCTGTAGAAGGTATTCTCCGAGGACAGCAGGCTGATTGTTCTCACTGATGGGTGACGTCCACGGCAGCCCCTCCAATCGGAAACTTCTCTAGCAAAGACCTTTGCTAGTCCTCGCGCGCCCGCTCGCACCGCGCTTGCGCGGCCGTCTTCCCGCCCGAAACCGGCTCGAGCCGGCCAGTCCAGTATGTAGCAAGACAATACACTTCAAGGGAAGACACAACTCCAACGGGGAGGCGGGCGGGTTTGTGAGAACAATCAGCCTGCTGTCCTCGGAGAATACCTTCTACAGGTATGTAGCATTCGCTTTCTCCGAGGACAAGCAGGCTGCTTGTTCTCACTGATGGGGTATCCCTAGCCCCCAGGCTCACTCAAAACAACAACCATGGTCAATTGGGCCTCGCAACGGCGAGGACATAACTGAGATTGACCTAAAAAATTTACCAACTAACTGAGAGTGCAGCCTGGAACAGAACAAACAGGGCCCTCGGGGGGTGGAGTTGGATCCTAAAGCCCAAACAGGTTCTGAAGAACTGACTGCCCGAACCGACTGTCGCGTCGGGTATCCTGCTGCAGGCAGTAATGAGATGTGAATGTGTGGACAGATGACCACGTCGCAGCTTTGCAAATTTCTTCAATGGAGGCTGACTTCAAGTGGGCTACCGACGCAGCCATGGCTCTAACATTATGAGCCGTGACATGACCCTCAAGAGCCAGCCCCGCCTGGGCGTAAGTGAAGGAAATGCAATCTGCTAGCCAATTGGATATGGTGCGTTTCCCTACAGCCACTCCCCTCCTATTGGGATCAAAAGAAACAAACAATTGGGCGGACTGTCTGTGGGGCTGTGTCCGCTCCAGGTAGAAGGCCAATGCTCTCTTGCAGTCCAATGTGTGCAGCTGACGTTCAGCAGGGCAGGAATGAGGACGGGGAAAGAATGTTGGCAAGACAATTGACTGGTTCAGATGGAACTCCGACACGACCTTTGGCAAGAACTTAGGGTGAGTGCGGAGGACTACTCTGTTATGATGAAATTTGGTGTAAGGGGCCTGGGCTACCAGGGCCTGAAGCTCACTGACTCTACGAGCTGAAGTAACTGCCAACAAGAAAATGACCTTCCAGGTCAAGTAATTCAGATGGCAGGAATTCAGTGGCTCAAAAGGAGGTTTCATCAGCTGGGTGAGAACGACATTGAGATCCCATGACACTGTAGGAGGCTTGACAGGGGGCTTTGACAAAAGCAAACCTCTCATGAAGCGAACAACTAAAGGCTGTCCTGAGATCGGCTTACCTTCCACATGGTAATGGTATGCACTGATTGCGCTAAGGTGAACTCTTACAGAGTTGGTCTTGAGACCAGACTCAGACAAGTGCAGAAGGTATTCAAGCAGGGTCTGTGTAGGACAAGAGCGAGGAGCTAGGGCCTTGCTGTCACACCAGACGGCAAACCTCCTCCACAGAAAGAAGTAACTCCTCTTAGTGGAATCTTTCCTGGAAGCAAGCAAGACGCGGGAGACACCCTCTGACAGACCCAAAGAGGCAAAGTCTACGCTCTCAACATCCAGGCCGTGAGAGCCAGGGACCGGAGGCTGGGATGCAGAAGAGCCCCTTCGTCCTGCGTGATGAGGGTCGGAAAACACTCCAATCTCCACGGTTCTTCTGAGGATAACTCCAGAAGAAGAGGGAACCAGATCTGACGCGGCCAAAAAGGAGCAATCAGAATCATGGTGCCTCGGTCTTGTTTGAGTTTCAACAAAGTCTTCCCCACCAGAGGAATGGGAGGATAAGCATACAGCAGGCCCTCCCCCCAATCCAGGAGGAAGGCATCCGATGCCAGTCTGCCGGGGGCCTGAAACCTGGAACAGAACTGAGGGACTTTGTGGTTCACTCGAGATGCGAAGAGATCCACCAAGGGGGTGCCCCACACTTGTAAGATCTGGCGCACCACTCTGGAGTTGAGCGACCACTCGTGAGGTTGCATAATCCGGCTCAGTCTGTCGGCCAGACTGTTGTTTACGCCTGCCAGATATGTGGCTTGGAGCACCATGCCGAGACGGCGAGCCCAGAGCCACATGCTGACGGCTTCCTGACACAGGGGGCGAGATCCGGTGCCCCCCTGCTTGTTGACATAGTACATGGCAACCTGGTTGTCTGTCTGAATTTGGATAATTTGATGGGACAGCCGATCTCTGAAAGCCTTCAGAGCGTTCCAGATCGCTCGCAACTCCAGGAGATTGATCTGTAGACCGCGTTCCTGGAGGGACCAGCTTCCTTGGGTGTGAAGCCCATCGACATGAGCTCCCCATCCCAGGAGAGACGCATCCGTTGTCAGCACTTTTTGTGGCTGAGGAATTTGGAAAGGACGTCCCAGAGTCAAATTGGACCAGATTGTCCACCAATACAGGGATTCGAGAAAACTCGTGGACAGGTGGATCACGTCTTCTAGACCCCCAGCAGCCTGATACCACTGGGAGGCTAGGGCCATTGAGCAGATCTCATGTGAAGACGGGCCATGGGAGTCACATGAACTGTGGAGGCCATGTGGCCCAGCAATCTCAACATCTGCCGAGCTGTGATCTGCTGGGACGCTCGCACCCGCGAGACGAGGGACAACAAGTTGTTGGCCTCGTCTCTGGGAGATAGGCGCGAGCCATCCGAGAATCCAGCAGAGCTCCTATGAATTCGAGTTTCTGCACTGGGAGAAGATGGGACTTTGGATAATTTATCACAAACCCCAGTAGCTCCAGGAGGCGAATAGTCATCTGCATGGACTGCAGGGCTCCTGCCTCGGATGTGTTCTTCACCAGCCAATCGTCGAGATATGGGAACACGTGCACCCCCAGCCTGCGAAGTGCCGCTGCTACCACAGCTAGGCACTTTGTGAACACCCTGGGCGCAGAGGCGAGCCCAAAGGGTAGCACACAGTACTGGAAGTGGCGTGTGCCCAACTGAAATCGCAGATACTGTCTGTGAGCTGGCAGTATCGGGATGTGTGTGTAGGCATCCTTCAAGTCCAGAGAGCATAGCCAATCGTTTTGCTGAATCATGGGGAGAAGGGTGCCCAGGGAAAGCATCCTGAACTTTTCTTTTACGAGATATTTGTTCAGGGCCCTTAGGTCTAGGATGGGACGCATCCCCCCTGTTTTCTTTTCCACAAGGAAGTACCTGGAATAGAATCCCAGCCCTTCTTGCCCGGATGGCACGGGCTCGACTGCATTGGCGCTGAGAAGGGCGGAGAGTTTCTCTGCAAGTACCTGCTTGTGCTGGAAGCTGTAAGACTGAGCTCCCGGTGGACAATTTGGAGGTTTTGAGGCCAAATTGAGGGTGTATCCTTGCCGGACTATTTGGAGAACCCACTGATCGGAGGTTATTAGAGGCCACCTTTGGTGAAAAGCTTTCAACCTCCCCCCGACTGGTAGGTCGCCCGGCACTGACACTTGGATGTCGGCTATGCTCTGCTGGAGCCAGTCAAAAGCTCGCCCCTTGCTTTTGCTGGGGAGCCGAGGGGCCTGGCTGAGGCGCACGCTGATGACGAGAGCGAGCGCGCTGGGGCTTAGCCTGGGCCGCAGGCTGTCAAGAAGGAGGGTTGTACCTACGCTTACCAAAAGAGTAGGGAACAGTCTTCCTTCCCCCGAAAAATCTTCTACCTGTAGAGGTAGATGCTGAAGGCTGCCGGCGGGAGAACTTGTCGAATGCGGTGTCCCGCTGGTGGAGAGACTCTACCACCTGTTCGACTTTCTCTCCAAAAATGTTGTCCGCACGGCAAGGCGAGTCCGCAATCCGCTGCTGGAGTCTATTCTCCAGGTCGGCGGCACGCAGCCATGAGAGCCTGCGCATCACCACACCTTGAGCAGCGGCCCTGGACGCAACATCAAAGGTGTCATACACCCCTCTGGCCAGGAATTTTCTGCACGCCTTCAGCTGCCTGACCACCTCCTGAAAAGGCTTGGCCTGCTTGGGGGGGAGAGCATCAACCAAGCCCGCCAACTGCCGCACATTGTTCCGCATGGGTATGCTCGTGTAGAGCTGGTAAGACTGGATTTTGGCCACGAGCATAGAGGAATGGTAGGCCTTCCTCCCAAAGGAGTCTAAGGTTCTAGGGTCCTTGCCCGGGGGCGCCGAAGCATGCTCCCTAGAACTCTTAGCCTTCTTTAGGGCCAGATCCACAACTCCAGAATCATGAGGCAACTGGGTGCGCATCAGATCTGGGTCCCCATGGATCCGGTACTGGGACTCGATCTTCTTGGGGATGTGGGGATTAGTTGGAGGTTTTGTCCAGTTCGCAAGCAATGTCTTTTTTAGGACATGGTGCAAGGGAACAGTGGACGCTTCCTTAGGTGGAGAAGGATAGTCCAGGAGCTCAAACATTTCAGCCCTGGGCTCGTCCTCCACAACCACCGGGAAGGGGATGGCCGTAGACATCTCCCGGACAAAGGAAGCGAAAGACAGACTCTCAGGAGGAGAAAGCTGTCTTTCAGGAGAGGGAGTGGGATCAGAAGGAAGACCTTCAGACTCCTCGTCAGAGAAATATCTGGGGTCTTCTTCTTCCTCCCACGAGGCCTCACCCTCGGTGTCAGACACAAGTTCACGAACCTGTGTCTGCAACCTCGCCCGGCTCGACTCAGTGGAGCCACGTCCACGATGGGGGCGTCGAGAGGTAGACTCCCTGGCCCGCATCGGCGAAGCTCCCTCCGCCGACGTAGTCGGGGAGCCCTCCTGGGAGGTGGCCGCAGTCGGTACCGCACGCGGTACCGACGTCGGGGACCTCACCCCGGGCGATGGGCCAGCCGGCGCCACGCTCGACGGTACCGGAGGCGCAAGCACCGCCGGTACCGGAGGGGTAGGGCGCAACAGCTCTCCCAGAATCTCTGGGAGAACGGCCCGGAGGCTCTCGTTCAGAGCGGCTGCAGAGAAAGGCAAAGAGGTCGATGCAGGCGTCGACGTCAGAACCTGTTCCGGGCGAGGAGGCTGTTCCGGGCTGTCCAGAGTGGAGCGCATCGACACCTCTTGAACAGAGGGTGAGCGGTCCTCTCGGTGCCGATGCCTGCTGGGTGCCGACTCCCTCGGCGACCCAGAGCTCTCGGTGCCGACGCGGGGAGGCGACCGGTGTCGATGCTTCTTCGATTTCTTCCGAAGCATGTCACCGGAGCTCCCCGGCACCGACGAGGAGGACGTAGAATCCAGCCGTCGCTTCCTCGGGGCCGAGGCCGAAGGAGGTCGGTCTCGGGGGGGCTGTACCGCAGGAGCCCTCAGGGTAGGAGGAGACCCACCCGAAGGCTCACCGCCACCAGCAGGGGAATGGACAGCCCTCACCTGCACTCCTGACGATGCACCACTGTCCGACGACATCAGCAGACGAGGTCCCGGTACCACCGACGTCGATGCAGCTATCCGATGTCTCGGCGCCGATGCAGAGGCCCGATGCCTCGATGCACTCGATGCAGGGGCGACCGAGGAAGATGGTCTGGACGCTGACGACGTCGATGCACTCGAAGATCCCGGTGCCGATGCCGACGAAGAGCCCGAGAACAACACGTTCCACTGGGCTAGTCTCGCTACCTGAGTCCGCCTTTGAAGCAGGGAACACAGACTGCAGTTCTGAGGGCGGTGCTCGGCCCCCAGACACTGAAGACACGACGAGTGTCGATCAGTGAGCGAGATAACCCGGGCGCACTGGGTGCACTTCTTGAAGCCGCTGGAAGGCTTCGATGTCATGGGCGGAAAAATCGCGCCGGCGAAATCAAAGTCCGAAATGACGGAAAAAGAGCACCAAAAAATTTGTAAGGGAGAAAATCTCGACCGAGGCCGAAAAGAGGCCTACCCCGACGACGAAAGAAAACTTATCGGGGCAAAAAGCTGGAAGTACGGGGAGGATTAACACGAAACCCGGGGGGGGTTTCCGGAGCACTTCCCGACACTTGAAAAGACTTTTCCGAAGAAAAAACACGTCAAAATAAATTTGGACGCGCGAGGTCGACTTTCCGGGGCTCGACACGGCGAAAACACGACCGTACCGAGTGCGGACAAAAGAAGACTGGCCGGCTCGAGCCGGTTTCGGGCGGGAAGACGGCCGCGCATGCGCGGTGCGCGCGGGCGCGCGAGGACTAGCAAAGGTCTTTGCTAGAGAAGTTTCCGATTGGAGGGGCTGCCGTGGACGTCACCCATCACTGAGAACAAGCAGCCTGCTTGTCCTCGGAGAATATTCTATCACTGTTTCATTATTGCTACCACGTATTACATATTATGGGTATTTGCTTTAAACTTTTGATTGATTTATTTGTTTATCCAGACCTTACATGCGCATGGTTTTGTTTTTTAAACCCAAAGGTGAATCCTAAGGGTGCTGGAACAATTAGCTATAAAGCGAATGCTACATACCTGTAGAAGGTATTCTCCGAGGACAGCAGGCTGATTGTTCTCACTGATGGGTGACGTCCATGGCAGCCCCTCCAATTGGAACTTCACTAGCAAAGGCCTTTGCTAGCTCTCGCGCGCCAATGCGCACCGCGCATGCACGGCCGTCTTCCCGCCCGAACCGGCTCGTGTTCGTCAGTCCCATATGTAGCAAGACAAAGACAAGGGAAGACACAACTCCAAAGGGGAGGCGGGCGGGTTTGGGAGAACAATCAGCCTGCTGTCCTCGGAGAATACCTTCTACAGGTATGTAGCATTCGCTTTCTCCGAGGACAAGCAGGCTGCTTGTTCTCACTGATGGGGTATCCCTAGCCCCCAGGCTCACTCAAAACAACAAACATGGTCAATTGGCCCTCGCAACGGCAAGGACATAACTGAGATTGACCTAACAACTTATCCAACTAACAGAGAGTGTAGCCTGGAACAGAATAAAAATTGGGCCTAGGGGGGTGGATTTGGATTCTAAACCCCGAACACATTCTGAAGCACTGACTGCCCGAACCAACTGTTGCGTTGGGTATCCTGCTGCAGGCAGTAATACGATGTGAATGTGTGGACAGATGACCACATCGCAGCTTTGTAAATCTCTTCAATAGTGGCTGACTTCAAGTGGGCCACTGACGCTGCCATGGCTCTAACATTATGAGCCGTGACATGACCCTCAAGAGCCAGCCCAGCCTGGGCGTAAGTGAAGGAAATGCAATCTGCTAGCCAATTAGAAATGGTGCGTTTCCCCACAGCCACTCCGCTCCTGTTGGGATCAAAAGAAACAAACAATTGGGCGGACTGTCTGTTGGGCTGTGTCCGCTCCAGATAGAAGGCCAATGCTCTTTTGCAGTCCAATGTGTGCAGCTGACGTTCAGCAGGGCAGGAATGAGGACGGGGAAAGAATGTTGGCAAGACAATTGACTGGTTCAGATGGAACTCCGACACTACCTTCGGCAAGAACTTAGGGTGAGTGCGGAGGACTACTCTGTTACGATGAAATTTGGTGTAAGGGGCCTGGGCTACCAGGGCCTGAAGCTCACTGACTCTACGAGCTGAAGTAACTGCCACCAAGAAAATGACCTTCCAGGTCAAGTACTTCAGATGGCAGGAGTTCAGTGGCTCAAAGGGAGGTTTCATCAGCTGGGTGAGAACGACATTGAGATCCCATGACACTGTAGGAGGCTTGACGGGGGGCTTTGACAAAAGCAAACCTCTCATGAAGCGAACAACTAAAGGCTGTCCTGAGATCGGCTTACCTTCCACACGGTAATGGTATGCACTGATTGCGCTAAGGTGAACCCTTACAGAGTTGGTCTTGAGACCAGACTCAGACAAGTGCAGAAGGTATTCAAGCAGGGTCTGTGTAGGACAGGAGCGAGGATCTAAGGCCTTGCTGTCACACCAGACGGCAAACCTCCTCCATAAAAAGAAGTAACTCCTCTTAGTGGAATCTTTTCTGGAAGCAAGCAAGACATGGGAGACATCCTCCGACAGACCCAAAGAGGCAAAGTCTACGCTCTCAACATCCAGGCCGTGAGAGCCAGAGACTGGAGGTTGGGATGCAGAAGCGCCCCTTCGTTCTGGGTGATGAGGGTCGGAAAACACTCCAATCTCCATGGTTCTTCGGAGGACAACTCCAGAAGGAGAGGGAACCAGATCTGACGCGGCCAAAAAGCAGCAATCAGAATCATGGTGCCTCGGTCTTGCTTGAGTTTCAACAAAGCCTTCCCCACCAGAGATATGGGAGGATAAGCATACAGCAGGCCATTCCCCCAATCCAGGAGGAAGGCATCCGATGCCAGTCTGCCGTGGGCCTGAAGTCTGGAACAGAACTGAGGGACCTTGTGGTTGGCTCGAGATGCAAAGAGATCTACTGAGGGGGTGCCCCACACCTGGAAGATCTGGCGCACTACTCTGGAGTTGAGCGACCACTCGTGAGGTTGCATAATCCTGCTCAACCTGTCGGCCAGACTGTTGTTTACGCCTGCCAGATATGTGGCTTGGAGCAACATGCAGTGACGGTGAGCCCACAGCCACATGCTGACGGCCTCCTGACACAGGGGGCGAGATCCGGTGCCCCCCTGCTTGTTGATGTAATACATGGCAACCTGGTTGTCTGTCTGAATTTGGATAATTTGGTGGGACAGCCGATCTCTGAAAGCCTTCAGAGCGTTCCAGACCGCTTGTAACTCCAGGAGATTGATCTGTAGATCGCGTTCCTGGAGGGACCAGCTTCCCTGGGTGTGAAGCCCATCGATATGAGCTCCCCACCCCAGGAGAGACGCATCCGTAGTCAGCACCTTTTGTGGCTGAGGAATTTGGAAAGGGCGTCCCAGAGTCAAATTGGACCAAATCTTCCACCAATACAGGGATTTGAGAAAACTTGTGGACAGGTGGATCACGTCTTCTAGATCCCCAGCAGCTTGAAACCACTGGGAAGCTAGGGTCCATTGAGCAGATCGCATGTGAAGATGAGCCATGGGAGTCACATGAACTGTGGAGGCCATGTGGCAAAGCAATCTCAACATCTGCCGAGCTGTGATCTGCTGAGACGCTCGTACCCGGGAGACGAGGGACAACAGATTGTTGGCCCTTGTCTCCGGAAGATAGGCACGAGCCATCCGAGAATCCAGCAGAGCTCCTATGAATTCGAGTCTCTGTACTGGGAGAAGATGGGACTTTGGATAATTTATCACAAACCCCAGTAGCTCCAGGAGGCGAATAGTCATCTGCATGGACTGTAGAGCTCCTGCCTCGGATGTGTTCTTCACCAGCCAATCGTCGAGATAAGGGAACACATGTACTCCCAAGCCTGAGAAGCGCTGCTGCTACTACAGCCAGACACTTCGTGAACACCCTGGGCGCAGAGGCGAGCTCAAAGGGTAGTACACAGTACTGGAAGTGACGTGTGCCCAGCTGAAATCGCAGATAATGCCTGTGAGCTGGCAATATCGGAATGTGTGTGTAGGCGTCCTTCAAGTCCAGAGAGCATAGCCAATCGTTTTCCTGAATCATGGGAAGAAGGGTGCCCAGGGAAAGCATCCTGAACTTTTCCTTGACCAGATATTTGTTCAGGGCCCTTAGGTCTAGGATGGGACGCATCCCCCCTGTTTTCTTTTCCACAAGGAAGTACCTGGAATAGAATCCCAGCCCTTCTTGCCCGGATGGCAAGGGCTCGACCGCATTGGCGCTGAGAAGGGCGGAGAGTTCCTCTGCAAGTACCTGCTTGTGTTGGAAGCTGTAGGACTGAGCTCCCGGTGGGCAATTTGGAGGCTTTGAGGCCAAATTGAGGGTGTATCCTTGCCGGACTATTTGAATAACCCACCGGTTGGAGGTTATAAGAGGCCACCTTTGGTGAAAAACTTTCAACCTCCCCCCGACTGGCAGATCGCCCGGCACGGACACGTTGATGTCTGCTATGCTCTGCTGGAGCCAGTCAAAAGCTCGTCCCCTGCTTTTACTGGGGAGCCGTGGGGCCTTGCTGAGGCGCACGCTGCTGACGAGAGCGAGTGCGCTGGGTCTTAGCCTGGGCCGCAGGCTGTCGAGAAGGAAGATTGTACCTACGCTTACCAGAAGAGTAGGGAACAGCCCTCCTTCCCCCATAAAAACGTCTACCTGAGGAGGTAGATGCTGAAGGCTGCCGGCGGGAAAACTTGTCGAAAGCGGTGTCCCGCTGGTGGAGCTGTTCTACCACCTGTTCGACTTTCTCTCCAAAAATGCTGTCCGCTCGGCAAGGGGAGTCCGCAATCCGCTGCTGGATCCTATTCTCCAGGTCGGAGGCACGCAGCCATGAGAGTCTGCGCATCACCACACCTTGAGCAGCGGCCCTGGACGCAACATCAAAGGTATCATATACCCCTCTGGCCAGGAATTTTCTGCACGCCTTCAGCTGCCAGACCACCTCCTGAAATGGCTTGGCTTGCTCAGGAGGGAGCTTGTCCACGAAAGCCCGCCAACTGCCGCACATTGTTCCGCATATGGATGCTCGTGTAGAGCTGGTAGGACTTAATCTTGGCCACGAGCATAGAAGAATGGTAGGCCTTCCTTCCAAAGAAGTCTAAGGTTCTAGAGTCCTTGCCCGGGGGCGCCGAAGCATGCTCCCTAGAACTCTTAGCCTTCTTTAGGGCCAGATCCACCACACCAGAGTCGTGAGGCAACTGAGTGCGCATCAGCTCTGGGTCCCCATGGATCCGATACTGGGATTCGATCTTCTTGGGAATGTGGGGATTAGTTAGAGGCTTGGTCCAGTTCGCCAGCAATGTCTTTTTTAGGACATGATGCATGGGTACTGTGGATGCTTCCTTAGGTTGAGAAGGATAGTCCAAGAGCTCAAACATTTCAGCCCTGGGCTCATCCTCCACAACCACCGGGAAGGGGATGGCCGTAGACATCTCCCGGACAAAGGCCGCGAAAGACACTCTCGGGAGGAGAAAGCTGCCTTTCAGGGGAGGGAGTGGGATCAGAAGGAAGGTCATCAGACTCCTCATTAGAGAAATATCTGATGTCCTCCTCCTCCTCCTCCCACGAGGCCTCACCATCGGTATCAGACACAAGTTCACAAACCTGTGTCTGAAGCCGTGCCCGACTCGACTCCGTGGAAACACGGCCACGGTGGGAGCGTCGAGAGGTAGACTCTCTCGCCAGCACCGGCGAAGCTCCCTCCACCGACGTCGTCGGGGAGTCTTCCTGGGAGGCGGCCGCAAGCGGTACCGATGTCGGAGACCTCACCCCGGGCAAAGGGCCAGCCGGCGCCTCACTCGACAGTACCGGTGGCGCAGGCACCCCCGGTACCGGAGGGGAAGGGAGCAACAGCTCTCCCAGGATCTCTGGGAGAACGGCCCGGAGACTCTCGTGCAGAGCGGCTGTGGAGAAAGACATGGAAGCCGATGCAGGCTTCGAGGTCAGAGTCTGTTCCGGGAGTGGAGGCGGTTCCGGGCTGTCCAAGGTGGAGCGCATCGACACCTCCTGAACAGAGGGTGAGCGGTCCTCCCGGTGCCGATGCCTACTGGGTGCCGACTCCCTCGGTGACCCAGAGCTCTCGGTACCGATGCGGGAAGGAGACCGGTGTCGATGCTTCTTTGATTTCTTCAAACGAAGCATGTCACTGGAGCTTCCCGGTACCGACGAGGAGGACGTAGAATCCAACCGTCTCTTCCTCGGGGCTGAGGCCGAAGAAGGTCGGTCTCGGGGGGGGCTGTACCGCAGGAGCCCTCAGGGCAGGAGGAGACCCACCCGAAGGCTCACCGCCACCAGCAGGGGAATGGACAGCCCTCACCTGCACTCCAGTCGAAGCACCACCGTCCGACGACATCAGCAGCAGCGGAGGTCCCGGTACCACCGACGCCGACGCAGCCTTCCGATGTCTCGGTACCGACGATGCAGAGGGTCGAAACCTCGATGCCGTCGATGCAGTCGATGCCAAGGTCGAAGACTTCGATGCTTTCGACGTCGATGCACTCGATGCCTCCGGTGCTGTTGTCGACGAAGAGCCCGAGAACAACACGTTCCACTGGGCCAATCTCGCTAGCTGAGTCCTCTTCTGTAAAAGAGCACAAAGACTACAGGCCTGCGGGCGGTGCCCAGCCCCCAGACACTGAAGACACGAAGCGTGCCTATCAGTGAGCGAGATTACCCGGGCGCACTGGGTGCACTTCTTGAAGCCGCTGGGAGACTTCGATGACATGGGCGGAAAAATCACGCCGGCGAAATCAAAATTTGCGATGGTGACGAAGGGCACCAAAAATAAGGGAGAGAGAAAAAACCCGTACCGAGGCCACAAAAAAGGCCTACCCCAAAAGCGAAAGGAAACTTACGCCGGGGAAACAAACTGGACACACGGGAATGGACAAAGACCAAGGTCTCTTTTTTTTTTTTTTTTTTAGCGAAATCGCGAAGACGTGCGAGTGTCAACTTCAGGGGCACGAAACGGCGGCAAAACACGACTGTCCCAAGCGCGGACAAAAGAAGACTGATGAACACGAGCCGGTTCGGGCGGGAAGACGGGTGCGCATGGGCGCGCGAGAGCTAGCAAAGGCCTTTGCTAGTGAAGTACCGATTGGAGGGGCTGTCGTGGACATCACCCATCAGTGAGAACAAGCAGCCTGCTTGTCCTCGGAGAATCTGTGTTGTTTCTGACTTTACTTGTCTTGGACTGCTTTGGGTCCTGTTGATCTGAACATCTGCTGTCTAGAATTTTGGAAGATGGAAATGAGAAAATAAAAATTAAGTTTTGGATGTACTCTGTAGAAGCTGCTGTTTACTTTTGCAGTGTGTGTATGGATGCTTGTTCTGGTGTGTGCACGTGATATTTGAATAACTGTCTGTACTTATGGCTACGATTTCTGAATATGTGTAATCATTAAAGGACAGACTTTTAAATGCTCAGTTGGGTATATATGCTAATCTCAACTTTGTCAAATGTTTCAGACATAGCCATGTACTTGCTCCCATGATATAACTGAATGCTATTATTCTGTCTCAATGTATTTTCAAATGTAAGCCACACTGAACCCAAGTTTGTTTGGAATAACGTGTAAATGTTAAAAAAAAAAATCCTTTATCCTCCACCTTTTAAGACATTGTCTATCCAGCTGGATGGTGAGCGCACAAGGAAAGCAAGTTTGGTTTAGTGAAGACTAACTCAAAACAGTGGCGTAGCCAGAAGGCAAATTTTGGGTGGGCCAGTGGGTAGGTTGGGTGGGCATGCATGTCCTCTTCCCTTACCACGCTCCCTCCCCAACTTTAACAATTAATTACCTTAGCTAGCAAAGAAGACATTCAGCTGAAGACATTCACAACAGCTCTCCTCCAGATCTTTCTGTTCCCTGCAACAGCTCCCTTCCCTGCAACACTGCCAGCTCTTCAGCAGTAGCTGCCACTGGATCACCCAAACATCTGCGTGTATGACGAAGATCTAAGCTTGACATGAACAACTTGGAGGGACAACATCTACTCCTACGCTCAACCTAAAAGCCCACCCGAGATTTCAGGTCAAAAGCAGCCCCTAGCTAATAGAAAAGTTCCACTGAATAGTTCCCCCCACATTTTCAAACATTCATTTTCCTGTCAGTTGAGGAGGGGGATCTGACCAGCGGAATTTTCAGCCCATCTAAAAAGATGAGCAGAGGGACAGCATTCACCTCCCATCGGAAGTGTGTGTAGGGGGAGGAGGGAAACGATCGGAGAAAAGCACTTGCACTGGGTAATGTGAAACCACCGTCACAACTTCTTAGGAGATACACGGCCAACTTTTTCCACTGTTATTAAATTTCTTCTTCAGAGGACAGGGCAACATAAGAGAAAAACAGGCTTGCATTTCAAACGAGGGAGGGAGGGAGGAGGAGGAGGGGGAGTCGGGTCTGAGCATTACTCCTCCAACCCAGGGAATGCGGCTCTCTCCAGCTTCACTGTTTCACACTACAGAAGTGTCAAAAAGCACACAATCGGTGCTAATATTTACACCGGAAAAGGTTAAAGAAACAACCCTACATTACAAAGTAGCTGTTGGAAGGGTCAGCACCGCAATCTAGCAAAGCCAGACATCGTTGCCGGGCACTGAACGGTGCAGGAATCAGAAGGACATCGTGCAGGTGCCCAAAAACTCATCTATTCTGCAGGCAGCACGACACATCCCAGCCGCATACACGCTAACAGCTCTGCAGGATCCCGACCTTATTATGGAAACAGGAAGTTTGTGTTCAAGGGGCGGGACGCTGCAGATGATGAAATCGCTACTGCCTGCAGGTCTTCATGATCCAGTGCAAACAGACTCAAGCAGACTGCACGCTCCACTGCAGGCAAGAAAAATTAGACAGATTAGGACAGAGGGCTGCTGTTTTTCACTGCCCCTGTGCCTGCTGATTGGAGGGTCAGAAAGAATGGGTGGGCCTGAGCTGTGATTGGATGGGCCTGGGCCCATCCAGGCCCACCCGTAGCTATGCCCCTGACTCAAAATAGCCTAGTATTACCATATTGAAAATATGGTTATGTTCCACTAATAAGTTAAACAATTAACTGGCTTTCTTGAAAGGATTATATAACCTTTAGATGCATGACTAGGAACAAAAACATATACTTGTTTATTCAATATCACAGTTCATCATGTACAGCCACAAAACAACCTTTTAGGGTGGATAGTTTTCACAATAAGCTCCTTTTATTATCAACCAGATAGAGATAAGAGTTTCAGTTTTGGAACAGTATAAGTCATCACAAGAACAAAAAAATAACATAGTAACATAGTAGATGAGGGCAGAAAAAGACCTGCACGGTCTATCCAGTCTGCCCAACAAGATAACTCATATATGCTACTTTTTGTGTATACCCTACTTTGATTTGTACCTGTGCTCTTCTGGGCACAGACCGTATAAGTCTGCCCAGCACTATCCCCGCCTCCCAACCACCAGCCCCGCCTCCCATCCACCGGCTCTGGCACAGACCGTACAAGTCTTCCCAGCACTATCCCCGCCTCCCTACCACCAGCCCCGCCTCCCAACCACTGGCTCTGGCACAGACCGTATAAGTTTGCCCAGTTCTATCCTCGCCTCCCAACCACCAGCCCCGCCTCCCATCCACCGGCTCTGGCACAGACCGTACAAGTCTTCCCAGCACTATCCCCGCCTCCCTACCACCAGCCCCGCCTCCCGATCTTGACTAAGCTCCTGAGGATCCATTCCTTCGGCACAGGATTCCTTTATGCTTATCCCACGCATGTTTGAATTCCGTTACCGTTTTCATTTCCACCACCTCCCGCGGGAGGGCATTCCAAGCATCCACTACTCTCTCCATGAAAAAATACTTCCTGACATTTTTCTTGAGTCTGCCCCCCTTCAATCTCATTTCATGTCCTCTCGTTCTACCATCTTCCCATCTCCGGAAAAGGTTCGTTTGCAGATTAATACCTTTCAAATATTTGAAATGGACTGCATTAGGGGCTTATAGCCCATTTAGTTATGTTTAAACAAAAGAGATCAGCATAAAAAAAATTTATTTTTATTTTGACATATAAAACCACTTGCTCCTGAAACATGTTCAAAAAGAATAATCCATTTGTGTATCTAAAAGGTAAACTTCTACAAAACAATTGAAAATGTGATTCCATGTGCCCCAATAAAAGAAGAGTTTAATTTTACTTCCATTTAATTTCAATATATTCCATCATCTTTATAACACCAGGCTTCCAAGGCAGATTACAACAGTTAAGATGAGCCCATCAGGAAGCAGGATACCCTCACTGAAATTTGGCCATCTGTATTATATAGAACAGTGCAAAAAATGAGAACAAAATACAGATCAATCAATATAATTGCTGTTTCTATCAGCTACAATAATTTTTAAAGCTGTTTTAATGATATTCAATTGTTATTTCATGATATTTATATCTAGATATGGGAAGCTTTCAAATAAAATTAAAAAGCTGTCCAATAAGTTAAAGAAGAAAAAAACAACAGCAACTTTTGTCCTCCACCTTTTAAGGCACTGTCTATCCAGCTGGATACAGATATTACAGATGGACCACATATATGCCATCCCATATTTCTAATAAGCGTTTGCTATTGTTTTGGGTGTTCTACTACTACTACTTAACATTTCTAGAGCGCTACTAGGGTTACGCAGCGCTGTACAACATAAACAAAGAAGGACGGTCCCTGCTCAAAGGAGCTTACAATCCGTGGAAAGCTCCACTTACTGGCTTCAGTTCTTACAGTAGACTAGATAGGCTCAATTCCACTCCTGTTTATTAAACCTCCTTGGGGGAAACAGTGTTCTGGTATTTCTTGCAGTTCAGGAAGTGATATAGTCCCAGCCCTCCCCCCTGTGTTCTTCCAGTTTGGCTTACTTCCTCTCGCAGTCCGGCTTCTCTTCCTCTCTCTTCCATTCTTGCCTGCCCACGGTCCAGAATCTCCCCTTCTCTCTCAACCCCTCCTCTCCCCCCCCCCCCCCCCCCCCGGGAACATTTCAACCTTGTCTTCTCTTCTAGATATCGCCAGCAGCGAGCAGCAATTCACACAATCTGCTCATGGCCGACTCCAGAGCCTTCATTCTGAAGCAACTTCTTTTCTGCATAGGCAGGACATGTCAAAGAACAGGTTTTGGGACCAGTCGCATCACGTGTGAATCACCTACTGCAGGTGACCTCAACAAGTTTGAAAGATGCACCAGGGAGGAGGAGGGGTGTTGTGAGACCAGGGAAGATGCCAGACTGCAGGCTGGGGAAGAAACAAGAGGTAGGAGAGAGCAAGAGAAGGGAGATGCTTAACCTCATGGAACCATTTGGGAGAGGCCATGGGAGTTGTCAAGGAGACAGGAGGATGTTGAGTACAGAGGGTAAAAATGTGGTAATAGGGAGTGGGGAACAGAAGATAATAGGAGACTGGAGAAGGAGTGTGAGCAGAAATGGAAAAGCTAGAGATGGCGGAGATAGATGGTAGGTGAAAAGTTTAAAAAAAAGGGAGAGGGTGAAATTTGAGTTGACAGAAAGGTAGAAAAGAAAGAAATGGAGAAAAGAGCTAAAAGGAAAAGATCAATATATCAAGACACGTGCACTGATCTCTTCCCATCAAGTTCCATACTATCTTTATGTTGATGACTTCTCCTTCCATCATTTTCCATGTCATCTTTACGCTGATGACTCCTTGATCTATCTTTTTACACCAGAAATTTCAGCAGAAATCCAGGCCAAAGTCTCAGTCTGCTTCTCTGACACTTCTGTCTGGATGTCCCATTGCCATCTGAAACTAAACATGGCCAAAACAGAACTTATCTTTCCCCCTAAACCCAACTCTCCTCTTCCCCCATTCTGTTTCTGAGAATAACACTCTCCAACCACCCTGTCTCGTCAACTTGTAGAGTCCAAATCTCCCGTAAAAAACACCAAAAAACAACAAGAACGGAAGATGTAAAACTTGTAAACTTGGAGTCATCTTTGATTCTTTTGTCTGCACATATTCAACATACTGCTTACTAAGCTTGTCATTTTTATCACTACCTAAATTAGTCCCTTCCTTTCCAAGCACGCTACCAAAACTCTTATCCACACTCATCTAGGAGCTGAACGAAATTTTTTTAAAGTTTCAGTCATAAATGAAACTGCCACCAAAACTATTCATTCATTTTCGTCCATAACCAAAAATGTGCCCGAAGTCTGGTTTAGGCCAAAACCAAAACTAAAACAAAAGAAAAAGCTCAGAGTCTGGTTGTGTGAATGTGAACAAATTTTTTTATCACCATTTTTGAAATATTTACATAGAGAATAAACGCTTGAAAAATATACACAAAGGGAACAGAACTTTTGAACACACCCCACATTATCTGGTGGACATGGGGAGTGCGAGAGATGGTAAGCACTCCTCCAATGTCACCACACACAAAGCTAGTCTCTGCTCTGTGAACAAATTTATTAAGCAATACTAAACTATTTTTTCAATTTCCACACAAGTGGGATCAATAATTAAAGTCGAACAAGTGAATATTGTAAGCTATAAACAGTTTTTAAATGTTCTCCCCAAGTTAGCTACTGCACCAATCCACATACAGCTGTCCTGCTGAACTAAACAGCTGCTCGCTTGCTACAGTAGTTGGTAGAGCAGACAAGTACTTGATGGCAGCTAGTTTTAGACTTGGAAACAGACAATACCAATACCCAAAAATGTTAATGGAGCGGGGCACATGTGGCTCTTTTAAATATACCTCTAGCTCTTGATCATAGAATAGCTCCTGTTCAGTGCCAGTGATGTCACACTCTATTGGAATGCTGTCATGTGTCCCCCACAGTCCTGCTGATGTTGATGCAGATTCAGACTGCTGGGTAGTTGATGTCCAATGTCTCACCATGGTTGCCTCATCCCTGGACAGCTCAGATGTTGCTGATTGCAAAAATGCTGTGATTTCCACTTTGGCAACCGCTGATTCCTGCCTGGAAAGATATGCATCTTTGAAACGAGGATCCAGAAGAGTGGCAGCGATGGTGTGAGGAGGTATCTTAATATAGGTAAAGCAGCGATTTATGGCATCATGTAGTACAGCCTTCATCTGCAGTAGACCTCGATCATCATAACTCTGCATTTTGCCCTGCAACATTGCAATGAGTGGAACAACAATAGAGGTGTATGTGTCATTTGATATTTCAAGTGTTGAAGCATAAAATGGCTGCAACACTTCTACAACATGTTCTACAAGTTCCCATTCTGCAGAAGAAAATGTATTAATGCCGCTATGGTCCACTCTGAATAAATTGACAGCCCTGCACTGCTCGACCAGACGTTCTAGCATTAGGTAGGTGCTGTTCCAGTGTGTCTCCACATCCTGCAGAAGTTTGTGTGCTGGTACATCACAAGACATTTGGCAGTCAGAAAACTTTCTGCATGCCTGCTCGCTGTGCTTAAAATGGGGGGTTTCTTGATCAGAGACTCAACTGATGTTTGCGTCAACAGTGCATCATGAATAACTGTAGCGAGTGGGCCACACAGCCAATGTCACAGATCTCAGCTATGCACAGTGCACGGATCATATTTGCGCCATTATTGTGAATGCCAATGTGAACCTTTCCTTGCTGTCTCCATTGTGTTACAGCTCCTTGCAGTTTTGAAGCAAGGTACACACCACCATGATCCTCCTCAAGCACCATTGCTCTTAAGATCACTTTAGGCCTGCTGGTCCATGGAGGAAGTATCCCATGAAGCTGAGCAGTGAGCAGGTCTTTGTTGGATTTATCCACATGTTAGCTCTGAAGGACACCCATTTTGCCTCCCCTAGCAGTTTCTTTACATGCTCAAAAATGGTATTGTAAGCTACAGCCATTAGTGAAGTATGGTAATACTTCTCTGATTTTAGTTTGTAGAGCCGAGGACCTGCAGGATCAGCAAAATTTCAGCCGCTGAAATGCTGCACCTTCAACAATGGAGTATGGCAACACATCGACAATGATGACATCCATAATTGCTTTGTCAATACGCTTTACTTCTTCACTGTCATCAGCAAGTGGTACTCAACAGCCCAGCATAGTTGCAAGTGTTTGCTGGATTAAAGCAGCAGATACCGTGGGTTCATCTGCAATATCAACTCTGGCTTTCTTGCATGCCACTTCAACCTGGTTTTCAGCAACCTGGTTCAGAAAAGAGCTGCTGATTTCCTTGTGACATTTGGCCAGGTGACTTTTCAGTTCATGGACAGTTTGAAATCTAGGATTGTTGCTGCCCAGAGACATCTTGTCACACTCCTTGCACTGGTTTGTCCTGGCTCAGCAACTTGTTCCAATTGTTGCCATTTTATATTCTGGGTTTATTCACACCAGTGTGCTTCACACATCTACCAGAATGCTATAATTAAAAAAAAATAAAGACACAAAATACATTCAATACTACAAAATTGCTAAAATTTTACATATATTAGCAGAATATCTCCCATCTTGCTGGCCTGGGAGTCAGGGAGAAAGAAGAGGGAGAGCAGTGAAGGCTTTGGTGTGGGTGTTGGAATTTAGAATGGGATCCTGACTGTATATTTTTATCTACCCATGCACACACAAATGTTTGTAAGTGAGCTAGAGAAGCTGGAACCAAAGGCAAATGGGGTTTCTATCCTAGCAAGATATGTTATCATCTCATACTGCAACCTTTTTCTTGCTGCCGGAGTCAAGTTCCTCCTCCAGAGATGCCAAGGGAAACCCATCCCAAAGCTGGAGATTTACCACCACAATGCTAGAAATTTAAGGCTGAGTGAGATTTCACTTTTGGGCCCCTGCCAAATCTTAAACCAGCTCTAGCATATGTACATTCCAAAAACAGATATTGTAATCAATAAATAGAAAATTTAAAAAAAAATAAAAAAAAAACTTTTTTTCTACCTTTGTTAAATTTGTTGTCTGGTAATTTTATTTTTCTAATCATGTTGGTCCCAGTCTCTGTTTTCTGCTTTCCTCTGTCTTCTTAGTCCCACCCCATGGGTCCAGTAACTCAACCTTTAAACATGCCAATAGATCAGCATTAATTTTTGAGCCATGCCAAACTTTTTCAACACTAATTATGGGTAACATTCAATGCACACTAACAAAATCAGTCACTATTTAAAAAATTCAGAATGATCACACTAATAAATTTCATCTCTCTTTAAACAACCTAACCAATCCCAATAAATTACCAAAAAAATACCATTAGTAATAGTGTATGACCATTCTGAATTTTTTTAAATAGTGACTGGTTCTGTAGTGAAAGCAACCTGTTTTAAGATTGGGGGGCAAAAACATCTCAAAGGCACCTGCCACAGGGGCTAAGTGAAAACCATGCAAATAACCAGTTCATTGGATTGGGACTGCAATTGCTAAACTGAATTATTCAATTTTTTTTTTTACAGGAATCAAGTAATGTGACTACAGGGTTCCAAAGTTAACCATTAATATGCTTAGCTAATCACGTATTTCTTAATTTTCTTAGAAACGTCTGCATTTTCAAATTTTCAGTCTTTATTTCCTCATAATATATAATAAGGTGAGAGTGAAAGACAAGGCAGCTGCATACATAAAGTTTGCTTTGAAAGGAGACTGAATTACACGTAGCCGCGTTCATGTTTTATTATATATAATACTAGTAAAAAAGGCCCGTTTCTGACACAAATGAAACGGGCGCTAGCAAGGTTTTCCTCGGAGTGTGTATGTTTGGGAGAGTGTATGTGAGAGTGACTGTTTGAGAGTCGGAGTGAAAGTGTGATTGTGTGAGAGAGAGCGTGAGTCTGGGTGTGAGTGTGTTTGTGAGAGAGTGTGTGTGTGAGAATGAGAGTGTGTGCAAGTGTGTATGTGAGACACAGTGTGAGTGAGAGTGTGTGTGTGTGGGCGAGAGAGAGAGTGTGTGTGAGACACAGATTCTGTTTGAGTGAGTGTATGAGACCAAGCGAGTGTGTGAGTGACTGTGTGGCACATAGAGAGTGAATGTGATACAGTGTGAGACAGAGTGTGTGAGAGTGAGAAAGACATTGTATATGAGAGAGAGAGTGTGAGCCGTGCCCTTCCAATCCATGGCCATCTGTCCCCTGCCCCCTCCATTCATCCTTTTCTAGCAATTCCCCTCTGTCCCTGAGCCCTGCCCTCCCAATCCATGGCCATCCATGTTTGTCTGTCACCTGCCCCTCCATTCATCCCTATCCAGCATTTCCCCTCTCTGCTTGAGGCCTGGCCTGCAATCCATATCCATCCATGCCCATCTGTCCCCTCCATTAATCCCTATGCAGCAATTCCCCTCTCCCTGAGTCCTGCCCTTCCAATCCATGCCCATCCATGCTCCTCTGTCACCTGGCCCCTCCATTTTTCCCTATCCAGCATTTCCACTCTCTGCCTGAGGCCTGCCCTGCAATCCATATCCATCCATGCCCATCTGTCCCCTCCATTCATCCCTATGCAGCAATTCCCCTCTCCCTGAGTCCTGCCCTTCCAATCCATGCCCATCCATGCTCCTCTGTCAACTGGCCCCTCCATTTTTCTCTATCCAGCATTTCCCCTCTCTGCCTGAGGCCTGCTCTGCAATCCATATCCATCCATGCCCATCTGTCCCCTCCATTCATCCCTACCCAGCAATTCCCCTCTCCCTGAGTCCTGCCCTTCCAATCCATGCCCATCCATGCTCCTCTGTCACCTGGCCCCTCCATTTTTCCCTATCCAGCATTTCCCCTCTCTGCCTGAGGCCTGCTCTGTAATCCATGCTCCTCTGTCCCCTGCCCCCTCCATTCATCCATTTCCAGTAATTCCCCTCTCTCCCTGTGCCCTGCCCTCCTAATCCATACCCATCCATGCTCCTCTGTCCCCTGCCGCCTCCATTCATCCTTTTCCAGCAAGTCCCCTCTCGCCCTGCCATGACCCCCCCCCCCTTCGCATCCATGCTACGCTCTCTCCCATGTCCCAGCCTGGCCCGCCCTCTTCTCCCCCCCCCCCCTTCGCATCCATGCCTCGCATCCATGCCCCCCCACCCCTTCGCATCCATGCATCCCTTTTTTTTTTTTTTTAATTCTTTTTAACTTTACCTCCGTGGCGGTTCGTGCAGCGAAGCGTCAGGGAAGGAGGCGGCGCTCCCGACATCTAGCTTACCCTTCGCTGTGTTCCGCCTTGTTTTGAAGGCGGAACACAGCGAAGGGAAGGCTAGACGTCGGGAGCGCCGCCTCCTTCCCTGACGTTTCGCTTCCGGATTTGTTTGTTTTGTCGCGAGGGCGGGGCAGAGACGGCTGGCTGGCTTGAAGGCTTCACACCACGAATCCCCGAACCCTTCAGCCTCAGCCTGGGAGTGACGTCAGATGGCTTCACGGCTTCAAGGCTTCAAGGCTTCAGGCTTCAGGCTTCAAGGCTTCAGACTTCCGGCTTCAAGCTTCCGGCTTCACAGAACGTTGTCTTCAGAACGTTCACGGTGCGTTTTATTATATTAGATATCCCCTGTAGGTCCAATGAAATGATGAAACAGTAAAATATTCCAATAAACGTCAGGGAGCAGGTGGAAGAAATGGGAGGAGGTTCATTGTGTTTATGAAACACCAGGGTGATGAAAATATAGTAAATATAAATCCCCAAAGAGAAAAACTGGGAGCTGTTCCATTTTTCAAAAAGTGTCAAAAGACATAGCTCTTCTGTTACATCTGGCAAGGTTAGGGACTAGCTGGGTTAAGGAGAAATCAATAACCTGCGGGAAGTACTAGTGTAGTATACTCCAGAAGGCCATGGAGGAGACACAGCAAGGGAAGACAGAATGACTATCGCTCAACAGAAGGGCTGGCTGCAGCTGGCCAGTTCAAGGTCAGAAATGAACAGACTAGCCAAAAAGAGCCTACACAATGGGACTCGGGAGAGTGAGGATTTACTACTACTACTTATCATTTCTATAGCGCTACTAGACCTGCATCGCACTATATACTTGAACATCAAGAGAGAGTCCCTGCTCAACAGAGCTTGCAATCTAATCAGGACAGACAGACGGGCCAAATAAAGGATAAGGGAATTACTAAGGTGGGAATGATAAAATATGGGTACTGAACAAGTGAGTGGGGTTAGGAGTTAAAAGCAACATCAAAAAGGTGGACTTTTAGCCTAGAATTGAAGACGGCCAGAGATGGAGCTTGACGTACCGGCTCAGGAAGTCTATTCCAGGCATATGGTGCAGCAAGATAAAAGGAACGGAGTATTGAGTTAGCGGTGGAGGAGAAGGGTGCAAATACCCAGTGAACTAAGGTCCCGGGGAGGAATGTAGAGAGAGATAAGAGTGGAGAGGTACTGAGGAGCTGCAGAGTAAATGCACTTGTAAGTCAATAAGAGGAGTTTGAACAGTACGCAGAAATGGATAGGGATCAAATGAAGTGACGTGAGGAGAGGGCTAATATGAGCATATTAACACTGGCAGAATATAAGTCGTGCAGCAGAATTTTTAATAGGAGAGAGATGGCTTAGTGGGAGAAATGTGAGAAGCAAGTTGCAATAGTTAAGCGAGAGGTGATAAGAATGTGGATAAGGGTTCTGGTAGTGTGCTCAGAAAGAAAAGGATGAATTTTGGTGATATTATAGAGACAGAAAAGACATGTTTTAGCAGTCTGTTGCATATATGCAGAGAAGGAGAGAAGAGTCGAAGATAATCCCAAGGTTACGAGCTGATGAGACAAGGAGGATGAGAGTGTTATCCACAGAGATATAGAACGGGGGAAGAGGAGAGGTAGGTTTAGGGGGAAAAATAAGAAGCTCGGTCTTGGTTTATGTTTAGTTTCAGATGGCAGTGAGACATCCAGGCAGCAATGTCAGGCAGGCTGATACTTTGGCCTGGATTCCCGCTGAAATTTCTGGTGTGGAGAGGTAGATCTGGGAGTCATCAACATAAAGGTGATACCGAAAACCATGAGATGAGATCAGAGCACCAAGAGAAGTACAGATGGAGAAAAGAAGAGGTCCTCAACAGAGCCCTGAGGTACATCAACTGGTGGGATAGAAGTGGAGGAAGATCCACCAGAGTATACATTAAAAGTGTGATGGGAGAGATAAGAAGAAAACCAGAGCCCTGAAATCCAAGAGAGGACAGCGTATCAAGCAGTACGTGGTGATCAACAGTGTCAAAAGCAGCAGATAGATCAAGAAGGATGAGGATAGAATAGAGACCTTTGGATCTGGCCAGGAACAGGTCACTGGAGACTTTAGCAAGCGTTGTTTCAGTTGAATGAACAGGGTGAAAGCCAGATTGAAGTGGCTCAAGAATAGCTTGAGATGAAAGAAAGTAATGGATCCCCAGGAGCTTAGCTGAGATTGGGTGGCAGAGCCGGTGGTGGGAGGCGGGGCTGGTGGTTCGGAGGTGGGGATAGTGCTGGGCAGACTTATACGGTCTGTGCCAGAGCCGGTGGTTGGAGGCGGGACTAGTGGTTTGGAGGCGGGGATAGTGCTGGGCAGACTTATACGGTCTGTGCCAGAGCCAGTGGTGGGAGGCAGGGCTGGTGGTTGGGAGGCGGGGATAGTGCTGGACAGATTTATACAGTCTGTGCCCTGAAGAGGACAGGTACAAATCAAGGTAGGGTATACACAAAAAGTAGCACATATGAGTTGATCTTGTTGGGCAGACTAGATGGACCGTGCAGGTCTTTTTCTGCTGTCATCTACTATGTTACTATGTAAGACAACAGCGGTGGAAGGAGGAAATGACGTCAGCGGCACGAATGGCAGCTTGAGACAGGAGCTCCTAACCAGCAACACGAAGCAATAAATAAAACGGCATGAACAACAACACAGAGAATAGCCAAACCCGGTAATAAGCGGTGCAAATGTGGGGCACAGGCGATGATGGCGTCTGGGAGCACCAAAACGGACGATTTGAGGCATATGCGTTCAAGCGCAAGGAGGCGAAGGCGGCCCAACCACAGGAAGAAAATGGTGCACGCCTGAGCAGAGTGCAGCAATCGAGCCAAGAAGTAGCAGATATATTAAGAGGCGCTAAGGAGAACTTATCCCAGCAGGAAATCTGGGCAAAGCTTTGCACCTGGTTCCAGGAGATCCGCACAGACCTGAAAGATCTGAAAGAGGTGCGTCAAGATATAGCCTCCCTAGGTGCGGAGCTTAGAGGAGAAATGGCGGAGCTAGGCACCCGAGTAGTGAAGGTGAAGTCGGGCCTGGAGGAAAATGCGGAGGCAGTGCAGGTATTGGAACAGCGAATGCGGGGACACAGAGAGGATACTCAATACCTGCTGGACAAAGTGGAGGACCTCGAGAATAGAAGCAGGCGATCCAATAACCGGATAATTGGTGCAGCTGAACTCCCAGACTGCATGAACTGTGAGGAGGTGGTATAGCGCATAGCGGCTCAGCTACTGTCGGAGCCGGATAATCCCCGAGAACCAATGTCCATTCAGATTGAGAGGTCCACAGAGCTTTGGGAGGCCGGAAACAAAATGCACCGAAAGACATTGTGGTATGCTTCAAAGAATACAAAATGAAAGAAGCAGTGATGCGGAGGGCGAGAGAAGCCGAGCCACTAGAATGGGACAGTTATCCTATAGAAATATATCATGATTTGTCTTCCACCACGCTTAAAAGGCGCAGTGAACTTAAGCCACTGACTAACCAACTGAGAGAAGAAGGGATTCGGTACAAATGGCAGCACCCATTTGCCCTGATGTTTTATAAGGAGAGCAAACAATGTAGAGTGGTGTCATGGGAGGAAGCACAAGAGTATCGGGGGCGAGAGGGGCCCGCAGAAGAAACTGGTCAGTTTCAGATAGCGAATAAGCCGATGAAAGACAGGCCGAAATGGCAGCGGGTCTCCCAGGGAAAGGGAAGACTACGGCGACAATTAACACAGTCAGCGGATATGAGCTGAGAGTGGAAAGAGACTCTGAGGCAAAACCGGAGTAATTTAAGCTGGGATTTACCTACATTGATGACAAGAAGATGTGTGTTGTTATGAAGTGATCTAGAGATTGTTGCTGACCGATGGATGTGATTTCCTCTTATGTGGACATGCCGTTAATGGGTAAAAAGGTATGTCATGTTTGGAGTTGGGGGGTGGTAGGGAGGGGAGTTGGAAGGGGATGGGGGAGGATAGCACATGGTGGTGGTATGGTATACGGGGTAAAAATAAGCGGTTATGGCTATATGTACATGTGTGACATTAAATGTGCGCGGCCTCAATTCGCCCCAAAAAAGAAGACAGGTGTTTATAGAAGTGCTACGCCTAAAAGCAGTTGTGATGTTTCTGCAGGAAACCCACTTAAAGCGGAGTCACGAGCACCTGATGCGGCATAGGCGCTTCCCCATAGTACAATGTGCGTCAAGTCTAGATGATAAAAAAAAAGCGGGGGGGGGGGGGTACTTATAGCCTTGTCTAGCTCTCTCCCATGGGACATACACAAAATAATAAAGGATAAAGCAGGCAAGTATGTGCTAGTGGTGGCATCCCTTTACAAAGCGAATGCTACATACCTAAAGAAGGTATTCTCCGAGGACAGCAGGCTGATTGTTCTCACTGATGGGTGACGTCCACGGCAGCCCCTCCAATCGAAACACTTTCCTAGCAAAGGCCTTTGCTAGTCCTCACGCGCCTATGCGCACCGCGCATGCGCGGTCGTCTTCCCGCCCGAACCGGCTCGTGTTCGTCAGTCCCATATGTAGCAAAACAAAGGCAAGGGAAGACACAACTCCAAAGGGGAGGCAGGCGGGTTTGTGAGAACAATCAGCCTGCTGTCCTCGGAGAATACCTTCTACAGGTATGTAGCATTCGCTTTCTCCGAGGACAAGCAGGCTGCTTGTTCTCACTGATGGGGTATCCCTAGCCCCCAGGCTCACTCAAAACAACAAACATGGTCAATTGCGCCTTGCAACGGCGAGGACATAACTGAGATTGACCTAACAATTTATACAACTAACTGAGAGTGTAGCCTAGAACAGAATAAACATGGGCCTAGGGGGGTGGAGTTGGATTCTAAACCCCGAACAGATTCTGAAGCACTGACTGCCCGAACCGACTGTCGCGTCGGGTATCCTGCTGCAGGCAGTAATGAGATGTGAATGTGTGGACAGATGACCACATCGCAGCTTTGCAGATCTCTTCAATAGTGGCTGACTTCAAGTGGGCTACCGACGCCGCCATGGCTCTAACATTATGAGCCGTGACATGACCCTCAAGAGCCAGCCCAGCCTGGGCGTAAGTGAAGGAAATGCAATCTGCTAGCCAATTGGATATGGTGCGTTTCCCCAAAGCCACTCCCCTCCTGTTGGGATCAAAAGAAACAAACAATTGGGCGGACTGTCTGTGGGGCTGTGTCCGCTCCAGGTAGAAGGCCAATGCTCTCTTGCAGTCCAATGTGTGCAGCTGACGTTCAGCAGGGCAGGAATGAGGACGGGGAAAGAATGTTGGCAAGACAATTGACTGGTTCAGATGGAACTCCGACACGACCTTGGCAAGAACTTAGGGTGAGTGCGGAGGACTACTCTGTTATGATGAAATTTGGTGTAAGGGGCCTGGGCTACCAGGGCCTGAAGCTCACTGACTCTACGAGCTGAAGTAACTGCCACCAAGAAAATGACCTTCCAGGTCAAGTACTTCAGATGGCAGGAGTTCAGTGGCTCAAAAGGAGGTTTCATCAGCTGGGTGAGAACGACACTGAGATCCCATGACACTGTAGGAGGCTTGACAGGGGGCTTTGACAAAAGCAAACCTCTCATGAAGCGAACAACTAAAGGCTGTCCTGAGATCGGCTTACCTTCCACACGGTAATGGTATGCACTGATTGCACTAAGGTGAACCCTTACAGAGTTGGTCTTGAGACCAGACTCAGACAAGTGCAGAAGGTATTCAAGCAGGGTCTGTGTAGGACAAGAGCGAGGATCTAGGGCCTTGCTGTCACACCAGACGGCAAACCTCCTCCATAGAAAGAAGTAACTCCTCTTAGTGGAATCTTTCCTGGAAGCAAGCAAGATGCGGGAGACACCCTCTGACAGACCCAAAGAGGCAAAGTCTACGCTCTCCACATCCAGGCCGTGAGAGCCAGAGACCGGAGGTTGGGATGCAGAAGCGCCCCTTCGTCCTGTGTGATGAGGGTCAGAAAACACTCCAATCTCCACGGTTCTTCGGAGAACAACTCCAGAAGAAGAGGGAACCAGATCTGATGTGGCCAAAAAGGAGCAATCAGAATCATGGTGCCTCGGTCTTGCTTGAGTTTCAACAAAGTCTTCCCCACCAGAGGTATGGGAGGATAAGCATACAGCAGACCCTCCCCCCAGGCCAGGAGGAAGGCATCCGATGCCAGTCTGCCGTGGGCCTGAAGCCTGGAACAGAACTGAGGGACTTTGTGGTTGGCTCGAGATGCGAAGAGATCTACCAAGGGGTTGCCCCACACCTGGAAGATCTGGCGCACTACTCTGGAGTTGAGCGACCACTCGTGAGGTTGCATAATCCTGCTCAACCTGTCGGCCAGACTGTTGTTTACGCCTGCCAGATATGTGGCTTGGAGCACCATGCCATGACGGCGAGCCCAGAGCCACATGCTGACGGCTTCCTGACACAGGGGGCGAGATCCGGTGCCCCCCTGCTTGTTGATGTAATACATGGCAACCTGGTTGTCTGTCTGAATTTGGATAATTTGGTGGGACAGCCGATCTCTGAAAGCCTTCAGAGCGTTCCAGACCGCTCGCAACTCCAGGAGAATGATCTGCAGTTCGCTTTCCTGAAGGGACCAGCTTCCCTGGGTGTGAAGCCCATCGACATGAGCTCCCCACCCCAGGAGAGACGCATCCGTAGTCAGCACTTTTTGTGGCTGAGGAATTTGGAAAGGACGTCCCAGAGTCAAATTGAACCAAATCGTCCACCAATACAGGGATTTGAGAAAACTCGTGGACAGGTGGATCACGTCTTCTAGATCCCCAGCAGCCTGAAACAACTGGGAAGCTAGGGTCCATTGAGCAGATCTCATGTGAAGGCGGGCCATGGGAGTCACATGAACTGTGGAGGCCATGTGGTCCAGCAATCTCAACATCTGCCGAGCTGTGATCTGCTGGGACCCTCGCACCCGCGAGACGAGGGACAACAAGTTGTTGGCTCTCGCCTCTGGGAGATAGGCACGAGCCGTCCGAGAATCCAGCAGAGCTCCTATGAATTTGAGTTTCTGCACTGGGAGAAGATGGGACTTTGGATAATTTATCACAAACCCCAGTAGCTCCAGGAGGCGAATAGTCATCTGCATGGACTGCAGAGCTCCTGCCTCGGATGTGTTCTTCACCAGCCAATCGTCGAGATATGGGAACACATGTACCCCCAGCCTGCGAAGTGCCACCGCTACTACAGCCAAGCACTTTGTGAACACTGTGGGCGCAGAGGCGAGCCCAAAGGGTAGCACACAGTACTGGAAGTGACGTGTGCCCAGCTGAAATCGCAGATACTGTCTGTGAGCTGGCAGTATCGGGATGTGCGTGTAGGCGTCCTTCAAGTCCAGAGAACATAGCCAATCGTTTTCCTGAATCATGGGAAGAAGGGTGCCCAGGGAAAGCATCCTGAACTTTTCCTTGACCAGATATTTGTTCAGGGCCCTTAGGTCTAGGATGGGACGCATCCCCCCTGTTTTCTTTTCCACAAGGAAGTACCTGGAATAGAATCCCAGCCCTTCTTGCCCGGATGGCACGGGCTCGACCGCATTGGCGCTGAGAAGGGCGGAGAGTTCCTCTGCAAGTACCTGCTTGTGCTGGAAGCTGTAAGACTGAGCTCCCGGTGGACAATTTGGAGGTTTTGAGGCCAAATTGAGGGGTGTATCCTTGCCGGACTATTTGAAGAACCCACTGATCGGAGGTTATAAGAGGCCACCTTTGGTGAAAAACTTTCAACCTCCCTCCGACCGGTAGATCGCCCGGCACTGACACTTGGATGTCGGCTATGCTCTGCTGGAGCCAGTCAAAAGGTCGTCCCTTGCTTTTGCTGGGGAGCCAAGGGGCCTTGCTGAGGCGCACGCTGCTGACGAGAGCGAGCGCGCTGGGGCTTAGCCTGGGCCGCAGGCTGTCGAGAAGGAGGATTGTACCTACGCTTACCAGAAGAGTAGGGAACAGTCTTCCTTCCCCCAAAAAATCGTCTACCTGTAGAGGTAGAAGCTGAAGGCTGCCGGCGGGATAACTTGTCGAAAGCGGTATCCCGCTGGTGGAGCTGCTCTACCACCTGTTCGACTTTCTCTCCAAAAATATTATCCGCACGGCAAGGCGAGTCCGCAATCCGCTGCTGGATCCTATTCTCCAGGTAGGAGGCAAGCAGCCATGAGAGTCTGCGCATCACCACACCTTGAGCAGCGGCCCTGGACGCAACATCAAAGGTGTCATACACCCCTCTGGCCAGGAATTTTCTGCACGCCTTCAGCTGCCTGACCACCTCCTGAAATGGCTTGGCTTGCTCAGGGGGGAGCTTGTCCACTAAGCCCGCCAACTGCCGCATATTGTTCCGCATGTGTATGCTCGTGTAGAGCTGGTAAGACTGGATTTTGGCCACGAGCATAGAAGAATGGTAGGCCTTCCTCCCAAAGGAGTCTAAGGTTCTAGAGTCCTTGCCCGGGGGCGCCGAAGCATGCTCCCTAGAACTCTTAGCCTTCTTTAGGGCCAAATCCACAACTCCAGAGTCGTGAGGCAACTGAGTGCGCATCAGCTCTGGGTCCCCATGGATCCGATACTGGGATTCGATCTTCTTGGGAATGTGGGGATTACTTAATGGCTTGGTCCAGTTCGCCAGCAATGTCTTTTTTAGGACATGATGCATGGGTACTGTGGACGCTTCCTTAGGTGGAGAAGGATAGTCCAGGAGCTCAAACATTTCAGCCCTGGGCTCGTCCTCCACAATCACCGGGAAGGGGATGGCCGTAGACATCTCCCGGACAGAGGCCGCGAAAGACAGACTCTCGGGAGGAGAAAGCTGCTTTTCAGGGGAGGAAGTGGGATCCGAAGGGATCTGATGTCCTCCTCCTCCTCCCACGAGGCCTCACCATCGGTGTCAGACACAAGTTCACGGACCTGTGTCTGAAGCCGTGCCCGACTCGACTCCGTGGAATCACGGCCACGGTGTGGGCGTCGAGAGGTAGACTCCCTCGCCCGCGCCGGCGAAGCTCCCTCCGCCGACGTCGTCGGGGAGCCTTCCTGGGAGGCGACCGCAGTCGGTACCGCAAGCGGCACCGATGCCGGAGACCTCACCCCGGGCAAAGGGCCAGCCGGCGCCTCACTCGACGGTACCAGAGCCGCAAGCACCCCCGGTACCGGAGGGGAAGGGCGCAACAGCTCTCCCAGGATCTCTGGGAGAACGGCCCGTAGACTCTCGTGCAGAGCGGCTGTGGAGAAAGACATGGGAGTCGATGCAGGTGTCGATGTCAGAGTCTGTTCCGGGCGTGGAGGCTGTTCCGGGCTGTCCAAAGTGGAGCGCATCGACACCTCCTGAACAGAGGGTGAGCGGTCCTCTCGGTGCCGATGCCTACTGGGTGCCGACTCCCTCGGCAACCCGGAGCTCTCGGTACCGATACGGGAAGGAGACCGGTGTCGATGCTTCTTTGACTTTTTCAAACGAAGCATGTCACCGGAGCTTCCCGGTAACGACGAGAAGGATGTAGTATCCAGCCGTCGCTTCCTCGGGGCCGAGGCCGAAGAAGGTCAGTCTCGGGAGGGCTGTACCGCAGGAGCCCTCAGGGTAGGGGAAGACCTACCCGAAGGCTCACCGCCACCAGCAGGGGAATGGACAGCCCTGACCTGCACTCCAGTCGAAGCACCACCGTCCAACGATATCAGCAGAAGTGGAGGTCCCGGTACCACCGACGCCGACGCAGCCTTCCGATGTCTCGGCCCCGATGCAGAGGGTCGATGCCTCGATGCAGTCGCGGCCGAGGACGGAGGTCTTGACGCTGTCGACGTCGACGCACTCGATACTCCCAGTGCCGATGCCGACGAAGAGCCCGAGAACAAAACGTTCCACTGGGCCAATCTCGCTACCTGAGTCCTTTTCTGTAAAAGGGCGCAAAGACTGCAGGCCTGCGGGCGGTGCCCAGCCCCCAGACACTGAAGACACGACGCGTGCCTGTCAGTGAGCGAGAATACCCGGGCGCACTGGGTGCACTTCTTGAAGCCGCTGGGAGACTTCGATGACATGGGTGGAAAAATCACGCCGGCGAAATCAAAACTCGTAATTGCGGTAAGGCACCAAAAAGAGGGGGAGAAAAAAATTCGACCCGAGGCCTCAAAAGGGCCTACCCCGAAAACGAAAAGAAACTTAACGGGGCAAAAACTGGAAATACAGGAAGGGGAAAAAGACCGAAAAGGCCTTCTTCCGAAATCCTTTTTCCCTTTTTTTTTTTTTTTTACTAGCGAAAAGTCCAAAAAAGACGCGCGAGGTCAACTTAAGGGGCGCGAACGGCGTAACACGACCGTACCGAGCGCGGACAAAAGAAGACTGACGAACATGAGCCGGTTCGGGCGGGAAGACGGCCGCGCATGCACGGTGCGCATAGGCGCGCGAGGACTAGCAAAGGCCTTTGCTAGGAAAGTGTTCCGATTGGAGGGGCTGCCGTGGACGTCACCCATCAGTGAGAACAAGCAGCCTGCTTGTCCTCGGAGAACATATATTACACCATGATGTGTGTATATGCATCCAGTGAGAGTCAGGGAATATTCTTGGAGGGGATCCTACAAAAATTTGCAAGGGGCCAGCTTTTAGTGGAAGGAGATCTAAATCTTACGATGCCCCCCCCCCCCCCCCTAGTAGATAACTTGGGGGGAAAAGGTGGCTTATGCTAAAACGGATATGACTGCTATGAAAGGATGGATGGCAAGGTGGGGATTGGTGGACTTATGGAGAGAGCTCCATGGGTCAGAAAGGGATTACACATATTTTTCTCCCAAATACAACACCTACTCTAGGATAGACTATTGGCTGGGAGATGGCATGATAAGGGATAGAACGCAAGAAGTGAATATTGAGCCGAGAACTTGGTCAGATCACTCCCCGGTAGTGGAGGAGTGGCCTAGTGGTTAGGGTGGTGGACTTTGGTCCTGGGGAACTGAGTTCGATTCCCGGCACAGGCAGCTCCTTGTGACTCTGGGCAAGTCACTTAACCCTCCATTGCCTGCCGCATTGAGCCTGCCATGAGTGGGAAAGCGTGGGGTACAAATGTAACATAAATAAATAAAAATAAATGTCCCTGAGGGTGGGAAGTGGGAGTAAGAGGCAGAGGCACTGGCGTTTGAATGAGGCGATCCCGTTAGATCCACAGAATGTAAGCGAAATTGAAAAATACCTGGTAGAATATCTTAAATTTAATGATATGGGGGGGAAGTACAACCAGCCAGCCTTTGGGAGGGGTTAAAAGCAGTGCTGAGGGGGCAACTGATAGCACTTCAGACTCACCTTAATAGGACGAGGGCAGGGCGGGAAACTACTCTGAGGACTGCTGTGACAGACATGGAGAGATCGCATAAAGCAGACCCGTCCGACAATAAAAAGGCAGGAAAGTTGCATCAACTTAGGGCACAGCTTAATGAAATACAGATGGCAGAGATTGCGGCTCAGACGCAACAAACCCAGCAAGAACACTGAATTTGGGAACAGAGCTAGTAAGCTACTTGTATATAAGTTCAAAAAGCGAGCTCAATGTAATGCTATCTTTAGCATAAAAAGCGACTCAGGTGAACAACATAGTCAAACAGAAAAAATTCAGGAAGTGTTCTGGGAATTCTATAATAGACTTTACCAATCGGAACAGGTGGCATCTCCAGATGAGATGGAGCAGTATTTGCAGGGGATGGAATTTCCTAGGCTATCAAGGGGGGAGTTGGAAACACTTTCGGGCCCCATGACCCTGGAGGACATAGAAAGGGCAATTGCAGACCTTCCCAATAACAAGGCTCCTGGCCCAGATGGATTCCCCATACGATTTTATAAATTATTTGCTAAATGGATAGCACCCCTGTTGCTTAGAGTAGTTACCTCCTTCGATGAAGCCCAGGAACTTCCGTATTCCTGGAGAATGGCGGAGATAGTTTTGCTGTTGAAGCCGGATAAGGATCCGCTACAGTGTGGGTCTTACTGTCCGATATCACTGTTAAATACAGACTATAAGATATTTACCAAAATATTGGCTAAGAGGCTACAGGGGGTAATGGCCTATCTAGTACATGAGGACCAAGCGGGCTTCATAGCCAGGTGGCAAACGGTTGATAACAATAGGTGCCTATTACATATTATTCAGCAGGCCAGAGATGACTTAACACCAGTGATACTGTTCTCAGTGGACGCAGAGAAAGCGTTCGATCGAGTAGAGTGGCCGTTCCTGTTCCCGGTATTAAAACAGATAGGAATAGGAGGTAAATTTCTGGCCTGGCTCCAGCTGCTATATACCAACCCAATGGCAGCGATTAAGATAAATGGTACACGTGCTAAACCATTGGGGTTGGGTAGGGGCACAAGGCAGGGATGTGCGGTCTCTCCATTGCTGTTTGCACTGTCGATTGAACCACTAGCCAAGATGATTAGGGAGCATGAGGAGGTAAGGGGGGGGGGTGGTCAGAGGCAAACAAGTGCACAAGATCATGCTTTTTGCTGATGATATACTGCTGACCCTCCCACAACCACGGCAATCATTAAATCAGGGTGATGGAGATTATGGCCCACTATGGACACATGTCAGGCTTTAAAATTAATGCAAATAAATCAAAGATACTTAACCTCACGACGCCTCTACAGGAGACAAGGGCGATACAGGAGGCACACCCATTCATTTGGGCTGAGAAGTCTATCCAATACTTAGGTATACAGGTCACAGATAAGATAGAGACCATGCTTCAGGTGAACTTCCCTAAGAAGTTAAAAGAGCTTTTTGAGGAACTAGATAGGTGGGAGGGCCTGACTCTGTCATGGCTGGGGAGAATTCATGCCATAAAAATGATGCTACTGCCAAAATTATTGCATTTATTCCTGGCCTTGCCGATACCAATCCCTCGCTCCTTTTTTCAGCTACTGAACCAAAAAATGTTTGCATATATCTGGCGGAAGAGGCCGCCGAGGGTGCGTAGGTCGATCATGTTCCAAACTCCATCCAGGGGAGGTATGGGTGTCCCAAACTTTTATCTATACTATCAGGCAGCACAAATCAGGATACTGGCAGAATGGTACCTGGAGAACAAAAAGAAGTGGCTACACTGGGAGAGCATGGATGAGTACCCGTTATTTGGGAGATATCCTATGGTCCCAGGGGTGTGAAATTCTGGCTACTGCCCGGAGGGTCCCGGTGGGGCTAAGTCATCTATTGTACACTTGGCTCCAGTTGCGAAGACGGGTTTTAAGGATAGAAAGTACTTTTTGCAAACGGCCATTCGTGGAGCACCGGGGTTCCCTTTGGGAGATTCAAAGCAAGTGTATCAGAGATGGGCACACAATGAACTATATAGGTTGGGACAGATCTGGGATAAGGGGGAAGTAAAGGACTTTGGGGAGTTACAACAAGAGTCTGGCCTGGAGGAAAGGGATCTGGTATACTATCATTGCCTAAGAAACTTTGTATGTAGACGTGCGGGGGAGGAGTTGGATCTGGCTGAAACGGTTCTAGAGAGCGCGATTAGAGGGGGCGGGGTAGGGGAGGTGTGACTCGGCTCTATAGGGCGCTACTCTTACTTTCATCTCCACAGGACTACTATGTGGGGAGGTGGAAACAGGTGCTTCAAAAAAAATTACTCAGCAGACTGTTGGTTGAATGTCTATAGATATCTGTTGAAATCATCAATTACACAGCCATTAATTGAAAATGGGTACAAAATACTGTATTGGTGGTATTACACACCTGATAAACTTCAAAAGATTTATCCGCAACTACCAACAGAGTGTTGGCGAGAGTGTGGGGCAAGAGGGACATTTATACACATCTGGTGGGAATGTCCAAAGGTACAGCTGTATTGGGCTCAGGTGCTATCGATGGTCCATACAATAGTAAAGGTGGAGTATCCTTGTCGGGCAGAGTACTGTCTACTACATCTCCGGCCCACGAAAATTCAGGCTCACGGACATAAACTGGATGTTCAATGTTTTGTGGCAGCTAAAGTTTCACTAGCAAGAGCCTGGAAGCAGATAGAAACTCCAGCAATACAGACAGTAGCTCGTAAAGTGGACTTTATTTATCAGATGTCAAAACTAACGGCCATGAGAAAAAGGACATGTCAAGCTGTTTCAGAAAATATGGCAACCATATGAACATGTAAGGGATGTGTTAATGCCATTGTAATGGTATCAGTTTATTACTGAAATATGTAGCATATTTGGTGGATTATATATATACACCAATATATTTGTGCAGCTCTTAAAAATACAATGCAGCAGAACTGGCTTTCATTCCAAAAGCCCTCTCCCCTCTCCCTTTGGGGAATATTTACAAGACAAAAGTACTGCTGCAGTGGCAGGGACCTCACCTTGTTTTTTCTCATTCCTCAAACAAAAGACTTAAGACTGCTTTAAAGTTTTAAATTGACTCTATTCCTCTGTCCTCCCACCTAACAAAAGATGGACTAAGGTGGGCACCTGAATAAAACAAAGGAAGCATAAACAGGACATTTGCTTGTCAAAGGTATACCTGCCCCTCCCATCAGCTTCCAGACATGTGCAGAAAGGAATGTGTATCTGCCCCAGAGACTGAACAGGACATCAAAAGACATTTGCCAGCAAAATCCAGACCGTGATGTCATAAGACATGAGACCAACTCAGGGGTCGTGTGCAGACATGAGACTACATTAACCATAATGCCTTGCAAAATATCCAAGACATGCACACACCATGCTTCTCTGCTAACATTATAAAAGGCCTGGAAACAGCCCAGCTCGCTCTCTTGGGACCTGCCGCTCTTGGGACCTGCTCCTCTGGAAACCTGCCTCTCTTGGAAACTGCTGCTCTCTTTGGGGTCCGCTCCGCTGAAGCCTTGCTCCTAAAACATGTGCTTACCTAATGCTGTTCATACTGTGTAACAAGGACTTGTGAGTAACAACTTTTGATCTACCTGCTACTTTGTTCTATTTTAAGCACAGATTACCTGTAAAGATCCCTCTTAAAACCTACCTCTTGTGTGCAATTGTATATTAAATCAATCTTTTTGAAGCTAAAAATATGGTCTCTTTGTGTTCTGAATATATATATACTTAATATATTTAATTTATTGCAATTATCACCTTTGGTGATTGGTGGAGAAATCAATATAAATACAGCACCTGCTCTTAAATTATAAGCAGTGGCGAGTTGCTCTAGAGCTATTTTCCCCAAAATAACTCATTTCTTCCAACATATTAATTCGTGGCGAATGTGGGCAGCAAGTCTAACATATTAATTGCTGGAGAAGTGGGTAGAATTTCTTGTAACATATTAATTCGTGGCGAATGTGGGCAGCAAGTCTAACATATTAATTGGTGCAGAACGTGGGCAGGTATTCTGTGCTAGTAGAATGAGGTAAATAGGTAAATTATATTTTTGTATTTTGCTGCTTTATAGAGAACTGAGTATCAGGTTTCATGAATTAAATTTCCGATTGATAAATTGATAAGGTTTCAGGGCATTTAGAATATTTAGAATGCTGTGCTGGATGGATGTTTGGTCTTATTTAGGTACTTATGCACTCATGTACTTTATGTATCTCATAATCAAATTTTTAGGCATGCTCTGGCATAAAATAAAAAACAGTTTTGCAGTTTCTTTCGAGGAGGACATAGATAACCACACTTTGCCTAAGCAATGTGTAGAATCCTCTGGCCCTAATCCTTGGACCCGTAATGTAATTGATGATATTTCCACCCCCTCTGATATTGATTTATATTCAATTAAGGAAGGGAGCAAGAGAATTTCTGCATGCACTTGGTTAATGTGGGCCATGTGTGAGAAAGCCTTAAAAGAGCATGCAGAATTGAATGAGAAGTTACTAGCCAAAGAGAGAGAATGTATGCAGATAGAGAATGAAAAGGAGTTCTTAATCACAATGACTAGTTGCTTAAGTTATCAAGTAGATTCTCTTAAACAGCAAGTCCAACAGCAGGTAGTCCAAGAAAATCAGATGCAGACCCAAATTTCAGCCTTAGAAATACAAGCCAGCCAGGTTCCTGGTTTGAAGCATTTAGTCAGAGAGTTATCACTGCAGACTCCCACTCTAGGTGAAGAGCATGCACATTGTCACAAGGAGATAGAAACCTTAAGACAAAAATTACAGGATGCTCGTATGCAGGTCTCAACCTTTATGGGTCTCCCATGTGCTCCTCCAGACCCAAATACAGCTACAGCCATGCCTGTTTCAGCTGTGGTAACAGTATCACAGTCCACACCCGTAGCAGGAGGTTCAACTAGAACCATTAGTTCTCAGACCCCCTCACAGCATCCAAAACCTCAGCACATATATGCACAACCTGTTCTGCAGTCTGATTTAAATGCTCATGATTCAGCTCCTCAGCACACAGATGCACCACCTGGGCTGCATTCTGATCTAAGCTCCCATAGAAGGGAACCTCTAATAAAGAAATCAGCTCCTCAGTATGTAGTTACTGAAAACCGCCAGCAAGCATGTGACATTTTAAGCTCTCATGTAGCCTTGCAGATATTGCAGATAGCTAACAATAAAAAGAGAAATTTGCCGCCAGATAAACAGAAACTTATAACTGCAGGTCCTGCTGGACCAGAAACTGACATTCTGTCAGCCCTTCCTGCAATTTAATTTCAATTAAACATGAGGAGACGCATCCAGCCTGGACTGGACTTCTCCACAGCATGACCCACTCTGCAGATGGCAGGGAAATCCAGGTGATAATTTTTAAAATAGGTTGGACAGGAAAATGGAAAAAGTTTTTGCTATTTTTAAAATATGTTGGACCGGAAAATAGAAAAAGTTTTTGCAATGGTCCTTTGTAACACTGATAAGAATTAAAGATGTAGCTTCTATTGTTCTTTTAATTTTAAATGTAGCTTTTATTGTTCTCTTGATTTAAAATGTAGCTTCTATTGTTCTTTTAATTAAAAATATAGCTTCTATTGTTCTTTTGAACATTTAAGATTTAGTAATGTCTCTTTGCAATAAGTCAGATTTAAAATGTCTCTCTGTGATAGCTTCTGTTGTAATTTGTTTTTGATATAATATTGTTTAAGGATTTAGAAATGTCTTTTTTTCTGATGAGTGACTCCCACTGGAATTGAAACTAAAATACTGGGTGAGAAGTTTTAAAAATGCCTCCTTATAATAGGTAACTCCCGCTGGAGCTGAAACTTAATATTGTGCTTTAATGTGAATTAACAAGATATGCTTATTTTTATAGAAAAGAAACTAAAGCTTAAGAAAGTAAAGCCTGTCTGCACTGCACGCTGCTGCTCGCATACAATGATATAAGATTATGGGAAGGAACTGTGAACAAGAGAGGGATCCCCCCCCCCCCCCCCCACCAGAACCGGAGAGCCATGTGACCTGCTAAATTAATGTATAATGTGTTTTTCTGTCTTTTTCAGAGTTCGAGTGTAAATCTAAGATTAAATCTAAGATTTAATGGTGCTAGTAATTAATATATATATGGCTATCTCAGATACTTTTCTAAATAAATAGATCCGATCCTGTTCTACTTATATTTTAAAAATAAACGGATCTATGCTGTTCTACTTGAGATAAAAACCATATATAATTTTGCTAATTGTTGCTTATTTCTAAATGAATGAGACTGCGGTGGTAATCCAGATGGATGCCGCAGGTGCTGCTCTTGGTGCTCTTTGTGCTTTATTAATTTTGCTAATTGTTGCTTAGTTCTAAATGAATGAAAATGCTTTGGCAAATCCAAGATGGATGCCGCGTACGTTGCTTTTGTGTTCTTGTGCTTTATTTGCAGGTTAAGCTCAATCCTGGATCTGGAATGGACGATCGGAGACCTAAGGGCCTAATAGAGTTCTTTGTTTGTTTGTCATGTGGTCTCCATGTTACATGTTTGTTTTATGTTATGGGGTACCATGAAAATAGACACAGACATTCATAGACCCTCCCTACTAACAGTCCCTCCATTAGTTCACATTGTCCAAGAAAGAAAGAAAAAAAAAAAAAAAAAAAAAAAAAAGAGAGACCATTTTCACTGGCAGGCAAGCTATAGAAAAGAATCATTCAAGCTATGGCTCACGTATATTAAGTTCTACCAATTGCTATCTAAGGTTATATATTCACATGTATATATTTAAAAATATGAGCGAAGGTTTCTCTTTACATGATCTATTAGGTACAATCAGTACAGGGAATGTTCTGACCTTTTTAGTTTATTCTACATTACAGCCAGAACGCACACAATGTCTCTCCCTGGAATGAAATATTGGCTGTGTGCAAAGCAAAATTAACATATCTTTTCTAAATTCTTTATAACACTAAACACATGAGTATTGTCTATTAATTTGCTACATTAAACACTGCTAAAGCAGATAAATATGGTAACCTTTTACCACACTCATTACCCATAAAAGGTTTCTCTCTGAAAAATAAAAAGTTTCTCTCTGAAAGGTAGTTCATGGCACTATACCATGACTCTGTTTTTTTTAATTTGGTCAATGATTAAGTAAATATTATTGCATAGGATTGATAGAATAATTATTTTGTGTGTAATAGTAACCTAGGAAATTATTATAATTGCATACATATGTCTTTCTTGTTTCTAATGAAACAGTAGCCTCTGAAATAGAAAATATAGGGAAACATTCACAGTGTTAGGAAACATTCATAGAATATTTTTCCTTGGAATGTCAAACGCTGAAAATATGACTGAATAGATTGTTCCACCCCATTGCGGTGGTAAATTGGTCAATTGTGCACTCTCATGCTATTGATTTTGGCTAGCATACTGGGTAAGATATCCTGTGGCACAAACTTGGGAGCAGCCTATGCCCCTGAGCAGGTGACACAAAAGGAGATGGTCTCTGGAAATAGAGCAAAATGACGCTTGTGTGGCTGAAGTCATATAAAGTGTACTTGCAATCCTATTTTAAACCAGAGCAAAGCCATACTCTGCCACCTGACTGAATGGAAGCCTAATGAAACTGACCACAGAAAACTTAACCCTAGCTACCTAAATGTAAGTCATGAGCAAACAAAAGTAATAATGATGAGTCTTTTTGCTTATAACAGTCATATTCCAGCTAAGGACATATTCCAAGATTCATAGTGATGTGACATAGTAGATGACGGCAGGAAAATACCTGCACGGCCCAGTCTGTTCAATGTCCATTATTAAAAGATTCACCTCTCCCAATACACATGCCCATGTAAACAGTTCAGTACCTTTGCTATTGTTGTTTTGAAATTATGCTACTGTACGAGGTTGTTAGAGTTGTTTTTTTTAATTTTAGCTTTTATAGTTCATTTTATGGCTCCTCATTCCAATATATTAAAAATTTATTTTCACTCGGAGCCAAGAGAGGGAATGTAATGGTATCAGTTTATTACTGAAATATGTAGCATATTTGGTGGATTATATATATACACCAATATATTTGTGCAGCTCTTAAAAATACAATGCAGCAGAACTGGCTTTCATTCCAAAAGCCCTCTCCCCTCTCCCTTTGGGGAATATTTACAAGACAAAAGTACTGCTGCAGTGGCAGGGACCTCACCTTGTTTTTTCTCATTCCTCAAACAAAAGACTTAAGACTGCTTTAAAGTTTTAAATTGACTCTATTCCTCTGTCCTCCCACCTAACAAAAGATGGACTAAGGTGGGCACCTGAATAAAACAAAGGAAGCATAAACAGGACATTTGCTTGTCAAAGGTATACCTGCCCCTCCCATCAGCTTCCAGACATGTGCAGAAAGGAATGTGTATCTGCCCCAGAGACTGAACAGGACATCAAAAGACATTTGCCAGCAAAATCCAGACCGTGATGTCATAAGACATGAGACCAACTCAGGGGTCGTGTGCAGACATGAGACTACATTAACCATAATGCCTTGCAAAATATCCAAGACATGCACACACCATGCTTCTCTGCTAACATTATAAAAGGCCTGGAAACAGCCCAGCTCGCTCTCTTGGGACCTGCCGCTCTTGGGACCTGCTCCTCTGGAAACCTGCCTCTCTTGGAAACTGCTGCTCTCTTTGGGGTCCGCTCCGCTGAAGCCTTGCTCCTAAAACATGTGCTTACCTAATGCTGTTCATACTGTGTAACAAGGACTTGTGAGTAACAACTTTTGATCTACCTGCTACTTTGTTCTATTTTAAGCACAGATTACCTGTAAAGATCCCTCTTAAAACCTACCTCTTGTGTGCAATTGTATATTAAATCAATCTTTTTGAAGCTAAAAATATGGTCTCTTTGTGTTCTGAATATATATATACTTAATATATTTAATTTATTGCAATTATCACCTTTGGTGATTGGTGGAGAAATCAATATAAATACAGCACCTGCTCTTAAATTATAAGCAGTGGCGAGTTGCTCTAGAGCTATTTTCCCCAAAATAACTCATTTCTTCCAACATATTAATTCGTGGCGAATGTGGGCAGCAAGTCTAACATATTAATTGCTGGAGAAGTGGGTAGAATTTCTTGTAACATATTAATTCGTGGCGAATGTGGGCAGCAAGTCTAACACCATCACCAAAGTTTTGCTGAACACTATTTAAGCTATGTGGCAGCAATGGTCAGCAATGTATCAGAAGAGGAGACCAATCATGGTACTTTTAGAGTGAAATCATGCTTGGAGGGCAGGAGCAGCGGCAGCCCTGCATGGAGACATTGAAAGCCAAGGAAGGCATAGGCCAGGTTAATGAAGGGAGGCAGTCCATCTGGCAATGGGAGGAGAAACTGGAATGAGTAACACGGTAAATCAGCAGTAAATTTACAGCGGGAACATGGCTGTCTACAGTTCCCGTGGGGTAGTAAATACATTCGCTCCTGTATTGTAGTAATTCAAGTAAATTCTTTGCTGTTACCACAGATTAACCCTGCATGTATATTATTGCATGCCCCTGTGTCATTTTCTAGGTTGCACCTATTCCTACTTCTCCCAGCACATGCACTGCAGCAGCTCTTTTCTCCTCGTCTCTCATTGCTGCAGTGAAAACAGTGCTGCTTCTCACACAGCCCGAAGCCCCTCTCTCTGTAACAGGAAGTTCCACCTCAAAACTTCCTGTTACAGAGAGAGGGGCGTCTGAACAGATGAGAAGCAGAACTGTTTTTACTGCAGGAGTGAGGGGCAGGGAGAAGGAGCATGCAAAGGAGAGGGAGGCTGCTGGAGTGCCGCGTTCAGTAACAACCTTAAATTGGGGGGGGGGGGGGGGATCAATTTCTGCGACTGCAGAAACTCAAAACAGCTGTTACCGAAACTTGCCAAAAACAGCTTTTCGGATCAGGTTCTACTCTCATCACTTCACACTATGTGAGAAGCAAGTTGCAGTAATCTGACTAAATCAATTCAACCTTCCTGAACCGTATGTCTAGAACAGACTTCCTAAGTGAATATGTCATGGTCCATCTCTGGCCATATTCAAGTTGAGGCTAAATGCTGACCTTTTTGAGGCTGCTTTTAACTCTTAATCCTTTATTCATAGTAATATACATAGTAGACGATGGCAGATAAAGACCTGTATAGTCCATCCACTCTGTCCAACAAGACAAACTAAAAGTATAAGGTATGATGACCGCATAGGTATACTTGATTTTGATTTACCTTTATCATTTTCATGGCACAGACCAAAGAAGTCTGGCAGGCACTGGCCTTGTTCTCCAGTTATGGAAGCTGAATCTGTCCAGTCAAGATCAGGGCACAGACCATAGAAGTCTGCCCAAAACTGGCTTTTCTTCCAAGTTCCTAGTGTTGCCATCTAATCACTGCTAAGCTTGTTTGGTTCCATGCCTTCTATACAGGATTCGTTTCTGTTTACACCAACATTTTTGAATGCCGTTACGTTTTCATCTGTACCACCTCCCGTGGGAAGACATTCCAGGTATCTACCACCCTCTCCAATATTATTCCTGAGTTGTCGTTGTCATCCCCCCCTCCCCCGCCACCTCAATTCATGTCCTCTAGTTCTACCACCTTCCTGTTTCTGGAAAAGGTTTGTTTGTAAATTAATACCTTTCAAATATTGGCTCAGATAACGTTTTGTTACAGGTAAAAGTGTTCATGCTTGTCTTGTACTCTGTAACAAGTAAAAGTAATGAAATGTTTATTTAAGTATAGCAAATGATACATACCTGTAGCAGGTGTTCTCCAAGGACAGCAGGCTGATTGTTCTCACGACTGGGTTGACGTCCACGGCAGCCCCTCGAAACCGGAAGAAAAATCTCGCGGGAGGTCCCGCACGCGGGGTACGCCCACCGCGCATGCGCGGCCATCTTCCCGCCCGTGTGACCGCTCCCGCTCAGTTAAATGACAACCAAAGGAATAAAAAAGACACAACTCCAAAGGGGAGGAGGGAGGGATGGTGAGAACAATCAGCCTGCTGTCCTCGGAGAACACCTGCTACAGGTATGTATCATTCGCTTTCTCCGAGGACAAGCAGGCTACTTGTTCTCACGACTGGGGTATCCCTAGCTCCCAGGCTCACTCAAAACAACAAACAGGGTCAATTGGGCCTCGCAATGGCGAGGAGATAACAGAAATTGACCTACGAAGAACAACTAACTGGGAGTGCAGCCTGAACAGAACAAAACCGGGCCCAGGAGGGTGGAGTTGGATTCTAAACCCCGAATAGATTCTGCAGCACCGACTGCCCGAACTGACTGTTGCATCGGGTATCCTGCTGAAGGCAGTAATGTGATGTGAATGTGTGGACAGAAGACCACGTCGCAGCCTTGCAAATCTCTTCAATAGTGGCTGACGTCAAGTGGGCCACTGACGCTACCATGGCTCGAACACTATGAGCCGTGACATGACCCTCAAGAGTCAGCCCAGCCTGGGCGTAAGTGAAGGAAATGCAATCTGCTAGCCAATTGGAAATGGTGCGTTTCCCGACAGCGACCCCTTTCCTATTGGGGTCGAAAGAAACAAACAATTGGGCGGACTGTCTGTGGAGCTGTGTCCGCTCCAGGTAGAAGGCCAATGCTCTCTTGCAGTCCAATGTGTGCAACTGAAGTTCAGCAGGGCAGGTATGAGGCCTGGGAAAGAATGTTGGCAAGACAATTGACTGGTTAAGATGGAACTCCGACACCACCTTTGGCAGGAACTTAGGGTAAGTTCGGAGGACTACTCTGTTATGATGAAATTTAGTATAAGGAGCATGAGCTACCAGGGCTTGAAGCTCACTGACTCTACGAGCTGAAGTAACTGCCACCAAGAAAATGACCTTCCAGGTCAAGTAATTCAGATGGCAGGAGTTCAGAGGCTCAAAAGGAGGTTTCATCAGCTGGGTGAGGACGATATTGAGATCCCATGACACTGCAGGAGGCTTGACAGGGGGCTTTGACAAAAGCAAACCTCTCATGAATCGAACGACTAAATGGTAAGCGCTAATTGCACTAAGGTGATTCCTTACTGAGTTGGTCTTGAGACCCGACTCTGATAAGTGTATAGAAGGTATTCAAGCAGGGTCTGTGCAGGAAAAGAGCGAGGTTCTAGGGCCTTGCACGCACACCAAACGACAAACCTCCTCCACTTAAAAAAGTAACTCTTCTTAGTGGAATCCTTCCTAGAGGCAAGCAAGACACAGGAGACCCCCTCAGGCAGACCCAATGAAGCAAAATCTACACCCTCAACATCCAGGCCGTGAGAGTCAGAGACTGAAGGTTAGGGTGCAGAAGCGCTCCGTCGTTCTGCGAAATGAGGGTTGGAAAACACTCCAATCTCCACGGTTCTTCGGAGGACAACTCCAGAAGAAGAGGGAACCAGATCTGACGGGGCCAAAAGGGCACGAGCAGAATCATGGTGCCGCGGTCTTGCTTGAGCTTCAGTAAGGTCTTCCCCACCAAAGGTATGGGAGGATATGCATACAGGAGGCTCTTCTCCCAATGGAGGAGAGTGTGGTAGCCGTGTTAGTCCACTCTTAAGGTTATCAATAGAAATCAAACAAAATAAAACATGGAAAAGAAAATAAGAGGATACCTTTTTTATTGGACATAACTTAATACATTTCTTGATTAGCTTTCGAAGTTTGCCCTTCTTCCTCAGGGCAACCTTCGAAAGCTAATCAAGAAATGTATTAAGTTATGTCCAATAAAAAAGGTATCATCTTATTTTCTTTTCCATGTCTTATTTTGTTTGATTTCTATTGATAACCCAATGGAGGAGAAAGGCATCCGACGCTAGTCTGCCGTGTGCCTGAAGTCTGGAACAGAACTGAGGCAGCTTGTGATTGGTCTGGGATGCGAAAAGGTCCACCGAGGGAGTGCCCCACTCTCGAAAGAGCTTGCGTACCACCCTGGAATGAAGCGACCACTCGTGCGGTTGCATGAGTCTGCTCAGCCTGTCGGCCAGACTGTTGTTTACGCCTGCCAGGTACGTGGCTTGGAGAAGCATGCCGTGCTGGCCTGCCCATCGCCACACTCTGACGGCTTCCTGACACAGGGGGCAAGATCCGGTGCCCCCCTGCTTGTTGATGTAGTACATTGCAACCTGATTGTCTGTCCGAATTTGGATAATTTGGAAGAAAAGCCGATCCCTGAAGGCCTTCAGCGCGTTCCAGACCGCTCGGAGCTCCAAGAGATTGATCTGAAGACCTGCTTCCTGGAGGGACCACACCCCTTGGGTGTGGAGCCCATCGACATGAGCTCCCCACCCCAGGAGAGATACATCCGTCATCAGCAATATTTGCGGCTGAGGAATTTGGAACGGGCGTCTCAAGGTCAAATTGGTCCGAATCGTCCACCAGCGCAGCGAATTGCGACAACTGGTGGGCAGGCGGATAGCATCTTCTAGATTCCCCGTGGCCTGGCACCACTGGGAAGCTAGGGTCCATTGAACCGGTCTCATGTGAAGACGAGCCATGGGAGTCACATGGTCTGTAGAGGCCATGTGGCCCAGGAGTCTCAACATCTGCCGAGCTGTGATATGCTGGGACGTTCTGGCCTGGGAGGCGAGGGACAGAAGGTTCTGAGCCCTCGCCTCGGGAAGGTAGGCATGAGCCGTCTGTGAATTCAGCAGAGCTCCTATGAATTCGAGAGATTGGACTGGCTGGAGATGGGACTTCGGGTAATTTATTACAAACCCCAGCAGCTCCAGGAGTTGAATAGTGCACTGCATGGACCGAAGAGCTCCCGCCTCTGAGGTGCTCTTCACCAGCCAATCGTCGAGATACGGGAACACATGCACCCCCAGCTTGCGGAGGTACGCCGCAACCACTACGAGACACTTCGTGAATACCCGTGGTGCAGAGGCGAGCACAAAGGGCAGTACACAATACTGAAAGTGACGTGTCCCCAGACGGAATCGCAGATCCTGTCTGTGAGCTGGCAGTATCGGGATATGAGTATACGCATCCTTTAAATCCAGGGAACATAGCCAATCGTCTTTCTGAATCATGGGGAGAAGGGTGCCCAAGGAAAGCATCCTGAACTTTTCTCGTACCAGATATTTGTTCAGGCCTCTCAGGTCTAGGATGGGGCGCATCCCCCCTGTTTTCTTTTCCACAAGGAAGTACCTGGAATAGAATCCTTGCCCTTCCTGCCCGGGTGGCACGGGCTCTACCGCATTGGCGCTGAGAAGGGCAGAGAGTTCCTCTGCAAGTACCTGCCTGTGGTGGGAGCTGAAGGGTTGAACTCCAGGTGGGCAATTTGGTGGGGTGGAGATCAAATTCAGGATGTATCCGCACCGCACTATTTGGAGAACCCACTGCTCGGAGGTTATAAGAGGCCACCTTTGGTGAAAAACTGTCAACCTCCCCCCGACCGGCAGGCCGTCCGGCACAGCTACCTTTATGGCGGCTATGTTCCCATGGATCCAGTCAAAAGCCCGTCCCCTGCTTTTGCTGTGGAGCTGCAGGGGCCTGCATAGGCGCACGCTGTTGACGGGAACGAGCGCGCTGGGACTGTCCTTGTGCCTGAGGAGGCCTATGGGCCGGCTGGTTGTATCTACGCTTGTTGTAAGCGTAGGGTGCAGCCTGCCGGGCCCAGGAAAAACGTCCAGCTGTGGAGGTGGATGCTGAAGGCGCCCGGTGGGAGAGCTTGTCGAGAGCGGTTTCCCGCTGGTGCAGTTGGTCCACCAACTGCTCGACTTTCTCACCAAAAATATTATCCCCCCCGGCAAGGGACATCCGCCAGCCGTTGTTGAGTCTGGATATCCAGGTCAGAGGCACGCACCCATGAGAGCCTGCGCATCACTATACCCTGGGCCGCAGCTCTGGATGCCACATCACAAGTGTCATAAATACCCCAGGACAGGAACTTTCTGCACGCCTTCAGCTGCCTGACCACTTCCTGAAAAGGCCTGGACTGCTCCGGCGGGAGCTTGTCAACCAGGTCCGCCAGTTGCCGCACATTGTTCCGCATGTGGATGCTCGTGTAGAGCTGGTATGACTGGATTCTGGTCACGAGCATGGAAGAATGGTAGGCCTTCCTCCCAAATGAGTCCAGAGTGCGAGACTCCCGCCCTGGGGGCGCCGAGGCGGTATCCCTCGAACTCCCGGCCCTGTTCAGAGCAGAGTCCACGACTGCTGAGTTATGTGGTAGCTGAGACGGCATCAAATCTGGGTCTGTGTGGACTCTGTATTGGGACTCTGCCTTCTTAGGGATTGTGGGATTAGATAAGGGCTTCAACCAATTCCGAAGCAGTGTCTCCTTTAGGACATTGTGCAACGGTACCGTTGAAGACTCTCTAGGTGGTGATGGATAGTCGAGGACCTCGAGTATCTCAGCCCTCGGCTCATCCACAGTAACCACTGGGAAGGGAATGCTAATAGACATGTCCCGGACAAAGGAGGCAAAGGAGAGGCTCTCTGGAGGCGAAAGCTTCCTCTCCAGTGAAGGCGTGGGGTCGGAGGGAAGACCCGCAGATCCTCGGAGGAGAAATATCTGGGATCCTACTCCTCCCCCCACGAGGCTTCCTCCTTGGTGTCAGACATGAGCTCTCTGAGCTCAGACCGCAACCGAGCCCGCCTCGACCCCGAGGAACCATGTCCTCGATGATGGTGCCGAGAGGTGGACTCCCGCGCCGGCGGGGACGAAGCTCCCTCCATCGACATCGACGGGGATTCCACCTGAGTGGCTATCGAGACCGGCGTCGAAGACCGCATCACGGGGCCAGAGCCAGCCGGCGCTTCCATCGATGGCACCGCGGGCGCAAGCACCCCCGGTGCCGGTAGGGCCTGGCGCATCAGCCCCTCCAGGATACCTGGGAGGATGGCTCAGAGGCACTCGTCAAGGCCACTGTCGGGAGAGGCTGGGGAGCCAGTGCAGGCATCGGTGCTCGAAGCTGCCCGGGTCCAGGAGACGGTACCGGGGTACCCGACGACCTGCGCATCGACACCTCTTCAATAGAGGGGGAGCACTCCTCTCGGCGCGGGCGCTTCTTAGGGATCGAATCGTCTCTCAATGTCCCTGAGCTGCCCGTGCCATGCGCCGTGGGCGACCGATGACGGTGCTTCTTCGCAACTTTCTTCCGATGCCCGTCATCGGCACTCCGCGGCATGGACGAGGAGGAGGTGGAGTCTCCGCGCCCTCTGGGGGTCGGATCCGACAGGGTTCAGTCCCAATGGCCCTGGGCGGCAGGACCAGCCGAGGCGGACTGCCCACTCGGTCATTCACCGCCACCATCGCTGGCAGGTCGTCGGGCCAAGGGGACCTGTACTCCTGGGATCGATGCCATGCTCAGCGTCAAAGTCGTCGACATCGGTATCGATACCAAAGTCCCAGCCGTCGACACCGATGCCGCCGACGTCGAAGGGCCGGCGCAAGTTCCAAAAAGACGGTCCCAAAGAACTTGCCTCGCCACCTGCATCCACTTTTTCAAGCCGAGACACAAGGTGCACGCCTTGGAATTATGCTCCGGGTCAACGCACTAGAGACACAAAGCATGAGGATCGGTCTGCGAGATCTGCCGGCCGCACCAACCACACTTTTTGAATCCACTCGGGACCTTTGAGGGCGTCAACAGAAAAATCGCGTCGGCGAAGTCAAAACCGTCGATGGTGGCGGTAAAAATAACACCACAAAAAGAAATAAATTGATCGCGCCGAAGCAAAATAAAAGAAAAAACTCGACGATAAGGATTTTTTTTTTTTTTTAGGAAAAGAAAAGTAGGGGCGCGCGATCGCGAGTAAAGTAAAAGGAAATCGCGGGCTAGGCCGCAAAAAGGTTTTCCGGGGCTGACACGGAGAGGGACGAAGCTACGTCTCTCTCCAGCGTGATTTCACGATGACTGGAGTGACAGACGATACAAATTACCCCTCCTGGGCACAATGAAGGAGCTTGCTCAATATTTATTATTTATTAGGATTTATTGCCTTTTTGAAGGAATTCACTCAAGGCAGTGTATAGCAAAAATAAGTCAAACATAACTACATAAGTATTGCCACACTGGGACAGACCAAAGGTCCATCAAGCCCTGCATCCCGTTTCCAACAGTGGCCAATCCAGGTCACAAATATCTGGCAAGGTTCTCAAAAAGTTCAATACATTTTATGCTGCTTATCCCAGAAATAGCAGCAGATTTCCCCCAAGTCAAATTAATAAAGGTCTATGGACTTTTCCTTTAGGAAGCTGTCCACACCTTTTTTAAACCCCGCTAAGCTAACCGCCTTTACGACATACTCCGGCAACAAATTCTAGAGTTTAATTAGGCAATTACAGCAATAAAAATATTCAAATAACAATACAAACATAGCATATTACAGTGTCAACACAATATGTAATAGAACATTTTAATAGACAGCATAGGGTAAAAGCAAGGGAAAATTAGGTTCTTACCTTCATAATTTTCTTTCCTTTAGTCACAGCAGATGAATCCATTAACTGATGGGTTGTATCCGCCTACCAGCAGGTGGAGATAGAGAACACTGAAAGCACATGGTGTTCCAGGACGCCCAGCTCCCTCTGCCTTCAGTATATGAAATTTCCAAAGCAGAGCAAATAAAAAAGGCAATATAACATAAAACTTTCCTCACAGAGAACAAACGCCCCAGAACCGGGACAATAACCAAACAAAGGAGGGATGTTATCAACCTCCCGCAATAAAAACAGCATGTAGAAACTCTGATAGCTTGTCTTCAAGTACTCCTGATGAGGCACAATGTCTGTATGCAACATCTGTACAAAGTCAGTCAGGGAGGGATCCTGAATTCAGCTGCTGTGACTAAAGGAAAGAAAATTATCAAGGTAAGAACCTAATTATCCCTTCCTTGTCATCAACAGCAGATGAATCCATTAACTGATGGGATGTACCAAAGCACTGCCACATCCAGTCTGTAATGCCGCACAAAAGAGAGCTGAGAAGCCCAGGTAGCCGCACACAGATCTCTTGAAGAGAAAAGACACCAGTTTCAGCCCACGAAGAGGATATTGCCCTCGTAGAGTGTGCTTTAAACACTTCAGGCGGCGACCGCCCTGAAAGCAGACAAGCAGAAAAAATTAGTTCCTTAAGCCAGCGGGCTATAATGACATCTGTAGATACTGCCACAGAGCCCTGCGGACATCCAAAAGGCGCAATTGGCCAAAGCAGTTCAAAAACTCCTCCTTACAAAAGGAAGAAAGAAAAATGGGATGGTTCAGGAGAAAAGCTGAAACCAACTTAGGCAGAAAGGAAGGCACCGTAGGAACAGTTACCCTGGATTCCGAGAACTGTAGAAAAGGATCCCGACAGGAAAGAGCCCTAAGCTCAGACACTTTTCTTGCCGACGTCATTGCCACTAAAAAAACCGTCTTTGAGAGTAATATCCTTCTCAGAAGCCCGTTTAAGAGGCTCAAAAGGAGATCGCTGCAGCGCCTTCAACACGAGCCCCAGGTTCCAAGCTGGACAGGGCGACCGCAAAGGAAGACGGAGCCGAACGCCCCTCTGAGAAATCGGACAATATCCGGATGAACAGCAAGGGACAAGCCGGAGACTTTTCCCCGGAAGCAGGCCAATGCTGCCACTTGACCTCGAAGGGAATTGTAGGCCAGGCCCTTTTGTAGCCCGTCCTGCAAAAAATCCAGCAAAAGTGAGACTGTCACCAGAGTCAGCGAGATAGACTTTGGAGTACACCACACCTCAAAAGTGGGCCAGATCTGAGCATAAGTCGCAGAGGTAGACCGCGTGCGAGCTTGCAAGAGTGTGGCAATAACCTTATTAGAATAGCCTTTGTCTCTCAATTGCGCCCCCTCAAAAGCCAGGCCATAAGACCAAAGTGGCAATGATCTTCCATAGTCACCGGACCCTGAGCTAACAAGTTTGGAACCCGAGGCAAAGGAAGAGGCGCGCCCACCAGCATCCGCCAGAGATCCACGTACCACGGACACCTTGCCCAATCCGGGGCGATGAGAATCACCAATCCTCGGTGCAGGCGAATCCGAAGTAGTACTCGCCCTATCAAGGGCCAAGGAGGGAACACATACAGGAGGCTCGAGGGCCAAGGTTGAAAAGGGCATCCAACTCCGCCGAGCGAGGATCTCTCCTTCTGCTGAAAAAGCGAGGAACTTTGGCGTTTACGCTTGACGCCATGAGGTCCAAGCCCGAAGTCCCCCATTTCACACACATCTGAAGAAAAACTTCTTCTGCCAGTTCCCATTCCGCCGGGTCGATTTGATGTCTGCTAAGGAAATCGGCTAGTTCGTTGCTCTGACCAGCTATGTGAGCCACGGACAGCAGCTCTAGGTGGCGCTCGGCCCAGTCGCAGATCTGAGACGCCTCCGCAGCCAGGGCCCTGCACAGAGTGCCACCCTGACGATTGATGTAGGCCACTGCTGTCGTGTTGTCAGACAGAACTCGGACAGGAAGACCCTTCAGCGTCCTGTGGAAGGCCAGAAGAGCCTGGAATATCGCTCTCAGTTCCAAGCGATTGATGGACTATCCCGCTTCCTCAGTGGACCACAGACCCTGAGCATAGCGTCCCCGGCAATGAGCTTCCCAGCCCGAAAGGAAGGCATCCGTTATCACCAGACACCAAAAAGGAAGAGCCAGTGGCATCCCCTGATGCAGCATGCTGTCAGAAAGCCACCAATCCATACTGCTCTGGGCTGCAGAAAGCCACCTTAGTCTGCATTAATATTCCTGGGAAATGGGAGACCATTGCTGGAGCAGAGCAAGCTGCAGTGGCCTCATTTGAGCTCTCGCCCAGGGAACCACCTCTATGGTGGCCGTCATCGATCCCAGGAGCTGAACAAAGTCCCAAGCTTGAGGGCGAGGCATCCACAGGAGCAGGCAGACCTGATTCTGAAGCTTGAGACGCCTGTTGTCGTGAAGAAAAATGAACCCCGAAGCCGTGTCGAACCGGACCCCCAAACACTCGAGAGACAGAGGGGGTCAGGTGACTTTTGGGCATAATGACTACCCTGCCCAGAGTCTGAAGAACTGTAACAACTATATGGCACGTCGGCTTTCGTCTGCCAAATCCGCTCTGATGAGCCAGTCGTCGAGATAAGGGTGAACTCTGATACCCTCTCATCTGAGAAAGGCAGCCACCACTACCATCACCTTGGAAAAAGTCCGAGGGGCAGTTGCCAGGCCGAAAGGCAAGGCGTGAAACTGGAAATGTTGGCTCAATACCGCAAACTGGAGAAAACGTTGATGCGGCGGCCAGATGGGAATATGCAAATATGCTTCCTTGAGGTCCAGAGACGTGAGAAACTCTCCTGGCTGTACCGCCACAATGACGGAGCGCAGGGTTTCCATACGGAAGTGTCGCACTCCTAAAGCCTCGTTGACTCTGCGTAAGTCGAGGATAGGTCTGAACGACCCGCCTTTTCGAGGCACCACAAAATAGATGAAGTAGCGACCGCAGCCGTGTTCAGTGGGAGGAACCAGAACCACCACTCCGAGCTTCAGCAACACCTGCAAGGTCTCGTCTATCTCCGCCCGCTTGACGACAGTGCCGTATCAGGACTCCAAAAACATGTCTCCCACTGAGGCAGCGAATTCTAGTCAGTAACCTTCTCTGATCAGGTCCAGAACCCACTGATTCGAAGTAATCTTGGTTCACTCCTTGAGAAAGAGGGAGAGATGACCCCCTACTGCGGGAACAGACGAGTGGACCGGTGCCCCATCACTCTGGACGCCCCTGAACTCCTGGATGTTGCCCGGATGCTGCAGAGCATTTGTCCGAATCAAAGGAGCTCCTCTGCTGGAAACGGTTATGTTGGCCAAACCCTGCAGAGCGCCCCGGGCGATACCTGCGAGCTTCGCGAAAACGTGGCCTGGAAGAGGAGGTCCTTAACAATCTTCTCCAAATCCTCCCCAAATAAAAGAAGACCCCTGAAAGGATAACCTCACCAGCCTTTGTTTAGAGGCCATGTCAGCCGCCCAATGCCGGAGCCAAAGAAGCCGGCGGGCAGCAACCGCCACCGACATCTGCTGACCCGAAGCTCTGACCAGATCATAAAGGGCATCAGCCAAAAAAGACAGGGCAGACTCCATACGCGGGCCGACCTCAGCGATGGAACCCGCTCCATCGGCGGGCTGCTCAACCGCCTACTGCAACCAGGAAAGGCTGGCTCGGGCTGCATAGGAACTGCAAATAGCCGCCCATAAGGACAGGTCCGAGATTTCAAAGGACCGCTTCAGCGTGGATTCCAGCCGCCAGTCCTGCATATCTTTCAAAGTGGCCTCTCCCTCCACCGGGAGAGTAGTTTTTTTAGTCACAGCCATGACTAACGCATCCACTTTAGGCATCCCAAAGAGGGCCAACCAACTTTCACTCAGAGGATAAAGATGACACACAACCCTGGCCACCTTCAAGGGACCATCAGGGTCAGACCACTGAGCTGAAATAAGCTCTTGGATGGAAGCATGAACGGGAAAAGCCCGAGAAGGCTTCTTAGTACTAGCCATCCGAGGATTAATAGAAGAGGCAGCACCCTCGTCAGGATCTTCAATACAAAGGGCCTGTAAGGCATCAGAAATGAGAGCTAGCAGCTCGTCGCGGTGGAAAATCCGATCCCCTTTAGGGTCATCCAACTCCTGTGGCAAGCAGCCACCCTCCTCTGGATCCTCAGTCCGTGAGGGCCTGCCAGACCCCTAAGACTCCCCGAAACTAGACAACGGGGGAGAACAGGGTGAAGAGTCCCCTTCAGACAGGGTATTCACTCATCTACGCTTTGCATCAGCCAAAAGCTCGGGGGAAGAAATAAAGTCTCCAGCAGACGCTGGGCTATCAAGAACTGGAAGCAACCCAGTCCGAAAGGAATTGTCAGGAGCCTCAGGCAGTGCTCTTTTTAACATAAAAGCCTTATGCATCAGCAGCACAAATTCAGGGGAGAAAAACTCACCCTGTGCATCCGCCCCCACATTGGGGGAAGCAGGGGCAATAGCTCCTCTAGAAAATGCGAAACGAGGCGTCCCCTGCACTCAGACCCCTGCGCAACTGTGAGGGTTGAGTCATGCGGCGCCTCCAAGAATCACCACCTGCCATGCTCGTGCCAGCATTAGCATCAAGGCAGCATGTGCTGCAAAGCCTCGCTGCTGATCTGCGATTCCCACAGTGGGAGCAGTGCTTAACCCCTTCAGCAGCCATAAAATACAGAAAACAAAATAGCGCCAAAACTTACCTCGTCAGGATCTTCAATACAAAGGGCCTGTAAGGCATCAGAAATGAGAGCTAGCAGCTCGTCGCGGTGGAAAATCCGATCCCCTTTAGGGTCATCCAACTCCTGTGGCAAGCAGCCACCCTCCTCTGGATCCTCAGTTCCGTGAGGGCCTGCCAGACCCCTAAGACTCCCCGAAACTAGACAACGGGGGAGAACAGGGTGAAGAGTCCCCTTCAGACAGGGTATTCACTCATCTACGCTTAGCATCAGCCAAAAGCTCGGGGGAAGAAATAAAGTCTCCCGCAGACACTGGGCTATCAAGAACTGGAGGCAACCCAGTCCGAAAGGAATTGTCAGGAGCCTCAGGCAGTGCTCTTTTTAACATAAAAGCCTTATGCATCAGCAGCACAAATTCAGGGGAGAAAAACTCACCCTGTGCATCCGCCCCCACATTGGGGGAAGCAGGGGCAATAGCTCCTCTAGAAAATGCGAAACGAGGCGTCCCCTGCACTCAGACCCCTGCGCAACTGTGAGGGTTGAGTCACGCGGCGCCTCCAAGAATCACCACCTGCCATGCTCGTGCCAGCATTAGCATCAAGGCAGCATGTGCTGCAAAGCCTCGCTGCTGATCTGCGATTCCCACAGTGGGAGCAGTGCTTAACCCCTTCAGCAGCCATAAAATACAGAAAACAAAATGGCGCCAAAACTTACCCCATTCGGAACGCTGTCCTCGGGAACCTCCCCGGAGGAGCTGGGCACCACTCTCACCTCAGGAGACCGAGTCAAACGAGCGTCGGTCAAGCTGCACCAAACCAGGAGCTCTGGAGAAAGCCTCACTTTTTTTTTTTACTGTGAGGAAAGTTAGAGGCAGGCAGCCACAGAGGAACTCCGGGAGGAGGGGGAATGGGGTAAGGCAGGGACAGGGCAAAACAAGTATGCCTTTAAAGTGGGCACCACCAGCCACAACACCCCCCACTCTACTGGCAAAGTACAGGAGCCTCCGCAGGCAGAAATCCAGCAGCTGAGAAAGCGATGTCCACACCTGCTGGGAGATAGAGATATACTGAAGGCAGAGGGGGCTGGGCGTCCAGGTGTGATTCAGTGTTCTCTATCTCCACCTGCTCGTAGGCGGATACAACCCATCAGTTAATGGATTCATCTGCTGTTGATGACAAGGAAAGATGGAAGATATAGATAGGTAAGATAGAGTACCAGGAGTAAGATAGGGGGATGAATTTAAGAAGCTGCACTCAATAATCACTGGATCCAGAGAACTGGATACTATGTGGTTGCTTTTTGCCTGTGACCTATGTGCAGTATTCTGTTTGCATATAATCTGTACAGGGATCTACAGTAGTCTGAAGTTCTGTTTTATCAATAGTAGGTGTATTGGTTTTCTAGGGCCTGGTGTAGTATTTGTAGTCCAGCATTTTCATAGGTAGGGTTCTTGCTGTTTGAATCATAGGGACTAATCTTACTGTTGTATAGCAGGTCTGCTACATGTATTGTTGAGCTGAGATTCTTTTTTGGTGTGTTATTCCACAGAGTACCTGGTTAAGGAGGAGAGGTTGGATTTTTGTGGATGTAGAACATGTTTATATTTAACTCTTAAAACCTGCTATACTGTGTAAGACCAAAAGATCCTTGAAACATTTGTTAGGTTTGTAATATTAATATTTTGCACTGACAAAGAAGCCTCAACAAAAAGGCCCAAACACAAAAAATAGGACCCCTGCCAAAAAAAAAACCACACACACACAGACAAGAAAGTTCCTGACAAATCTGCCCCTGACAAAAGGACCTGTCCATCCCGAGAATTTTACCTGTTCTGCTCCTGCAACTGTGTCTTTCTGAGTCCCACTGCTGCTTTGACCCGAGGTATGTCTCCCCTTTGCCACCTTAGTTTCAATGTTCACTGTCCAAAATGTCTTCCTATTCTTGCTGCCTCTTCCTGCGCGGTCTATATCTCTCTCGCCCTTCCCCCTCCCCTCCCAATGATCCTCCAATGTTCCTTAGATCGACAGCAACAACAGCAAGGAAAACTAGCTGCTTCAGCCGGCCCCAAAAGTGTTTTGTTTGTTGTTTCCCGCCTACCTGACACAATCTCCTATGCCTGCATAGGCAGGATACAATTAGAGAACTCTTCTGGTGTCGGCCGAAACAGCTTGTTAACTCTTCCGGCAGCCCACAGGAACATTGGAGGATCGCTGGGGGGGGGGGGGGGGGGGATAGGTACTCAACCATGCAGAGCAGGCAAAAGGATGAGAGAGACATGCTAGACTACGTTGGGCGTTGGATGGGAAGGAAGGGTAAGAGATTCATTTCCATACCATGGGAAGGGGAGGAAGGGAGAGAGATGCCAGAATGCAGGGAAAAGGGTAGTGGGACAGAGATGCCAGAATACGGGGATGGGGAGAGAAAGATGCTACACTGGAGATAGGGCTGAAGAAAGAGAGCTCGGAAGAGGGAGTGGGGAAAAGAGGGGAGAAGAGATGTTGGACCCCCAGAGGGAGGGAAACGAGAGTTTTTAACTATACTTCTTATTTTTGTGAAGGGCTATTTTATTAGAAGGCTATTTTGTCCGGGCTATTATGTCAGGATGCCGTGTGTGTGTTTAAATAAGATTGGCAATAAATTGTGAGATATAAATATTAATAAAGAAGGGGGAGAGGACCTCAGACTCGTGACAGTTTCTGATCAATAAGATCGTATCAATGTAGTCACCTCAATGTAATCACCAATCCTCTACCAACCTCCTCCTAGCGTTTCATTTCTGCGCTTCTAATATCTAATATCTGTAATTACCATATATCACAGACAAACAGTAGAAAACCACAGCTACTTAGCTCATTGCTGCTCAATTAAGGGCCTGCCCAACGGTCCCGTTTCGCCAACTGGGGCTTTATCAGGGAAAGAGGACCCAGCAACACCAAACTGTGGTGAAAACCTACAAACAAACGCAAACAACGTCAGTTTATTCGAAAATCTCACACAATTGTTTAGAGGCCATGTCAGCCGTCCAATGCCGGGGCCAAAGAAGCCGGCGGGCAGCAACCGCCACCGACATCTGCTGAGCCGAAGTTCTGACCAGATCATAAAGGGCATCAGCATCAGGGGCCGTTCGACGAGAACACGTCCGTCGACCAGGTCCCAGGATCAGACCACTAGGTGGTGATCAATATTTCCTCCTTGGCCCTTACGGGGGCAGATATTTCATTGTTGTCAGAAGGCCTTTCTTTTGTGCCCGCTTTGAGATTCAACGAGTTCCAGTTTCAGTTAGACCTGGAGAAATTCATCAGAAAATTGCAACTGCGAGTTTTTTTTTGATGGTGTTACCAATGAATCAGATAAGACTAGAGTCCCAGTGAAGTCAAGCTGGGTGCTCCCTATTCCATTGGACCCTGTCATTAAAGTATTTAAAGATCTAGTAATACGAGATATGACATCAGTCATGAATAACTCCTCCCTTCGCTGGAAGAATAATCTTACCCGAGAAGAACAGACATCATTAGTAACATTTAAAAATTCCAACAATGTGGTAATTAAAAAAGCGATAAGGGAGGAGCAGTGGTGTTGTTGGACAGGTCAGATTATGTAGAAGAAATTCAATCTCAATTACAACAAGAAGGAGTATATGAACAACTATTGATTGATCCCACCTTCTGTTTACAAGCCACCATTCCTGAACTGACTCAAGACGGAGTGGATAAAGGTTTTTTGACAGCTAAAGAATTTAAATTCTTGAACCCACAGTATCCGACAATTCCTGTCTTGTACACTCTCCCCAAAGTGCATAAAAACTTGTCAAAACCTCCAGGAAGACAGATCTTGTCATCTAAGGGTTCGTTACTGGAACCCTTGTCAACTTTCGTTGATGTTTTTTTGAAACCTTTTGTGTTAAGAACAGCTATGTATATCAAAGACACAGCCCATTTTTTACAGATACTGTCAGATTGGCATACTAAGTGTGACCAAAAGATTCTTATGGTCACCATGGACATTACTTCACTTTATACATCTATTCCGCAGGACCAGGCTTTATCAGTCATTTACAAAGTGTTAGAATCCAGAGAGAGACCACATGAGGTTCCATCGGACTTTTTAATCCAATTAACGAGATTGGCTCTTACAAAACTAATTTTCTTATTTTTGGATTCTCTTTTTTTGCAGCGCCCTCTGTTGCCAACCTCTTTATGGCTGATTTTGAGAACACATGGTTGATCCCGTCTCCTTTTACATCTAGGACTAAATTGTGGCATCGATATATCGACGACATTTTTGTTCTGTGGTCCGGTACAACAATTGAGTTGGAAGCCTTTGTTGTTTGGCTGAATAATTGCAATCCTGCAATTAAATTTACCATGACCTGCTCCTTTGATGAAATACATTTCTTGGATGTACACGTGGTAGAGACAGACGGGCAGTTTTTGACCAAAGTGTTCAAAAAGAAAACCAACCGCAACACTATTTTGCAGTATAACAGCTGCCACCCTCATACTTTGCGGCGCAGTTTACCCTATTCTCAATTTTTGAGATTCCGCCGCATTTGCTCTTTGATGGAGGATTTCAAGGAACATTCTAAAATTCTCTTCCATGAGTTATTGGAAACGGGGTATCCCTTGAAAGTTTTAAGATCAGCCTACAAGAGAGCAAGGTACATTAATCGAGATCTCCTTTTTGTTTCCAGAAGTAAAACATCTGATGACAAGAAAACAGTGTGTGTTATGAGACACATGGTGGGGAGTGAACATTTAGTACGTATTCAACACACACATTGGGACGTGTTGCGCTCGCACCATGTCTTTCGGGACCAAGTGTTATTACTTGCCTTTTCCACAGGGAGAAATATGAAAGAACTGGTCAGCCCCTCTGAGCTGCCGGCATTGGTAGTGGAGTCATCACCTTTAAAAAGTGTGGGCCATTTCAAATGCAGCCATTGTATGACTTGTCGTATTACTTCTGAAGGAGAGGAGTTTTCCAGAGGCCACTACTCCATCCTCATCCTCCTCGATCTATCTGCCGCTTTTGACACTGTCAATCATGATTTACTTCTTGCCACACTGTCCTCATTTGGGTTCCAGGGCTCTGTCCTCTCTTGGTTCTCCTCCTATCTCTCCCACCGCACCTTCAGAGTTCACTCTCTTGGATCTTCCTCCACACCCATCCCCCTATCTGTTGGCGCTCCCCAGGGATCTGTCCTTGGACCCCTTCTCTTCTCAACCTACACCTCTTCTCTGGGCTCCCTGATCTCATCTCATGGCTTCCAGTATCATCTCTATGCTGATGACACCCAGCTGTATCTCTCCACACCTGATATCACCGCAGAGACCCAGGCAAAGGTATCGGCCTGCTTATCCGACATTGCTGCCTGGATGTCCAACCGCCACCTGAAACTGAACATGTCCAAGACCGAGCTCATCGTCTTTCCACCCAAACCCACTTCTCCTCTTCCCCCACTTTCTATCTCCGTTGATAACACCCTCAATCCTCCCCGTCTCATCTGCCCGCAACCTCGGAGTCATCTTCGACTCCTCCCTCTCCTTCTCTGCGCATATCCAGCAGATAGCCAAGACCTGTCGCTTCTTCCTCTTTAACATCAGCAAAATTCGCCCTCTCCTCTCTGAACACACCACCCGAACTCTCGTCCACGCTCTCATTACCTCTCGCCTTGACTACTGCAACTTACTCCTCACCGGCCTCCCACTTAGCCATCTATCCCCCCTTCAATCTGTTCAGAACTCTGCCGCACGTCTTATATTCCGCCAGAACCGTTATACTCATATCACCCCCCTCCTCAGGTCACTTCACTGGCTTCCAATCAGATACCGCATTCAGTTCAAGCTCCTCCTTCTTACCTACAAATGCACTCAGTCTGCTGCCCCTCGCTAACTCTCTACCCTCATCTCCCCTTACGTTCCCGCCCGAAACCTCCGCTCACAAGACAAATCCCTCCTCTCAGTGCCCTTCTCCACCACCACCAACTCCAGGCTCCGCTCATTCTGCCTCGCCTCACCCTATGCTTGAAACAACCTTCCTGAGCCCTTACGCCAAGCCCCCTCCCTACCCATATTCAAGTCTTTGCTGAAAGCCCACCTCAGTGCTGCTTTCGGCACCTAACTCTTACCTTTCAGGAAATCCAGACTGCCCAATTTGACGGCCCCTATCGGACTGACTGTTCATTTGTCCTTTAGATTGTAAGCTCTTTGAGCAGGGATTGTCTTTCTTTGTTAAATTGTACAGCGCTGCGTAACCCTAGCAGCGCTTTAGAAATGTCAAATAGTAGTAATAGTAGTAGTAGTATGTTGAGTTTGAAATGTGCATGGTGGGAGTGAGATTGATTGGCTTGGTATGCTTTGTGTCTCTGGTGGACTTGCATTGTTTATATTGTATGGGTTTGGCTCTCTGACCTTTTGAGTTGGCAGAGAATTCTTCCGGATGTGACGCCCAAATTGTTTGCATTGTCCATCAGCTGTTCGTACGCGTTTCCGCCACAGAAAGGTTTAAATTCCCACTGAATTGTGGGTAGGGGTGGCGCGCTTTTTTCACGGCACGAACAGCTTGCTGGATGAGTTATTGTGTGTTGGGTGATTATGCATGCCGTTATCTTAGGGTTTGATTAATAATTAGAAATTGTGTGAGATTTTTGAATAAACTGACGTTGTTTGCGTTTGTTTGTAGGTTTTCACCACAGTTTGATGTTGCTGGGTCCTCTTTCCCTGATGAAGCCCCAGTTGGCGAAACGGGACCGTTGGGGAGGCCCTTAATTGAGCAGCAATGAGCTAAGTAGCTGTGGTTTTCTACTGTTTGTCTGTGATATATGGTAATTACAGATATTAGATATTAGAAGCGCAGAAATGAAACGTCTAGGAGGAGGTTGGTAGAGGATCGGTGATTACATTGAGGTGACTACATTGATACGATCTTATTGATCAGAAACTGTCACGAGTCTGAGGTCCTCTCCCCCTTCTTTATTAATATTTATATCTCACAATTTATTGTATTTTTCCGCTATTTTTCCAGTTGATATTGTACACAATTGAGCGGAGTTGCTCCCAAAGCCTTTTTGTTACTTTAAATTAGATTACAAATATGAAATTTTTGTTTTCAATATTTAATCCATACGAAAATTACAAACAGCTTTTTTCTTTGATACATAAGTTAGCATTTTATCAATTAATGTTAAATTACACAATTAATTTTGGCACTGGATTATGCATTTACTTTAAATATCTACGTGTTTGTAGAGATAGAGGGCTTACATTTATAAACAGAAAATATTATAGTCCTGCACAGTACTCTTTCGCCCCACCCTGCTCCTCTTTCGTGCCACTTGGATGGTAAAATTATGTATCATACCTGATCATTTTCTTTCCATTAATCATAGCTGATCAATCCATAGACTGGTGGGTTGTGTCCATCTACCAGCAGGTGGAGATAGAGAGCAATCCTTTTGCCTCCCTATATGTGGTCATGTGCTGCCGGAAACTCCTCAGTATGTCGATATCCAAGCTCCATCCGCAGGACTCAGCACTTAGAGAATTACACCCACAAAGGGACACTCTGCCCAGCTCACCACCGCCGAAACGGGGGAGGGGAATTAACCCAGCTCATCCCCACACAAGTGGGGGAGGGGAATCCGTCCAGCTCATCCCCGCGGAGCGGGGGAGGGACACCACCCCGCCGATGCGGGGGGATCTGGCTTATCCTGCAACCGCAACCGCGGGAGGAGCTGACTGACCCTAACACCGCCGAAGCGGGAGGGAGCGCCGGCAGAATTTATGTCTCAATCCAGCCCCGTAAAACGGAGGGGAGAGGAATGCAGCAGCTCACTGTAACACAAACTCGTCTCAACTCCTGAAGAATCCAATTGAAAAAACTTGAACATGAAGTCCTCCTGAACAGGAACTGAAGACTAAACTTGAACCTGAAATGCAACCAGAATAAAAACAGTACAGATATCTGGGAGGGGCTATGGATTGATCAGCTATGATTAATGGAAAGAAAATTATAAATTATGATACATAATTTTACCTTTCATATCATCATGCTGATCAATCCATAGACTGGTGGGATGTACCGAAGCAGTACTCACCCAGGGCAGGACATTGAAATCCCTGACCGCAACACTGAAGCTCCAAACCGGGCCTCTGCCCGAGCAGCCACAGTCAAGCGGTAATACCTGGAGAAGGTATGGGCCGATGCCCAAGTTGCTGCCTTGCATATCTCTTCTAAGGAGACGGACCCGGCCTCTGCCATCGAGGCCGCCTGAGCTCTAGTGGAGTGAGCCTTCAGCTGAATAGGCGGCACCTTCCCCGCAGCCAGATAAGCCGCTGCAATGGCTTCCTTGACCCATCTTGCCACTGTAGGCTTAGCAGCCTGCAGACCCTTACGAGGACCTGCAAACAGGACAAACAGATGATCCGATTTCCGGAAATCATTGGTCACTTCCAAGTATCTGATGATGACTCGTCTCACATCCAGAAATTTGAGAGCAGAGTATTCCTCTGGGTAGTCCTCCCTACGAAAGGAAGGGAGACAGAGCTGCTGATTCACATGGAAGCGAGAAACAATCTTGGGCAGGAAGGAAGGCACTGTGCGAATAGTCACTCCTGCCTCAGTGAACTGCAGAAAAGGCTCTCGACATGCGAGTGCCTGGAGCTCGGAAACTCTTCTGGCTGAAGTGATAGCCACCAAAAAGACTGCTTTCAACGTCAGGTCTTTCAGAGATGCCCTCGACAAGGGTTCAAAAGGCGGCTTCTGCAAGGCTCTGAGCACCAGGTTGAGATTCCACGCAGGCACCACTGAGTGCAGAGGAGGGCGCAGGTGATTAACTCCCTTGAGAAAGCGTACCACATGTGGCTGCGAAGCCAGGGAAGCACCCTTCAGGCGGCCCCTGAAGCAAGCCAGAGCCGCTACCTGGACTTTAAGGGAACTGAGCGACAGGCCTTTCTCCAGACCTTCTTGCAGGAACGCCAGCACTGAAGAAATTGGAGCAGTGAAGGGAGAAAGTGAGCCTGCTTCACACCACGCTGCAAAGGTACGCCAAACCCTGGCGTAAGCAGTGGAAGTAGAGCGCTTCCTCGCTCTCAGCATAGTGGCGATGACCTTGTCTGAGAAGCCCTTCTTCCTCAGACGCTGCCGCTCAATAGCCAGGCCGTAAGACCAAAGGGGGAGGGATCCTCCATCACCACGGGACCCTGATGCAACAGGCCCTGCTCCACTGGCAGCCGCAGAGGGTCGTCCACTGAGAGCCTGATCAAGTCCGCATACCAGGGATGTCTGGGCCAGTCCGGACCCACCAGGATTATCCGGCCCGGATGCTTTGCCACCCGGTCTAGTACCCTGCCCAACATGGGCCAGGGCGGGAACACATAGAGAAGCTCCTGTGTCGGCCACTGTTGGAGAAGAGCATCTACTCCCAGAGATCGAGGGTCCCGTCCTCTGCTGAAAAAGCGCAGCACTTGGCAATTGGCCGATGACGCCATCAGATCTAGGCTCGGCTGGCCCCAGCGCTTCGTGATGTGCAAGAACGCCTGAGCCGATAACTGCCACTCTCCGGGATCCAAGGTATGGCGACTGAGAAAGTCCGCCTTGACATTCATGACTCCGGCAATGTGGGCCGCCGACAGCTGTTCCAGGTTCGCTTCCGCCCACTGGCATAGATTCATGGCCTCCTTGGCTAGAGGGGCGCTCTTGGTACCTCCCTGGCGGTTGACATAGGCCACAGCCGTGGCATTGTCCGACAGGACCCGTACTGGCTTCAACGCCAGTACCGGGAGAAACTCCAAAAGCGCCAACCGAATGGCTCTGAGTTCCAGGAGGTTGATAGACCACTTTGCCTCTGCAGGAGACCAGAGCCCCTGCACTGTCCTTCCCAAGCAGTGGGCTCCCCAGCCCGTCAAAGAGGCGTCCGTCGTGACGACAATCCACTCCGGGGTCACAAGAGGCATCCCTGCAGACAACTTGTCTGTCTTCAGCCACCAGCTCAGCGCCTTGCGCACTGCTGGGTCCAAGGGAAGGCGCACAGCATAATCCTCCGACACCGGAGTCCAGCGCTGCAGCAGAGAGTGTTGTAGTGGTCTCATATGAGCCCTGGCCCAGGGCACTACTTCCATCGTGGCCGTCATAGAGCCCAACAGCTGCACATAGTCCCAAGCCCGAAGCGGAGAGGCTACTAGGAACTGGTCCACCTGAGCCTGAAGTTTGACAATCCGATTGTCCGGCAGGAACACTCTGCCCACTTGGGTGTCGAATCGAACTCCCAGATACTCCAGGGACTGAGTCGGGCGCAGCTGGCTTTTCTCCCAGTTGATGATCCATCCCAGGGAGCTCAAAAGAGCAATCACCCGGTCCACAGCTTGCCGCACTCTGCATAAGAGGGGGCTCGGATCAACCAGTCATCCAGATAAGGATGGACTTGTACTCCTTCCTTTCGCAGGAAGGCCGCGATGACCACCATTACTTTGGAGAAGGTCCGCGGAGCAGTAGCCAACCCGAACGGGAGGGCTCTGAACTGGAAGTGTCGGCCCAGGACTGCAAAACGCAGAAAGCGTTGATGAGGAGGCCAGATGGGAATATGCAAGTATGCTTCCTTGATGTCCAAGGATGCCAGGAACTCCCCTGCCTTCACTGCCGCTATAACAGAGCGGAGAGTTTCCATGCGAAAGTGCCGAACTTTCAAGGCCCGATTGACCCCTTTGAGGTCGAGGATAGGCCGTACAGAACCTCCTTTCTTTGGTACCACAAAGTAAATGGAGTAACGTCCCTTGCCAAGCTGATTTTCTGGCACCGGAACGACCGCACCCAGGCGGATCAGATTGTCCAAGGTCTGCTGCACTGCCACAGCTTTGACCGGAGACTTGCAGGGAGAGAGTACAAACCCGTCTCTTAAGGGTCGGCAGAACTCTAGCTTGTAGCCGTCTCTGATGACTTCCAGCACCCAAGCGTCTGAAGTTACCCTGGTCCACTCGCCAAGAAACGAGGACAGGCGTCCTCCAATCTGCACTGGGCCATGGACCAGGACCCCGTCATTGGGTACGAGACCCTGGGGGAGGACCGGAGGGCGCACCTCCGGGACGGCGGTCTCTGCGAAAGGAATGCTGCTTGGAGGAGAAGTTCCTCTTGAAGGAAGAGGGGGCAGAGGAGCCCGACTTGCCCGGGCGGTACTGACGGGCTTCCTGAAACCGTCCTCTGGAGTTACCGGGGCGAGCACTGGCCCGAGCCCTGACCTCTGGTAACCTCTTGCCCCTAGACGTGCCAAGATCGGTCACAATTTTGTCCAGCTTGCCTTTAAAAGGCAACTTAGCCAGGCGGGACTTAGAGGCGTGCTCAGCAGACCAATGTTTCAGCCAAAGCCAGCGCCGCGCAGAGACTGTCTGAGCCATACCTTTAGCCGAGGCTCTCAAGACATCATACAGTAAGTCTGCCAAATAAGCCAAGCCCGATTCCAGGGCCGGCCAATCAGCCCTCAAGGAAGGATCCGAGGGGGAAGCCCGCTGCACAATCGTCAGGCACGCCCTGGCCACATAGGAGCCGCAAACTGAGGCCTGCAAACTTAAGGCAGCCGCCTCGAAGGACGACCTTAAGGCCGCCTCCAATCTTCTGTCTTGGGCGTCCTTTAGGGCCGTGCCACCTTCCACCGGCAACGCCGTTTTCTTAGTCACCGCAGTGATTAAAGAATCCACGGTAGGCCAAAGAAAGGCTTCCCGTTCACTTTCAGGCAAAGGATAGAGGCGGGACATAGCCCTAGCCACTTTGAGGCTCGCTTCCGGGACATCCCATTGAGCCGAAATTAAGGTGTGCATGGCATCATGCACGTGGAAGGTTCTAGGCGGGCGCCTCGTCCCCAGCATAATGGCGGAGCCAACAGGGGCTGAGGGAGAGACGTCCTCTGGAGAGGAAATCTTCAAAATGCTCATGGCCTGCAGTAACAGGTTGGGCAAATCCTCTGAGCGAAAGATCCGCGCTGCAGAGGGGTCATCCGCTCCATCCGAGCGGGAATCCGTCTCCTCCAAGGAATCCGCAAAGGACCGTTGGGAGAACTCAGATACGCTGCCCTCATCTACATCAGAGGAGACAAAGTCCTCCAAGGCCTGGGAATCCACCCGAGGGCGTTTACTTCCGGGGGCCTCAACCCCTTTATCGGACAAGGGAGAAGGGACAGCGTTCTGCATAAGGAAGGCCTGATGCAGCAGCAAAATAAACTCGGGGGAGAAACCCCCCAGACTGTGCACTTCAGCCGCCTGGGCCACAGCCCTAGACGCACCCTCAACCGGCGCTCGCAAGAGCGGGGGAGAAACATGCTGCGCATCCAAGATGGCGTCCGGCGCGACACTCCGCGAAGGAGCCGCGCGGGAAGAACAGCGCTTAACTTTAGCCGCTTTTTTGCCGTCGCCCAAATCAAGGGCGGCCATGGCATTAACGTCTCCCAGCTCAAGGGCGGCCCAAGAAGAAGCCGTCCGAGCAGCGTGGCCGGCCAAGATGGCGGAGGTGAGCAGCGGGGGATGGGCGTTTATGGCGGGAAAAACCGCCGCACCGGAGGAAGACCCGGGACACTGACCGGCCTCCGAATTGACACCCAACAAGGGCGAGTCAGACTTTAAGACCCCCGCATCCCCGCTAGAAGCGCACACACGGTCCGGGGAGCGATTCTTCGCGCCCTCGCCCTCCGACGCCATAGGCCACGTGGAGATCGATCGGGGAACCCCCTGCCCGCTATAAAAAGGTAAAAATTACCTGCTTCTCGCTCCGAGCTGTAACGACCTGGTGTCCCAGTGAGTTGCTGCAATAAACGTTTAAATAAACGTCGAAATAAACGCCCTTAAGGACGTTCAAAAATTTTTTTTTTTTTTTTTAACGGAGCCAGCAGGAGGGGGAGAAAAGGAGGGACCTGGCGCCACCAGGTTTGCACTTGCTCAAGAAGAGCCCTCAACCCCAGGTACTCAACAAAACCTAAAAATTAGGCTTGGAGACCTAGCCAGAGCTGCTGCTGTGTGTGACCACCACCTGCTGAGATAGAGAACATACTGAGGAGTTTCCGGCAGCACATGACCACATATAGGGAGGCAAAAGGATTGCTCTCTATCTCCACCTGCTGGTAGATGGACACAACCCACCAGTCTATGGATTGATCAGCATGATGATATGGAAGGCAAAATGTTGAGGGGGGGTGGGCACTGTGTGATTTTAAGTGTACAGATATTGAGAAACACTGATTAGTCCAACAATTAGTCGAACACATTGTTCATAATGTTACAAATACTTACTATTGCTGCTGATATATTTTTTTAAATTTTTAAATATATGAATTTTCTGAAAAAAATTATATATATATATATATATATATATATATATATACACACATATATATATATATATATATATACATATACACACACACATACACATAATATATATATATATACATACACATACTAGCTTACTTTTTATGCACAAAAAATAATTTTGTGTGAGTAGGAGTAAATTTCCTCCTGGTCCTAGCCCTACCCCCAAGTGCCACTTCCTTTTTTTCTACAAATTAAGACCTAGTGAAAACACCACCAAAACTCCTGCAAGTAATTATGTAGCAAACGTCAGATCCTTTAAAATGGAAAGGAATTTCCAAGACTCCAATAGAAAAAGAGTTAGTAGTGAATCATTTTGGCTACATCCTCCATGCTCCATCTAAACAACTAAATTCCAGTCTCAGGTCTCATGTACTTTACAAACCACCATGACAGAAGTGAAAGTGGTTATGCAAACTGCATCAGTTGTCTTACAGGAGTCTCCTTTTTTACATATTCAAGGAAATACAGAGTTTTCCCCTGGGATCTTTAGCCAAAGCCTTTCAAGATTGGGCAACAAAGAGTCTACAATAACTACATCAATTATACGATGAGAATGGCCACTTTAAGAAAGGTTCTGATTTGAGCATAGAGTCCCACCTACAACTATCAAATACAATTTTTTTCACACTTGCAACTGAAGCATTGCATGGACTCCATGGACAGTACAACAGAACTGCAGGAGCTTTTACCAGAGGCACTTAGATGTCACCATAAATATTTGCAAAGCAAATTTCCAAAATTGGACTATGAGTCACTAGCCCTTACTTGAAGTAGGGACCTCGCCTTGGAACTATTAGGAGACCTTTTGAAGTCGTGTTTGCGAGGCACGCTCTCCATCATCAAGAATGTCATGCATTGGGAACTGCAATATAATTTTTTTTAATTCTATATTACACTACATAAGGCATATAAGATAACAATTAGAGATAATGACATTTGCCTAAAATGCTCTCAACCTCAGTTAACCATGGCCCACATGTTCTGGTACAATCTTGGCCTTTTAGTATTCATTATGTGCGCATATATGTGCCCCCAAAAATGAAGCTAGATGATACGTAAATCATGCAGAAGCTTTATTCAAACCTCCAAAGACTCAGTATACATCGTGTTTCGGACACAATAGCCTGCCTCAGCAGGCTTCAAAATGGATGTTCTCAAAACACTAGTTTTCAATTCTAGCAACAGGTACCAATGCACTTTAAATCATGCAATGCTGTCTCAGACACATGTGAATACTTACGAGTGAGCAAGTATTCACGTGTCTATGAGACAGAATTGCATGATATAAGGTGCATTAGTACCTGTTGCTAGAATTGAAAGCTAGAGAATATCCATTTTGAAGACCCCCGAGGCAGGCTGTTGTGGCCAAAACACAATTTGTGTCTAGCCTTTGGATGTTTGAATAAAGCTTCTGCATGATTTACAAATCATCTAGCTTGGATTGGATTCCTTAGATTGTTGCACTGGGGGGGGGGGGGGGGGGATGAGAGGAGGTGGGTGAGTAGGTATGCTGAAAGCATATTTACTTTGTTCAGTACATTGGATTTGGAAATATGGACAATTATCTCTGATAACTATATATTGTCTGGGAGGGGGGGTTGTAGGTTAATCTTCAATGAAAGGGAAAAGGGATTTGACTTGCTTACAGTCAAAGCGACTTACATATTATATACAGGTACTTATTTTGTACCTGGGGCAACGGAGGGAAGGAGCTGCAGTGGGAACCCAACCCAGTTAGTTCCCCAGGATCTAAGCCTGCTGCATTAACCACTAAGCTACTCAAAAATATTTAAAACAAAAAAAGGGAAAATTAAAAGAAAAATTATAGGTACTTCCCTCAAAAGTTCATTCAGTCCAGTGTCTACCTCACGGAGTCCTTGAAGCGAAGGGAAGCTAAACATCCCATCCCCCTCACATTTGCCCCTGCCTATTCCTTAGTGCTGGCAGCTTCACTTTTACAAATCAAACAACAAAAACAAACAAATAAGCTCCAGAGTTCTCTCTCTCAAGGTGGAAAAACCTCTTGTTAAAACATTGCCCTTTACCCTATTCTCTATGATGGGGAAAAAGACAAAGAACAAATTGGGGAGGATCCAACCACAGCAAGTAATGTATTTTGCTGGACACAAAAAATAAGAGGGCAGGAGGAGGAACATACACAGATTTAGAGCTTCTGTTAGCCAGTTTGCTCACAGTCCATGATTTTATCTTCATCTGGGTTCTATTTCCATTTCTCTAAAATCATGCTCTCAAAAGGGCCACCAAAGGGGGGGGGAGGCAAGATTCTCTGTGCCTGACCTCCAAGGGGGGGCCCTGCACCAGAAGGTTCTGCTCCCTCAGTCTGTCTCTCTCCTGCTCCTAGGTGTCGTGATCCATGTGATTGCATTAATGCGATAACCAGGGTCCCAGCACACAGGAGCAGGAGAGTGACAGACCAAGGGAGGAGCAGAAGCAGGAAGGTAAGGGGGCGGGAGGTAGCAGCGGCCCGAGTGGGGGAACGGCAGACCAAGGGGGTGTGGCAGTGGTCCAAGCGGGGCTGGCGGCAGTGGTGGAGACAGCAGCAGTCCAATGTTGGGGGGGGGGGGGGGGGGGCTAGTGCAGCCCTGCTTCTGGGCCCAGCTCTGTCTCTTGGCAGCCCTGGCTCCCAGTGCCTCTCCTCTGCATCATAGGAATTCTTGATCTCAGTGTTTATATCTCCCTGTACACCTAGGAAAAGATAAGGAACTTTACCAGACCATAGAAGCCCTCTTGCCTCTTACTAGGGCCCATGGTGTAATACACTGCTCAGGTGTTCCATTCTGACTCCCTTGTTCCTTCCTTCTCAGCCTCATGGGTGATGTGCTTGTCACACAAAGGGGCTCGTTTAGACTTACAAAGTTCCATAGGTTACTATAGAACTTTGTAAGTCTAAGTGCTTTGAAAATACACCTCAAAGTATCACATGTTAGTATGAACACTAAAATCACAGGTGGTATTAATTACAAGCACCTATAAAACTATGTATATTTTTCAATAATAGTGATAATGTACCTCAGGGCAGAAAAGATCGATCCTGCACTAAAATGTGAAATCTTAAATGCAAAGTGGGGGCTGTTACTTGTGAGGCACCAGAAAACATTTAACAGTTTTCAGGAAGGCCAAGTCAGTTTCAAAAGGTACAATTAGTTCTTACCTGTTAATTTTATTTCCATTAGTCCCAACAGATCAATCTAGGGACTTACTGCTACTACTCATTTTTATAGTGCTACTAGATGTACACAGCAGTACACATTATATGCAGGTACTTTCTCTGTCCCTAGAGGGCTCACAATGAGGGTTAAGTAACTTAACCAAGCTCACAAGCAGCTGTACTGGGAATTAAACCCAGGTCACCAGGATCAAAGCCCGCTGAACTAGGCTACTCCCTCACCATTTGGGACTCTGCGAAAGAAGTCGCCTGCGACCTAACAGAATGTGCCTGCATATGTAAGGATGCAGACTTCCCCGTAACCAGGCAAGCTGAAGCAATCTCCTCCTTCAGTCAACGAGCTATCATGGCCTCAGAGGCCTGGACTCCCTTCTTGCAGCCGGCAATGAGGACAAAAAGATGATCAGAACAGCAAAAGTAATTGGTGACCTCTAAGTAACGGAGATGAGCGTGCCACATATCCAAGCACAGCATGGCCCAGAATTCAGCTGGATAATCCTCCCTGCTGAAGGCCGGAAGATCAGTTGATTCAAGTGAAAATAAGATATCTTAGGGAATAAGGACAGCACAGACCAAATACACATACCTGCCTCCAAAAAAATGGAGAAAGGGATCCCTGCAAGACAAAGTCTGCAGCTCCAACACCCCTCTAGCCAAGGTGATAGCCACCATAAAGACTGCCTTCAAGGTGACATCATTTAAGGACAACCGATTGATGAGGTTCAAATGGTAGTCTCTGCAACGCACGCAGAACCAGGCGCATCGATCTACTCTGAGCCAAATTCCTTATCCCTGCTGAGGAACTGGGGCACCTTCACACTGGCCTTTCAAGCCATGAAATCACTCTGTGATTTGAGTGAATGCTGCCCCTGAGAGTTCCCACTTTTCCAGATCGAGAAAGGCCAAACTGAGAAAATCCACCTGAGGGCAGAGAGAGATGCTCTTCCATCCAGAGGCAGAGTTAGGCTGCTTCCCTTGCCAGAGGACTGCTATTGGTATCCCCCTGCCTGTTGACATACACCACAGCTGTAGCATTGTCAGACAGCACACGCACCGCCTGGCCCCAAAGAAGAGACACAAATTCCCGAAGGGCCAGCTGAATTGCTCTCAGTTCCAATAGGTTCATCGACTAGGACACCCAACAGAGAACAAGTACCCTGAGTTGTCCAGCCCAGACAATAAGCACCCCAAACCCGAGAGGCTGGCGTCTGTGGTGACCACTACCCATGCTGGTATCGCCAGGGGCATAACCCTCTCCACATGTGCCGGTTGCAGACACCAGCGCATGGCAAATCGGGCCTGAGCTGATCACGGGAGTTGGACAAGATAGTCACCTGAACATAGTAACATAGTAGATGACAGCAGAGAAAGACCCACACGGTCCATCCAGTCTGCCCAACAAGATAAACTCATATGTGCTACTTTATGTGTATACCTGACCTTGATTTGTATCTGTCATTTTCAGGGCACAGACCGTAGAAGTCTGCCCAGCATTAGCCCCGCCTCCCAACTACCGGCTCTGCCACCCAATCTCCGCTAAGCTTCTGAGGATCCCCTCCCTTCTGAACAGGATTCCTTTAGGTTTATCCCACACATTTTTGAATTCCGTTACCGTTTTCATCTCCACCACCTCCTGCGGGAGGGCATTCCAAGTATCCACCACTCTCTCCGTGAAAAAATACTTCCTGACATTTTTCTTGAGTCTCCCCCCCTTCAATCTCATTTCATGTCCTCTAGTTCTACCGCCTTCTCATCTACGGAAAAGGTTCGTTTGCGGATTAATACCTTTCAAATATTTGAACATCTGTATCATATCACCCCCGTTTCTCCTTTCCTCCAGGGTATACATGTTCAGGTCAGCAAGTCTCTCCTCATACGTCCTGTAACGCAAATCCCATACCATTCTTGTAGCTTTTTCTTTGCACCGCTTCCATTTTTTTAACATCCTTCGCAAGGTACGGCCTCCAAAACTGAACACAATACTCCAGGTGGGGCCTCACCAACGAGTTGTACAGGGGCATCAACACCTCCTTTCTTCTGCTGGTCACACCTCTCTCCATACAGCCTAGCAACCTTCTAGCTACAGTCACCGCCTTGTCACACTGTTTCGTCGCCTTCACATCCTCAGATACTATCACCCCAAGATCCCTTCTCCCCGTCTGTACATATCAGACTCTCATCGCCTAACACATACGTCTCCCGTGGATTTCTTCTCCCTAAGTGCATCACTTTGCATTTCTTCGCATTGAATTTTAATTGCCAAACCTTAGACCATTCTTCTAGTTTCTGCAGATCCTTTTTCATGTTTTCCACTCCCTCCTGGGTGTCCACTCTTACAAATCTTAGTATCATCCGCAAAAAGGCAAACTTTACCTTCTAACCCTTTGGCAATGTCACTCACAAATATATTGAACAGAATCAGCCCCAGCACCGATCCCTGAGGCACTCCACTACTCACATTTCCCTCATCCGAGTGAATTCCATTAACCACCACCCTCTGGCGTCTGTCCGTCAACCAGTTCACCACATCGGGTCCTATACCTCTTCCCAGCTATGGTTTTCTAATATGTGGTTATTGTTGGTTGAGAACCTGTGGGCTAGTATGTCTAGTAGGTGGTTTTTTGTGTGGAATGGCTTGTTCTGTCTTGAAGTTCCACTGGTTTAGGAAATCGGTTACACTTCGGATATTGGTGTCGTGCTGATTTTCTAGGGGTAAATTGATATCTCCTACTAGTAGGAGCTCTGTTTGATTTGTGCAAATGTTTGAGCGTTGGGCCATCTTTTGGAGGGGGGGGGGCGATATACCAGTATGGTGTTTAGCCGGCCACTTAGTTGTTCTGTTGATGTGTACTGTTTTGTAGCCTGGTGGGCATATGTCAAGCAGTGCTGGGTCATCTGTGAGGTGTAGCCATATCTTCGTAATAAACAGTAGCCCTAGCTGTTCTGTTTCTATCCAGTCTCTAATTATCGTTATCTTGTTGATTGCCGATTTCGCATTTATGTATCCCATGGGTATTGGAGAGTACGCATTATGTTTGGTGTTAGTGTGTTTGACCTTTTGTACTTGTCTGTGTGATTTATTGGTATGTTTATTATTGCTCAGGCTTGTTTTTTGTTGTTGGTTGTTGATTTGGTCTCAGGATTGTTGTGGAGGTTATTGTTGAGCTCTTCCAATTGATGATGGGGGTGCCGTCCGGTTGAGATGTGTACAGGGATTTTATTCCATTCGTTAGGGGAGGTGGTTTTTAATCCTATTATCCAAATTGTTATCAAATAGTAGAAAACCCATTTCTTTATATTGGCCATTGTGGGGCTGTTCTCAGTGTTTGTGTATTACCCTGTTAGGTCGGTTTCTCTTTGTGATATGTTGGGTTCTGGAGTCTACTGCTCCGTTCTCTGGGACTGTGTTTCCCTCAAGGTCAATTCCTTGTTTTTCCTCCGTTTTCAATGCTGGGGGTCGTGGAAATTAGCCACAGATCTGGCATTTCGTTTGGAGTTGAGTTCCTGGTCGCGATCCACCATGATATGTTGGGTGTTAGCTTTACCACTGGTAATGCTGGTAATGGTGGCTTGGGAAGAGGAGAGAGCAGTGTCCGGAAACTGCCCCCAGAGTTCAGTCCTCCTAACCAGTCAATTTGGTCATGAACACATTTGGTTTTTGTTTCTAACACATGTTTGTCCAGTCCCAATATATTATTATTTTATTATTATTATTATTTGTTGCATTTGTATCCCACATTTTCCCACCTCTTTGCAGACTCAATGTGGCTTACAATACATCATGAATAGTGATAATACATGTGAAGGTATGCATTTAGTATAACAGAAGGATTTTGGGTAACATATATTCATTCTAGGAGACATAAATTTGCATCTAGAAAACTATTCATCTAACCACACGCGTGACTGCTTGGACTTTCTCCATTCCTGGGACTTCTGCTGGAATCATCGAGCAACCCACTCAAAAGGACACACTCTTGACCTCCTCTCCCTCAAGACAGCCGATAAGCATAATTTGCAATTAACCAAAGTCCACTGGTCAGCTATCCCTTGGTCAGATCATTTTCAGCTCAAATGTTCCTTCTTATGGCAGGTAAAAGGTCCACAGCATACCAAAGCCCAAGCGACTTACAATACAAGAGGTTATATCGACTCTAAGGTATTCTGGCAGTCAATCTACGAGACAGATTGGCCAGAACCGGTGGATTCTGAAAACTTCTTCTCACACTGGGAAGACCGATGCAGAAGAGTTTTGGATACTATAGCACCTCTTAGAACAAGGACAACAAAAAGGAACATCACTGCCCCATGGTTTAATGATGATCTTAAGAAACTTAAAACCAATAGCAGAAGACTTGAACGGGCCTGGAGAAAGCACCAAGACACTCATCATCTCACTGCATGGAAGCAATCTCAGAGAACGTACAAATATGCAATTAGGCAATCTAGAAAACTCTACTACAAAACCAAAATAGGCCCAGATTACGACATGAAAAAACTCTACTTTTTTGTTCACAAATTAATGGATTCTACTGCGCTCACATCTTCCAGTAAAGATGTCCCATCTGCTGCAAATCTGGCCAAGTTTTTCAAAGAAATACTCCAAAAATTAAAGAGTTCCCTACCTCAGAACAATTCATGTGTTAGTGATTTCATCAGTGGCCTGGATCCGGGTACAGGAGAACACCCAGTTGACCAATCTTTTTCACACTTCACACCTCTTTCTGTTGATTCTGTCACTAAGGAGTTCCACAGATTCTCAAGGAAATTTTGCAAACTAGATACTTGCCCGAACTACTTACTCCAATGTGCCCGTTTCCTCACTGATTTGACGCTACATCTTAACTTCATGCTTGGTAAAGGAAAATTCCCTTAAAACTATGGAAACATCTTACTCACCCTGATTCCCAAAGATGCCAAGAAAAAAAAGCCATGATCTTACCAACTATCTGCCGATTGCATCTATTCTGCTTTTCGTGAAATTAATGGAGAGCTTGGTGAACAAACAACTCAATGAGTATTTGGACAAGTTCAATATTTTGCATGACTCACAGTCGGGATTCCGTCCGCTCCATAGCACTGAGTCCATGCTCGTCACACTCTTGACCAACTTTAAAAGGGAAATAGCTGTAGGAAAGAGTATTTTGCTATTACAATTCGACATGTCTAGCGCTTTTGACATGGTGAACCATTGCATCCTACTTCAGCTCCTCGATTACTTTGGAGCCAGTGGAAATGTATTAGCATGGTTGAAAGGCTTTTTAACCTCAAGAACCTACCAAGTGAACTCCAGCTCAAGCTTATCTCCTCTTTGGAAGGCAGACTGCGGTGTGCCACAGGGCTCCCCACTTTCGCCAACTCTCTTCAACATAATGTTGATTCCTCTGGTCACAGCCCTATCCAAACTTGGTCTCTAACCGTTTATTTATGCAGATGACATCACAATCGCTATTCCTTTTAAAAAAGACCTGAGCGAGACCACCAATGAAATAAGACTTGGATTGCACACCATCCTAGATTGGGCCAACTCATTTCAGTTCAAGCTCAATACTGAGAAAACTCATTGCCTAATACTCTCCTTTCCCTATAACAAATACGCACCCCCAACATTAATCACTCCTGAGCTTGCCTTACCAATCTCTGAGACCCTAAAAATATTAGGAGTGATTGTTGATAGAAACTTAATACTGGAGCAACATACGAACTCTACTATCAGACACATGTTCTTCTCTCTCTGGAAACTAAAACGTATAAAACCTTATTTTCCTAGAGAAGTCTTTCGCAATTTAGTTCAATCACTAGTCATTAGCCGCCTTGATTACTGCAATGGAATATATGCAGGGTGCAAAGATATGCTTCTAAAAAAACTACAAACTGCCCAGAATACAGCTGCTAGGCTAATTTATGGTACATTGAGATTCGAAAGTTCAAGACCACTGTGTGAGAAACTGCACTGGCTTCCTGTCAAGGACCGAATCACTTTTAAAATTTGTACTCTGGTGCATAAAATCATCTACGGTGAAGCCCCAGCATATATGGACACCGTAATCAACTTAACACCTAGGAACTCTCACAGATCAGCTCGTTCGTACCTAAATCTCCATTACCCAGTATATAGTGGCGTCAAGTACAAGACCACCTACGCATCCACCTTCTCCTATATTAGCGCTCATTTATGGAATGGTCTACCTAAATTGGTGAAACTTACTCCCGATCACCCGACCTTCAAAAAAACGCCTCAAGACCTTTTTATTTGGAAAAGCTTACGTTCAAATCCTGCCTAGCATCTCTTACTTTTGAACTGTATCTGTCAAGGCATCATATTGATCACCACTACTCTCTCTCTTTTTCCCTTCTTTGCTTTTACCCTTTCTCTTTTACACTTCTAAGAAATTGATTGTTTGTTTGCTGACTTGATGTATGTTTTTACAGACTGTTGTAAGCGACACACTGAGCCTGCCCATGGGTGGGAAATTGTGGGATATAAATGCTATAAATAAATAAATGAAGGGAAACACCTGGTGCCTCCAGGCACTGGAGTAATCCATCGAAGTCTGCATCTTTTCTCAGCTGAGTGAGGCTTTTTCCCCACTGGAGTCCAACAGAGCACCTCGTTACAAATTAGCTCAGTCAGAGACCTAAGCCATCCGAGGTGCCTGTGGCTGTGCAGGGTTGATGGTTCACTCCTTACAGCCTTGCACTGAATCCAGCAAACCAATGGGGTCCAGCAGAGTATGTCAGCTGAGGCGGCAGCTGAGCAAAAGCAATGGTTCACTCCCTAGAGCCACTGCTGACTCCCAAAGCAATTCTGTCTTGCGTATCCCTCGCGGGGGAGCCGGCAAAATGACCTGGTGCCTCCACTGAGTACCATGCACCCGCAAAGTTCCCGCTGCTCTGTTCACTCTCCGCCCTCTGTCTGGCTCATCTGCAGAACTCCGCTCAGCTCTGGCAGCCGTCGCAGGCGCGGATTCTTCTCTGTATCTAGGGAAGGGAGCAGCTCTCTGTCAGGCCCTGTCGGGGCCCCACCAGGATATGTGGCGATAAGCTCCCGCAAAAGTTGTTTGGAGGATTATAGGGGATGAGCGCCGAAGCAGTCACGGCCGTTGGCTGATTTGTCATGCTTGTGTTCTGCTGATCACTGCCATGCTGCCCGTCTCCATGCGCTATTCCCGTTCGACCTTCGGGTATCAATTCGAAACTCTTGCTGTTCAATTCAGCAAAGTTCTATGTTCAATTCTGGTCGCCGGATCTCAAGAAAGATATAGTAGAATTGGAAAAGGTGCAGCGAAGGGCGACTAAAATGATAGCGGGGATGGGACGACTTCCCTATGAAGAAAGACTAAGGAGGCTAGGGCTATTCAGCTTGGAGAAGAGACGGCTGAGGGGAGACATGATAGAGGTATATAAAATAATGAGTGGAGTGGAACAGGTGGATGTGAAGCGTCTGTTCACGCTTTCCAAAAATACTAGGACTAGGGGGCATGCGATGAAACTACAGTGTAGTAAATTTAAAACAAATCGGAGAAAGTTTTTCTTCACCCAACGTGTAATTAAACTCTGGAATTCACTGACGGAAAATGTGGTGAAGGCGGTTAGCTTAGCAGAGTTTAAAAAGGGGTTGGCCGGTTTCCTAAAGGACAAGTCCATAAACTGCTACTAAACGGACTTGGAAAAATCCAAAATCCCAGGAATAACATGTATAAAATGTTTGTACGTTTGGGAAGCTTGCCAGGTGCCCTTGGCCTGGATTGGCCGCTGTCGTGGACAAGATGCTGGGCTCGATGGACCCTTGGTCTTTTCCCAGTATGGCATTACTTATTTACTTATGTAATTCAGTGGGTCGGACAGTGTGCAAGGTGTGGGATGCTTTTAATTATCTTCTGATCTGTTCCCAGAAGTGGGGAGCTGCAGACTCGAGCCGACATGCTGGAACTAATTGATGTTATTGAAACATCTGTGTGGAGTTTCATGGAGACAGCCTGGAGACATATTTGAAATCCAATCATTTTCATTCTAAGTCAACTGCTAGAACTTCTTAATATTCTTGTGTTCATTCTCTTTAGACCACAACTATCCATAAGAAACTACAAAGAATAGATACATTTAACTTTTTTTTCTATTGGGGGAGGAGGGTATTTCCTTCATTCACAACTGCCCAGAGATTCTCCCCCCCCCCCCCCCACCCCCGCCTCCATTTTAATAGACCCACTCTCCTACTCTTCCAAATCTGGAAGTATGTCAGCATTGACATACTGCAGCAGAAAAAAAAAAAACTCAAGGCAGACAAAATGGCCACTGTTCCTACTGAAGACATAGGGACTGCGAGTCCCAAAACCATTGTGCAGGGAACCTCCACTTCATAAACAGTCCATCACAGGAGGGGCACAAGAAGCCAGCAGGCTTTATTCTTTGTACAAAGAAATAAGGCCAAAGCAGGGCAAAGGCCATCTGGAATTTTTTTCTGTTTTTTTTTGCATCTCGGAATTGCAGGGAGCCCAGGGAGGGGCACCCAATAGGGTGCACAAGCAGCAAGGGGGTGATTTCATCAGCCCCGCAGGGCCCTACTAGAGAGGATGCGGGTGACCAACATGTCACTCAGTATTCGCCATCAAGCGATGACTGGGGGCAGCAGAGCAGTACTCTGTATTTGACCATATCCAATCCAGGAACCTGGCCCTTAGGCTCAACCAAGAAGTGAATCAAAGATGTGACGTTTGTGAGCCCTTGGCCCAGAGGCAGCTGTGTGAGGATCACTCAAACACCTGTGGGTAGACAGAGTCCCGTAAGAGCCAAGAGTACCCCAAAGAACTGGACTAGATTGCAAGTGGAGGTGAACTAAGGTAGCTTTATTGGCAGCAAAAGGAATACAAGCCAAAAGGGCAAACAAAACAGCACAGATAAAACGTGAGAGGAGAGAGAACATAAGCAGCCTAGCTGCACATCCTAACACTAGCTAAAGCAAGGCAAAACGTAAGGCATACAAAATGGCAAATAGAAGGACAGCCTAGCTGTACAGGAAAAGCGAACATAACAGCACAAGGGACTAAGCAAAGGCCCACCCAGGCAGGACAACAGAAAGGAAAGGGCACTTAGCTGAAAGCAGAAAGATCGCTGGCAGTCTAAGGTTCATTCTGTCAGGACTCGCCTGTAAGCTGCGGGACCTCCGCGGCAAGTAGCAAAAGGAACTTAAAAACAGTCTCTTGTAAACCCACACCGCGGGTAGGGGATTTGAGCGGACCACTCCGCTCGCTGGAGGCAAAGAACAGTACTGAACCGCCCGAGCCGGATGTTCCCAGGGCAAACAGGTTTAAACAAAGGAAGGCCCGAGCCAATGCTCCCAGGACAAAGAATTTAAGCAAAGCAATGCCCGAGCCGAGATCCGGGATCCGGGAAATTTTAGACCGGTGAGTCTGACGTCGGTGCCGGGGAAAATGGTAGAGGCTATTATCAAAAACAAAATTACAGAGCACATCCGAGGACATGGATTACTGAGACCAAGTCAGCATGGCTTTTGTGTGGGGAAATCTTGCCTGACCAATTTACTTCAATTCTTTGAAGGAGTGAACAAACATGTGGACAAAGGGGAGTCGGTTGATATTGTGTATCTGGATTTTCAAAAGGCATTTGACAAGGTACCTCATGAAAGGCTACAGAGGAAATTGGAGGGTCATGGGATAGGAGGAAATGTCCTATTGTGGATTAAAAACTGGTTGCAGGATAGGAAACAGAGAGTGGGGTTAAATGGGCAGTATTCACAATGGAGAAGGGTAGTTAGTGGGGTTCCTCAGGGGTCCGTGCTAGGACCGCTGCTTTTTAATATATTTATAAATGATTTAGAGATGGGAGTAACTAGCGAGGTAATTAAATTTGCTGATGACACAAAGTTATTCAAAGTCGTTAAATCGCGACAGGATTGTGAAAAATTACAAGAGGACCTTACGAGACTGGGAGACTGGGCGGCTAAATGGCAGATGATGTTTAATGTGAGCAAGTGCAAGGTGATGCATGTGGGAAAAAAGAACCCGAATTATAGCTACGTCATGCAAGGTTCCACGTTAGGAGTTACAGACCAAGAAAGGGATCTGGGTGTCGTCGTCGATAACACACTGAAACCTTCTGCTCAGTGTGCTGCTGCGGCTAAGAAAGCGAATAGAATGTTGGGTATTATCAGGAAAGGTATGGAAAACAGGTGTGAGGATGTTATAATGCCGTATCGCTCCATGGTGCGACCACACCTTGAGTATTGTGTTCAATTCTGGTCGCCGCATCTCAAGAAAGATATAGTGGAATTGGAAAAGGTGCAGCGAAGGGCGACTAAAATGATAGCGGGTATGGGACGAGTTCCCTATGAAGAAAGACTAAGGAGGCTAGGGCTATACAGCTTGGAGAAGAGACGGCTGAGGGGAGACATGATAGAGGTATATAAAATAATGGGTGGAGTGGAACAGGTGGATGTGAAGCGTCTGTTCACGCTTTCCAAAAATACTAGGACTAGGGGGCATGCGATGAAACTACAGTGTAGTAAATTTAAAACAAATCGGAGAAAATTTTTCTTCACCCAACGTGTAATTAAACTCTGGAATTCGTTGCCAGAGAAAGTGGTGAGGGCGGTTAGCTTAGTAGAGTTTAAAAAGGGGTTGGACGGTTTCCTAAAGGACAAGTCCATAAACCGCTACTAAACGGACTTGGAAAACTCCAAAATTCCAGGAATAACATGTATAGAATGTTTGTATGTTTGGGAAGCTTGCCAGGTGCCCTTGGCCTGGATTGGCCGCTGTCGTGGACAGGATGCTGGGCTCGATGGACCCTTGGTCTTTTCCCAGTATGGCATTACTTATGTACTTATGGCACTACCAGAGCGAACAAGTTTAAACAAAGCAATGCCCAAGTCAACGCTCCCAGGGCAAAACGTTTAAGCAAAGCAATGCCCGAGCCGATGCTCCCAGGGCAAAAGACACACAGGCACAGCGCAGCAGAACAGGAACCAGGAATAACCCACGCGAATCCCTCCCGCACTCCAAGCACAGCCACCTCGTCCAGAGATACTACTAGACGCAGCCACAAACACAGCACCTACAGCAGTCCACACTGTCCTAGCACACACAGTCCAAAGCTCAGGACAGAGCCTACTCACTGCAGCCAGCGACCAAGGACTCACTGAGGACGACTGGGGACTCAGCTGAAGCGCAAGAATCTCTCAAGACTACAAGGCTTAGAGGCAGGCTTCACTGGAACTGAGCAAGAAGATGAAATATGCAGCAATGCTTCAGGCTGCAGCCCGACAAAGAAACAGCAGATGGAACTAGCACAGCCTCAGGCAGGCCTGAGCTCAATCAAGAATTATTGCCAGAACACTGAGTGCACGCAGAGGCCAGTTTCAGAAGAGCTCAGCATTGATGACATCATCAGCTTGGCCTCCATCACTCTACAGTGAACCCACAGGTCACTGGCTAGAACTGCAAGTAACATACCCCCGGTTAATAAACTTTACTTTATTCCTAGACCTAGAGGAGAATTAAAAGGTGCAGGAAAAAAAGATATTCCTGACTTACAGAATATATCTGAGATTTTGGAACAATCTACCGACACAATAATTGACAGAGCTACATTGATTGTATCACTGGTTTTTGAGCAAGACTATAATACCATCTTAAGACTATATTTTCGAAATACGAAGGCCCAATTTTGTGGCTCTAAAGTCTGGATTTATCCAGATGTAACTAAACAAACTCAACAAAAAAGGAAAGCGTTTCTTGCTCTGAAACAAAAGACAATTGATATTGGGGGTTCTTTCTTTTTGGCGTATCCTTGTAAATGTATAGTTAACCTGGGTCAAACAAAATATACATATTTTTTACCGGAACATCTAAAATCGTTTCTGGAACTGAAACAACTGAGATAATGTATAAATAGACTTGGAGTATAGGCAGCCTTGTTTGTTTTACTTATTCCTAATAACTTCTTTAAATTCTTTTCTCCCTCTCAAGATAATGGGGTCTAAGAAAGGCTAAATTATTATATTTGTATACTGAATTTTTCTTCATTAATAGACGCCTCAAATAATTGATTACATTGTAATAATTTTGAAGATATGGTTATGCTTATGTATAAATTTTCTTGCCTGTATTTCTGACACAAGGGTATCCTTGTTAATTACATTTAAAATAATAAAGACAATATAAAAAAAAAAAAAAAAGAACTGCAAGTAAATGTAATGTGTCTAGATGGTACAATCCAAAGATAACAACCCGAAGGGTGGAGATACGCTAGTTTCCTACGTGAAAGAATGCAGAAGCAAAGAGTAGGAAGAGTAGGCTCTTCTCAAAAACCGGAGGAGACGTAATGGTGGAAATCAAATCCTTATTGCAAGAATATCAGAAACGACTCAACACAGCAGCCGTGTTACGGCGCCTTCCTCAGGAGTCTTATGAAGCGGTTTCAACAGTCTGATGCACTTTTCTGTCCGGCAACGGATGATATTTCTATCTTTTGTGAAAATATTGTTTTTATTTATTTTATGGCATTTGTATCCCACATTATCCCACCTCTTTGCAGGCTCAATGTGGCTTACATTTAGTATACATTTGGTTTACAGAGTAAATATTGTTTTAAAATAAAGACATCGTTTCACACATTTAGCTACACATCATCACGTCTCCTCCGTTTTTTTGAGAAGAGCCTACCCTTCCTACTCCTTGCTTCTCCATGGGTCTAGATGGAACAGGGAACTGACGAGCAAGGCATGGACGTTGACGACCGTGACAAAAGGCCCACACTGCTGGGAGTTAGACCATGGATCAGGAGCAGCAACCTGAACAATCTACCATCTGCTGGAGGTAAAAAGGGAAAATTAGGTCCTTACCGTGAAAATTTTCTTTCCTTTAGTCATAGCTGATGCAGCCATTACAGATGGGTTGTGTCCATCAACCAGCAGAGGGAGATAGAGAGCACACTTTTTTCAGTGCCTCATACCAGCTTGCTCCACTGCCTCTCTTCAGTATTTGAAGCTTCCAAAGCAGTATGTCAAAACGCAATGGGAATAACATGAGCTTGCCTCACAGCGAACGATGGCCCTACAACAAAGGGCATTAACTCAGAATGGAGGGAATGAAACATCCTCCCGGAGGGCATAAACTCATCCTCCACTGAGACATAACTGGAGGGAATAAACTCATCCTCCCGGAGGGAATAAACTCATCCTCCAAAACATGAAACTGGAGGGAATTAAGTCATCCTCCTTTAATTGAACAAGAATCCTGAAGACTGTTTTCCGACTTTCTCCCAAGGACGGAATCTCCAGGAAACACGAACAAAACCTGAAATAGATTTACAGCAGATAGCATCAGACAGGGAGGGATCATGACTGCATCTGCTATGACTAAAGGAAAGAAAATTATCACGGTAAGAACCTAATTTTCCCTTCCTTGTCATCAAGCAGATGCAGCCATTACAGATGGGATGTATCAAAGCAATCCCTAGATAGGGTGGGAACAAGCCACACCACGCGCCAGCACTTGCGCTCCAAAATGTGTGTCCCTCCTGGCAGCCACATCCAGCCTGTAATGTCGGGCAAAAGAGAGCTTAGAAGCCAATGTTGCTGCACTACAAATCTCTTGAAGAGAGAGTGCTCCAGTTTCAGCCCAAGAAGAGGAAATTCCTCTAGTGGAATGCGCCTTAAAGGCATCAGGCGGAGGCCGGCCGGCCGGCAAGCAAATAAGCTGAAAGATAGATTCCTTAAGCCAGCGGGCATTTTTTTTTTAACGCTGTGAGGAAAGCAGAGGTAAATAGAACTCTGGAGGCTCAGGTGAGTGGGAAAGGCAGGGAAAGGGCGAACCTATGTGCCTGCATCCACTGTTGGTGGGGAAGGACAGGGAAAGCTAAGCAATGAGTCCACATCCACGGAGGTATGGGTAAGGCAGGGAAAGGGCGAACCTATGTGCCTTTAAAGTGAAGCTGCTATAGCCTCCAACACCCCTGCTAACAACTGGCAAAAGCACAGGAGCAACCTCCAGGCAGATTTTAGATGGAGCTCAAAGAAGCTGCAGCCACTCTGCTAGGGGAGATAGAGAATACTGAAGAGAGGCAGTGGAGCAAGCTGGTATGAGGCAATGAAAAAAGTGTGCTCTCTATCTCCCTCTGCTGGTTGATGGACACAACCCATCTGTAATGGCTGCATCTGCTTGATGACAAGGAAATACTGGATGTTTCCAATGAGTGCCAGCAGGTTATACCAGTGATGTCACTGAGAAAGATCAGTTCCATATGCCGGCAGGAAGGAATAACACCCAGTATTGCCTAGACACGAAATACAGCTAAAACATTTGTCTCTGACCAGGTAGTTATACGCCTCTACTCTAACAATAAGCCTAAAAGCTCTATCAGTTTAACTCAGGGGACAGGCTAGATCATAGGAATCAACAAGAAAAGACCCAGAATCCAAACCCTGCTCCCCTCATCCACGGTTCCCATGCCCACCTTATCTCTTAGCTGGGTGCCAGGGTACGGTTGAGCCATTACTTCTGGCCCTTGCTGAAGAACCTGCCCTACCCTTTTCTGGGCATTAGAGCTCTGAAAGGTCCTGCCTCTATTGGCATCCTACTGCTGTATCTTTTTCTCTTTGGACAACTCCTGCTCCTTGCTCACACTGCAGGCAAAATCTTTTAGTCCTCTGCTCCACAAGCCAAAGGGGATCTCACTGCTATGGTTGGGGACAAACCAGAAAGGTTGGCTACCCATGTGATGCTATCATCTACTATACAACTGTCATCCATTCTTCACCCTTGGCCTCGGACCTTGGTTTCCATTACTGACGAAGACCTGCCAGAGCCTCTACACACAAACCGTTCTTTGTTGCTACAACTCCATACCATCTGCTAGAAACAAAGAACATAACCTGACTTCCTGGTTGTACTAGGTTATTTACAGAAGTCAAAAACAGTTTAGCTGTGTCTCCATCTACAAACAGAAGGAATTTAGCACTATTTGTCTGGACTGCTAAGACAAGGATAATAATGGATAGCAGTTAGGCTGAGGGAAGGATGTGGGCGACAGCCAGCAGCACCACTTGGAGAAGTGGGTCGGAGAAAGCACCAGCACAGTGGAAAAGAAGAAAGCATGGGGGGTTTGCAGGAGTGCATTAGTAGTACTTCAAAGCTACTTTTAATGCACAAGCAAGCACCTGCCAATGAAAATTAAAATAAAACTAAAGGGTCATGATGTGATCAAATGGGATACAGAAGGAAATGTCTCAGTGTGTTGAATGTATGGAACGTTTAAGAGACAGTGATGCAAGCAAAAACAGTTACAAGTCCTAAAGCATGAGGAAAGCACAAAGGATTCTTTGGTACAAGGCTGTGCTGGAAAGCTTGACATCTGGTAGGATCTGCAATATTACAGCATAAATTACTCCTGGGAGAATTCTGTGCTACTGCGCAATGCAGAATTTCCCATCTCTGCAGACTGTGCAGAATTCTGTGCAGTCTGCTTTCTGGCAGACTCCCTCCCTGCAAACTATTGGCTTCAGCACAACACAAGAAGGAGCTGCTCAGCTCCTCTGCCGCCTTGGTCCCTGGCAGTTCCTGATGCACAGTTGTACAGGCTCACATGGCTCAAAGGAACAGTCTGGCCCAGAACAGAATAGAAAAAGGAAGCAGCCCAACATGCTACTAGGCAGCTCCTGCTCGTGCTGCGCTGAAGTCCATAAGGGTGCAGAGAGGGAGGAAGTGAGGGGCCTGGAGAATGGGGAGGGGAGGTTGTAAAAAAATGGTGGGTGCCATGGGAATGAGATAGAGGTCTGTAGGAAGGTGCATGGGGGGGAGGGTGTATTTTATACCTAGGGGAGATGCCAGCCCTTATAATGGGGAATTCTGCATAAACAAATCACAAATAAAGTATGCAGAATTCTGCAGAATTTTTACTTTTTTTTGCGCAGAATTCTCTCTGCAGTAATAGGCAGACTACTTGGACCCTGTGCACCCTACCTGAACAAAGGGGAGAAAAAAATTTCATATCTTGTCAGACCAATGGTCTATCAAGTCCAGCATCCTGTCTGACAGTGGTCAATGTGATCACTTAGCAGAAATATCCGTCAAATCTAAACAGGAACATCCATTCCCTCTTGTTCACTATCAGCAGTAACAGACCAAGTTTCCCAAGCCTCTTCATTTACTGGTTGTTAATGGCTGTCTTCGAGAAATATGTCCAAACATAGCTTAAAGTCAGTACTAGCCTTAATTAAATTCTTTACGAAGAAGGGAGGCAGAGTATATTTTGGAAATTGTTTGTGTTGTTGGGGACTTCTGGTTGGCATGCATGGGGATCGGACGTGCTTGAGGGAGCTCCGATATTCCCATCACAAAATTCCTCTCGGAGATCTGGAATATTGAGTCCTTTTGTGCAGGAGTGGAAATGAACGAGATAGGAAATGGCTAGCGATATGCTGAAGCAACTTAAGCCTAAAGCGTCCACCTTGATTAAAGAAATGTATGCGGCGAAAGCCTCTAAGGCACCGAAAGACAGCATGGAGGCAGGAAGTGGTGGAGAACAAAGCCAGGGTATATCTTTGGCCACTTTGGAGCCTGTTACTCCTGCTCCAGATATGCAACAGAGAATTCTTGCGATTCAAACCTCCTAAGCTGAAATCACGGAGTTGGTGGTGGCTAAAAGAAGAAAAGCTCCCTGTGATCAGTGCGCGTGTGGATGCAACGGAGCACGTATTATGGACCAAGAAGATAAGGCAGCTGGTGAGCGCACTGAAACGGTGCGGTTTTGCAAGACAAGGTTGAAGATCAGGAGAACAGGAACAGAAGATCAAATATTAGAATTGTGAGAGTGCTAGAAGGCACGGAAGGACAGCTCCAGCAGTTTATGTGCATAAGCTTTTGCTGACTTGCTTCCCGGATTCATCTAGTTCTTCTCCTTATGAAACTGAGCGAGCGTACAGGGAATTATGCCCACACCCAGACCCTAATCTGCCTCCACAAGCTATAATTGTAAAACTGCTCTGATATCCAGAAGTTGAATATATACTACGCAAGGCCCACAAGGACAAGGTGGCCCGCCCAGTATGACAATACGGAGATTCATGTTTATCCAGATCTGTATCTTGAAAGTATTCGTAAGCGGAAAGAATTCCGGAGCTATAAGCTAAAGGTTACCAGGTTGGATTGTGGTACCCGGCCAGGCTGATCGTGTTGGTGGATGGCAAGAGCCGGTTTCTCTCTTCACCTAAAGATGTTAAATCCTTTCTAAGATCTCTTGGTAAAGATGGCGCCTCAACTGTGCGGAGGCAGGTGCAGAGGACCTCCCCACAAAGACAGAGATGGAGTATGCTGCCACAAAGAGCAAAGGAACGGGGAAGTAAGCACGAGTCAAGTTTGAAAGAGGTCTCCAATAAGCCAGGCTGGTGGGCGATCGGGATCACAGCTCAGGGAGATCTACCAGGTGCGGCAAGTCCTCAGAAGGAGTCAGCTCTTCCGGAACAGAAGATAGTCCTGTCTTAGAACCAGAGTGACATGCATGTGGTGGAAGATCAAATGTCCTGGCAGTGATTCCCCGTGAGATGGATGTCTCATGATAGATTCCCATCATAAGGAGTGAAGGCTGGCTCCATAAGCTTTGAAACAGTTAAGACTGCATGTGCACTGTTGGGGGATTTGATTGCACAGGGCAGCTGCTGATAGCCAAAGAATATAAGACACCTTCTGATCTGCTTAGCCCCCACCGTGGGGTCCTTAGTTTTATCTCGTAGTTCAGTCATAACCAAATCCTGCAGTGTTTGTGTATCATTTCCACTCTAATGTGTTGGTATTCTCACATTGACAGATGTGTTTTCACAGTATGGAAGGGGGCAGGGGGGTTTCATTACCAGGAGAAGGACAGGTTTTGTCGGGTTGATTATTGAACCTGATGTTATACTGTGTTGGGATGGGGAGGGGGGGAGCAAGGATGACAGAGTAAATGGATACCTGAGTGTGGAGGGAGTGTCTGGCCATTACAGGATGGATGGATGAGCTGGAGGAGTGTAGTGAATATACAGATGAGTGCAACATATGATGTGATGGTCTTTATTAATGCCTGTGGGACAAATTAAATTTGGATCCTGAAATGTTAGGGGGTTAAAACAGTCTCATCAAAAGGAAACAGATTCTAGAAGTCCTGAAAAGGAACATATTGATATAGCATTACTGCAAGAAACTAAGCTTACCCCAGAGGAATCTCAAGTTAAAAAGAGGGAGAAATCTATTTTTCATCGGGGGACTCCAAAAATTAAAAAAAAAAAAAAAAAAAAAAAAGAGGCATAGTTTATTCTGTTCAGGAACACCTTGCCATTTATTTTACAAGAATCTAAAGCAGATAAGTAGGGGACAGTTATTTGGATTAAAGGTAGAGTAGATGATGTGAATCTTGCAATTCTAAACTTATACACCCCAGTGGCATCCGAACACCAATTTTTTGAGAAAGCATTTAAAAACTTTCTACCACCTGGGGATGGGGTCTTCCTTGTCAAAGGGGATTTTAATTGCACTATTGGGCCTTTGGACTCCTCACACAAGAATTCTAGACGTTACACCAAAGACAGTAACACAGTAAATGACAGCAGATAAATACCCTTATGGTCCACCCAGTCTGCCCAACAAGATAAACTCATTTTACGTGGTTATATGTATACCCGAGTTTTATTTGTCCTTGCCATTCTAAGCGCACAGACCGTAGAAGTCTGCCCAGCACTAAGCACCTTTATACCCTTCTGGCTAAATGGAATTTGGTGGATAATTGGAGGGAACAAAACAAGACTACTTGGAACTATATTTATTATTCAGCTCAACATCAGTCCTATTCAAGGTTAGACTACTTGGTGGGTTTGGTTTACCAATTGGCGGAATGGGCAGACCTGGGGTTTCATCCTATAGTGATGGTGGGATCCTGGCAGAGGGTGGGGTTTAAGGCCTCTAAATATGCTTGGAGGGCTAAAGTGCAATTGTTAGCACAACCAAATATTCAAAACCACAACCAAATATTCAAAATTGGTTACAATCGGAATGAGTACAATATCTTTCTTTTAATGATATGACTGAGCTCTGAGCACGAGGTTGGGACATAGGCTTCGTGAATTCCTGAGGGGGATGCACATGGACAGGTGTCAATATCGAGTTTACATAGAGCTTTGGTGTCACTCAGTCCCCCCACCCCCGTACCTATGAGATACTCAAAGAGACATGGAGCAAAGACCTGGGATACCAGTTGAAAGGAATAAATTTTGCAAAATTGATAAAAGATAAATCAAAACAAGTGGGTGGGGCAGAGTTGCAGGAGAGTCAATATAGGGTAATCCATAGGTGGTACATAACACAAACTCAAGCAGCAAGAGCAGGATGGATATCTGATGCCCAATGTCCTAAGTGTCATAGAGACAGTAATATCTTTTTGCATGCATTTTGGAGATGTGATAGAACAAAACTATTTTGGAGAACGATACAGAAATACCTTGAACACCTTTCAGGGCAAAGATTGCTCCCCTCCTGGAGAGGAGTGCTTTTGAACAAAAGTGATGCTTACGGGATTTCAGACAAAAATCTGGAGTTATTCTTATGCAAGGCACATGCAGTGGGGGAAAATGTATACTTAGACACTGGATGCAAGTGGATCCACCCTCCTTTTGGTACTGGAGAAATAGGCTGCATGAATTAATGCTCTGGGAGGCCAGGGCGGCCTACGGTAATCCAAAGAAAAGAAAGAAGTTTATCAATATATGGACTAAGTGTTTGCAAAATATCTCCCATAAAGCAAGAAGTGCTGTGCTCAATAAATTTGGAACGCCCTAGCAAATGGGGAGCCCAGTAGACATGCACTCCATGCTTTAGATTGGTAAAGTCCTGTAATAGACCTTGGAAGGAATAGGTACCATGAAGTAAGATCAATGTGAAGATGCTAAGGGGGGGGGGGTAGAGGGGGAGAAAATGGTGTAAAATATTGATGATGCAGTTAAGATGTATGTATACAACTATGACATGTTATTACGATCACAAAGTGTTTGACTTTATTGATTCTGTTCGAATGTTGAATCATCAATAAAAATCGTTGAAACTTAATGATATGACTGAGGTCTCCCCTCATTCAGTATGGGAGGCTGTTAAGGTTTACATAAGAGGGTTGCTTAAGGGAGCCCACCTGAAAAAGAGAGAGAGAACAGTGAAAGGAGGCCTTGTTAGTTGAAATTGCCTCTCTTCAGAATATTCACACAAGCACTGGAAGTCCTGTAGCCCTGGGGAAACTTGCCAATGCAAAATACCAACTAGATCTGATAGAAACACACCACATGGAGTATCTATTGGCACGAGCAAAATGTCAATATTTAGAACATAATAAATCGGGTAAGCTTTTAGTTTGGTAGCTTAAGAAGCAGAGAGATTCCAGGTGGGTGCAATCTTTAAAACATTTGGAGGACCATAGTACCTTTTCTAACCAGGCTACAGCAGTTGAATTTAAGAAGTTCTATGAGCATCTGTATGTACCAGATAGCCTAAGATAGTCACTCACAGCAGGTTCTTTCTCTTCCTCAGTTCTCCAAATCGGACCAGTTATGGCTAAATAGAGATATTCAAGAGGGGGAAGTGAAGGAAGCTATTAAGGGCTTGAAGCCTGACAAAGCAGCGGAAGACAATGGTTTTCCTGCAAACCATTAGTCCCAGTTTTAGCCCCTTTTTTGGCTAAATTATTTAACTCTACTAGGGAGGAGATTCCGCTTCCCAGCAGCATGTATAAAGCGAAAGTAGTGATACTTCCTAAACCCGGTAAAGATGCCTCACTGTGTGCCACCTCCTTCTGCCCTACTGCACTTTTAAATACCAACAAGAAATGTTTTGCTAAAGTATTGGCATCTAGATTGGAAAGTTACCTGCCTAAAATTGGTGCACTGTGATCAAATCGGGTTTATACATGGTAGATTGCAAGGGGATAATGTCCGGAGGGTGGTTAATTTGATACCCCAGATTCAGCAGGACAAGCTTAAGGCTGTGTGTGTGGTCATCAATGCTGAAAAAGCATTCAATAGGGTTGAGTGAGAGTTTCTTTTCATGGTAATGCAGAAGATGGGGTTTGGAGGCAAATATGATCAATGGGTTTGATCTCTGTATGTGACCCTCTCTAGTCAAATCATGGTAAATGGAGAGGAATCTGAGCCTTTTCAGGTAGGGAGAGGGGTCAATCAAGGTTGCTGAATGTCCCCACTTCTATTTACTCTCATCATAGAGGCACTGGCACAGGGAATTCGGCTTAATCCTTTGATTAAAGCGATCCTGAAAGAACAGCAGGAACATAAAATTTTGCTCTATGCTGATGATAATTTGCTTTTTGTTAAAAACCCTAGGACCTCGTTGACCCTTTTGCTGAAAGAGTTAGAGGAGTACTCTGCCCACTCAGGGTATAAAAATTAATAAAGAAAACTGAGGCCCTGCTTTTTAATAGCACTAAAGAAGATGAGCTGAAGGATATTCCGTTCCAAGTAATCACAAAAGGCTTTCCTTATCTGGGAGTTAAGTTATCAGGGAGAGTTCAAGATCTTTTTCGATTTAACTATCTGCCACTAGAACACTCTACTAGAACCTTGCTAGGAGAGTGGATGGACCTTGCACTTTCCTGGATGGGCAGGGTAGAGGTAATGAAAATGATGATAGTTCCTAGATTTTTATTTTTCCAACTTCCATTAGTGTTACACAGATCTTTGTTTCAGAAATGGAAGACTTTGGGGTGGAAAGAGACCTAAGATTAGTTTGGCTAGATTAACTCTTATGCGGGAGACTGGGGGCTTGAGCTTCCCGAACTTATGGTTTTATTATAAAGATGCAGCTCTCCGAGCTTTGAAGCACCACCAGGATCGCCCAGTGGAAAAGTTGTGGGTATCCCTTAAAATATATCACATAGCTCCTTACTCCATTCATGAATATGTGTAGAGGAGGCAGCAAAGGGAGTTACTGGGGGAGGGGGGTCATTCACATTTCCCCATGTTTTGTTAGATGCCTCAAGTAAACGCTGGATTGAGGTGAAGCATTTTCTGTAGGTTTCAGGGATGTTCCACCCCCACAGTCTTAAGAGATTATATACCTTTTGCCACCGAGTACTTCAACCACTTGCAGCATTGGTTGGAGCTACTAGATCTGCCCCATTGTAGAGATGTGTGCCCCTCGGGGGTCATTCCCTCACTATCTCATCTGCAAGACCTGCTGGGTTTAAAAATTCTCTTTTTTCAGTACTTTCAGTTTAGAGATGTTTTACAACACCCACTGAAACGGGCTTATTTATTTTGTAAACCACATAATCTGGAAACCCTTTTATTTAATTCGGTTAAAATTTTGTCCTGCCTTTATACAGCCCTTTCTAAACTCAGCCCAGTCCTAGAGCCCCTGCATGAAGAACGCTGGGAAAAATGGTTGGGGGTTCACTATGAAAGGGAGGACTGGTTACTGATCTATGATTATGTGCATAGATGCTCAACAGTCTCTAATTATCAACAGCTGAAGTTCATGCTGGTTTTGACACTCTACTGGTATCTTGCTAGAATACAAGGTCCTAGGGCACAGTCTACTGGGGCTCAACTTTGCTGGAGAGGATGTGGGGCTATGGAATGTTTTCAGCACTTGTGCGGGAAGTGTCCCTGTAGTCAAAACTTCTGGAGCGCAGTGTGGCATCAGTTGCAGACCTGGTGCCAGTATGGGTAGACATTTGGTCCGGAGGTGTGTCTATTGGGAAAAATCCCAATGCCATGGACTGGCTCCTTATCTGAACAAATGATCTTAATTCTGCTCTTGGCAACTAAGATGACCATTGCCAGGACATGAAAAGAAACTACTACGACTCCTTCTCTCTGGTTGCGTGTATGTGCAGAGCTGCGGAAGTATGAGAAGATTACATAGTAAATGACGGCAGAAAAAGACCTGCATGGTCCATCCAGTCTGCCCAACAAGACAAAATATGTGCTACTTTTTGTGTATACCCTACTTTGATTTGTACCTGTCCTCTTCAGGGCACAGACCGTGTAAGTCTGCCCAGCACTATCCCCGCCTCCCAACCACCAGCCCCGCCTCCCACCACTGGCTCTGGCACAGACCGTATAAGTCTGCCCAGCACTATCCTCGCCTCCCACCACCGGCTGGCTCTGCCACCCAATCTCGGCTAAGCTCCTTAGGATCCATTCCTTCTGAACAGGATTCCTTTATGTTTATCCCACGCGTGTTTGAATTGTTACCGTTTTCATTTCCACCACCTCCCGCGGGAGGGCATTCCAAGCATCCACTACTCTCTCCGTGAAAAAATACTTCCTGACGTTTTTCTTGAGTCTGCCCCCCTTCAATCTCATTTCATGTCCTCTCGTTCTACTGCCTTCGCACCTCCGGAAAAGGTTTGTTTGCGGATTAATACTTTTCAAATATTTGAAAGTCTGTATCATATCACCCCTGTTTCTCCTTTCTTCCAAAGTATACATGTTCAGGTCATCAAGTCTCTCCTCATATGTCTTGTAAGGCAAATCCCTTAGTTGCCATGCATGGGCAGAATATGCAGTTTGAAAGCACATGGCCAGTTGTTTCTTGCTAAGCTCTCCTCTGTTACAATATGATTTCGTTTTTTATGGTATGTCTAAGTTTGCCACACTCTCTCAGTAGTTGTACTCTTGTTATAGACATGGGGGGGGGGGTGAGTGCCCTAAGGAAATATTGAGGAGTTATGCTGTGTACGAGAGATTACAAAGAACTCTACCATTGATGTCTGTATTTGATACTGCCTGTGTAATTGACACTGATTCGATGTTTATTAACTCCTGTTTAAAATTTCAATAAACATGAAAGATGCAAAAAAATATTTTTGAAGATTATTTAAATTTCTACTTATGCTAAAGGATCCCACTGTGTCTTCCATTTCCAATCAAACCAGAATCATTCTTCCATTTCTCAGCAGAAGCCATTTCTTCAGAGAATTTTTTTTTTTTTAGTACTGTATAAAATACCCACAATTTTTACCTTTGCCAGACCTGCTCGATGTGCACCTTTCATTTCCATGTGCACTAAATACTTGTTGAAATCCCTGAACTCTTCCAATGTAGGCCTGAAGGTCAGGATTTTGCAGCTTGGGTTTGAAGGACTGTTCGAACACTCTGCAGCCATTGTGACAAAACACCAACTTAGTGCCTATTTAAAAAAAAAAAAAAAAAAGAATAAATACAAAATGAAATTGCATGTCCCTCTAGAATAAAGCTAATTTTCAAAGCCAAGATCCTACTTGATATGTTGCAATTTGAAGAGATTAAAATAATGTTTCTATTCCTACACAAAATGCAATGACACTGTATAATGCTTTTATAGTTCATGGTTTAAATAGACTTAATATACCCCTTTCCTATTAAATAACAAGGAAGTTTACAAATGTTGCTAGTTTAGATTTTTAATGAAATAAACATGTTAATTGGTGATAATCAATTAGTACTCAATTAATCAACATTAAAAAATCAGAAATAAAGATTCACCCTGCTGTATAATATATTTGGAAAAGATTCCTAAGTGGATTCACTTGATTTCCAAAAGCCCTTTCATATAGTTTTTATATGTTAAAAAGCAGCTGTTACTAAGTATACATTATGATCTTTATTACAATATGCATGAAGTCCATTATTTCATCTTGGATACAAAGTTAGTCCACTTATTTATGCAAAGAACATCTGAAATAAAAGCACAAGAAATGTACTGAGTTTATGAGATATCATTATGAACAAGAAACTAAAAAGGTTTACCCACATTCCCAAACAAAAAGAGAGCAGAAATATCCCCCTACTAACAGTCCACAGAAACAAAAACAAGAGTGGGCAGACCAATGTGGTTCCAAAACTAGTGGCTTATTGAAGGATGACAACTAAAATGACTCAAAAAACTCATTCAGAACCACACACCAATGATCAAGGAACTGTTGGCTTTCAAGATACATAGGGCATTAGAAATGTGCAACCCACAGGAAATTTTTTTGCACAGCAATACTTTACAATGGCAAAAAATGTAGTTTGTTGTGTATCACATTCTTCCTGATTGCAACAATCTCAGTACATTTCTGAAGTAATGTATCCTCTAAGTTGTGGGGTTCTTCTTCTTCCTCTTCTGTAGAGAGGATCCTGCAACAGCTGATTCAGGTGTTCTTCTGAAAAACTTAAAACACTGTCCCACTGTTGGAATCACATGGTCTACTTCAGTGAGTGAAACACAGAACAAAAAGAGAGCATAAGTGTCCCCCTAGTAATAGTCCACAGAAACAAAAACAAGGGAGGGGGCAGACCAATGTGTTTCCAAAACTAATGGTTTATTGAAGGATGACAATATTGTAGTAGTAGTAGTAGTATAATGGTAGAAAAATTTAGCTCATTCAGTATCATGCTGTGGGTTGCACATTTCTAACGCCCAATTATGTATCTTGATAACCAACAGAAAGAACCACCGACTGATTGAGATGGAATAGCGAAACCACCTTGGGAAGAAAAGATGGCACACTTGGAGCTCTACCATGTCCGAGAACAACAACAAAAAGAGCTCTCTATAAGAAATGGCCTGAAGCTCCTACTAGATTCCTGGCAATGTGCGCCCCAGCCCTTCAGGCTGGCATCTGTCACCACTAGACACCAATCGAGGAGCGCCAGCGGCATTCCCCGCTGCAACATGCTGTCCGAGAGCCACTACTCCATACTGAGGCGGGCCGCAGGGAGCCAAGAAAGTCTGCACTGATAATCCTGAGATACTGGAGACCATCGTTGAAGTAGAGAATACTGTAGAGGTCTCAGGTGCACTCTCGCCCATGGCACCACTTCCAAGGTGGCCGTCATCGATCCCAAAAGCTGGACAATGTCCCAAGCTCGCGGGCGGAGCATCCTCAGGAGCAGACGGACCTGATTCTGAAGCTTGCACCGCCTTTGTTCAGGAAGAAACACATAGCCCGAGGCTGTGTCGAACCTGGCCCCCAAATATTCTAGAGATTGCAAGGGGGTCAGGTAACCTTTGGCCATATTGACGACCCAGCCCAGAGATTGAAGGACTGAAACCACTCTGGCTGTAGCTAGATGATTCTCTTTTTCTGAGTCTGCTCTGATGAGCCAGTTGTCTAGGTACGGGTGAACTCGGATACCCTCTCGCCTGAGAAAGGCAGCTACTACCACCATTACCTTGGAGAAGGTTCAGGGAGCTGTGGCGAGGCCAAAAGGCAAGGCCCGAAACTGAAAATGTTTTCCCAACACCGCAAACCGCAGAAACTTCTGGTGCGGGGGCCAAATCGGTATGTTCAAGTAAGCGTCTTTCAGGTCCAGAGACGTGAGAAACTCTCCTGGCTGTACCGCCGCAATGACGGAGTGCAGGGTTTCCATGTGAAAATGCCGCACTCTTAAGGACTTGTTTAGCTCTTTTAAGTCCAGGATCGGGCGAAAAGACCCGCCTTTTCATGGCACCACAAAGTAAATGGAGTAGCGGCCTAGACCTTGTTCGGCGGGAGGCACCGGGGTCACAGCCCCCATCTGGCACAGACTGTGCAGAGTCTCCTCTACCGCCACCCGTTTGCCAGCAGAACCGCATCAGGACTCCACAAACACGTCTCTCTGTGGCATCCCTCTCTGATCAGGTCCAAGACCCACTGATCTGCGGAGAATTTGGCCCACTCCTCGAAAAAGAGGGAAAGTCTTCCTCCGATGACAGGAAACGAGGAGAGGGCCAGCGCACAATCATTGAGAGGGTCGCCCCTGAACTCCAGGCCTTGAACCGGCAGCTGCGGAACGTTTGTACGAGCGAAGGAGTTTCTCTGCAGAAAGCGGGCACGCGAAGTGAACCCAGCAGCACGCCCCGGGCGGTACCTTCTAGCTTCACGGAAGCGAGGTCTGTAAGAGGAGCGGACCGCCTGACCCTTAGAGGAAGGCTTCGGCCTATCTTCAGGAAAGCGCTGAGGTTTAGAATCCCCCAGGCCTTTAACAATGTTTTCCAGCTCCTCACCAAACAGAAGGCCTTGAAAGGGCAACTTCACCAACCTTTGCTTAGAGGCCATGTCCGCCGCCTAATATCGTAGCCAAAGAGTGTGGCGAGCCGCCACTGCTACAGCCATTTGCTTAGCCGAAGCTCTGACTATATCATACAGGGCGTCAGACAAAAAGGACAAGGCCAACTCCATCCGCGGAGCCACTTCAGATAAGGTCT